>NC_060145.1:48978859-49603859 GCF_021461385.2 Schistocerca piceifrons | reverse complement strand
TCTCAGAGGGAAAATATGTTAGCACCGGTAACGGAGTAAGCTGATTTGGCTTGGTGGAAATAAGGCAAGAACTGTAATCTGCAGTATTAGTCGAGAACCACCCGTTGTTCGGGTAGTCACGCCTGAGAAGTGTGGTACGAGTAGTACAAAGGCACGATCAATCCACGTGCTGTGTACTTAGATAAAAGGTTGTGTTTTCTGATATTGTAACATCTGACTGCATACGGTTATGTAGTACGAGGGTCGTTCAACAAGTAATGCCCCAAAATGGCTCTGAGTACTATGGGACTTAACTACTGAGGTCATCAGTCCCCTAGAACTTAGCACTACTTAAACATAACGAAGCTAAGGTCATCACACACATTCATGCCCGAGGAAGGATTCGAACCTGAGACCGTAGCGGTCGCGCGGTACCAGGCTGTAGCGCCTAGAACCGCTCGGCCACCCCGGCTGGCAATTAGTGCCCCACTTTCTTTCTCAGAACGTATTTATTATTAAGCGTCTGAATTTGGTGACAATATACATCAACATATCCATGTCCTATTTTTCTACACAGTTTCCATCATCTTGTATGGCCGTACGCAAACGTTGTGGAAGGTGTAAGTAGGCTGTTTAGGTTTTTTTATTGGTAACGCCACGTAGCGCTCAGTGCTGTGTGCAGTCTGTGGCTGGTTTGCATTGTTGTTGGCTATTGTAGTGTTGGGCAGCTGGATGTTAACAGCGTGTAGCGTTGCGGCAGTTGGAGGTGAGCCGCCAACAGTAATGGATGTGGGGAGAGAAACGGTGGAGTTTTGGGAGCGGATGATCTGGACGTGTGTCCATCAGAGACAGTAAATTTGTAAGACTGGATGTCTTGAACTACAATATGTATTATGACTTTTGAACACTATTAAGGTAAATACATTGATTGTTCTCTATCAAAATCTTTCATTTGCTAACTATGCCTATCAGTAGTTAGTGCCTTCAGTAGTTCGAATCTTTTATTTAGCTGGCAGTTGTGGCGCTCGCTGTATTGCAGTAGTTCGAGTAATGAAGATTTTTGTGAGGTGAGTGGTTTGTGAAAGGTATAGATTAATGTTAGTCATGGCCATTCTTTGTAGGGATTATTGAAAGTCAGATTGCATTGCGCTAAAAATATTGTGTGTCAGTTTAAGCACAGTCATGCATAATTTTTCTAAGGGGACGTTTCATATGTCGACCATAAGCCGAAGATACCTCACTGGAATCTTCTGATTTTTTCTGATTTTTTCTTGTAGTTTATGTAATTAGTGTAGCTATTGTTTATTGCTAGAGCGTAATTATGGAGAGAATTCCCTTTGTAGAAGAGCTTCTGTAAAGTTTGGAAGGTAGGAGACGAGATACTGGCAGAAGTACAGCTGTGAGCACCGGGCGTGAGTCGTGCTTCGGTAGCTCAGATGGTAGAGCACTTGCCCGCGAAAGGCAAAGGTCCCGAGTTCGAGTCTCGGTCGGGCACACAGTTTTAATCTGCCAGGAAGTTTCATATCAGCGCACACTCCGCTGCAGAGTGAAAATCTCATTCTTTGCAGGGACTGTTACAAGAATTGGATATTGACACTGACAGTTGCGGAACGCGAAAACAGCAGCACAACAATTACCGGTCACATCCGTCACAATTCCGCGATGACAGAAATAATAAATGGTCACGACAAGGCTATTCTTACAACGTAAATCGTGACCAAAACAGACACCACCCGTATGACAACCATTGGCAGAGTAGTAATAATTACAGGGAAAGATCACCTCTCCGCGGTAATGACTATCACAGAGACAATCAGAGAAACAGGCAATGCGGGAACCAAAATAATTATTATCAAGGGAGACAGAATAACTTCAGACGCAACGGTTCAGCACGCAGTTAGGATTCAAGAAGAAATTCTCCTCCACTTAACCGACAAGAAAGAAACTACAGGAACTACCGACATGACGACAGACGATGTGATCGTAACGACAGACCTGAATTGCATCAGAACTGGCGGCATCCAAACAGGGCAGGGCCCTCTCGACAAGGTGAGTTTGTAGAAGTTAGGTCTCCAAATCCCAATAACGACGCGCGCCAACAAAGAGACAATAGGCAATGACTCATACCGCTGGCAGCAACAAAACGTACTTATGAAACTGATGACGCAGCTGCCGTAGCTAGTAATTACGTAAACATGGAAGACATTAGGGACATCTTACTCCAAGAACACGACGTAAAACATGACAACATTGCACATCCTGTGATTCACATTACAGTAAATGACGTAAAATTTACGGCAGTACTTGACTCTGGCAGTCCCATTTCAGTAATTAGTGAAACAGCCTTTAGCAAATGCAACAAATCGAACGATTGCCCCACACTTCCGTTACGTAAGATTAAATTACAAGGTGCAATCGTTGGAAAAAGTGTAGATGTACGTCAACAAACCAACTTAGAATTCTTTTGTCAAAGCCACAGCTTCTCTATGAACTTTCTTATTGATCCATTATTGTCGACGGAAATTATATTGGGAGTAGACTTTTTGAATGCATACAAAGCAATCTTAAACTTTCACGATGCTGAAATAAGTTTAGAGAAAGAAGGTAAGTCAATAGCTTTGAAATTTGAAGATTGGCTCTCAAACCACGACGAGAAAATTAATCGGCTTTACCTTCTGTTAGACAATAGTTCGGAATTTTCTACGGAACTAGACACTAACTATCACTCTGCAAGTACTGACAGGGATGATATCGACGGCATATTTGAAACTAATGAGTTAATTCAGAATAAAATTCAAACAATTGAGAATTGTAATGACACTGATAGGCAGGACCTTTTTGAGATTTTATAAGTACATTCCACAGTTTTTACTCACAAAATAGAAACAATCAAGGGATTTCAATAGCAATTTCGTGTTCATGAGCATACTAAATTTTGTGTTAGATCATACGTAATTCCAGCACATTATAGGGACCGTGTTAGAACAGAAATACAATCTATGCTTGACGAGGGCATTATTGAGCGTGCAGTAAGCTCATACAACAATCCATTACATGTTGTTGAGAAGAAAAATGGATCGATCAGACTTGTCTTAGATTCGAGACAAATCAATACTATCATTATTCCTGAAACAGACAGGCCGCAAACGATGGAAGAACTTCTTCAAAATTTTAATGGTGTAAAAGTGTTGTCTTCTATTGATCTCAGATCCAGCTTTTATCAGATCGAACATCATCCAGAATGTAGAAAATACGCAGCCTTTCTTTGCTTCGGCGTTTGTTATCAATTTCGGAAACTTCCTTTTGGTTTGAACATTTCTTCGGCAGCGTCCATTCGCGGACTAAATTCCATATTACCTGATTTCTTAAAACATCACCTTATATGTGGATGATATTCTAATAGCAGAAGCCTCATGGGAACAACATAATCCCATCCTCAACAGTTTGTTACGTATTTTTGCAGAATCTGGAATTACAGTTAACTTGGAAAAGTCTGAATTTGGTAGGTCAAAGGTGAGGTTTTTGGGACATATTATTTCTTCTGAAGGCATTCAGCAGGGTCCTGAAAAGTTAGAAGCAATCAGAGCCATTCCAGTTCCAGTTCCAGTTGAGCAGTTAAGCAGTTGAACAGAGAGCCGACTCGTGGCGATAAGATATTAGACCTTCTGCTGACAAACAGACCCGAACTATTTGAAACAGTTAACGCAGAACAGCGAATCAGCGATCATAAAGCGGTTACGGCATCGATGAGTTCAGCCGTAAATAGAAATATTAAAAAAGGTAGGAGCATTTTTCTGTTTAGAAAAAGTGACAAAAAGCAGATTACAGGGTACCTGACGGCTCGACACAAAAGTTTTGTCTCAAGTACAAATAGTGTTGAGGATCAGTGGACAAAGTTCAAAACCATCGTACAATATGTGTTAGATGAGTATGTGCCAAGCAAGATCGTAAGAGATGGAAAAGAGCCACCGTGGTACAACAACCGAGTTAGAAAACTGCTGCGGAAGCAAAGGGAACTTCACAGCAAACATAAACATAGCCAATGCCTTGCAGACAAACAAATATTACGCGAAGCGAAATGTAGTGTGAGGAGGGCTATGCGAGAGGCGTTCAATGATTTCGAAAGTAAAGTTCTATGTACTGACTTGGCAGAAAATCCTAAGAAATTTTGGTCTGATGTCAAAGCGGTAGGTGGATCAAAACAAAATGTCCAGACACTCTGTGACCAAAATGGTACTGAAACAGAGGATGACAGACTAAAGGCTGAAATACTAAATGACTTTTTCAAAGCTGTTTCACAGAGGAAGACTGCACTGTAGTTCCTTCTCTAGATTGTCGCACAGATGACAAAATGGTAGATATCGAAATAGACGACAGAGGGATAGAGAAACAATTAAAATCGCTCAAAGGAGGAAAGGCCGCCGGACCTCATGGGATACCAGTTCGATTTTACACAGTGTACGCGAAGGAACTTGCCCCCCTTCTTGCAGCGGTGTACCGTAGGTCTCTAGAAGAGCGTAACGTTCCAAATGATTGGAAAAGGGCACAGTTCATCCCCGTTTTCAAGAAGGGACGTCGATCAGTTGTAGAATTTTGGAGTATAATGACTTTTCTGGAGACTAGAAATCTATTCTGTAGGAATCAGCATGGGTTTCGAAAAAGACGGTCGTGTGGAACCCAGCTCGCGCTATTCGTCCACGAGACTCAGAGGGCCATAGACACGGGTTCACAGGTAGATGCCGTGTTTCTTGACTTCCGCAAGGCGTTCGATACAGTTCCCCACAGTCGTTCAATGAACAAAGTAAGAGCATATGGACTATCAGACCAATTGTGTGATTGGATTGAAGAGTTCCTAGATAACAGAACGCAGCATGTCATTCTCAATGGAGAGAAGTCTTCCGAAGTAAGAGTGATTTCAGGTGTGCCACAGGGGAGTGTCATAGGACCGTTGCTATTCACAATATACATAAATGACCTTGTGGATGACATGGGAAGTTCACTGAGGCTTTTTGCAGATGATGCTGTGGTGTATCGAGAGGTTGTAACATTGGAAAATTGTACTGAAATGCAGGAGGATCTGCAGCGAATTGAGGCATGGTGCAGGGAATGGCAATTGAATCTCAATGTAGACAAGTATAATGTGCTGCGAATACACAGAAAGATAGATCCTTTATCATTTAGCTACAAAGTAGCAGGTTAGCAACTGCAAGCAGTTAATTCCATAAATTATCTGGGAGTACGCATTAGGAGTGATTTAAAATGGAATGATCATATAAAGTTGATCGTCGGTAAAGCAGATGCCAGACTGAGAATCATTGGAAGAATCCTAAGGAAATGCAATCCGAAAACAAAGGAAGTACGTTATAGTACGCTTGTTCGCCCACTGCTTGAATACTGCTCAGCAGTGTGGGATCCGTACCAGATATGGTTGGTAGACGAGATAGAGAAGATCCAACGGAGAGCAGCGCGCTTCGTTACAGGATCATTTAGTAATCGCGAAAGCGTCACGGAGATGATAGATAAACTCCAGTGGAAGACTCTGCAGGAGAGACGCTCAGTAGCTCGCTACGGGCTTTTGTTAAAGTTTCGAGAACATACCCTCACGGAAGAGTCAAGCAGTATATTGCTCCCCCCTACGTATATCTCGCGACGAGACCATGAGGATAAAATCAGAGAGATTAGAGCCCACACAGAAGCTTACCGACAATCCTTCTTTCCACGAACAATACGAGACTGGAATAGAAGGAAGAACCGATAGAGGTACTCAGGGTACCCTCCGCCACGCACCGTCAGGTGGCTTGCGGAGTATGGATGTAGATGTAGATGTAGATGTAGATCTAGATCCACAAAAAAACAAGTCCGCAGTTTTCTAGGTCTCGTAAATTTTTACCGTCGTTTTCTGAATATGCAAATTCTAGTTACACCAAAACTTTGTTCTCTCACTGGAAAAAACACTATTTGGAACTGGGACGAACAAGCACGGTTGTAATTCAGTTCCTTGAAAGAATCGCTACTTAACGCGCCAATACTAGCTCATCCAGATCTGTCACAATATTTCTGCCTTAGCACGTATTCTTCTTAAGTCGGACTTGGTGCCCATTTATTTCAAGAAGCCATAGAAAATGACACTACTGTTCAGAAAACCATTGCTTTTGCTAGCCGAGTGCTAACCAAATCTGAAAAAAATTATTACGTTACTGAATTAGAAGCTTTAGCTATCGTTTGGGCATTTAACAAATTCCGTTTCTTTCTTTCTGGCAAGCACGTAAAAGTATACAGTGATCATCGTGCATTACAATTTCTTATGTCTTCAAAATTAAATCATGATAGGTTAAAACGTTGGGCATTGTTTCTGCAAGAATTCCACTTCACAATAGTCTATATTCCCGGCAAGGAGAACATTGTTGCGGACGCACTGTCACGCGCACCGGCTGGGCTTGAGAAAAGTAACACGGAAGGCAACCTCGAGAGAAATTTCAGTATTCTTTACATTCAGAAAGTCGCCTTTGAAAACTTCATCACCACATCTCTAAAGGACATTCCTCATGAACAAGATAAATATCCGATTTGGAAAGACATCAAAAGTAAATGGTATGAAAAGACTCACACTCAGATTCCGCATTATTATCTGGTTAGAAACAACATACTCTTCAAACGCTGCACTGTTGATGACAAGCTATGGGTACTTTGCATTCCAGACGATTTTGTTAATAAGCTAATTTGATACATTCATTTCAGCTAGGCGCATTTTGGTCCACGAAAATATTATCATATTCTTCGAACGACTTGTTATTTTAACCATATGGAAAAGAGAATTCGAAGAGTCTTGGCTATTTGTAAACTTTGTCAAAAGGCGAAACCATCTACTATCTCACATCGTGCTCCGTTGTTTCCTATCATTCCTTCTAAATTAAAATAATTTGCTGCTGTTGATCTCTAGGGACCTCTTTTCAGAACATCGAATGGATTTTCGTAAGTTCTAGTCACTGTTGAACTTACTTCAAAATTTGTTTCTATCACTCCGTTACGTAAAGCCACTGGACGGTCTGTATCCAACGCCTTTGTTAAAAATTTCTTACGTGAAGTTGGACACGTTAGTAGCGTCATTTCAGATAACGGACCGCAACTGAGATCTGCTGTTTGGTCACGCATGCTTCGGAACCATAAAATCAAACCTGTTTTTATTTCATTGTACTCACCACATTGTAACCCGTCTGAAGGGATTATGAAAGAAATTAATAAGCTTTGCAGACTTTATTGTCACAGAAAGCATCAGCATTGGGACAGATATTTACACTTATTTCAAAATGTGCTGAATGAAATACCTCATGACTCCACTGCTTTACCACCAATTCTTGTACTGAAGAATGAAGAACCACCGTACAGAATCAGAGAGTTTGTACCTTTTCCGAATACACTTAAACTTCGACACAAAGACATAATTGATTTGGCTATTAAAAATATAAATTTTGCAGCGGACAAAAGGAGAAAACTACACGGCAAAGCAAACGCAAAGAAATTATATATTGGTCAGAAAGTTCTCAATAAAGCTCATTCATTGTCAAATAAGAAGAAACACTTGAGTCACAAATTCTTTCTGATTTACAATGGACCTTACAGAATTCGATGCATACCACATGATAATTGCGTTGAAGTTGAAACTTTGTGTACTAGGAAGAGTAAAGGATTGCACCACATTTCACATGTAAAACCGTTTATTGAGAGATATTCTGCTTTTTAACTTTGTCTTTGGCATACAGCTTATCACTTCACGTTACTAGTATGCTTTGTCAGACTTAGACACTGTTAACATGCAACAATGTCTGAAGTTAAATATCGAGGCAAGAACCAAAAGAACTTATTTAAACAGAAATTACGAATGTATTGTTATAGTGAACAGACGACACAGTGTTATTGTGTGTGTACATTCTTGCTTGTTAGTTGCACGATTACGTAACGACCATAAGGCTCACATACTTAGAACATGTACCAGTACTGCTAATGAGATTTTAATGCAACATTTTGGTTCACTTGAAAATACATTCTGGATTTAAAGTACTTTCTGAGAGATACCAGCAGACACAGTGGTTAGTTTATTTGACAGCTACACGATTATATCACGACGCTACTAATGAGTGACACAATTTATAAAATTTCTTTTGCGCTGTATCTGTTTTATATCTGCCTAGTTTTTCTGAATTGTTCTGGAAAGGAAAACATGTTTTAGTAGTAACTTTTGTGGTATAGCTGCAATGAGACAGCCTTTCCTGTAGCACAACATTACGTTACAGTACAGTACTTACTTCATCACGGCAATAAGCGTAATAACTACGATATCTATACGCATAGCATTTCGCTTCTGTTTATTACGAGGTAAGTACATTGACTTCAGCAGAACTTTGCTTACGGACGACGATAATTACGACACTTGGCACATTTTTTATCCTCAAGTAATGACAAAGATTATGTTGCAACAAGACGCACAGTTTAGCGCCGCAGTACATGTATTTGAGTGATTAACTTTATACTTAAAACATTTATTTTTAAAGATCTTTGAAGTACAATGATACAAAGGTTTTCCGTGATACATTTCATTCCATTGCTATAATCTGTAACACCTGAGGGTATAATTACATTAATCCTCAGGGGGTACACGCTTACTTTGTGTACCATGTGTTTGGCAAGCACAAGGAGCCCTAGCTAATATGGTATTTGCTTATACAACTTTACACATCGGTACCATATTCCTCTAACACAGAATTACACAGCTTACTGATTATTTAACAGAGAAACAAACATTGTTTTTACTACGTCAGTGACAAATATTTACGCAATTACACAGTTCGGTAACTTCTCACTTATCAAATTGTATTTCGTCTGTACTTTATGAACTGTTCATATTTTTTCGGAACCATTGTGATACTATGAGAGCTCTGAATGATGTATTTGGTGTGGGATCAAGATTTTAAGGTACGTTTGAGATAGGTGACACTATTGAAATGAGCAGAGAATTTTTTTTAGGTTTTGAAATTATTGGAGGAATCGAAGACGATTTTGAGAATTGACTGAGATGTTATGATATTATTACGACGACGGTGTGTATTATGCTGTTGAGGTATGTTTATGATCAATAAGATGATGCCACCGTATATGAGGAATTTGATTATGGTGCGTATTTCTTATGATGAAATACTGAAGAAATGTCGACGAATATGTATATGTGTAATAAGGTAAGGAATAATGAGTAGTAGTTAGGGACTCTGATTTGTGGAAAAGGATGTTGGAAGCCAAGAATCGTACTTTACGAATTATGATATGTGTGTACATGTGTGAATGTGTCACAATACCAGCGAAATTTTTTTGGACACTGTTATATTTATAGGATTTTGTTTCTACACATTTGTAACCCAAATTCTCGACCTGTGAAATTTTTTATATGAGACTGTCACTGTAGCGCAAACTGCTGTTGTAAATATTTCGGTAAGAAAGCCAAGTGAATTGACGTAATTCGTTGTGAGCGGCCAGCTCTGCCAGCCGCCTGGAGAAACAGCCATTAGGTGGAGAAAAAAGAGGCCATTAACCTCGCTATTGACATTCCTTTGTAGAAAGCATCGCAAATACGACACGCTCATTACTTGGTAACATATGATTACTCGTACTTCATGCTACTTACTGAAATGTTTATGAATTGATGGGAAATATTCGTACATCTGCACACCTGATTATGACAAGTGTCTTTCTGTGAGAATTGAGAGAATTTCTACTAACTTATGAAATGCCCCTTGACTACTGAATGATATTTTTATGCTTTATTTTGTACATAGTTGCTTATTTTATTTGATATCAGTTTTCCAGGTGTGTTGCATCATTGGTTTTATAAAATAAAATTAAATGCATTTGCTAATGTGAACACTTTCTGTCAACAGATCTGTTAGATAATAATTTTAAGATCCACATTCTTCAAAAAAAGGAGCACTTGAAAAGGAAAGAACAATAAGAAGGGACTAGTAACAGTAACTGCATTCATAATTTTCTTTTCAAGTACTTGGTAATTTTTATGGTAGAATAAGTTGTGGTGCACCACTTCAATGACATAGACATTAAAATGTGAACAGACATTTTCCTTATCTGCATTGTTGTCTTTAGTGTACTATTTTTTCTGCTTGAGCTTTGTCATGTTTAGATATTAGTTATTGCATTTGCTGCTGCTGTTTTCCAGGCATAGTGCTACTAAATTTCACTTGGTATTGCCCTGTTAAGCCTGTTTTACTACTGATTTATTTTTCTTGTTTGCTGCACATTGCCTTATATTAGTTGTAATATTGCATTTGCTTTGCTAATTTAGATATACTGCTGCTTGCTTTGCCAATTTGCATTTTTTTTGTCATTGCTGTTTGTATTAATTGTTTTGTGCTGCTGCATTGCCTCGGTCCTTAGTTTATGCATCTGAGCTCAGTAGGTTTAAGTTAGCTTAAGAGGGGGTAGACTATATTAGAGAATGAGTTGTGATGAATTGGAAGAAATGCATTGAGAAGTTATATGAAAAAAGTACAGAAAGCAGGTATAGATAGGAGTTTTTGATAATAATGAAGAATGAAGGGAGATCTCTGAGAAGTAAAGAAAGTTTTGTTTGCAAAATACTGCAGTAAAACAAACCCTGCCCTTTCCTTGTGTTTTCCCACTATGTTTTTGTGTACCCTTGTGTATTTGTGTTCTTCCTGTCTTTATGCGTTTATCTGATGAGAGTTACGTTGTACAATTTTTCTGATAATATGTTATTTACTTTCTAAAGATGTTTAGACATTATTTGTTCTGTTTTGTTTTAATGCTCATGTGTGAAGTTGATGTTAAAAAGTTATTCTGATCTATTATGTATTTACTTATGTCATAATTCCTGTAACACTGATGTATATGTTTATTTCTATTCTTTTGTAAAGCCCCTATTACTACAAACGTTATCTGTATTGTTATGTTCTTTAATGATGTATTTTGTACCATTGTTATTGTATTCTCATGTTATAAAATTGTAATTGACACCAGTTCATCAAATTAAGTAACTTTTAAGTTACATTTCACTGCACACATTTCTGTTGGTCATAGTATATGGACAATATGTGAGAAGTAGGAACTGATAGTGTTTGCATGTTTGTTAATAATTCAGCAAGGGACTGGATAATAGCTTGGCTGGTTCTAAGGATATTTCAAAAAAAAAAATTTGTGAGTGCACAAGTGGTGGTTCATGGACTTGCTATATTGTCCACAAGACTCTTCTAAGGTGATTGTGCACCTGCACAGTCGCAACGGATGGCTGCTAGCCATCTCTACAAGGACTACAGTGGGTCTACACCTTTGATGACTCACCAATACCATTATTTCTAAAAGGGCTGCAGTGGGTCTGCACCTCTGGTGGCCCACCAATACCATACTCTCTACCAGGACTACAGTGGGTCTGCTCTGTGATGACCTACCTACGAATATTCTTCAAAACTTCGACTGACTCTGCTGTGGGTTTCCTCTGTTGTAGCCCGTTACCTGTCTGCGTGTCAAGAGTCAGCACTGTCTTTCCGTTGGAAGGACAACAATACTTCTTCAAGACTGCATGGAAATGTACTACTTCCGTGTGCATTCTCTTTTACTGCTCAGACTTTGAGAAAAAAAAGGCACTGCAATTTTACTGTGATGAATGATCAGGACTGTCTTTATGGACTGTGAGAAAATTTTAGCTTTCGACCAACATTGTATCAATAAGTGTGTGCATCTTTGTTATTGTAATGTAATTATTGGCCACTGCCCAAAACAATTTGTACAATTTTTTTGTGGGGGGCAGGGGGGCTATGTAAGTTGGCTGTTTAGGTTTTTTTATTGGTAAGGCCACGTTGCGCTCTGTATGAAAATCACTGGCTGTGCTGTGTGCAGTCTGTGGCTGGTTTGCGCGTAGCTTTGCGCAGTCGGAGGTGAGCCGCCAGCAGTAGTGGATGTGGGGAGAGAAACGGCGGAGTTTTGAGAGTGGATGATCTGGACGTGTGTCCATCAGAGACAGTACATTTGTAAGACTGGATGTCTTGAACTACAATATATATTATGACTTTTGAACACTATTAAGGTAAATACATTGTTTGTTCTCTATCAAAATCTTTCATTTGCTAACTATGCCTATCAGTAGTAGTGCCTTCAGTAGTTTGAATCTTTTATTTAGCTGGCAGTTGTGGCGCTCGCTGTATTGCAGTAGTTCGAGTAATGAAGATTTTTGTGAGGTAAGTGATTTGTGAAAGGTACAGGTTAATGTTAGTCAGGGCCATTCTTTGTAGGGATTATTGAAAGTCAGATCGTGTTGCGCTAAAAGTATTGTGTGTCAGTTTAAGCACATTCATGTATAATTTTTCTAAGAGGACATTTCAAAGGGCATGTATTCCACGCTGGTAAAAACTCTTGTCCTGTAGGCGTAGCCGTATTTTCACTGCATGACTGACACTTCGAAGTATGAGTTGTTATGCGCCGGTCGCCATGAATAATGGCATCCGCACGATTCATCATGTCTGGAGCAGTGGCTGTGAGAAGACGTTCCGAACGTGGCTGATCATGGATCTCTGTTCCTGCATTTCCTGAGGGTGTAACTTTCTTTAGCCATCGTCCAACTGTACTCCTACCAACTGCAGCATCGCCATACACTGCACACAAACGCTTATGGATGGTCACCACGGTTTCTTTTTCTGCAAACAATAATTCAGTAATAACACGCTGCTTGTAACGTGCTTCCTATGTAGACGCCATTTTGACGCTGTACTACTGCTCCTGTGGGGCGGCGGGTGGAATTATATACTGTTGTATTCTTGTTTGAATGTTGAAACACTTCATTTCCCGGGCGATGAACCATTTGTGGGGCGGCGGGTGGAATTAATTGTTATATAAGTGTTCCTATTATTTATGCTGTTGTTTGCCGTTCTCAACACTGGCTCTCTAACTACAATATTGGCAACCAGAAAGTGATTAGCAAAACGTGAAGCCTGTAATTAGAATTCCTAGTGCCCACTTCTAAAAAATGGTTCAAATGGCTCTGAGCACTATGGGACTCAACTGCTGAGGTCATCAGTCCCCTAGAACTTAGAACTAGTTAAACCTAACTAACCTAAGGACATCACAAACATCCATGCCCGAGGCAGGATTCGAACCTGCGACCATAGCGGTCTTGCGGTTCCAGACTGCAGCGCCTTTAACCGCACGGCCACTTCGGCCGGCAGAGCCTACTTCATCTGAGAATACACTTATAGTTACAGCTTATAGCTCTGAGGAATTAGGAGATTGTCTGGGATTTATAATCAAAAACAGTCGTGAAGAAACGTCCTGTATTCTGAAAGTCACAGATGAAAACAAAAGAATCCACACAATCTAACAGAGCAGTTCAGAGTCTAATGCGCTGATGCCACTATAACTGTCAAAATTAAATATTTAAATGAATGCTCGCCATAATTTGATGATTAGTTTCATCAAACGCCACGCTAAATAATGGTAGAATGTTTGTCCTGCGGCGGCACGTGAAAATACGACATACGCAAACTGAAGATCGATAATTAAAGTCATCCCAGAATTAACACTTCACTCGAAAATGATTTCATGGTTACGCGTATCCCGAGTAACTTAATACGGCATCCGAGGCTGTTTGTAGCAATGATAGCGACGCGACGCGACTCCCGACACAGATGGCGTGCTATTCAACATCTGGAGAGAACTGGGGCCTTGCTTCCTCGCGCAGCGATCTTATATATAAAGCCGCAGTGCGGACGGCTAAGGGAACGCCTGATCAAATCGGCTCTCCCGACTAGCCGCTGGGCTAGTAATGCACCACTTTAAGTTACCGTATAAATCATAGCTTCTCTTGCTGATGGCCGATGAAGCTCTTAATTTAAATCTGCATTCAGCACACAGGTACGTATTGATAATAAAATTTTGACGTGGCTAAGTTAAATATTTTGGGCGAGAGAATTAATTTAATTACAATGCACGCAGTAGACGAGCTCTGAACTGGCCCTTTGGAGATACGCTATAGCTATAGTTTTATAGATATTCAAATGAAACTTATCACATCTTTATGGTTATGGCGGATCTCCATTGTAGTTAAATATAAACATCCTAGCTTTATTTATTAGCCTACTTAATCTACCTTGCTTCCTTAATTTTTAATACAAAAACCAGAAAATCATGAATTTCAACTAAAATCTTAATTTGTGAGATCCAGAAGACTGTTTCTATTAAATATTTACGAAAAAGGAATCTAATTATAAATTTTGAAGTCTCTAGCTCTTTTCTGTTGCGCCAATGATTTTTACAGAAAAAACGTCCAAATTTCGAAAATGGCTAAAGTTATCGAACTGATATTCAACACATATTAATTTAGTATTACTCCTGCCATACTAGAAACATTTTAGATTATTTACTTGATTTTTTAAAGTATTGTGCAATATTTATGACGTCAGAGCTAGTTACAGCGGACTGGCTGGCACACAATGGAAAGACTGATGTGCATTTATTACGGCGTGAGTAGGCTGATTCCCTACACTCTGGCATCTACCAGAACAGTTCGAAAATTCACCGGCGCACAGAACATCAAATATGAATCGCCAACATGGACCTTTGTCTATGTATGTTAATGGTTTTTAAAAAAATGCTGGGCATTACTTATTGAACGACCCTCGTAGATTGGAATTTTTCCTCTTTGAGGACTGTTTGTGTTGGCACAATGTAGTAATTATCGCTAATAGTGGAGGGCTCTCACGTTAATTGCTGGTAACTGTTCTTGGTAAACTGAATTTTATAAATTGCATTTCCTTTGGCTTAATAACTGTAAATAATGCGAGAGAACATAAGCTGATCATTTTCTGATTGAGCTTTGGTTAACTTCTTTGTTATCAAGTAATCTCGTAAATGCTTTTGTTAGACTGATTTAACTTGTGAAAATTTAATGGCAAGTGTCATCTAGGATTGTTATGTTTTGGCGTAACGCCAAGCGTCGGCACTTCGGCCTGGAACGTTACGGCAGAGACGGCTGTGAGACGATGTCAGGCAATAGAAAGAAACCGCGACAGGAGCAGCCCCAATAAGAAGAGAATACAAGCGCCACTCCGCCTAACCGCGGAAACTAGAAGATAAGAAGTGATACAAACGCTATACCAGTGACCTGTCAACTGCAGTATCTGCTTGCCTGGAAATTTTATGTACCAAAGGCAATTCATTATTTGCATGTCGCCATTTGCTTGCGACCCAACTTTGTAAATACCCATAGTCATTATCAATTTAATGTACTGTAATAAACTCCATTAATAAGATTTGCTTGAATTCTTGTCTAGCTATTCTAGAAACAGCTTCCTAGGCACCCTGTGTTAGATGAGTGGGCAGGATACGACATACTATTTTATAGAGTATTGTAAAAGAACTGTCCTCTGGTATTGTTGCAGTTTCTTTTAATTTCAACTTAAGAGTTTGTAATGAAATTTCGTTCAATAGTTGTTGTTTTAGAAAATTGTTTAACATTGTTGTTTAAATTTTTTGGGTATTATCCTTGCATATGCTCCTGTAAGTGAATGTTAGAGAACAAAATAAAAGGATTTCAGTGTAAGATTCAACTGATTAACTGATTATTGTTGGATCTTAAGTACAGGAAGAGACTAACACTTGCCTTTAGCAAAATAAATGAAATGGTAAGGCACGTTGTTGACTGTTTAACCAATGTATAAAAAAGGTTACTGGGCTGCTGAAAGTAAATAAACTTTTGTAATAAGGTGCGTTCGACTATCAGTTTACGACCAGTTTGCTTCACGTATTCGCTAAATCCATGTCTCTGCCTTTCAACACTAAAGAATTTTGACGTATGTTTATCAGATTAATTGACTACTTCCTGACTTCATTTTTGCACATCGTAGTCCTCCGTTACTCATCATATGTTTTACAATTTCAGCAACAATAATGAGTAGTGATTAGGTAACTAACCATCCAAAATGTAGAACATACCACAATTGTGTAACTTGTTTTGTATTTATATATTAACTAAGTACTTTTAAGGTTATTTCCGTAAGCTTTACAGAAACTGAAATGCACTAACTAAATTGATGTCAAACAGATTACACTACTCTGAATTAATTTAATTTATTAAACGTATATACAGTCTCTATACTCAACAGGTATTCAAGCTATATAGCATTATGGACTGAAATGTCCGTATAAATTTTTGGGTATTTCTAGTCCATAGGTGTTGTAGATATGTACTTTCTTACTCGTAATGCAACTGTGAATTGTTCGCGTCATATACGGCCGCAGTTCATGCAAATCTCTGTCGCTCCCATCTCTGGGAACAAAGTAACCTCCATCACATAATTAACACGACAAAATATTATGAATTTTTTGATTACACAGTCAAGTTGAATGAAGAATTGAACTGACAGTACACCCACTTTACTGGTCTCTTGTCATTAATGTGGCATCCACCTGATGCATGCCTGATTCGGTTAGGATTTTAAGTAACGTGGTATATGTCGGTACATAATTATTGCAACTGGCCCTAGATACCCTTAAAATGAAGCTGAAGTAGATTAGACATTGAAAATCGTCCAATACACGTTTAGATGTACACTGTGTTATCAAAAGTATCCGGACACCTCCAAAAACATATGTTTTTCTTATTAGCTGCGTTATGCTACCACCTATTGCCGGGTACTCAATATCATCGACCTCAGAAGTCATTTAACGTCGTGAGAGATCAGAATGGGGTGCTCCGCGGAACTGACGGACTTTGAACGTGGTCAGGTGATTGGGTGTCACTTGTGTCATACGTCCGTACGAGAGATTTCCACACTACTAAACATCCCTAGGTTCACTGTTTCCGATGTGATAGTGAAGTAGAAAAGTGGAGGGCCACGTTCAGCACAAAAACGTACATGCCAACCTCGTCCGCTGACGGACAGAGACCGCCGACAGTTGAAAAGGGTCGTAATGTGTAATAGGAAGATGTCTCTCGAGACCATCACACAGGAATTCGAAACTGCGTCGGGATCCGCGGCAAGTACTATGACAGTTCGGCGGGATGTAAGAAAACTTTAATATCATGGTCGAGCGGCTGCTCATAAGCCACACATCACGCTGGTAAATGCCAAAAGACGCCTCGCTTGGTGTAAGGAGCGTAAATGTTGAACGATAGAACAGTGGAAAAACGTTGTGTGGAGTGACGAATCACGGTACACAATGTGGCGATCCAATGGCGGGGTGTGGTTGTGGCGAATGCCCCGTGAATGTTATCTGACAGCATGTTTAGTGCCAACAGTAAAATTCGGAGGTGGTGATGTTACGGTGTGTTAGTATTTTTCATGGAGGGGGCTTGCATCATTTGTTGTTTTGCGTGGCACTATCACAGCACAGGCTTACATTGATGTTCTAAGCACCTTCTTGCTTTCCACTGTTGAAGAGCAACTCGGGGATGGCGGTTGCATCTTTCAAAACGATAGAGAACCTGTTCATAATGCACGGCATGTGGCGGAGTGGTTACACGACTATAACATCCCTGTGATGGACTGGCCTGCACAGAGTCCTGACCTGAATTTTATAGAACATCCTTGTGATGTTTTGGAACGCCGAATTCGTGCCAGGCCTCACCGACCGACATCGACACCTCTCGTCAGTGCCGCACTCCATGAAGAATGGACTGCTATTCCTCGAGAAACCTTCCAGCACCTGATTGAACGTATGCCTGCGAGAGTGAAAGCTGTCATCAAGGCTAAGGGTGGGGCAACACCATATTGAATTCCAGCATTATCGATGGAGGATGCCCCGAACTTGTAAGTCATTTTCAACAGGTATCCGGATACTTTTGATCACATAGTGTAGCTGTCCAAAGTTATTCCTGAAGATCGCGCGGACAGTTCATAGAGACATGTCACTTATTTGGACGGGAGTTAACCTGTTGAAAGATGACGTCAGAATAGTGCCTAACAGTAGGTAATACACGAGGAACGATGGATCTCTGGGATGCACCAATGGGGAGAGTCAAAGTTCCCCGAAGCAGAGCTAGATGTGTCCTGAAGCCAATCCTCACAGTTCCCCATATGGAAGTCAACAGACATTGGTACAATGTATTCTCATCCGTCTAAATCTAGTATAGTCGCAGACTACTTTTATCTGAGTCAGTGCGAAATCCAGATCTTCCACTGAAAATGATGCGGCGCCGCTCGTTAGCAGTCCGTATATGTTGGGTATGGAGTAGTGGGCTGTTATAACGGCTAATTGGGCTTGAGTTAGTAATCCGAGCGATTTTCACTTGCTAGGTAATACACGTCATCAAGGCTAAGGGTGGGGCAACACCATATTGAATTCCAGCATTATCGATGGAGGATGCCCCGAACTTTTAAGTGTACCGAGTTAGCAAGTGCAGGCGTGAAGGGATTACGACATGCTTACCACGCAGTACTGCGACCCTTGCTTGGTGTAGCCGGCCTGAATACACCTAAGTCTTGAAGACGTGGGTTTTCCTCACATTCCAATACCGGACCATTCTCACACCGAAACTCCCCACGTCCCTACGTGATGTTTTACGTGTTTCATCATAAACTTGAACAGTTTATAGCTTTACGTGTGGTCTGTTTGGAACATAAGCCTCACAATCTTGATCTGTTTTCCCACCATCTATCAGCATTCCCTGTGGTCCTGTCCTCGTCTCTTTCCAATATACTTCTCGACTTCTTTCAGCCATCTGACTCTTGGTCTTCTCTGCGTCATCTCCTTCATTACTCGATTTTGAATGTCTTCTTGGGGATCCTCTTCTTTTCAATTCTCTTTAAGAGCCATGTCATCATATCCTTGATGTTTCCATCCTGCTCTGCAATGGTTCCTTTTTCAATGTTTTCCTTGTTCTTTCTTTCCTAAAACTATGTCTCTTTGTTGGTCCTATAATACTTCTCAGGAACTTAATTTCATATGCCTCTAATCTCCTTACATCTCTTTCCTTCGTTACCAATGTTCCAGATACGTAGGTCAGTGCTGAGTAACATGTATTTACAACTTTGTTGCCTTTTTGTGGGACGTCTTTGTTCCATATCAGGCTCCTAACACTTTTCAGGTATGCTTCTGCCTGTCTGCAACGTTCACTGACCGCTTTCTCATTTCTTCCATTGTCTTCTGTCACACTTTCCACATGTTCAGCTCCAGTTCTTACTCCACTAGTTGGTCTATCTTTTTTTGTATTTGTAACCAGAATCTCACATTTGTTTACTCTAAATTTCATTCCAAACGGTATCACACTTTATTCCCAAGCATCCAGCTGTTCCTGAATCTCCTCTTCCAAGATCATCAACTCATCTGCGAACACCATTGCTTTTATCTTGTGTTTTCCAATACTTTCAGCCACCTGAGTCATTATCTCGTCAGGATGAGAGGCGATAATGCACTGTCCTCTTTCACACCTCTTGTTAGCTGGAACTAATCCGCCCTTTCAGTTCCCTCTTTCACACAACTCATTCCACAGTACGTCTTCTCCACCCAGCTTGACTCTTTATCCAGTTCCTTGTTTTCTAGTGATTTCCAAACCTGTCTTCTATTAACGCTATCCAATGACTTTTCTGCATCGTGAAAGGCCATCACACCGTCTTCCTTAAAATCATAGTGGTTCGCTTGGAACTACGTGACTACAAATATGAAGTAAGCAGTTGATCTCCCAGGTGTGAAGCCTTGCTGTTCCCATCTTAATTTGTTCGCTACCCTTGTTAAGATTCTGTTCTCCAGGATCTTTTCGTGTACCTTGACAGAGTGACTCCCCTGTAGTTTGTACAATCTCTCCTACTCCTTTTCTTGAAAATAGGGACAATTAGTGCCCTCTTCCAACTTTCTAGAATCTTCTTCTCATTCCACATCACCCTCATCACACGAAAAGCCACTGTCTTGCAACCTCCCCTGTTGCCATCACCATTTCAACAAGTACTTCGATCATAGCTGGTGCCATTCATCCTTTCAACTTGTCCAGTGGCATTTCCATACCTCCGCCCTCCCCCTTCCACCCCCGCCCCCCCCCCGGCAATCTCTAGTTTACTTCTACCTCCTTTAGTCTATTGTACTCAAGCCCGTATGGGTCCTCATCTCCAATTCCGTTTGGGTGCAGGAAGTGCTCAAAATACTGCTTCAGAATATACTATCCGTTTATTATGAATCTCTTTTTCATTTCTATTCATCGTTGTTCCATCCCATCTCAAACCTCTCCTTTTACTTTTGACCATGCCGTATAATACGTCTTTACTTCCTTTGCTATCGTCCATCAGTATCTTAGTCCATTCTTCCTTCCACTTTCTTCTCTCCTTAGCCACTATCTTACTTGTATTTCTTCTTTTTCTTGTACATCTTGCTAATTCGGCCCTTTTTTCTTTTTCTTCCTTCCCACTACCTCCTTGACTCTTTCATTTTACCATGGTGTCTCATTCCACCGTCTTCTGCCACTTGTCCTTCGGCATACAGCTGCTACAGCTTATACCACAGCACTTTCAAACTGTCTCCTTTTCTCTTCTCCTGTTCATCCTTTGGTAACCTTTCTCTTATAATCTTCTAGCATTTTTCCTTGACGTCCTTTTACTTCAGTCTTTGTACTTCAGTTTTTCTGGTTGTCTACCTTCTTCCATTCCCTCATGATCGTCATGTTCATCATAAGGTGCCGATAGTCTATTCAGTGACCCAGATGGTAGTACCTTTATGTCCGTTACGGTCTTCTTCGTTTTCAAATCACAGAGCACGTAATCCACCAAAGATTTCAGCTCTAGATCCCTGCTGTACCAAGTTACTTTGTGGCTCTCTTTCTACCGAAACCAGGAACTAACTGTTACTAATCCATTTCTTCTGCAGAATTACAGCAACCTCTTTCCTCCATTTCTACTTCCCCATCCTTCTGCCCCCAGTACGGAGAGGCTTGTACAGGATAGATTAGCGTGTAGGCTTGTGTTTCATTCACTCTTTAGAGGCGGATCCAAGTATTCCATGAGTTTTGCCACTTGTCTATTGAACCTCTTTGGTAGTCCTGCCTAAATGTCCTCCTTCTCTTCAGATGAACAGCCCACGTTTTTATCGTCGTTAAATGTAGTTTTAACTCCTGCACAGATGACATACAACTTGAAGCATCTAGTACACATCCGATCTTTGGGACACAGGATAAAGAGACTCACGTATGGTGCGGCACGGAGTGGATTCAGGCATAAAGTTATAAAAATCTTTGACTGCTTGAGCAGTGATGCAAAGATTTTAACTGCTAATAGGATTAACTGCAGACTCAAAACGTGTCCACTTCGCCACTACTACCCCATAGAATAATTTCTGAGTGTCGAATAGTTGTGTGTGTTTGTGAGGGGGGGGGGGGGCGGCGGAGATTAAACGAACGCGCGCGTGTGTGTGTGTGTGTGTGTGTGTGTGTGTGTTCACGAGCGACTGCGAGAGAAAGAGAGAGAGGGGGCTGGGGAGGGTTCGACAAATGGATGTGGGTGACATCAGTTATGCAGAGTGGAGAATCTTGCACAGGATAGATTAGCGTATAGGCTTCGGACTGAAGGCAACAACAACAACAACAAAAACAGCAACAACCTCAACGACACCGGATTTGAACATATTCACTGTTATAACCTTCACCAATATTTTTCCTATGTTTCCCACAGTCAACTAACCGGTCAATATCATCTGGAAATCTATCTCAGTAAACGACAAGTCTGTTCAGTTTAACTCTAGATGACATTCTCTTCGATATTTCCATATTTATTTAGATTCACGTTAGATAAACGTGACGTTAATAAGCAACATTTTCTCATCACTGGCATAATTTTTACCTTCAGAGGGCCCACCCTTACCCACTATCTTTATTTATCGAATTAACTTTACACTAAAATTCATACAGCGACATCTTATGCAGTGGTGGCAAACACCATCTGGTCTCTTACATGGAATGAACTCAAACTGTAAATGAATCTGACAGTTATTATCATATGCATTGTATCCGTTTGCCCTCGGAGCGTGTTAATAATTATTTTTATTATCGCCGTCTGTACGGCAAACGATTCAACTTTCATTTCCGATAGCGTTATCTGTAGTGTCTACCTCAGTTTTAGTTTATTTATTCACATTGTTCGTATTGTAAGAACCGTTCATTGTTTGCCGAAAGTGAAACAGTATTTACACTCAATACAAACACTGTGGTATGAAATACAACTGACATTTTCGGTTTTTGTTTTTATAATAGCAAGAGATACAAGAGCGGTACAGTTCATTGTGTATTATCAACTGTCTGCGATATCGGTCTCATTCGTATATTATAATTTAAAAATTAACACGGAATATATTTATTGAAAGCTGTGTCTCGTTCCTAAAGTTTCTCGCATTGTTTGGGTGGCCATCCTTTTTTTTTCCTGTCCGTGCTAATATTTACAGCGCTTCGCTAAACATTCCACGCAATTTTTACGGCATATTTTCCGTCGTTATTCCGCCTACACGGATGAAGAGTATGCAGGTCCGTTGGAACGCAGTCCAGTTGATTTCGCACCTACCGTGTTAGCTCACGTTGCAAATTGCTGCATATTTTGGTCCTACTTCCAGAGGTTAGTGTAGGATACAGAAGAGTAGTTTGTAACAGACATAACCTTAATAGGAAGACAAAGTCAATTTTCACAGTGATGTTATGTTATTGTTTTGTAAGGAAGACAAAACTGACTTAGAAAGCATACATACAGATAAATATCTGTAAATCAATTTTATTATTTATATCTGAAAAGAGAAAACTTGAGCATATTGTCTTGTTAACTGATTTTCGGCTTAAAAGGCAGTCATCAGATAATAACTGACTGTCGTCATAATCGGTTTAAAAGGCCGTCATCGATTATAACTGACTGTCGTTATAAAAGCGAACACAGTACTGGGGAACGAGTTTGAAAAATGTCGTTTTTGACAGACCAGTTATTACATAAATGAAAATATTTAAGCTAAACAGTAAGAAAACGTGAAGGTTCAAATGGCTCTGAGCACTATGGGACTGAACTGCTGAGGTCATTAGTCCCCTAGAACTTAGAACTAGTTAAACCTAACTAACCTAAGGACATCACAAACATCCATGCCCGAGGCAGGATTCGAACCTGCGACCGTAGCGGTCTTGCGGTTCCAGTCTGCAGCGCCTTTAACCGCACGGCCACTTCGGCCGGCTAAAACGTGAAGGAACTTAACAGAGGGCGTCAAGGCTAAACACTAAAAAATGTAGCGTTTGTGTGTGCGTGCGTGTGTGTGTGTGTGTGTGTGTGTGTGTGTGTGTGTGTGTGTCTGCATGTGCGTGTGCGTGTGTGTCTGCGTGTGTGTACGTTGTGAGAATAACGCAGTAGTTGAAGAGCACAATATAAACTGCAAGAAAGTAGTCTATACCCGAATGAATGTATATTTGCAACTATTAATACTAAATAAACAGGAGCAGCATACATGTAAGTACAAAATACGAATTACACTCAACATAAGAGAAGATATTTAGCTGATAAAACAACAGTAAGTACAGAAATTATAATAAAATTGGCAATCTCGATAAAATAAATGAAGTACATGTGCTCCAGATTATTGAAGAAGAACTTCATAAAGTATAGCATATGGAAGATGGTGAAGAAATAGTGAAAGATATCGGAACGACTGTAATATAATTATTTTCAGCCATAATGGCTATGTTTGTGAACCTTGACTGTGTGCGATAATTATTTATTTCAAGTTTCTGCTACCACACACTTTTTATATAGTTGGAAAACAGGTTAACTTAATAAATGATTACTGTAGAATATCTAGTTTTTTTATTTATAAATATGAAGTTCTGCAGTGCAGAAACGCCAAAATTCATTAACATATTTATTTTACGTTAAAATACATGCTGCGCTTATGGAGGACCTACTGTATCTAAACAGAAATGAAAAATATTTGCACAGAAAAACTATCTCTCATAGTGAAATGATTTAATTGTTCCTCTGTGAGTTTCACGTTCCTATCCTGAATATTTCTTTAACGGAAGACGGGTGACTGAATAGGAATGATCTTATTTGAGTTAGGGAACTTAAAACTGTTTATGGTACACAGAAACGACCAGCTGCAACTTGCATTTGGTTTACAACACCGTTGTCGGATTAGGGTTCGTTCTTCTAAGCCGGCTCACATACTTCCATGACATTGGTTTAGAGGTGACATGCCGTGAAATTACTACATCATCATTTGTTTTTATCGTCTTCGCCGAAGAAAAAGACTAACGTTGTTCTTTATACTTACACATAGGCTCACTGCGGTCTCATTATTACTCACGTTCGTTGGACAACAAAACAAAATATCTCAACGCACTAAATGTTTCAACAACTTAACTCAGATAAAAAGAAAACATTGTGACGAAGATTGATTTCCAAACTTTAACCGGTTACGTAGGCGACTAGTTTACTCAGCAGATCGAAGCGCTTCATTTCGTGAATCAACCAGTGACCCACTTTCATATTCAAGAGGGGAATGTATTTTCAGTCATACAAAATATTTAGGATTCAATAAAATACGATTATTTGTACATCTACATAGTTACTCCGCAAGTCACCGTACGGTGCGTGGCGGAGGGTACTCTGTACCACAAATTGTCATTCCCCTCCTGTTCCACTCGAAAACTGAGCGAGGAAAAATCAACTGTCTGTACGCCTCCGAATGAGCCCTAAATTCTCGTATCTTATCTTCGTGAACTAGGGATAGCGTCTTTGGTTCCGGTTTCTAAACCCGCCGCTGCTTCAATTTTGATTAATAATCTTCACTGGCGGCAGAAGTCTTCCGGCATACGAAGTCAACCCTCATTCAGCCAACGGCCTTTTCAAAGAGGGCGGAGGAGCGGGCACAGTTTCTGGGCATTCTCTTGTCCTAGGGGTGGAAAACTGCCTCTAAAGGCGGAAAAATCAGCAATGATCAAAGGCATGAGGATGCAGAAGGCAATGGAAACCACTGCGTGTATCCACAGGACATGTGGCCTGTAATCGAAAAGCATCATGATGATCTCTCCATTGGTAAAAGATTCCCGAATAGTCCCCCATTCGGATCTCCGGGAAGGGGGCTGCATTTGGCAAGGTTACTACGAGAAAGAGATTGAATAATCAACGGAAGGACAGTGTTGGAAGAGTCGGTGCGTGGGATGTTAGAAGCTTGAACGTGACAGGGAAATTAGAAAATTTGAAAAGGAAAACGCAAAGGCTCAATCTAGATACAGAAGGGGCTAGTGAAGTGAAGAGGAGAGAAGACAAGCGTTGCTATTCACAATATACATAAATGACCTTGTGGATGACATCGGAAGTTCACTGAGGCTTTTTGCAGATGATGCTGTGGTGTATCGAGAGGTTGTAACAATGGAAAATTGTACTGAAATGCAGGAGGATCTGCAGCGAATTGACGCATGGTGCAGGGAATGGCAATTGAATCTCGATGTAGACAAGTGTAATGTGCTGCGAATACACAGAAAGATAGATCCTTTATCATTTAGCTACAAAATAGCAGGTTAGCAACTGGAAGCAGTTAATTCCATAAATTATCTGGGAGTACGCATTAGGAGTGATTTAAAATGGAATGATCATATAAAGTTGATCGTTGGTAAAGCAGATGCCAGACTGAGATTCATTGGAAGAATCCTAAGGAGATGCAATCCGAAAACAAAGGAAGTAGGTTACAGTACGCTTGATCGCCCACTGCTTGAATACTGCTCAGCAGTGTGGGATCCGTACCAGATAGGGTTGATAGAAGATATAGAGAAGATCCAACGGAGAGCAGCGCGCTTCGTTACAGGATCATTTAGTAATCGCGAAAGCGTTACGGAGATGATAGATAAACTCCAGTGGAAGACTCTGCAGGAGAGACGCTCAGTAGCTCGGTACGGGCTTTTGTCAAAGTTTCGAGAACATACCTTCACCGAAGAGTCAAGCAGTATATTGCTCCCTCCTACGTATATCTCGCGAAGAGACCATGAGGATAAAATTAGAGAGATTAGAGCCCACACAGAGGCATACCGACAATCCTTCTTTCCACGAACAATACGAGACTGGAATAGAAGGGAGAACCGATAGAGGTACTCAAGGTACCCTCCGCCACGCACCGTCAGGTGGCTTGCGGAGTATGGATGTAGATGTAGATGTAGATTGGTCAGATGAGTATAGGGAAATATCAACAGCAGCAGAAAATGGTAAAACGAGAGTAGGAATCGTTATGAATAGGAAGGCAGGATGAAAATGTAATACTCATAGGACACTGGAATGCCTTTGTAAAGGAAGGAGTAAAAGGAAAGGCTACAGGAGAATATGGGCTTGGGACAAGGAATGAGAGAGGAGAAAGACTAACTGAGTTTTGTAGCAAGTTTCAGCTAGTAATAGCGAATACTCTGTTCAAGAATCACAAGAGGAGGAGGCATTCTTGGAAAAGGCCGGGTTGTACGGGAAGTTAACAGTTACATTACATCATGGTCAGACAGAGATTCCGATATCAGTTACTGGATTGTAAGGCGTAGCCAGGAGCAGACAAAGACTCAGATCACAACATAGCAGTGACGAAGAGTAGGCTGAAGTTCAAGACATTAGTCAGGAAAAATCAGTACGCAAGGAAGTGAAGGACGGAAGTACGAAGGAATGACGAGATGTGGTTGAAGCCCTCTAAGGCTATAGATACTGCATTAAGGAATAACTCAGTAGGCAGTATAGTTGAAGGGGAACGGGCGTCTTTTAAAAGGGCCATCGCAGAAGTTGGGACGGAAAACGTAGGTACAAAGAAGGTAACTTCGAAGAAACACTGGGTAACAGACGAAATAATTCAATTGATCGATGAAAGGGGGAAGTGCAAAAATGATCAGTGAAACTCAGGAGTAGAGGAGTACAAGTCGTTGACGAATAAAAGAAATAGGAAGTGCAGGGAAGCTAAGAATGAATGGCTGCAGGAAAAATGTGAAAACATCGGAAAAGGAATTATTGTCGGAAGGACAGACTCAGCACACATTAAAATCAAATCAACCTTCAGTGACATTGTAAGTAGGCTGTTTAGGCTTTTTTATTGGTAACGCCACCTCTGTATGAAAATCACTGGCTGTGCTGTGGGCAGTCTGTGTCTGCTTTGCATTGTTGTAATACTCGCCATTGTAGTGTTAGGCAGCTGGCTGTGAACAGCGCGTAGCGTTGCACAGTTGGAGGTGAGCCGCCAGCAGTGGTGGATGTGGGGAGAGAGATGGCGGAGTTTTGAAATTTGTCATGAACTGCTATATTTATATATGATGATATCAAGGTAAATACATTGTTTGTTCTCTATTAATATCTTTCATTTGCTAACTATCCCTATCAGTAGTTAGTGCCTTCAGTAGTTTGAATCTTTTATTTAGCTGGCAGTAGTGGCGCTCGCTGTATTGCAGTAGCTTGAGCAGCGAAGATTTTTGTGAGGTAAGTGATTTGTGAACGTATAGGTTAATGTGAGTCAGGGCCATTCTTTCGTAGGGATTTTTTTTGAAAGTCAGATTGCGTTGCGCTAAAAAATATTGTGTGTCAGGTAAAGGACAGTCGTGTATTATTGTTCAAAGGGGACGTTTCATATGTCGACCCTTAGCCGAGGATACCTCACTGGAATCTTCTGATCTTTTGTTGTAGTTTGTGTAATTAGTGTAGATTTTGTTTATTTCTAGCACGTAATTGTAGAGAAAATCTCCTTTGTAGTTGCAGTCTTTCATTGTTGTACAGTAAAACAGTTGTGGCATGCATGTAGATTTGCACCAAGTATTTCGCAGCTGCAATTAACTAGATATTATTTTCAGTGTTATGTTAATGTGTTCTCTTATTTTTGCTCTTCAAATTGTGCTTTTCTGTGTTGTCGTGTGAAATACTGTGACAATAATGGCGTGTGAAAAACGTAATACTAGGCTCCAAAGTAAACTGAGAAATGACAGTGAAAATGAAAGCAGTGTGTTAGCGCCACCGAGTAATGAATTAACTGATGTTCAATGTAGTAATTTGATAATTATGCATAGGGAAATGGAGCGGGCGGCAAACAATGGCGTGGACAGTGAAACAATTAGTGAAGAGGGAAGCATTATCGATCGATCGGTCGGCAACAGCTCGCCTCAGGAATCCGAAATGACAGGACACAATTTCGCAAATACTGTAGATTCAGGTTTTGCGTCCTCACCGTTTTCCCAAATGAGTCAAGACACGTTTTCCGCTTGTCAAAATGTGAATGTTGCCGGTGCAAATTCACTGCCGAAAAGCACCGAGGAACATGTTTCAGACACCAGTGCATTGTTATTACAGTTAATGCAACAAATGGGACAAAAGCTACAAAAGTTAGACACAACACTTGAACAAAATCAGAAACAAATAGGACAAAAGCTTCAAAAGTTAGACACAATGGAACAAAATCTTCAAAAGTTAGACACCACACTTGAACAAACACGTGAAGATTTAACTACTGAGTTACATAAAATCGAATCGAAATGTCAAAAAGTCTGTAACGACGTAAAAACACAAATTTGTGAGCATTTTCAATCTATTTTTTCGCGGCATAAAAATGCATTACAGAATCACGAAGCAGCCTTAAAAGAACTGCAAATTATTGTTCATGAAAATCATGAAACCTTGCAAGCTAAAATTGACTCAGTTGCATCTACCGGTTCGGTTACGCAACTTACAAAAACTCAGGAAAACTTAAAGGACACAGTAGAAAGACACATGGAGGAAATTAGTTCATTATCAGAGAAAGTAGTTGAACTTTCGGATCAGCTAAATAATTTATCTACGAAGGTAGATGATAATCTGAATGACACAAAACCGGTAGTCTTTAATAACACAGAAGAGAGCGAACAAATTAGGAAACTGAAACAAAATCTGAATCAAACTGATACGCAACACCAAAGAGAAATCCGGGAAGTACAAGATCAGCTAACACAGGTAATACAAGAATTACGTATTTCAGAGGACACTCGCGCCCCAACACGGGAAGAGGGACTTAGAAATACGGAAAAGACGCAAAATAGTAACACAGGGCATTTCGGAAGCTACGAAAGAAACTGGCAATGTGCACCGAATTTTGAGATGGAACGGCCGACACGACCTAACAATGACCGATATGCGACTCGCCGACATGACGATTTTGACTATAAGCTGTTCATTACTACGCGTAAATTCAAAACATTTAAGAATTCTGGCAACGACATTCATCCACAAGCATGGCTCCATCAATTCTCTCATTGTTTTCCTCCCAACTGGTCGTTGGAACACAGATTACAATTTATGTGTGGCTACTTAGAGAATGAACCAGCTGTAAGAATGCGATCGGTCATTCACGATTGCCACAGTGATGAAGAACTTTACCATGCCTTCCTCTCAGCATATTGGTCTCAAGCCACACAAGACCGCGTAAAACATGGCATCATAATGATGAAACATTTCGAACAATCTGAATTCTCCAGTCTTGTGAAATATTTTGAAGACATGTTGCACAAGAATCAGTACCTGACAAACCCATACAGCCCCTCAGAACTCATCCGCATTTGCTTAATCAAATTAGCTGAACATTTACGACATATTATTTTGGCAGGACGTTGCAAAGACGACATTGAAGCTTTTCAGGGACTGTTACAAGAACTGGAAAGTGACACTGACAATCGCGGAACGCGAAAACATGGACAGAACAATTACAGGTCACATCCGTCACAATTCCGTGACGACAGAAACAATAACCGGACACGACTGGTCTATTCTTACAACGCAAATCGTGACCAAAATAGACACCACCCGTACGACAACCGTTGGCAGAGTAATAATAGTTACAGAGAAAGATCGCATTTCCGTAGTAATGACTATCACAGAGACAATCAGAGAAACAGACAATATGGGAACCAAAACAAGTATTATCAAGGGAGGCAGAATAACTTCAGACGCAACAGTTCGGCGCAGAGTTACGATTCAGGGAGAAATTCTCCACCACATGACCGACAAACAAGAAACTATGTAAACTACCGACAAAACGACAGACGTGAATTTCATCAGAACTGGCGGGATTCAAACAGAGCAGGGCCCTCTCGTCACGGTGAATTTGTAGAAGTTAGGTCTCCTAATCCCAATAACAACGCGCGGCAACAAAGAGACAGACAATGACTCGCGCCGCAGGCACCCACGTGCGCCGGCTGGCTCAGAGAAAAATAACATTGACGCTAACCCTGTGAAAAATTCCAGTATTCTTTACCGACGTATACTACATGATAATTGTGTTCAAGCTGAAATTCTGAGTACTTAGAAGAGTAAAAGATTGTACCACATTTCACATGTAAAACCGATTATTGAAAGATAATCTGCTTTTTAACTTTGTCTTTGCCATAAAACGTTTCACTTCACGTTACTAGTATGCTTTAGAAACTGTTAACATGCAACAATGTTTGAAGTTAAATAATCAGTCTAGAACCTAGGGAACATTTTTAAACAGAAATTACGAATGCATTGTTATAGTGAACAGACGTCACAGTCTTATTGTGTGTGTACATTCTTGCTTGTTAGTTGCACGATTACATAACGACTATAAGGCTCACATACTTAGAACATTTACCAGTACTGCTAATGAGATTTTAATGCAACATTTTGGTTTACTTGAAAATACATTCTGGGTTTAAAGTACTTTCTGTGAGATACCAGACGACACAGTGGTTAGTTTATGTGACAAATACACGGTTTTATCACGACGCTACTAATGAGTGAAAATTTACAATGTTGCTTTTGCAGTGTTTCTGTTTTATATCTGCACAGTTTTCTGTTTTATTCTGGAAAGTAAAACAGGTTTTAGTAGTAACTTTTGTAGTATAGCTACAATGAGACTGCCTTTTCCGTAGCACAACAATACGTTACTGTTCAGTACTTTCTTCATCACGGCAATAAGCGTAATAACTAAGACATTTATACGCAAAGCATTTCACTTTTGTGTATTATGAGGTAAGTACATTGACTTCTGCAGAACTTAGCTTTCGGAGGACGATAACTACGACACTTCCACAGAGATTATGTTGCAACAAGACGCACATTTAGCGCTACAGTACACGTATTTGAGTGATTAATTTTGTACTTAAAACATTTATTTTTAAAGATTTTTTGAATTACAAAGAAGGTTTTCCGTGATACATTTCATTCCATTGCTGTAATCTGTAACACCTGAGGGTATAATTACATTAATCCTCAGGGGGGTACACGCTTACTTTGTGTACCATGTGTGTGGCAACCACAAGGAACCCTAGCTAATATGGTATTTGCTTATACAACTTTACACATCGGTACCATATTTCTCTAACACATAAATTACACAGCTATCTGATCATTTAACTGAGAGATAAACATTTTTTTACTACATCAGTGACACATGTTTACGCAATACACAGTTGGGTAACTTCACACTTATGAAACTGTATTTTGTCTGTACTTTGTAAACTGTTCATATTTTTTCGGAATCATTGTGATACTATGAGAGCTTTGAATGATGTATTTGGTAAGGGAGCATGATTTTAAAGTACGTTTGAGGTAGATGACACTATTGAAATGAGCAGAGAATTTTTTTTAGGTTTTGAAACTATTGGAGGAAGCTACGACGATTTTGAGATTTGACTGAGGTGTTATGGTATTATTACGATGACGATGTGTATTATGCTGTTGAGATATGTTTATGATCAATAAGATGTTGCTACCGTATATGAGGAATAAGAAGTATGTTGGGAACCAAGAATCGTACTTTAAGAGTTATGAAATGTGCGTAAATGCGTGACTGTATCACAATGCTGACGAATATTTTATTTGGACACTTATATTTATAGGATTTTCTTTCTACAGATTTGCAACGCTAATTCTTGACCTGTGAAATATTTTTATGTGAGACTGTCACTGTAGCGGAAACTGCTGTCGTAAATATTTCCGTAAGAAAGTTAAGTGACCACCTGCACGTAATGCGTCGTGGGCACCCAGCTGTGTCGGACGCCTGGAGAAAGGGCCATTGGCGCGTGCCTTTCAGAGCACAGGAAGAAAAAAAAAAGGGAGGCCATTATCCTGGCCATTGTCATTCCTTTAGAGAAAGCATCGCAAATCCGACACGCTAATTACTTGGAAACATATCGTACTTTCTGATATTTACTGAAATGCTAATGAAATGACAAGATATAGTTTGTCTACACACCTGACTATGACTACTGTCTTTCTAGATGAGAGATTTTTTTACTACTTATGAAATGCCACATGACTATTGAACGATGTTCTTACACTTTGCTTTGTAGATAGTTGCTTATTTCATTTGATATCTAGTTTCTAGCTGCACTGCAGCATTGGTTAAAATAAAATTTTATAGATGTACTAATATAAATTTTTTCTGTCTACAGATCGAGTATATAATAATTTTTTTCAAAAAAATGAGGGAGCACAAAGCGACATTTACCTTCACAGGAACTGCATTCATAATTTTCTTTTCAAGTACTTGGTAATTTCTTTTGTAGAATAAATTGTGATGCATCACTCTAGTGTTAAGATGTGACATAGGTATTAGACATGGCCATTTTTAGTGTAATATTTTTTTCTGCTTGAGCTATGTCATGTTTTGATATAAGTTATTACATTTGCTGCTGCTAGCTTTGCCAATCTGTATTTTTTGTCATTGCTGCTTGTGTTAATTGTTTTGTGCTGCTGTATTGCCTCATCCCTTAGTTTAGCATCTGAGCTCAGTAGATTTAAGTTAGCTTAAGATGGGGTAGGCTATATGAGAGAACGAGATGTGATGAATTGGAAGAAATGCATTGAGAAGCTATAAGAAAATGGTTTGGCCAAAAAAAAGTATTTTGAAAGAGGATATGAGCAAAAAAGTAGGGTTTAGGGACAACAGGTTTACGTAGGATTTTCTTGGAAATAAATAATGAGGTAAGAAATATGTGAACATATAAATACAGAAAGCATGCTTTGATAGGATTTTTTTGGTGGAAACAAATTTTGAAATAAGACGAAAGATCTATGGAATGAAGTTTTAGGTTGGACTGCAGTACCAAATGTTACACTGAAAACAAACCCTGCCCTTTCCCTTTTGTGTTATCCCACTATATGTTTGTGTACCCTTGTGTATTTGTTTTCTTCCTGTCTCTGTGTACTGTTTCATAGAACTTTTTTCTCTTCTACTACTAAGTTACATTCACTATGATGAGGAATACTGTTATCCTCAAATACAATTGGCATTAATAATGTGTTATTTACTTTGTAAAGATGTTTAGACATTATTTATTCTGTTTTGTGTTAATGCTCATGTGTGAAGTTGATGTTTCGAAAGTTATTCGATCTTTTATGTATGTACTCATGTCATAATTCCTGTAACACTGATGTACAAGTTTATTTCTATTCTTTTGTAAAGCCCCTATTACTACAAACGTTATCTGTATTATTATGTTTTTAATGATGTGTTTTGTACCTTTGTTATTGTATTTTTATGTTATAAAATTGTAATTGTCACCAGTTCATGATATTATTAACTTGTTAGGTACATTTCACTGCACACGTTTCTGTTGGTCATAGTATATGGACAATATGTGAGAGGTAGGGACTGATAGTGTTTGCACGTGTGTTAATGATTCAGCAAGGGACTGGATAACAGCATTGCTGGTTCTAAGGACAATTTCAAAAACTTTGTGAGTGCACTAGTGGTGGTTTATGGACTTGCTATATTATCCGCAAGACTCTTCAACGGTGATTGTGCACCTGCACAGTCACAATAGATGGCTGCTGGCTATCTCTCCAAGGACTACAGTGGGTCTGCATCTTTGATGACCCACCAGTACCATTATCTCTACAAGGACTACAGTGGGTCTGCATCTATGATGACCCACCAAGCCATTATTTCTACAAGGCCTGCAGTGGGTCTGCACCTCTGGTGGCCCACCAATGCCGTAATCTCTACCAGAACTACTGTGGGTCTGCTCTGTGATGACCTACCTACCAATACTCTTCAAAATTTCGACTGACTCTGCTGTGGGTTTGCTCTGTTGTGGCCCATTACCTGTCTGCATGTCGAGAGTCAGCACTGTCTTTCCATTGGAAGGACAACACTACTTCTTCAAGACTGCAAGGAAATCCACTACTTCCGTGTGCATTTTCTTTTACTGCTCAGACTTTGAGAAAAACACTGCTATTCTCCTGTTATGTACGATTAGGACTGTCTTTATGGACTGTGAGACAATTTTAGCTTTTGACCAACATTGTATCAATAAGTGTGTGCATTTGATTTCTTTGTTATTGTAATTATGAAAAATTTTATCAAATCATTATTGGCCACTGCCCAAAAAAAATTTGTAAAATTTTTTTGTGGGGAGCATGGGGGCTATGTAAGTAGGCTGTTTAGGCTTTTTTATTGGTAACGCCACCTCTGTATGAAAATCACTGGCTGTGCTGTGGGCAGTCTGTGTCTGCTTTGAATTGTTGTAATACTCGCCATTGTAGTGTTAGGCAGCTGGCTGTGAACAGCGCATAGCGTTGCGCAGTTGGAGGTGAGCCGCCAGCAGTGGTGGATGTGGGGAGAGAGATGGCGGAGTTTTGAAATTTGTCATGAACTGCTATATTTATACACTCCTGGAAATGGAAAAAAGAACACATTGACACCGGTGTGTCAGACACACCATACTTGCTCCGGACAATGCGAGAGGGCTGTACAAGCAATGATCACACGCACGGCACAGTGGACACACCAGGAACCGCGGTGTTGGCCGTCGAATGGCGCTAGCTGCGCAGCATTTGTGCACCGCCGCCGTCAGTGTCAGCCAGTTTGTCGTGGCATACGGAGCTTCATCGCAGTCTTTAACACTGGTAGCATGCCGCGACAGCGTGGACGTGAACCGTATGTGCAGTTGACGGACTTTGAGCGAGGGCATATAGTGGGCATGCGGGAGGCCGGGTGGACGTACCGCCGAATTGCTCAACACGTGGGGCGTGAGGTCTCCACAGTACATCGATGTTGTCGCCAGTGGTCGGCGGAAGGTGCACGTGCCCGTCGACCTGGGACCGGACCGCAGCGCCGCACAGATGCACTCCAAGACCGTAGGATCCTACGCAGTGCCGTAGGGGACCGCACCGCCACTTCCCAGCAAATTAGGGACACTGTTGCTCCTGGGGTATCGGCGAGGACCATTCGCAACCGTCTCCATGAAGCTGGGCTACGGTCCCGCACACCGTTAGGCCTTCTTCCGCTCACGCCCCAACATCGTGCAGCCCGCCTCCAGTGGTGTCGCGACAGGCGTGAATGGAGGGACGAATGGAGACGTGTCGTCGTCAGCGATGAGAGTCGCTTCTGCCTTGGTGCCAATGATGGTCGTATGCGTGTTTGGCGCCGTGCAGGTGAGCGCCACAATCAGGACTGCATACGACCGAGGCACACAGGGCCAACACCCGGCATCATGGTGTGGGGAGCGATCTCCTACACTGGCCGTACACCACTGGTGATCGTCGAGGGGACACTGAATAGTGCACGGTACATCCAAACCGTCATCGAACCCATCGTTCTACCATTCCTAGACCGGCAAGGGAACTTGCTGTTCCAACAGGACAATGCACGTCCGCATGCATCCCGTGCCACCCAGCGTGCTCTAGAAGGTGTAAGTCAACTACCCTGGCCAGCAAGATCTCCGGATCTATCCCCCATTGAGCATGTTTGGGACTGGATGAAGCGTCGTCTCACGCAGTCTGCACGTCCAGCACGAACGCTGGTCCAACTGAGGCGCCAGGTGGAAATGGCATGGCAAGCCGTTCCACAGGACTACATCCAGCATCTCTACGATCGTCTCCCTGGGAGAATAGCAGCCTGCATTGCTGCGAATGGTGGATATACACTGTACTAGTGCCGACATTGTGCATGCTCTGTTGCCTGTGTCTATGTGCCTGTGGTTCTGTCAGTGTGATCATGTGATGTATCTGACCCCAGGAATGTGTCAATAAAGTTTCCCCTTCCTGGGACAATGAATTCACGGTGTTCTTATTTCAATTTCCAGGAGTGTATATGATGATATCAAGGTAAATACATTGTTTGTTCTCTATTAATATCTTTCATTTGCTAACTGTCCCTATCAGTAGTTAGTGCCTTCATTAGTTTGAATCTTTTATTTAGCTGGCAGTAGTGGCGCTCGCTGTATTGCAGTAGCTTGAGCAGCGAAGATTTTTGTGAGGTAAGTGATTTGTGAAACGTATAGGTTAATGTTAGTCAGGGCCATTCTTTCGTAGGGATTTTTTTTGAAAGTCAGATTGCGTTGCGCTAAAAAATATTGTGTGTCAGGTAAAGGACAGTCGTGTATTATTGTTCAAAGGGGACGTTTCAACATTAATAACAAGGGTGATAAAATTAAGAGTGCAACGGGAATCCCACTGTTAAATGCAGGTGAGAGAGCGGATAGGTGGAAAGACTACAGTGAAAGCCTCTATGAGGGGGAAGATTTGTCTGATGCGATAGAAGAAGAAACAGGAGTCGGTTTAAAGGAGATAGTGGATCCAGTATTAGAATCAGAATTTAAAAGTTTTGGAGGTCTTAAGATCAAAAAAGGCAGAAGGGGTAGATAACACTCCACCAGAATTTCTAAAATCATTGGGGAAGTGGCAACAAAACGACTATTCATGTTGGTGTGTAGAATGTGTGAGTCTGGTGACATACCATCTGACTTTCGGAAAAACATCGTCCACATAATTCCGAAGACGGGAAAGCTGACAAGTGCGATAATTACCCCACAATCAACTTAATAGCTCATGCATCCAAGTTTCTTTCAAGAATAATACACAGAAAAATGGAAAAGAAAATTGAGTATGCGCTAGATGACGATCAGTTTGGCTTTAGGAAAGATAAAGGCACGAGAGAGGCAATTCTGACGTTGCAGTTAGTAATGGAAGTCAGACTAAAGAAAAATCAAGCCACATTCATAGGTTTTGTCAACCTGGAAAAAGCGTTCGACAATATAAAATGGTGCAAGATGTTCAAAATTCTGAGAAATGTAGTGGTAAGCTGTAGGGAGAGACGGATCATATACAAATGTACAACAGGAAAGAGGGAATAATAAGCGTGGACGACCAAAAACGAAGTGCCCGTATTAAAAACGGTGTAGGACAAGAATGTAGCTTTTCGCCCCTACTTTCAATTTGTACATCGAGGAAGCAATGATGGAAACAAAATAAAATTCATGATGAAAAGATATCAATGATACGATTTGCTGACGACATTGCTGTCCTGAATGAAAGCGAAGAAGAATTACACGATCTGTTGAACGGAATGAACAGTCTAACGAGTACATATTATGGATTGATAGTAAATCGAAGAAAGACGAAGGTAATGAGAAGTTGTAGAAGTGAGGACAGCGAGAAACTTAACATCAGTATTAATGGTCACGAAGTAGATCAAGTTAAGGTATTCTACTACGTAGGCAGTAAAATAACCAATGACGGACGGAGCAAGGAAGACATCAAATACAGACTAACTATGGCTAAATGGGCATTCCTGTCCAAGAGAAGTGTACGAATTTCAAATATCGGCCTCAATTTGAGGAAGAAATTTCTGAGAATGTGCGTCTGGAGCACAGCATTGTATGTTAGTGAATCATGGACTGTGGGAAAACAGGAACAGAAGAGAATCGAAGCATTTGAGATGTGGTGCTGCAGACGAAAGTTGAAAATTAGGTAGACTGATAAGGTAAGGATTGAGGAGGTCCTGCGCAGAATCGGAAAGGAATATGTGGAAAACGTTGATAAGGAGAAGGGACAGGATGCTAGAACATCTGTTAAGTCATGAGCGATGACTTCGATGGTACTACAGAGAGCTGCAGAGGGCAAAAACTGTAGAGGAAGACAGATATTGGAATACATCCAGCAAATAATTGAGGACGTAGGTTGCAAGTGCTACTTTGAGATGAAGAGGTTAGCACAGGAGACTAATTCGTGTCGGGCCGCACAAACCAATCAGAGGACGTATGACCCAAAACAAAATTTAAAAAATCTAGGTGGTCCTTACGCACTATGTACGTTGGCGGGAGCAGAATCTTTCGGCAGTCAGCTTCAAATGCCGGTTTTCTAAATTTTCTCAATGGTGTTTCCGAAAAGAACGCCGCTTTTCCTCCAGGGATTCCCATTTGATTTCCCGAAGAGTCTCCGTAAAAACATCCGTGTTGTTCGAACCTACCGGTAACTAATCTGGCTGCCTCCTCTGAATTGCTCCGATGTCTTCTTTCAATCCGACCGGGTTCGGATCCCAAACAGTCAAGCAGAACTCACGAACAAGTCGCATCAGCGTCCTACATGCGGTCTCCTTTACAGGTGAACCACTCTTTCCTAAGATTCTCCCAATAAACTGAAGTCGACCATTTTCCTTCGCTACCTCAGTTTTCACATGCTCCGTCCACCACATATCGCTTTTCAACGTTATGTCCAGTTACTTATGTAATACTGCCCACACTGTCCGCCTGATCATTTACATATATAGAGTGTTTTATCATACTTCGCTGGGTCGCTCCTGAAAGTATCCTTGTCTCTGATGAACACTCGCGGTCGAGCACAACATACTATGTTATATTATTTAAGAAGTCTTCGATCTACTCACATACCTGTGAACTCATTGCACGTGCTCGTACCTTCGTTAACAGCGTGCAGTGGGGCACCGCGTCAAATGATTTCCTGAAATCTAGAGATGAGGAATCTGTCTGTTTCCCTTCATTCATATTTCTCAGTACATCATGTGAGAAAAAGGAAAGCTTAGTTTAGCACTAGCAATGCTTTCTAAAACCATGCTGATTCGTCGACACAACCTTTCAGTCTCGAGAACATTTTCTGTATTCGAACCGAGAATATGTTTAAGTATTCTGCAGCAAACAGGAGCTAGGGTTATTGGTATGTAACTTAGCGGGTCCATTCCTTTACTTTTCTTATATACTGAAGTCATCTACGCTTTTTCCCAGTTATTTGGGACTAAGTTCTGGGCGAGATATTCATGATTAACTTGAGTCAGCGTCTTCTGTTAATCAATAGAACGAAAAACGAACTAAGTTGCAAATATTTTATTTTTCATTCGATGACTCGTTTCTGGCCGAGACCCATTTTCAAATCAACAGAACAAAATCGAAAATGGAATTTCTGAAGATATGGAAAAGTGTTAACTCCGAGACAGGGGAATGTACACTAACTGGGATTAAAGTGAAAATTATGTTACCGCTTGTAGTCAGCGAAACAAGTGAAGCAATGTAATGAAACGTGCGCAAACGACAGTCAGAGCAAGTGTTGCTCTTTGACAGCCGGCATTGTTATGTTCTAAAGAGTTAACAAGTGGCCTGTCAAAAAAATGGCTCTGAGCACTATGGGACTCAACTGCTGAGGTCATTAGTCCCCTAGAACTTAGAACTCGTTAAACCTAACTAACCTAAGGACATCACAAACATCCATGCCCGAGGCAGGATTCGAACCTGCGACCGTAGCGGCCTCGCGGTTCAAGACTGCAGCGCCTTTAACCGCACGGCCACTTCGGCCGGCAGTGGCCTGTCATCCTGCTCTTTCATCTTGTCAGTGGCCCCGTATGTTCCTTTCCTCACCGATTAGGCAGAGTATCTCCTCATTTCGTATCAGCCCACGTAATTTTCAAGATCCTTCTATAACACCACACCAGAAAAACAATGTTTGGGTCGGATAATAGTTGCTTTCACACAACGTCAGTAACTACATAACAATAAAAAGAAGCATCGCGCGTGTCTCTATCAATCTGTGTTGTGGGGATGGCTGGGGAGGCGGAATGTTAAAGTCTCGGACATTTTATTGTGGAGGTCGTCGCGTAGGTCGATACGGAATGAAGCGATTCGCTCTTTCGCTAGCCTGTAAACCGCGCCGGAATCATGGCAGGTTATGGCCCGGGGCCACGAATAATCTGCGATTTTAATATTCATTAATACGTAATTTCCAGCAACAAAACAGGGGTTACACAATTAAAATTAATTATCTTGATGGAAACCCATTATTTTGATGAAAACCTAATCGCGTTACGGAAACACAAGAGGCCCGGAAAAATGCGAAATTAACTTAGTTAATACCACAGCGAGGCCGGTGTTTCGGGCCCGCGGAGTTGTTAATAACTGACTGACACTCATTCAGGGCTATTTACGCCGCGCACGATGGGCGCGCCTGATACTCGCGCTCTGTAATGGCCACCGCCGCCCGTAAAACACACCGACCGTGGGACAATTAGACACGCCTAGTTTTACTCAGTGAGGTCACTCACCGTCGTCATTGTCAGCGTTCCATGGTGTATTCTGGTAACGGGATTTATGAACTGAATAGGTCATTGTCACCACCGTCATCCTGAACAGCATCACCAACAGTCTGACACCCGCTAATAAATGAAGACCATCTGTAGTTTTTTAATTACGAGGGCAGTTCAATAAGTAATGCAACACATTTTTTTTCTCGGCCAATTTTGGTTGAAAAAACCGGAAATTTCTTGTGGAATATTTTCAAACATTCCCGCTTCGTCTCGTATAGTTTCATTGACTTCCGACAGGTGGCAGCGCTGTACGGAGCTGTTAAAATGGCGTCTGTAACGGATGTGCGTTGCAAACAACGGGCAGTGATCCGAGTTTCTTTTGGCGGAAAACCAGGGCATCTCAGATATTCATAGGCGCTTGCAGAATGTCTACGGTGATCTGGCAGTGGACAAAAGCACGGTGAGTCGTTGGGCAAAGCGTGTGTCATCATCGCCGCAAGGTCAAGCAAGACTGTCTGATCTCCCGCGTGCGGGCCGGCCGTGCACAGCTGTGACTCCTGCAATGGCGGAGCGTGCGAACACACTCGTTCGAGATGATCGACGGATCACCATCAAACAACTCTGTGCTCAACTTGACATCTCTGTTGGTAGTGCTGTCACAATTGATTACCAGTTGGGATATTCAAAGGTTTGTTCCCGCTGGGTCCCTAGTTGTCTAACCGAACACCATAAAGAGCAAAGGAGAACCATCTGTGCGGAATTGCTTGCTCGTCATGTGGCTGAGGGTGACAATTTCTTGTCAAAGATTGTTACAGGCGATGAAACATGGGTTCATCACTTCGAACCTGAAACAAAACGGCAATCAATGGAGTGGCGCCACACCCACTCCCCTACCAAGAAAAAGTTTAAAGCCATACCCTCAGCCGGTAAAGTCATGGTTACAGTCTTCTGGGACGCTGAAGGGGTTATTCTGTTCGATGTCCTTCCCCATGGTCAAACGATCAACTCTGAAGTGTATTGTGCTACTCTTCAGAAATTGAAGAAACGACTTCAGCGTGTTCGTAGGCACAAAAATCTGAACGAACTTCTCCTTCTTCATGACAACGCAAGACCTCACACAAGTCTTCGCACACGAGAGGAGCTCACAAAACTTCAGTGGACTGTTCTTCCTCATGCACCCTACAGCCCCGATCTCGCACCGTCGGATTTCCATATGTTTGGCCCAATGAAGGACGCAATCCGTGGGAGGCACTACGCGGATGATGAAGAATGTATTGATGCAGTACGACGTTGGCTCTGACATCGACCAGTGGAATGGTACCGTGCAGGCATACAGGCCCTCATTTCAAGGTGGCGTAAGGCCGTAGCATTGAATGGAGATTACGTTGAAAAATAGTGTTGTGCAGCTAAAAGATTGGGGAATAACCTGGTGTATTTCAATGCTGAATAAAACAACCCCTGTTTCAGAAAAAAAAAATGTGTTGCATTACTTATTGAACTGCCCTTGCACATTAATATTTTCGGACATATCCACGGCTTCTTAGAGGTATATGATAACAGTAATACAGAGAGCAGTCATTAGTATGGCTACCGGTGAAAAGCCTGAAAAGCCACCTTTTTGCAGCGCGAGAAGCTCAGGAAGAGGGTCAGTGAAGTTCTGGAGGACGTGGACATCGATATGGAACCGAGCCAGCGGTTGATGATGCACGGGACGTACAGCCCGATCGAGATGGTCCCACAGCTTCTCTGTTTCGTATAACGCCGTGGACTTTAGTGGCCAGGAGAGTACGATAAACTCCTCCTGCTACTCGTCGAACCACGCGCGTACACTGCGAGCTGCGTGACACGTTGCATTGTCCTGCTGGTAGATACCATCGTGCCGAAGATAATCAAACTGCATGAAGGGGTGGACATGGTCCCCAAGGGTAATGCACACATGTGTTAACCCATTGAGCCTCCCAGAATGTCGAGAGCACGCAGGAAAAGCCACGAAAACATTCCCCAGACAATAAAGTTCCCTTTCGGTTGCAGGGTGATTTCAGACGTCTCAGCCGTACACGCCAACGGCTATCTGTCGGATGGAGCACAAAACGTGCAAATGCCAGCCTTAGTTGCCGAAAACCACAGGGCAGCCCGGGTGCATGCACCAGGCACCTCCACAGGACGCCCATACGCAGCATCGTTCGCTGAAAGGTCGCTGATAGACTCTGCCGTTAGCCACTTGGTACATCTGGCTGGTCACTTGCTCAATAGCTCCACGTCTGTTCGCACGTACACGTCTTCGCAGCCGTCGTTCTATCCTGACATATACGGCACGAGGTGCACCGCATTTGCTTCGGCGCCGCCTATTGCCATGCACGGTATACTTTAACCATGGCAGTACACTAACTGTTTACAAAGACAGTCTTTTCGAAAATGTCTTCACTATTTACCCGAAAGTCAATGATCATGCCCTTTTGGACGACAGATAAATCGCTCCGTTTCCGCATTTCGAAAACGTCTGCACTGCGCTGCAAGGCCCAACACGCTTCGCGCGCCATCCACTGCTACTACTGCCACCCACCGACTGTTGAGTTGCTATTGGACGTTGACGTCGAATATGGGTGGTAGTTTTATTAATTAGACTGGACCGTGTATAAGCAGTGGTAAGTCAAAATATTGTGAGCGCCGGGGAGATTCATCGCCGGCTTTGGCGTTGTGCACAGGTAGTATCGTACGTACGGACAGTAGGGAAGTGGAACAAACACAAATGGTGGCACGGACCCCCATTGGAGGAATCCACTGACCTAAGCGACTTTGGGGAAGCGTAGAATGTTTTGACCTGGTGCCTGAAAATATGTCGAGTAGAGCGAAAAAGCTCATTTCACTTCATCCATGCTTGTTAGGAGGGACGATAGGACGAAAGCCAATACATACAAGGTATCACAAAGGAAATACTGACGAGCTTTAGGGGCAGGATCCTTACACAAATAACAGAAAAAAACAACAGTTAACATGTGCTCTAAAATGCATACTTTAAAGAGCTACAAGTACTTGTTCATCTTCGGTACCATGAAATTCGTCTATATCCTTTACTTCAAGCTCTTTGCCTTCCGTGTTTTTGGAGGAGATAGTATGGATCAAAATAAGAAAACAAATCTAGTAAACAACGGCATAAATTAAGAGCTACAGGCGCTTGGTCAGTAGAAGAGACGTGTTGCACCCAAGATGAACGTGGCATTTCAGGCCCCATGTTTACTGGACTTTTTTCTTTAGTTTAGTCCATAGTATCTCCTTCAAAAATATGGAAAGCCGAGTCTCTGCAGGAAAAGAGATATTCATAGCATCTAAGATGAACAACTGCTCATAGTTCTTGAGGAATGCATTTTAGAGCCCTAGTTTACTAAATTTTTGTCTTGTTTCGGTGTAAGGAATCTGTCCCTAAAGCTACAGTAAGAGCTGTATTCGCATCCCTGATTAATTACACAGTATATAGACGTGACAAATATGCTGGAGCGGATACTGGTGCGCTTTTGGATGGCATTTTGTGTGGCATTATAGGCTCAGCCATCCCCCTCCCCCTTACTATATTTTTTGTCTTCTTTTGGAGTAAGGAATCTGTCCTTACGGCTACAGTAAGAGCTGTATTTGCATCCATGATTAATTCCACAATATATAGACGTGATGCATACGCTGGAGTGGGGACTGGTTCGCTTTTGGATGGTATTTTGTGTGGCATTAAAAGCTCAGTCACTGATTATAGAGGGCCTCATGATGGCATAGTGGAAAGTCGAAACCGGTCGCTTCAGATTAAATTGGAGGCGGCTGTCGTGAGCATCTATGCGAAGAGATTGAAGGACGGCGAAAACACACAGTGCAATACTGGTACAACGCAGGTGATTCAAAATGGAGTTCCACAGCTAACAACCCCTACGTGTTTGCATACTGACCCAACGAAAATTACAATAACTGCAGTGGGCACATGATCACCAAGACTGAAATGAAGATCAATCCCAGTGTGTCACCTTATCGGATGAATCAAGTTTCTTATTACACCAGGTCGATGATCAAGTTCTGACACACTGTCATCCAGGTGAACAACTGCTCGAAACAGACGAGTGCTGGTGGACACAGTATTGTTCTGCTGGTTTCCCTGGAACTCTTGGTAGTAATCAAAGGCACCATCACAGTTGTGGACAACGCGAACATCCAGACGTTGATGCTAATTTCAAGCAGTGTAACAGCTGTATCACAAGGCTTGTATAGTGTTTCAGTGGTTTGATGAGCGTGACAGACTTTAATGATTTGGTAACCACGTTCGTCTACTCCGAATCAGATGGATCACATTTTGGGTGGTAGCGGACACTAGCTCTACGCTCACAAACAACAGGCCCATGTTTTACAACCACGTGACATGTGAGTACACATCTTGTGGTCTTGTGGCACATGCTCTCCGCAACCTGCCAAGAATTTGTTAATTCAGTGTCACGGGGAATCGCACTATATCGTGTTCCAAGAATGGAACAACAAGCTCCTCAATAAGTGGTCGTAACATTTTGTCTCAAGAGTGTTGTTACAGGAATGGGACGGAAGTTGTAGCACTGTGCCAGAAATATGAAGCCTCGCAGTTTTCGAGAAGCCTTCCCGTTTTCGACAAGTGCACCACTTTAGAAGCAAATGGAATCCTTCTGATGGCTGTTCGGTATGACATGAAAATTAAAACAATTGCAGCCATCACCTTAATTTAATTACGCGAACAGTTTCGGTATCCCATTACTATGTCTTCAGACCCCTTGAGCAACATAAACTGGGAGAAATTCAGTCTAATGTGCAGTCATAACAGCAGCCAATATTTTATAGCCAGTTTCAACAGATCTCTCGTGCACACCTTACTATCAAATTACCCACAGAGGCGGATGCAGGTGTTTTAATTTTCATTTCATTTAAGAACCGCGTTGACTGATGAAGGTGATAAGTTGGTCAATAGATTTTAAGAGACACCTCGAATGCCGCAAACGTACGACGACGTAATCCACGATACCGCTCGGTGAGAGCTAAATGTTTTGTTGACACCATGGAGTTATGTGACAGGATCTCGCCCTCCAGAGACTTTGTTCTCATGCGTATTTCAGTTCTGTTGTGTGAATGTCTTCTGTTATGCGAGCGGAAACCGCCCGTTCAATAATCCGTTTTCCCACTCATGTCAGTGCTATCACGTTAACTCTTTGAGTGAGCTTCTTGTCTCTGTAGGAAAGTGTGCGATGTATGCAAAACTTAAGGTCCAAAGGAACTTTCAGAGGACGTGTCCCCGCTAATTAACATTTAAATCCTCATCAAGTTACCTTCTATTAGGAACGTGGAATGCACGCAACAACTGTGATATGACTTTCAAAATGATCGAGCGCAACAATCAGTTGTCCTTTCATTTCAGGCATTATTAAAGCAAATCTAGATTTCGGCTAGTAACTAGCCATTATGAATACAATATTTCAGAGTTTTAATACATGTAGTAGTACCTCAGTCCCTTACTGTTCGGGGTCCTTTCACAGTTCATTTAAGAACTATTACAAGACCCCCAACAGCAGGGGACCAAAGTACTGCAACATGTATTAAAACTCTGAAATACTTCATAGATAATGGACACTTGCTAGTCGTAATCAAGGTTTGCTTTAATAAAGCCTGAAAGGCAAGGACAACTGATTGCTGTGCTCCATCATTTTGAAAACGAAATATGAAACTTGTACATACATAGAACCAATTGCTACAGTATAGCACAGAGGGCAACTGAGAGAAAAGAGCAATGAGACGAATAGAAATGACAGTTTTATTGAAAGTCACAGCTATTTGTGGTTTTCCCCTGCACATTACAAAACGTGGGCCACTGCTCTTAGTAGCGCGTGTGGGCGCTACGGACTGAACTGTATTCTCTGGAACAGAATATTGCTAAGGAGAACTTCATCAACTCGACTGACAACTGATGGATGATCGATTATTGGACATGCTCCCCACTGCATCCCACAGGTGTTCGGTAGGACTGAAGTCAGGTAACAGGCAAGACAGGACATTCGCCGAATATCCTCTCGTTCCAAGAGCTTCGCTATACAGGGTGTTACAAAAAGGTACGGCCAAACTTTCAGGAAACATTCCTCACACACAAATGAAGAAAAGATGTTATGTGGACATGTGTCCGGAAACGCTTAATTTCCATGTTAGAGCTCATTTTAGCTTCGTCAGTATGTACTGTATTTCCTCGATTCACCGCCAGTTGGCCCAATTGAAGGAAGGTAATGTTGACTTCGGTGCTTGTGTTGACATGCGACTCATTGCTCTACAGTACTAGCATCAAGCACATCAGTACGTAGCATCAACAGGTTAGTGATCATCACGAACGTGGTTTTGAAGTCAGTGCAATGTTTGCAAATGCGGAGTTGGCAGATGCCCATTTGATGTATGGTACGTTTGTATCGAGGCAGATTTCCAGAACGAAGGTGTCCCGACAGGAAGACGTTCGAAGCAATTGATCGGCGTCTTAGGGAGCACGGAACATTCCAGCCTATGACTCGCGAGTGGGGAAGACCTAGAACGTCGAGGACACCTGCAATGGACAAGGCAATTCTTCGTGCAGTTGACGATAACCCTAATGTCAGCGTCAGAGAAGTTGCTGCTGTACAAGGTAACGTTGACCACGTCACTGTATGGAGAGTGCTACGGGAGAACCAGTTGTTTCCATACCATGTACAGCTTGTGCAGGCACTATCAGCAATTGATTGGCCTCCACTGGTACACTTCTGCGAATGGTTCATCCAACAATGTGTCAATCCTCATTGCAGTGCAAAAGTTCTCTTTACGGATGAGACTTCATTCCAACGGGATCAAATTATAAATTTTCACAATCAACATGTGTGGGCTGACGAAAATCCGCACGCAATTGTGCAATCACGTCATCAACACAGATTTTCTGTGAACGTTTGGGCAGGCATTATTGGTGATGTCTTGATTGGGCCCCATATTCTTCCACTTACGCTCAATGGAGCACGTTATCATGATTTCATACAGGATACTCTACCTGTGCTGCTAGAAAATGTGCCTTTACAAGTACGACACAACATGTGGTTCATGCACGATGGAGCTCCTGCACATTTCAGTCGAAGTGTTCGTACGCTTCTCAACAACAGATTCGGTGACCGATCGATTGGTAGAGGCGGACCATTTCAATGGTCTCCACTCAACCCTCTTGGCTGTCATTTATGGGGGCATTTGAAAGCTCTTGTCTACGCAACCCCGGTACCAAATGTAGAGACTCTACGTGCTCGTATTGTGGACGGCTGTGATACAATACGCCATTCTCCAGGGCTACATCAGCGCATCAGGGATTCCATGCGACGGAGGGGGGATGCATGTATCCTCACTAACGGAGGACATTTTGAACATTTCCTGTAACAAAGTGTTTGAAGTCACGCTGGTACGTTCTGTTGCTGTGTGTTTCCATTCCATGATTAATGTGATTTGAAGAGAAGTAATAAAATGAGCTCGAACATGGAAAGTAAGCGTTTCCGGACACATGCCCACATAACATATTTTCTTTCTTTGTGTGTGAGGAATGTTTCCTGAAAGTTTGGCCGTACCTGTTTGTAACACCCTGTATACATAGTCCGATGCGGTCGCTCACTGCCACCCTTAAGAATTAAATCAATGCCCAATACACACCTGAAAAGACACATCTGGAAACGGAGTACAGTGTCATTAATTGACAGTGGCCAGTGAGTGTAGGATCTACCGTCCTCAAACATTTCGAGGTCAGTACGCCCATGTAACATTACGCCTCCACACGTCATAACACCAGGACAACGGAAAGGATCATTTTCGACAATGTTGGACGTCGCTACGTGGCTTCATTTGGCGAGAGGAATGCTGTCATACGTGATCGTTTTGGTGGTCCACGTGTTATCGTGCGGGAAGGAATAATGTTGCATGGGAGAAATGACATCGAAATTTTCACGGTACACTCGCCGGTAAACACTATTGTGGTACTGTACTCCTTTCCCGTGTGCAGATATTCACGGGTGCATCCGGCATCGACTTTATTGCTACAGGTGACAATTCGCAATCGCATCTAACTGCGCGAGTGGATGAGCACTTTGAACGAGAGGATATTTGACGAATGGGCTGGTATGCTCTTTACCCCACTTAAATTCCATTGACCACCGTTTGGTATACCTTGGGGAAACTTACTGCAGCATGTCCACATGCTAGAGGTGTACGACTTCTCAGTCTAGCTGCTTGCCCCTGTCTCCGTCGCAACCATTAAAGCAGCTCGTCCTGCCGCAACGCTGAGACTAGAGTACACGTGTACTGAAGCACAGTGGTTAAAGCAGACAAGCTTTGCTTCCCGCAAGCCCGGCAAGCTTCATGGGAGCCGGAACCCGTTCAGCTTCCTGCATGTGACAACAGCCTCCCAACGTTACTAGCAAGCTATATGTCTGCTTAAGTAGTTTCACTGCAGCTCATTCATCATAACAGTGGGAGCAGCAAAATGAAGAAACCAGCCTTAAAGCGGATTGAGGAGAAATTAAGAATTGGGGAATATATACTAGTCACGAAACAGAGCCCAAGTCCAACAGGGAAAAAGTTGTCGGATGTTTATGAGACAGTTTAGATAAATTGGTAGCTGTCTCGCAATGCAAATTGTGTTGGAAGTTACTATTAATTCATTCAGCAACATCGAGTACGTTACAAGACGTTTGTAAAATTGACCAGCAGTATCCTCGCTCCATAAATATTTTGAAAGAGGATAAATACTTAGCGTATTAAGGTATTGAAGCTATTTAGTAGTGTATAGGCTCTCTAAATTGAGGGAAAACATTGACTGAAATGTGAAAAGAATATGATTCGGTGGGCACTAAAATTTGTGTGAAGAAAGCACATATGAAAGAAAACCTTCTTTCAGGCATTTACTTTTCCATTAACGTAATATGAAATAAACAAACTTGTTGTATCCTGAAATGAATAAGAAAAATTTAGAATTATTTTTGCCACTTTGAATGAATTCAGCGAACCCACAGTGCACATTCTGGCGAAAAGTAATTGTAATTGGTATAACTCGAGTCATATGTGTTTGTAACACACTCAGGTTACAGAAACGAGACTTCCCAAACATTACTTTAGTTGGCGTTGCGGTAACCTTGAGGTTTTTACGTGTAAGGGATCTCGATTTTCAGAGATGGTTCTCATTACTACAAAACCACGTGTTAAAGATGACCTGTTGATGCTTCGAATTGAATATAGCCAGTACTAGTCGATAGAGGATGAAGTTGCAGAGAAAATCGTTCATATCGTAATAAATAAATAAGACCGAAATACACTGAAAAGGAAACGTGGTCAAATAAAATCCACCATTTTCTGGTTTCCGATGACCCCAAATGAATACGTATGCTTTTGAGCCTCATCTTGAGATATTCGAGTATTAGCATCAACTTCCGAACCCTACTCATAACACTGCAAGAAAGAGTACAGAATAAACTGCGACGTATCGTAACATAGCGAAAAGACCGGCAGACAAGCAAGACTTCTTTAGCCTTGTTGGCTCGGATAAGAATAAAGCGGCCTGCCCAATCTGCTGATAACGTGCGGCAAATTGCCTTCCTGTCTAGCAAGTAAGCATGGGCATGTTGAATGCGGCATGTGTACAGTTCTGCCGCATGCGTTGTCAATTGTCAATCGCGCTGGTGGAGTAGTGGAACGCCTCTACCTCAAGACCTGCTTAACCGAGCGAGGTGAAGCTATGGTTAGCACACTGGACCCCATTCGGGAGGACGACGCTCCGAACCCGCGTTCGGCCATCCAGATTTAGGTTTAGAGTGATTTTCTTAGCCGGCCGCGGTGGTCTAGCGGTTGTAGGCGCGCAGTCCGGAACCGGGCGACTGCTACGGTCGCAGGTTCGAATCCTGCCTCGGGCATGGATGTGTGTAATGTCCTTAGGTAAGTTGGGTTTAAGTAGTTCTAAGTTCTAGGGGACTGATGACCACAGTAGTTAAGTCGCATAGTGCTCAGAGCCATTTGAACCATTTTTTGATTTTCTTAAGTTGCCCCTGGCAAGTGCCGGAATGGTTCCTTTGAAAGGGAACAGCCGATTTCCTTCCGATCCTTGACACAATACGAGCCTTTGCTCCACCCCTAATGACGTCGATGTCGAGGGTACGTTACATCTAATCTTCTTTCCTTCCTCCGTTTCAGACCTCCTTACCAACCTTGTGGCCGACATGGGAGCAGGTTGGACATCTTGCATTGCTGCCCGTTGTGATCACACTTACGTTTAGTAACCACGTCCCACCTTTTGTAGTATCGAGACGACCACCTTGAATCGCTGTGACTTCAGTGTAATATTGTATCTGAATGAAAGTGTCATTTCTGTCTGACTTATTTCGTATTCCTTCTGTACTGCACTGCTGCAATTCTTTCTACTTACGTTCCAAGCTTCATTCAGCTACGTTACTTGGCAGTGACACTTCACTTTCGTCTGTACGTTTTACGCACCAGGTACATTTCCTTGAGCTTCTCTGCCTCTTCTTTATTTCTAATAGAATCGTCATCATAGCCACACAGATTAAGAGACAGTCTAATTTTCCCTACGCCAAAAGTACGAGAGGAAACTATTCCGTGCTTCCCGGTTAGTAGAGGTAGCTATGAGGTACGTGTCCATTTTTGTAAGATCCGTTTAACTTGCCAAACAACTTAGGATAGGAGGACTGCGACCTTCATACGATTATCTGAACATTCAATTAACACTGCTTTGTGGCACTAAAAACTAGACTCCACTTGTTAGAAATAGTTTATTGTCACGGTTTGACTATAAGCCACCATTGGAATATTAGAAAAAGTTTTAACATGAAGTATATAGATGAGTACATAGTGACAATTTACTAATGACCACATCTGTATGGTGTGTAATTTTATTTGTGCATTTTCAGCTGCAAAACTGGAACAGAAAGTATTTCTATACACGAAAATAACAAACATTGCCTTTTTTCTTCTTCTCCATTTCTTGCAAACATACTCTAGGTATTCTCCATTGAATCGCGTACATTCCTGAGTACGAACTAACGCATAAGTAACTTTTGTAAGTTTTTTAATTTCATATGATTTGAATTTAATTTCTCATGTCTGCTTTCAAAACCTCTATCTTACTTTGTTTATTGACATAGATTTTAGACCTTACATAACTCCACACAAAAATCTGGAGCAGTTCAGTCTGGGGAACATACAGGCCATTCAGTGTTGGCAAACCTCGAAGTGATGAATGGACAATCCCTCTTATAACAACTTTCTTGTTTCGAGACATGTGGCTGGCAGAAACGTCTTGCAGTAAGCAACGTCTCCAAAGTGGAGGTTCCGACCCTGTAACTCAGTAATAAAAAACCCTAAGCATATGACTCTGACGATAGCCATTAACAGGTACAGTAACACCATTTTCGTTTAAAAAAGTATCCATGATCTTGATCCTGTGCACCACACAGTAACTTTTGTACTATGCATATAGCGCTCATGAATTTCAGATGGGGTTTGCCTAGTGCATCATGGCCCACACATTTCGTTGCTTCAAATACCCGGAGAAATGGAAGCCTTCATAATCAGTCATTATGAGCCTCTCTCCAAAATTCTTAGTGGTTACGCTCTGTGATATTATTGCTACAGTCTAACATATACATTCACGACACTGACAGCTGTGAAAATAGTCACTCTCTGACAGTTGGAAAGACAGTAGCTCCCCACCAGCGAGAAAGCCAACTGTAAGATTAATGTTCGGTTTTAATCATTTTTCTAGTTAACTATCGGAATAGCTATTACATTTCTTTCGCTCCAAACACCAGCAAAATTTTCAAGTGAATAATCGTGAAACGGTTATAAAAACCGCCGAATCTCACTGCTTCAGTGATAACATAATCCTGAGAAATACTTTCGAAAACGTGTATAACTCCAGCTCACTACGATGAAAGCAAGAGAATAGAGACACATAATTCATTCACGAGAAGCATATATTTCTGTAGTTGTCTGATCATATTATGACAGGCACTTTTCTTGACTGGTAACCGTTTTCTATGGGGTCTAATGATTCGCACATTTTGACAGTTCTATCGACTGTCCAAAACACCAGTACTTCCTTAATTGTAACTACATTAGTTTCAAAAACCGACTGTGTTGAAAATTCTTTCCGTTTGTGGCTCAGATGTATAAGCAATGGTGGAATTGGTTTCTTCTGTGTCGGAAGACAGTTTCATTGCTTTTGAAGTTTTATCATCACATCTCTGTGCTTCAGCTACAGTTGTGATGCCTTATTTGGTACGTTAAATAATGTTGGTAGTCCATTCCATACTTGCTTCGTACTATCCAAATTAATTGGTTTCACTGGAAGTGTAGTGAACATACACGTCTTATTTCTGTAAAAGGACAGATCTTCTGCTGCATCTTAAGTAAAATATTTGTAGATTACAAGAGAATCATAAACAATCTGCCCTGCAATCTGTCTAGCTCCAGTGGGCCTTAGGAAACAGAAAAACAAGAATCGCGTATTTGTTTAGGTATTTCCGATGTTATGACACTACATACGCTACCTGTTGCAAAATATATGTTACTAAGCAAAATAAACGATACTAATCGCACTCGTCCGATCTCGTATTGAGAAGGTAGCTCTCTGTCCGGCTGTAGCGCTGCTGTCGCAGTGTATAACAAAAATGAGGATTGTCGTGCCTGTATGTGCTAGACCGTGGTACTGCACAGCGACAAACGAGACTGAAAGTCAACTACACTACTGGCCATTAAAGTTGCTACACCACGAAGATGATGTGCTATAGACGTGAAATTTAACCGACAGAAAGAAGAAGATGCTGTGATAAGCAAATGATTAGTTGTTCATTCACACGAGGCTGGTGCCGGTGGCGACACCTAAAGCGTGCTGACATGATGAACGTCTCCAACCGACTTCTCATACACAAACAGCAGTTGACCGGCGTTGCCTGGTGAAGCGTTGTTTGATGCCTCGTGTAAGGAGGCCTTTGATAAAGGTCGGATTGTAGCCTATTGCGATTGCGGTTTATCGTATCGCGACATTGCTGCTCGCGTTGGTGGAGATCCAATGACTGTTGGCAGAATATGGAATCGGTGGGTTCTGGAGGGTAATAAGGAACGCCGTGCTGGATCCCAACGGCCTCGTATCACTAGCAGTCGAGATGACAGGCATCTTATCCGAATGGCTGTAACGGATCGTGCAGCCACGTCTCGATCCTTGAGTGAACAGATGGAAACGTTTGCAAGACAACAACCATCTGCACTAACAGTTCGACGACGCTTGCAGCAGCATGGACTATCAGCTCGGAGACCATGGCTGCGGTTACCCTTGAGGCTGCATCACAGACAGGACCGCCTGCGATGGTGTACCCAACGACGAACGTGCGTGCACGAATGGCAAAACATTATTTTTCGGATGAATCCAGGTTCTGTTTACAGCACTATGATGGTTGCGTCCGTGTTTGGCGACATCGCGGTGACCACACATTGGTAGCGTGTATTCGTCATCGCCATACTGGGGTATCACCCGGGGTGATGGTATGCGGTGCCATTGGTTACACTACTCGGTCACCTCTTGTTCGCATTGACGGCACTTTGAACAGTGGACGTTACATTTCAGATGTGTTACGACCCGTGGCTCTATCCTTCATTCGATAACTGCAAAACTCTACTTTTCAGCAGGATAATGCACGACCGCATGTTGCAGATCCTGTACGGGCCTTTCTGGGTACAGAAAATGTTCGACTGCTGCCCTCGCCAGCACATCCTCCAGATCTCTCACCATTTGAAAACGTCTGGTCAATGGTGGCCGAGCAACTGGCTCGTCACAATACGCCAGTCACTACTCTTGATAAACTGTGGTATCGTGTTGAAGCTGCATGGGCAGCTGTACCTGCACACGCCATCCAAGCTCTGTTTGACTCAATGCCCAGGCGTATCAAGGCCGTTATTACGGCCGGAGGTGGTTCTTCTGGGTACTGACTTCTCAGGATCTATGCACCAAAACTGCGAGAAAATGTATCACATATCAGTTGTAGTATAATATATTTGTCCAATGAATACCCGTTTATCATCTGCATTTATTCTTGGTGTAGCAATTTTAATGGCCAGTAGCGTAGTTTTTGATAAAGTTGTCTCGAGTTTCCAGCCATATTGTTTTGGTTGTTGGTACCGTCCTTATATAGTCACGCAATTCTCTCTGACGTCACTGATGGCACCCGTTTCAACCTTCCGATGGCCCGGTCCCAAGAGCGGCGTAGCTGCAGGCCACCGTCATCATCGACGGTGTTGTGACAAATATTTATCTAGATCGTTTATTTCATTACGCTATCCCAGAAGCACTCGTGTAATAACAGATGCCTCTTCCAATGGAATACGATATCCGTTTTCTAGAGCATGCTCTGCTATAGCTGATTTCTCAGAGTACCGAAGGAGAAAGCATCTCTCATGTTCTACAAAGCACTGTCCAGTAGTATGCACAGTCCGTCCGACATCAGCGCATATCGCTGCGAAACCATAAATCTAGCTAGGCTTCTATTTTAAACTAATTTTTAAAATTTTGTTTACTTCAGCTCTCACCCCTTCAACGACTTTTTCTTCGCGTACAGATCTGCGCCTACCTGTACGTTTAGCATCAATTACATTGCCACTGGTTCCTTGCGATCCTACATATCGTAGAACTGACTTTCCGGAAGGACATGCACGCCCACAAAGCACAGCGCAAAACATTCTTTCCTCAGCTATAACTGCGAGTAACAGCTGGCAAACTAAAATTCTACTGATGTTAATACACCGAAGAGCCAAAGAAACTGGTATAGGCATGCGTATTCGAATACAGAGCTATATAAACAGGCAGAATACGGTGCTGCGGCGGCAACGCCTATATAAGACAACAAGGGTCCGGCCCAGTTGTTAGATCGTTACTGCTGCTACAATGGCAGGTTATCAAGATGTGAGGGAGATTGAACGTGGTGTTATAGTCGGCGCACGAGCGGTGGGACACAGCATTTCCAAGGTAGCGATGAAGTGGCGATTTACCCGTACGACCATTTCACGAGTGTACCGCGAATAGCAGGAATCCGGTAAAACATCAAATCTCCGACATCGCTGCGGCCGGAAAAAGATCGTGCAAGAACGATACCAACAACGACTGAAGAGAATCGTTAAACGTTACAGAAGCGCAATCCCTGCGCAAGTAGCTGCAGATTTCAATGCTGGGACACCAACAAGGGTCAGCGTGCGAACCATTCAACGAAGCGTCATCGATATGGAATTTCGACAGAGATTGCCTATTTCATTGCCATGATTTGTCTGATATTCTGTCTCGTATTAACATTAGTAAACAATACTCTTTTGTTACAGCGCATTAAAACACTGCAACTGTTGAAAGTGAAGATTATACCAATGAGTTAGCTGGAATCTCTTGATTTTGCAGACGTTTATTTTTCCGTAATGACATTTAAAGATGCCTAGCAACCCGTCTTCACGCGTTTAGGGGTATGTGAGGGAGTTTGGCACACAGTGGCGTGTATGGTTTGACTGAGTGTTGTACAGTTTCAGCCAGATTACAATAAAACTAGTTACTTATTATTAATGAAACATGAGGTTTTATTTAATCACTGCTTTTCCCGGCTAATGATCATTATTTTGCTGAAGAAACCTCCACCTGGGAACGCGTAGCAATGTTGTCTGTCAAGCAGTGTAAATGGCAATAAGTTCATGCACAAAAGTAATCATATATAACCACCATACAAGCTAAATGTATGATATGAAATCTGAACTTAACAATAGTAATGATTTTTTAGCAATTTTCAATGCTGTTATATAATAGTCTCTTTAGTAGTTGCAGATCGTTTATCGAATTTAACGCTACTGTTATTTGAGGTGGCAACAATTTTCTTTAAGTAAAATGAACAGTTTTGTCACACAGTACCACACGCTCACAACACTAATGTATTTTTTCCTATCAAAATATTTCGTAAAAGTTGTTACGAAATAGCCAGGTTTCATACATCAGCACATAAGAATTTATATTACGTAAGATACTGTTTGCATTTATAGAAGTTCACTGTATTCACAGTCTAAATGGAATGCATTACCACAGAGTGCGTTCTGGGCCATCGACACACAATTATTGTCGCAGTTATGACCAACAACATTTATGCCTGTATAGAAAACCAATTTAAAGCTGCCTCTGCAATATTTATCTAAGATGGCGGCTCACATAAAACATTCACTTATCGATTCTGCTTTAGGTCATGTATTACTGCTAACAAATACTATATAATAATTCTTTTTATACCTTCACTATATGTATCAACATTTGAAAATATTTCTCAATGTTAATCTGTTATTATTAAGCATTTACCAATAAACCGCACAGCAGATCGATACCGCTAATGGCTGCGCTCTTTTGTAGCTAAGCAGAAAACTTAACTTTTATATACGACGAGTATTACAATAAAATGAAATTCCAAACGAAGAAGATTCATTTCAATGACACATAAACTCTATTTTCCAAATGTTAAATTAGCAACAAATACAGTTTTTTACAGACCTTTGTGTTACGAGACATCAGTCACATCCTATCAGTATAAAAGTTCCAACAAGATGATGGATTTTTCTAGAAGAATCATAGATAACAAAAGATTGAGATTTTCATTATCTTTTTCCATGGGTATTGTCTGAGATATAATTTTTTACAAAATACTAAATTATGTCACTGACAATGATTATTTATTATTTTATTAACGATGAAGTCCTTCTTATTAGTATCACGAGAATACAATTAATGTTCATTCACATTCCACACCAATGCTGTCGTGAATATTATTCTCAATGAGGTATAGGGTTGGATATTACAACACCTAAGGCCTTTTGACTGTAACCTTTGTTGTATAGCACCTAGAGGCTCCAATGTCCTTATTGCTTTAGGCACAAGTGCTTACTGTAACATATATTAAAACCATAAACATACAGCTGCATGTTTTAGAAAAAATCTGATAATGATGACATCATCTCATTGCCCCATTTTACCCGACGTGCCAGATGAAATGGCGCAGTAATAGGGGTAAATTGGCGCAACGAGTGGTAAAAGGTATTTAATTCCACACGTCTTATAATACAAAATATGTGTTTTGAAAATTAATGTTTATTAAACAAATCACTGAAGAACATAGTTTATGACTATGGTATAGAGACAAACAATAATAATAGTTTTCGTATAAAACAGTGACAAAAATAATAAATAAGACTCGAGTATAAACGCGTTCAGTAATTGGTCCCTTGGGTTTCTGTAAAAAAAAAAAAAAAAGAGAAAAGGTTCAAATGGCTCTGAGCACTATAGGACTTCTGAGGTCATCAGTCCCCTAAAATTTAGAACTACTTAAACCTAACTAACCTAAGTACATGACACACATCTGTGCCTGAGGCAGGATTCGAACCTGCGACCGTTGCGGTCGCGCGGATCCAGACTGTAGCGCTAGTACCACTCGGCCACTCCGGCCGGCTCTGTAAAACGACTAACGCTTCTTCAGACTGGAGTCAAAATTATAGTTTTCATGACTGTCGTACCCACTGTATTTAGAGTGACACCAAAATGCGCAATAAATACACCGTTTGCACTTCTCGCCATCGTTGCCGAATTCACCATTCTCCCAGATCTTTACTTCTAGTATGGCTTCTAGTAGGTGCTCTGTCTTACAGAAGTCCCATTATGAACAGTACTGACGGCATTTCTTCATTCACCCTTCGCCCAAAAAGCTCTCTACTTTTTACGGATGTAAGTCCACGGCATCTGAACAGAGGAACCCATCCTTACAAATATGATGCCCTGTGTTGTTGACTTTCCTTAAATATGCATTAACATACTTCCTTTAGCTACCTACCTTCATTTTTGAGAAAATGAAGTGCGGTAAAATGACGCACTCGGCCTCTGTGCATCAAATTATCCCGTTAAGCATGGCTTACATACAAGTGCAGTTTCACACTTGCGCTTTCAAATGGTTCAAATGGCTCTGAGCACTATGGGACTTAACTTCTGAGGTCATCAGTCCCCTAGAACTTATAACTACTTAAACCTAACTAAGCTAAGGACATCACACACATCCATGCCCGAGGTAGGATTCGAACCTGCGACCGTAGCGGTCGCGCAGTTCCACACTGTAGCGCCTAGAACCGCTCGGCCACATCGGCCGGCACTTGCGCTTTGCTTAAGTCAAAAAATACCTACATAACGCAGAGTATTAACGCACACAGATAGGCATAACAATAAAAACTTGTACTTTAACATAAGAGAAAATGGCTCACCTGTTAGAAAGTAAACATCAAATATTAGAAGGAACAAAGACAAAACACGCTCTTGCTTCTTGAGCCGACAACTGCCAGATAACGGTTCCGTCGTTGTGTATGCTTAAATATATAACTGAGCACCAGATGGCAGCACTGATCATATAAAACTGGTTTTCATAAATAGAGGCATATTGGCATGCTGAATTTCTACCCGCTGCGCCAAATTCCCCCATTCTTCCCTACACATATATACTCATCGTGGACATTGTTTCCTTATTAACGGCGTTCAGAATTTTACGACAGTTGTTTTTAAGACAGATACTGTGAAACGTCGTAAGTAGGTACAAATACAAACATCTGAAAATGGGGTGAACGTAAAATGAATGTACTCCCTGAAATGCAAGTTATGTTCCCCTGCCACCCTTTTATTTTCCCATCATCCGTCCAGTTTCCCACCACCTGCTCTCGGCTGTGGTATGTCATATTTGCCAACGTTTTGGTGCAGTGGTCAAGAGACTGTTCAGTGTTGTTCGTCTTTCCGAAGTGTTGCGAACAGAAATCATGCTGTCGCTGGGAGTGAATTTTATGTCTTTTGCGAACAGAAACCAGACTGTCTCCGTGTTTTTTAATTGTCTTCCTATTATTTTACCTGTCTGCTTCATATGTACATTAGTAGCATCATCATCCCTTTGTTCTATGTTTTAAGTTCCACGATTTTTTCGCCATGTTACCATTTAAGTCTGTGTAAAGGATGAGCCAGACAGTAGGAGATTTTACTTTGTTATATGAGCTTCCAAACGGTAACTTCATTTTTCCATTACGGCCAAGCCACGTCCGGCAGTATCAGCTGCCTGTAAATTCTTTCGTCCCACGGTCTAGTAACAGGAAGTCAGCACCGAGGAAGGGCACCTTGGACACATGCCTCTCTCATGTGCTGACGAGGTAACTCCGCCCCAGGTGTCGCCTACCAGGCGACGCTCCGGAAAGTTCCATGCCGCCCGCACGGTTTACTCGGTGCTGACCAATCAGGGCGGAGGAAGCCGCGTAGTGCGTCGAATATACCCGGCCGCCCGTCGCCGGTCCCTCTCTCTGGTATTCTTGCTCACCCGCGAGTCGGATGCGCGCCCTGTAGCGTTGAACATCTCCCGCTTCTGCCGGTGCTGCGGCACTGTGGACTTAGTTTTGTGAGACAACCACTTTCGGTAGCTTCGCCAAACCCTAAGCACTGGCTCACCCTCACCTCCCTAGGCCTATGTAGCCCCTTTCAACATGCTTTAGCCAATAAATGGCCTTTCTCTAAAAATAATCCTAATCGTTCCATAACGCTCACCGCCTGCCTATACGCCCATCCTGAACACCTGTTTTTATTATTTGTTATCTGCATCAGTTTAAAACAAAGTCTGTAGGCTGAAGAGCGGCATACTAAGCTGCTGCCAGCCCGCCCCCTTCGAGGGGAACCGAAACTCAATAAAGAAAGAAAAAACAAGTTATGGGGCTTAATTTATGGTGTGGCCTACCTGGAAAGAGGTATCGTACATATCAATGCGTTATCCCACACACAATAACGTCATGGATCCTATGGTTTTGACTTAATGCTGTTGTAGCGTTATGTGATGAGGCGGCTCCCGAGCTTAAGTAAGTATGTGAAACAGGCCGGCGGGTCACTAAAGGTTGCGCATGCCTCCTCTAGACGTTCGATAATCGGTAGAGTGGGATTAAGCGTTTTATGATGTGGTATATCTATAAATCGAGATTATGTGTAATGTACGGCGGGCTTCCAAATAGGTTATGAAATATCGGAGCTTGTCGGTATAGCGACGCTGAGATCGCGCGCGGCCACTTGTGGAGGACTCGGCGCTTTCATTTTATCTGGGGGCTCACATTCGAGTGCACACGTTCGGCCGGGTGTTAACGGCGAGCCGCGCTGTGGATGGGGATTTATTGCCGCGGCAGCACGGTTTAAATCAGCGAGCTGGGAATAGGCAGCGCAGGAATTTCGGGCCGCCATCCATCGCAGTCACGTGACCTGCTCGTCGCCAACTTGCGGGCGGGCACCACCCCGTCCCGGGAAGTAAAGTCGATTCTCTGGCGAAGTAGTACCGACACGTTGTGGTCTGCGGTGCTGCACAACGCTGGGGTTTGTCAGCTGGACCATTGTGGGACTCACAGTGTTACCATTCCTCTAACTTATCCTCGGAGATTAGGACTTCATCAACGTAGACTGCTTAATCTGACGTGGTACAATACATTGTCATGATATCCTAGAAACACGGACCTTTGGTTTATGGGCCCAGCATGCTTGCGTACAGAACGATGTGAAGTGAAATGATCACATAAAACTAATTGTTGGTAAGGCGGGTGCCAGGTTGAGATTCATTGGGAGAGCCCTTAGAAAATGTAGTCCATCAACAAAGGAAGTCGCTTACAAAACACTCGTTCGACCTATACTTGAGTATTGCTCATTAGTGTGGGATCCGTACCAGATCGGCTTGACAGAGGAAATAGAGAAGATCCGGAGAAGAGCGGCGCGTTTTGTCACAGGATTATTTGGTAAGCGTGATAGCGTTACGGAGATGTTTAGCAAACTCAATTAGCAGACTCTGCAAGAGAGGCGCTCTGCATCGCTGTGTAACTTGCTGTCCAGGTTTCGAGAGGGTGCGTTTCTAGATGAGGTATCGAATATATTGCTTCCCCCTACTTATACCTGCCGAGGAGATCACGAATGAAAAATTAGAGAGATTCGAGCGCGCACGGAGGCTTTCCGGCAGTCGTTCTTTCCGCGAACCATACGCGACTGGAACAGGAAAGGGAGGTAGTGACGGTGGCACGTAAAAGTGCCCCCCGCCACGCACCGTTGGGTTCATGAACCTGAAAAAAAGTCTGTCCATAAGCTTAAGTAAACTCTATCAACAATACAATAAGAATTAGCTTAATTTTTCAAGGAAATCCTCGACAGAATAGAAGGAGTGACTCATGAGGAAACTCTTCAGTTTCGATTTGAAAGCGCGTGGATTACTGCTAAGATTTTTGAATTCGAGTGGCAGCTTATTGAAACTGGATGCAGCAGTATACTGCACACCTATCCGCACAAGAGTTAAGGAAGTCCGATCCAAATGGAGGTTCGATTTCTGCCGAGTATTAACGGAGTGAAAGCTGCTTATTCCTGGGAATTAACTAATATTGGTAACAAGAAACGACAATAAGGAGTATACATATTGAGATGCCAATGTCAAAATATCCAGACTCGTGAACAGAGGTCGACTAGAGGTTCATCAACTCACACCACTTATTGCTCGAACCGCCCGTTTCTGAGTCAAAAATATCCTTCTAGAATGGTAAGAGTTACCCCAAAACATAATACCATACGACATAAGTGAATGAAAATAAGCAATGTAGACTAATTTACGTGTCGAAGTATCACTCATTTTTGATACCGTTCGAATAGTAAAAATGGCAGTATTAAGTCTTTGAAGAAGATCCTGAACGTGGTCTTTCCACGACTGCTTATTATCTATTTGAACACCTAGAAATTTTAACTGTTCGGTTTCACTAATCATATGCCCGTTCTGTGAGATTAAAACGTCAGGTTTTGTTGAATTGTGTGTTAGAAACTGTAAAAACTGAGTTTCACTGTGATATAACGTTAGTTTATTTCCTACAAGCCATGAACTGAGGTCATGTACTGCACTATGTGAAACCGAGTCAATGTTACACACAACATCCTTTACTACCAAACTAGTGTCATCAGTAAACAGAAATATTTTAGAGTTACCCATTATACTAGAGGGCATATCATTTATATAAATAAGGAACAGTCAGTCAGTAAACCTTACATATTCCAAACTTCTCCAAATTGTAAGATCAGAAAAACAATATCCCTGACGAGACTTCGTAGCTGTTCCTTCTGTTATAAATCTCGTTAGTGATCTCGGGCTTGCTGCCGGATCTTAAAATCAACGCGATTCGATGTTTCGGCTATACATCTGTCCGCCATCTTCAGGAGAACTCTGCTGCTGCTGCTGCTGCTGCTGCTGATGATGATGATGATGATGAGTTCCACTGAAAACTGATGCCGAGGCGCCACACCGTTCGTCCTATATAGCCTTCCGTACCGTACACGGCGCATGCGCCACCCGACACTGTAACTGACCCCAAGACTTGGCTGGTTGTCCCGCCTCTTCTAGAACGCCGGCGCCAGCGATGCACTGATGAGCCAAAACATTATGACCACAGCCCACAGCGACGTCGGATGCCACCTGGTGGCGTTGCGGGTACATGACGCGGTAACACAAGTATGGAAGCCGAGGGACTCAGACGGGGGATCACCCTACCGAAGTTACTGACTGCAAATGGAGAAGTCCTTTAATTGTCGGCCGGTATGGCCGAGCGGTTATAGGCGCTTCAGTCTGAAACCGCGCGACCGCTACGGTCGCAGGTTCGAATCCTGCTTCGGGCATGCATGTTTGTAATGTCCTTAGGTTAGTTAGGTTGAAGTAGTTCTAAGTTCTAGGGGACTGATGACCTCAGATGTTAAGTCCCATAGTGCTCAGAGCCATTTCAACCATTTGAGAAGTCCACTGAGATGAGTGACTATTACAAAGGGCAGATTATTATTGCGCAGAACGAGTGAACGAGTAACTCGAAAACAGGGAAGGTGGTCTGATGTTCACGTGCTACCGTCGTGAGCAACTACAGAAAGAGGTAGACGGACAGTGAGACTATCACTAGGCGGCGAATGTTCACTCTTCACAGAACATGGGGCTCGGAGGCTTCTCTGTAAAATAGGGCAGATGCTCCACGTAGTTCCACTGGCTTCTAATTGCTTTGCTCCACGTAATAATTCTATCTAGTAGCCATTCCGATGGTTCATAGCACTGAAAATAGGGTATATTGATACAAGAGTTGCACAAATAAAGTTGTATCAGCCAATGACTTATCACACGTTCAGAAAGGTTTTTACCAAACAGATTCAGACGTATACAAACAGATAATGCTTTTCTTTCCGAACAGTAAAGCATATTTTCTTCAAGTTGGATGACAGTTTCTGGTGTCGACAATTCAGCATATCGAATCCGAGGGTTTTGGAAGTGTAGCTGCTTAATCTGGTCTCTTGCCACTCGTTCTCAAGTAAGATCAGTTTTAACCTGTTTTCTCATTTCATCGGGAAGTTGTATCGACCATTACATAAGTGTAGCTCAAAAGAAGCCATTATTGAAAAAATTGCCGATAATAACAAGTCAACTGTTGCTTTTCTCTGCAATGCCGATTATTGCTTTCTGACTTTTAGGGTACTCGACAGACGGAGTGATCAAATGCCTTTCATACCGCTTCAAAGGCCAGATGCAAGGATTTTATTATCACTATGGCTACTTGTTGGGAACGGGTAAACTTGCTCCTAGGGGCACCTTATAATGAACTGATTAAAATATCCGGGATACAAAGTAGATAGAAAGGCTTCGCTGAGTTTGTTGCATAATTTGCCTGTTCGTGAGTGTGCATGGAACTTGGTGGGTGGAAGGAAAAACTGGAAGGAGGGTGAGGGGGAGGGAGGAATTTGTGAACTCGTAAATGGAAGGGAGGAAAACAAAGGCGAGAAGCAGAAGATCAAAGTAGCTCTTCGTCTGACCAAGTCTACGTGGTGGCTGCCTTCATTGCGTGTCGGCAACCTATCGCGTGAGCTTTCAGTGGTGAGAAGATTTAGCAGTCTTATGTGGAGGAGCCGACATGAAACGGCCAACACGCGCTTAGTAGCACGGACGCTTCCTTGGAGGTTATAAAATCTCGTTAGCGAGTAGGCGAAAGTGAGTCTCACGTGAGGAAAGCAGGTGGATTACGTCGTAAGATTCTCGCGTCTCATCGCAATTTTCTTCTTACACTTACCTACATCTGCAAGATTAATTACTCCCATAAAGGGTGTTTCGATGAAATTCAGCCATCATCAGCTTTCACATATACAGAGAAAATCTACTGCGGAAATCACAAAATAAAGTCCTGATACGCTCACTGTACCTTCCTAGGCCTTCCATTTCTCAGTGTATGCTTTCGATTTTGGATATAACTAGTTTCTTAGGACTTCTTGCACCATTCCACATCCTCGACAGCTTTTTCTAGGTCGACAAACCCTAGGAACGTGTCTTGTTTTCTGTAGTTTTGATTCTATTATCAGACACAAAGTCGAAGTGTCTCTATGCACCATTACACTTCTTAAAGCCAAACTCGTCGTAATCTAAACCGTCAGTTTTCTTGCTTAGAAATGTTGGAGTAAGCTGTGAGGGAAAACAGAAAATGTACAGTATGCATAAGAATCAAGAAGAAAGAACAATAACGAAATGCTTGGAATAGAAAGAGCGTAAGAGAGGGTTACAGTCTTTCTCCCACTACTCAGTTTATACGGCGAAGCAGCGATGGCAATAGACGTATTCAGGAGTTGGATTAAAACCCATGGTGAAAGAAAGTGATAAGATACACAATGCTAACTGAAAGTGAGGAATAGCTACGGGACATAGTGAAACAAATGATCAGTTTACTGAGCACAGAATGTGGATTGAGGTTAAGACGAAAATAATGAGGTGCAGCAGAAATAAGATTTGAGATAAATCAGTATTTTAAACATAGCTGCACACCACGTAGTAAAATTATAAACAGCCGACCAGTTGCAATGGATAAAGAGTTCTTTACCTAGGTTTCAACAAATTTAAATTTGTCTTCTTCAGAAGGTGGCAATTTTACATTAGTATTTTATTATTTGAGATAAACTTAATATCAAAACTGAGCACTACCTAGCTTGTAAAGTGAAGGAATTCTGCTACCTTGGAAGAGAAATAAAGTGGGAGAAACGAAGCAGGGAGGGCATAAACAGCATGGTGGTACAGGCAAAGACGACCTTGTTGTGACTACGTAGGGTTTCCCGGCGTAATACTTGTTGAAATTCTCTTCGGGTTTGCTGCCTGATCCTAAAATAACTCGATTCAATATTTCGGCGATTCGGCTGTTCGCCATTTTCAGGAGAACGCTGCTTCTGAAGCCGAGTCCCGCTGAGAACTGAAGATGGAGAACAGCTGGATCTCCGAAATACTGAATCAAGTGGGCTCTAGGATCCTGCAGCAAATCCGAACAGTCTATCATAGACGACCTTCCTTGCAAAAAGAACTCTACCAGTGCCAAACAACGGTCTTTCAGTTGAGGAAGAAATTTCTGAAGACGTACCTCTGGAGTACGACGTTATATCGAAGTGAATCATGAAGGGTGGGAAAACGGAGGATTGTAATGTGATACTGTAGAAGGATGTTTAAAACTAGGTGGACTTAAGAAGTGAAGAGGCTCTTCACAGAAATGGCAAGGAAAGAAATGTGTGGAAAACACTAACAAGAAGAAGGTACTGCATAATGGAACATGAGGGAATAACTTTCGTGTTTTCATAGGACGCTCAGGACGTTAGTTGTAAATGCTTCTCTGAGGTGAAGGGGTCTCCACAGGATGAGAAACCGTTGTGGTCCACATTAGGCCAGTCAAATCACAGAAGAACCGCTCCGCATCCCTCGAACTTCTAATAAAGGAGCTTTTATGACTGAGCTGATACGTTTAATGTATTCTCATGTTTTACTTTTTCCAGTTTTTCTCACAGTTGCATTCAATTTTTTTTATTTGTGGCGACTAGTTTCGGACTATATTGTAGATTGTCAAACCAAAGCAGGGCAGGGCACTGAACCGTTAAGATTACTACTGGTTCACCAAAGGTTATTAATCTCAATCAGTACACAAAATGTGAAGTGGAATTAGGTGCCAAGGAATAACTGGTGAAATTACACACTAATTTCAATAACACTCTTTATTCAAACTTAGTGCGGGACTTTACGATATTTTTTAAAAAAAATTACCAACATTTAACAAACAAGTCACAATTTACGATAGGAAAGGACTTTTAAATTATTAAATTATTATCAAAATAGTTTCACGCCAGTAAAAGGCATGTACAGGCAAGCGATTTAACGTATACAACGCGACGCTGTATAATGTTTCAAGCTCAGCTAAATTACAGGTGAATTTCACTCCATTCACTAAATAGCGCAGATTCTAACTTGTCTGCAAGATGTAAAGACAAACTTGTTTGCAAAAGTTCTCAAAATAGAAAAACCAAAACGCATGACCCATGCACACGGGGGGACACTCACAGTTAATAACATTACTATTTCCAAAATATATATATAAAAAACAAATTTTACAAATTTCTGCCAGTTAACTTAGGGCAAACACACACGCTCGCCAGGTAGGACTTGCGATCTTTTACAACATTCTACTTTCAAGGCAACAATTTGTATCCGTAATGAAATGGCAAACTTTTGCAGGGCAAGTAAACACACTAATAACCAACTACCTGTATAAGCCACATAAGCACGTTGAGTAAAAGCCTTTAAAAGGTACTGAATTGGAAAAACACACAACAGTTTTTGCTGACTAGAAACAATATAATTGCAGGCGAGAGAATGGATCAGGTCTTAGTGCCTTGCATTTTAAACAGTACAGTCATTGGTACCTTAGACTTTCACAGAAATGGCAGAGGCTAACAGTCGAATAAACCCATAGGTACGCTGGGAGGGATAAGAAGCAATCCGAACCAAAGATTTACTTTGACTCCCCCCCCCCCCCCTTTCGTCCTCAAAAGGGGACAAACGGACCACCCTTTCTAATATTACCACCTTCCTGCGAGTGGGCAGACGAGAATGAATGGCGGGAAACTGCCAAAATATACGGCTGGTATAATTAACAAGAATAAGTAACTGAATTCAATGAAATTGCATAAAATCTGTTAACAATCAATACTCAACATCTGGTGAGTAGGACTCTCAGGACTGAACCAACGCAGCGCCTCCAAATGCTCTGCCGAGCCGTCCGCTGCCAGCCTTTCCAACGTACGCAGGAAGGCGCGCCGATTTTCAGAACCTCCTCGCCGGTCGACAGCATACGGCCGAACTGCAATTAGGCCCCTCGTGGACCCACGCTCAGGAAGATTCCTTTCGCGACGAGCAGTTAACGCCCCATACCACGGAGCCGCTGCTCGCGTCGCTTACGCTGATGCCGCGGTCTGCGTGCTGTCCCTCTAGCACCGGCAGACAATCGCTTCTTGATGCCCCGACTGCCAACTCTCCACGAGAGCCCATACAGCCACTTCTTAAACCAACGCGAACAGTCCACTTTTCCCCTTTCCCGCTAGAGGGAGACACCGAAGCCTTCAACTGTTACAACGGCGTCACCGCCAGAAAACGGAGGGCGACTGCTTCACGCTGCGCGATGCGGCGCGCTTTTCAAAGCTAACTTTACTACGGCTCAGACGTGTCCTATCTTATTCCTTTGTTTGTTTTAAAACCTCTTTCATAATGTGGCTACGAAGGCTTTCCCGGCGTAATAATTGATAATATTCTTCTCGGGTATACAGCCGGATCATAACGTCTTCATGACACAATATTTCCGCGGTCCATCTGGCCGCCATCTTCAGGTGAGAGTGCTGGTGCACGAACTCGCCGGAACTGACTTCCTAGCGCAAGCTGCGGCCCCTATATAGGCAAGCAGAAGACCCACAACGCGTCCGCGAGAAGGTGCCGTAACTGCCCTCTAGCGCAGTAAACATACCGCTCCGCCAGTGGTGGAAATAGGCGAAATCGAGATATCGCTGTCAAATATTAAAAAAATTTTATTCCGACGATCGAAACACAGACCGTTGTTTTTTGATGTCAGATAACACCGGGTCCCAAGTCTTACTTAAAAGATAGCCCTTGTCTCTATTAAGAAGATTGCCAGATAAACGAATCTCTATGGATTCTTTTAAAACACAGTCCCAATAGCGAGATGCAGGGGCAACCATTTGTGTCTTGTCATAGAGCATTCTGTGTCCTTCGGTGAGACAGTGCTCCGCCACTGCAGACTTCTCAGGTTGAAACAGCCGTGTGTGCCGCTGATGCTCAACACATCGGTCCTGAATGGTCCGGATTGTCTGCCCAATATAAGCCTTCCCACAGTGGCAAGGGATCTTGTACACACCGGGCTTCCTCAAACCCAAGTCATCCTTTACAGAGCCAAGGAGCGCTCTAATCTTGGCTGGCGGACGAAAAATACTTTTGATATGGTATCTTTTCAGAACTCTTCCTATCTTCGAGGAAATGCTCCCAGCAAAAAGCAGAAAGGCCACCGATTTGCAGGTATCTTCTGGTGGTTCAGGCGAAGGTCCATACTGGAAAGCACGACGGATCTGTTTATCTGTGTAGCCATTCTGCTTGAACACAACCTTAAGATGGTCCAATTCTTGTGTCAAGCTTTCTCCATCTGAAATGGCATAAGCTCTTCTCGCCAACGTCCGCAGGACCCCCGTACGCTGGAACGATGGATGACAGCTAGAAGCATGCAGGTAACGGTCCGTGTGCGTAGGCTTTCGATAAACACTGTGTCCCATCATCCTTTCTGTACACCAGAACATCCAGAAACGGAAGCTTCCCATCACTTTCCACCTCCATGATAAACTTGATGCTAGGATGCAGGGAATTAAAATGATCTAGGAGGCGGTCAAGAGCTTCTCTCCCATGAGGCCACACCATAAACGTATCGTCAACGTACCTCCAAAAACAAGTTGGTTTTAAGGACGCCGTCTTCAGCGCTGAAGCGATATCTCGATTTCGCCTATTTCCACCACTGGCGGTGCGGTATGTTTACTGCGCTAGAGGGCAGTTACGGCACCTTCTCGCGCACGCGTTGTGGGTCTTCTGCTGGCCTATATAGGGGCCGCAGCTTGCGCTAGGAAGTCAGTTCCGGCGAGTTCGTGCACCAGCACTCTCACCTGAAGATGGCGGCCTGATCGACCGCGGAAATATTGTGTCATGAAGACGTTATGATCCGGCTGTATACCCGAGAAGAATATTATCATACTCTTTCATAATAGTTATTGCTTAGTTGAAGCTGTCACCTTAATGGTGAAGATCTTTAAAATATTATTTTTTTTTTTTATTTGAATTGATTCTTCATTCGGTTCAATCCCGCGTCCGGCCATCCTGATTTAGGTTTTCCGTGATTTTCCTAAATCGATCCAAGCAAATGCTGGGATGGTACTTTGAAAGGGCACGGCCGACTTCCTTCCCCATCCTTCCCTCATCCGATGAGACCGATGACCTCGCTGTTTGGTCTCTTCCCTCCAAACAAACAACAACAACAGATGATTCTTCATTGACAGTGCTTACTTTAAACGGTATTAAATAACCTGGAATATGTCATTTAATAGCTTGTGCTAAAGATCCTTTGTGGAGATTTGTGGGAAAAAAAAAGAAATTACTGCACTAAAACCAGTAACTGGAGCCCACTACATAATGTTGCCATGTAATTGTTACCATGGTGAATATAGTTCACCATATCAAAAACAATCGACCAATACTAGAATATTGCTCGTCAGTGTGGGACCTGTACCAGATACGATTGATACAGAAAGAGAATATCTAAGGCAGAGGAGAGCGTTTCATTGCAGGCTCATTTAGAGGGCACGAAAGGGCAACAGAAACGATCAACCAACTTCAGTGGCAGATTGCAAGAGAGGCCTTCTGTATCCGGTGCAGTTTGCACTGAGGTGACAAAAGTCGTGAGAAACGTCTTATTATCGTGTCGGACCTCCTTCTGTCCTGGGAAGTGCAGCAGTTCGATGTGGAACGGACTCAACGAGTCGTTGGAAATGCCACGCAGAAGTATTGAGATATGCTACCTCTATGCCTGTCCACAATTACGAAAATGTTGCCGGTACAGGGTTTCTTCCACGAACAGACCTATCGATTACGTCGCTTAAATGTTCGAACAGTGGCCAAATCATTCGCTTGATTTGTCCAGAATGTTGTTCAAACTAATCGTGAACAATTGTGAACCGGTGATACTGCGCGTTGTTGTCTGTGATGGTGCCAAGAGGATAGGTACAGGATCAACGAGAAGCGGGATGGCGTGCTGTACTCGGGTGAGAGCCACTCAGTCTCCATAGTGTCTTCACAGTGCTTCTGGACAAACCCTCTCATGGCGAGAGGTGAGCCGTGGCGGAACTGGCGTCATAAGCATCTCTGACATGAGTACGATAGATTTCCTAGTGCAGAGGTCCGTCTTTGGGCTTGGGCCGGCTCGAGATATAAGGGAGTGCCGACCGCGAGTAGTGAGGAGAACGGAAAGCGGCGGTGCGCGACTCGGCGATTGGGTGGCGGACAGAAGAGATGGCGGCGGTTGTCACGTGGTTGTACTGGAGGCGGCGGGAGTTGGCCGGCGCTGTGCATTCTGCGGCAACCTCTTGAGCTGTGGATGTGCCCGCTTCCTTGGAGGGGCGCGCTGTTATGGCCTCGAGAAGTGATGTTCTGGCGCCTTCGCAAAATCGCCCCATCATCAAGACACCCAGTTAAGTACACTAATTACTAAGAGCGCTTAGTTAACTGTGATTGTGATCGCTCTTGGTACAGTAAGACGTTGCATGATGTGTGATGTTGTGCATGTTCCATGTCATTTCTGGGCTCCTACTAAGCGTGTGCTCTGCTTCCGCATAATATTGATGTATTTACAGATTAAGATATAGTGATTGCCGGTTTTTGTGAGCCAGTTCATTTCCCACTTTTAGAATTTGTTTATCAAGTATTGTTTCAGTGAAAGGAAGCACTTCCTAGTCAAATTAGTTGTTGTTTAGCCTTGATTTTATAGCGTTCATTTACTGGTCAGTCTTAAATAATAAGGTTGAGAAAGGTTTTTCTACCTTTTGTTGTCAGGTGTGGTCTGTGTTTTAGTGAACTGAGGCAGCGGGCAACCGAAGCGCAGGGCTTCCCTTGAGATTACAAGTTTGACTTACGGGCGGTGGACTTCGCCTCAGCTGCTGTGTTCTTCTTCGGTAGCGTTTGCTTGGTTCACGTTTTGGTGGCCTACTCCACGTGGGGTTGCAAAAAAATGGTTGAAATGGCTCTGAGCACTATGGGACTCAACTGCTGAGGTCATAAGTCCCCTAGAACATAGAACTACTTAAACCTAACTAACCTAAGGACAACACACACATCCATGCCCGAGGCAGGATTTGAACCTGCGACCGTAGCGGTCGCGCGGTTCCAGACTGTAGCGCCAGAACCGCTCGGTCACCAGAGGCCGGCTAGGGTTGCATGCGGAGCCACGTCTCGGTTCGAAGTTAAGCATTACTTCTCTCAGTCAGTTCCACCATTCGTGATTAAACTTCGGCCTTACAAGCTTGGACCTTGCTTCTGTTCTTACACATTTGTCATTGTACAAAGTTGTAACTTTCTATGCCCTAAAAGTCTGTGTTACAACTTAATGGGCATTTGAATAATTGCGGGGACGCTCTCTAGGATTTATCAAGCTATAAATATGTTTTAAGTATTCCTTTTAAAGTTGAGGCTGCGTGTCAAATGTTATTTTACATGTACTGTAAGGTTTTAATTAAAGGGTCTTAAATAATGTCTCTTAACTAGAGTTGTTTGTTAAAGATTATTTATTAACTTGCTCATGATTTATGTAACGAATGTCTCTTAACTGACCATGCCCGAGTGGGCCTTGTCAAATTTTAAGTGAGATTGTTTTGGTTCATGAATAAACCCATTGGAATTGAAATGTTCACTTTACTGGGTCAGCCCCTCCACCCCCTTTAGATTTAAAGGTTAAACAAAACAGCTGTTAAGTATTTCCGTTCCACAAGGTCCAACGGCTTCACAAAGACAAGAAATAACACCTCCTTCTGACTGAACTTGGTGTACTGACGGCCCATGGTATGACCGTGTGGATGTGACCTCGATATGAGTCGCTGAAGACTGCATGCAATGTTCTTACGCGCAACGAAGGCTTACGTGTTTCGTGCTTCTACATTGATAAACATCCACTGAGCCAAAGAGTACCAGCCGAGGTACGAAATTTTCGGCGTATAATACAATCTATTAAACAGTTAATGTATCATTAAAGAGAAAGAGACAGGAAGTATCAAAACTACAAAATGAGATTTAATCAAGCACTTACAGTGGTTGCAGAATGATATAAAAATTAACTTTAACGATATGAAATAACAAATTTACGATGACACATCATCAATGATGAACAACTGGTACGACGGGAGTGAATAAGCCCTACCAATGGTACGTAACTGTTCTGTACGGAATAGCGGTTTTTACACTGACTATTAAAAAAATTAAAATTAAAATTATGTGAAAAAAAAGTTGCTACTCACCATGTGGCGGGGACGTTGAGTCGCAGATAGGCACAGGAAAAAGACTGTCACAAATAATAGCTTTAGGCCAGTATGGCCTTCGTCCGAATTAGCAAACACACTCATATACACACTCACGAAACACAACTTACTCACGCATGTGTGTGAGTTGCGTTTGCGTGAGTCTGTATGTGTGTGTTCGTCGTCTAATTCTGACGAAGGCCTTACTGGCCGAATGATATTGTTTGTGACGGTCTTTTTCTGGTCCCTATCTGCGACTCAGGATCTCCGCTATGAGGTGAGTAGCATCTTTCCCTTTCACAATACTGTTACATTCCATCCTGGAATCTCCATTGTTTGAAAATTAAAAATTGCAGTGATATGGGAAGACTTCAGATTTAAAGAAGCACTGTCTGTTTCCTGTATACGAAGGTAATAGTTTACCATAAGTGATTCATACGCATCTACAAATGAAGGTTAAATACTCTAATGTTGTGCCCAACTCCCTATATCCTCGTAACGTGTCTGTACCATCATTAACCTTGTTTATTTCGCATAATCTTTTTCATCTTCGCACATACTGCTTCCATTTTCCCCACATTACCTTTTTCCTCAACTCTTTCCCCATCTAATCCATTCTAATTTCTCGTGGACACACCTCAAGTGAATTACATACGTAAGCAATCCATGCAGCTGGCTCTTATATTCTGAGCAACATTAATTTTACTTACGAGCACATCGATAAGCTGCATTCGCCTTAACCTTGATGTTCTGTCTTGCACTGACAATTTCGCTCTGCATTACAGCTTACTTGTTTCTTACTGAATCATTCTTGAATCTTTCGTATTAGCTTGGTTACAACATCAAAGAAGTTCATTATTTCCTGATAATTTTCCAACAATTTACTGTTCACCGGCGGCCGGTGTGGCCGTGCGGTTCTAGGCGCTTCAGTCAGGAACCGCGTGACCGCTACGGTCGCAGGTTCGAATCCTGCCTCGGGCATGGACGTGTGTGCCTTCTTTAGGCTAGTTAGGTTTAAGTAGTTCTAAGTTCTAGGGGACTGATGACCTCAGATGAAAAGTCCCATAGTGCTCAGAGCCATTTGAACCATTTACTGTTCACCGTATTAGGATATGGATCTTCGTTCGTGTCCATTATTTGGTTTCCTTTCGCTTGTCACTCAGTTGACGATTTCCTTTGCCTTTTGACATATCCAGGTGTGACTTTCCTCTCTTGTTCCTATAGTCTAAAACATTACATACTTTTGTGTGTGAAATATTCGCGGTATTTGTGAACGGCCAAGCAGAAGGAAACGGTCGAGAGGGAGCACAGCTGTACCAACAGTAATCCCCGCACAGTCACAGTCATCATAAATTTACAAACGGTTTTTGGGGGTATTGTGCGATCACGGGTACTTTCAGGCAGATGAACATCCAGGGAGGCGGCGGGTTGTGCGTACACCAGATCTGGAGGACCACGTTCTGCAGGGTATTCAAACGAATCCTACCACAGGCTCCAGGCAAGTGGCCCGCCAACACGGTGTTAGCCAAAGCGCGTTTATGTGTATCCTGGATGAAAACCGCTACAACCCGTCACCTGCAGTCCCATGGAGGCCACTTTGAACATCTGTTGTGACGCAGATACGATACAGCTCTGTTCTGTGTTCTGGAAACATTTGTTTTCGTTTCACGCACACCATTTTCGGAGACGTTGAGAGGTGGCATGAGCCCCCTCTCATATTTATATCTTACGATTTTCCTCTCTAATTGCATGCAGTGAAAAGTCGCTATTCCTTCACACGTGGACTTCCCACGCAGCGTCTCTCGTCACCCGGGTGGTCCGGTGACAGGCGTGCTCCGCTGATCTGGAAAGGGTTAAGCCCACGGGTGTGAGGAAGTCGAGTGAATGCTTTGCAGACGCCGACATTGTCAAAAGACACGCCCGGAGGGGTCTGAAGTAGCGGCTGCGCTAGAGGTTCCGTTACTTCGCAGAATCTTAGCGAAAACACTTTCTGGCGGGCTACCAGCGAGGCGTGGGAATGACTTGTGTACCCAGGCAGTTGTGGCGTGAAAATTCCCGCGCTTTCTGCAAAACAGTAACTGTGATTGGCTTGCTCAGGGCATAGCTCCGTGACGTAGCAAAATCAGCGCAGAAATTGGCGCCAAGAATCTCCATTGGTGGAACGGTAGTGCTCCGGCAATGGAGTGGAATTTTCCGCCGGTTTTCGAGTTGCTGATTGGAACGTTTAACCACAGCCACTGTGGTGGGGGCGGAAATGTTCGGTGTTCGGCCTGTACGGGTGCTCTGGGTAGTCGGCTCTCGCCTTTCGGTCGAGGACGTCGAAGCAACGAGCCATCGCCTCCGATACGCCAGATCGTGTTCTGGCAGTTAAGAAGACAGTTTGGTAATGTATGTCCGCAGCACCGGCAGATAGGGATTTTCCTAGGTGATAATCAGAGCTCAGCAGAGCGCGCCTGTTCGTCTTTTTCTAACTTAGTTCTGTCTTGAGTAGCAGCAATTAATGTTGGGCTAGCTGTGTGTCTCTCTTAATATTTGAGTGGCAAGGAACTGGCTCCACATACCACTTCGTCATAAACCTCACAATCTAGTTTAGGGACAACTTCACCTTCACAGCGTTTGTTTGAGTATCCAATTTGAGCCAATTTGATGTATTATAAATGTTTCATGTGTTTTTGTTTATTATTTTGTGTTTAGTCTTAATAAATCCTATTGTTATTTTGGACAGAACTTTCATTCTGTTAATCGGTAGAGCGACCCATCATTGCAAACTACGTTAATGAAACCTTCCTTTATTTAACTTATTTATCAAATTAAATTACTGCAGGTGCCAAACTCTTTTCTACTCCACTTGCAGGTTTGATTACATTCAATTCGCGTATATTTTTTAATCCTTGTGCAACAGCAAAAGTCGGAGTTAGAATAGGGAGGGGCTTAGAGCATCATTTGCATATGTAGATTCTAGAATTTAGCGTTAAATACACTGCTAGCCCCGGCACCTCGCAACATGTCCATAGAACCTTCTTTCCTCATTCCCTCAGGTTGTCGGCTTTATTAACGCAGAGCCTGTTCTGTTGATGGTGCGAATGGAGCGGTCTACCGCCTGTAGAATCTCTGGAACAGTTCTGAAGCGAATGCCACGAAGTAGTTTCTTCATCTTCGGAACCAAATCAGAGTCACAAAAACTGAAGTCCGGGGAGTATGGTGAATGGTACAATACTTCCCAGTACCATCCACTGAACAGAGCAGCGACAGCCTGCGCTGTATGCACCCGCGCGTTGTCATGCAAAATGATGAGTGGGTAGCGTAGAAAGTATCGCCGCGTAATTCGCAAAGCTGGTCGCAGGTGATGCGTCAAAAACGAACAGTAATACTGTGCACTGACGGTCTCCCGTGGAGGAACGCAATGCGTTAGGATAACACCATCAAAGTCGAACACGAGAATCATCATGACTTTAGACCGCTCCATTTGCACCATCAACAGAACAAGCTCTGCTAACGGTATACTACGCCTTTCACATCGCTCGCAACGGTTTCTACACAACGCTGGTGACTGAATTGACAGATGCGAACATGTAAATCTTTTGTATCTGTTGTAAATAAATAGTAGCCACTATTTAATTTCCAACCCTCTTGTACATAGACACACTACTGGCCATTAAAATTGCTACACCACGAATATGACGCCAAATTTAATCGACAGGAAGAAGATGCTGTGATATGCAAATGATTAGCTTTTCAGAGCATTCACACAAGGTTTGCGCCGGTGGCGACACATACAACATGCTGACAGGAGGAAAGTTTCCAACCGATTTCTCATACACAAAAGCAGTTGACCGGCGTTGCCTAGTGAAACGTTGTTCTGATGCCTCGTGTAAGGAGGAGAAACACGTAGAAATCACATTTCCCACTTTGATAAAGGCAGGATTGTAGCCTATCGCGATTGCGTTTTATTGTATCGCGACATTGCTGCTCGAGTTGGTCGATATCCAATGATTGTTGGCAGAATATGGAATCGGTGCGTTCAGGAGGGTACTACGGAAAGCCGTGCTGGATCCCAACGCCCTCGTATCACTAGCAGTCGAGATGACAGGCATCTTATCCGCATGGCTGTAACGGATCGTGCAACCTCGTCTCGGTCCCTGAGTCAACAGATAGGGACGTTTGCAAGACTACAACCACCTACACGAACAGTTCGACGACGTTTGCAGCAGCATGGACTATCAGCTCGGAGACGGTGGCTGCGGTTATCCTTGACGGTTCATCACAGACAGGAGCGCCTGCGATGGTGTACTCAGCGACGAACCTGGGTGCACGAATGGCAAAACGTCATTTTTTCGGATGAATCCAAGTTCTGTTTACAGCATCATGATGGTCGCATCCGTGTTTGGCGACATCACGGTCAACGCACATTGGCAGCGTGTATTCGTCATCGCCATACTGGCGTATCACCCAGCGTGATGGTATGGGGTGCCATCGGTTACACGTCTCGGCCATCTCTTGTTCGCATTGACGGCACTTTGAACAGTGGACCTTACATTTCAGATGTGTTACGACCCGTGGCTTCACCCTTCATTCGATCTCTGCGAAACCCTCCATTTCAGCAGGATAATGCACGACCGCATGTTGCAGGTCCTGTACGGGCCTTTCTGGATACAGAAAATGTTCGACTGTTGCCCTGGCCAGCACATTCTCCAGATCTCTCACCAATTGAAAACGTCTGGTCAATGGTGGCCGAGCAACTGGCTAGTCACAATACGCTAGTCAATACTCTTCATGAACTGTGGTATCACGATGAAGCTGCATTGGCAGATGTACCTGCACACGCCTACCAAGCTCTGTTTGACTCAATGCCCAGTTGTATGATGGCCGTTATTACGGCCAGAGGCAGTTGTTCTGGGTACTGATTTCTCAGGATCTATGCACCTAAATTGGTGAAAATGTAATAACATGTCAGTTCTAGTATAATATATTTGTCCAATGAATACCCGTTTATCATCTGCATTTATGCTTGGTGTAGAAATTCTAATGACCAGTGGTATATATATAAAAGTGTGTGTGTGTGTGTGTGTGAGAGAGAGAGAGAGAGAGAGAGAGATAGAGAGAGAGAGAGAGAGAGAGAGTGAGAGGGAGAGGGAGAGAGAAGGGGGGGAGGAAGGATGATAACTTTTAGTAGTTGCAAAGAGAGATTTGTGGTAAAGTACAAAAAATAATTACACAGAAACTAGCACCGAGCGATATTACACAGGGTTTAGCACTCTGGACTCTTATTCGGGAGGACGACGGTTCAAACATGAGTCAGGCAATATTGATTTAGGTTTTCTCCAAATTGTTTCAGGTAAATGTCGGTATGGTTCCTTTGAAAGGGTACGACCGTCTTCCTTCCCCATCCTTCCCTCATCCGATGGGACCGATGACCACGCTGTTTGTTCCCCTCTCCCCAAATCAACTGCCCACACTCTTGTGTCACTCTGTCTACTTGTCTTAACCTTTCGTCCAACACAAGTGATCACCACGCTCCACGTCCTGTCTTGTTCATTATCTTCAGTCCCATACGACTCCCTCGTGGGGTGATTGTAACAGTGACTGTTCATAATGCCTCTGAGCACTATGGGACTTAACTTATAAGGTCATCAGTCCCCTAGAACGTAGAACTACTTACACCTAATTAACCTAAGGTTCAAATGGTTCAAATGGCTCTGAGCACTATGGGACTTAACATCTATGGTCATCAGTCCCCTAGAACTGAGAACAACTTAAACCTAACTAACCTAAGGACAGCACACAAGACCCAGCCATCAATAGGCAGATAAAATCCCTGACCCCTCCGGGAATCGAACCCGGGAACCCGGGCGTGGGAAGCGAGAACGCTACCGCACGACCACGAGATGCGGGCAACTAACCTAAGGAGATCACACACATCCATACCCGAGGCAGGATTCGAACCTGCGACCGTAGCGGTCACGCGGTTCCAGACTGTAGCGCCTAGAACCGCTCGGCCACTTCGGCCGGCCAGTGACTGTTCCAAAAGAATATATTTTCCAGTCGACAGATACATAATATACCTGGTTTCCGCGATTGTTACTAGAGTGCAGAAATATGAGAGTGACAGATGAGTAGTGAGGTGGAGAGACGGCGCTGTAGGCAGCACCGGGGTTCAGGCGCGTGCCTCTTGCATTCGGGCAACGTAGAGCGGCGAAGATGAAAGAGCACCTTAACGCGCAAGTCCCGCTCCATTAGGGTGCGAGGCGAAAGTGTTGCCTGCGAGAACGCCCGGAGACGCAAATTTCGTTTAAGCGCTACTCCAGGGGGCTCGGCGAGACACTGCGGAAGACACCAGCGGCGAAGACTTTGATGCGAACTTCCTCACTTGAGGCAGTCGGTACCTGTGAGTTATAAGCAGGCACTCGCCTCCAAAGTCTGGCGTTCTCTTTCAACCTTGCTGCATCTGTGTATGTGTGCTTGTGTGTGTGTGTGTGTGTATGTGTGTGTGTGTGTGTGTGTGTGTGTGTGTGTGGGTGGGTGGGTGGGTGGGTGGGTGGATGGGTGGGGGACGGTGGGGAGGGTGTTTGGTTTGATGTTGAGGTGTAAAATGATGGAATATTGAGACCGTATTCCACATTTCTCCATTGTCAATAAAACACACAAGTCCCAACACTGCAGGTATCTGTCACCCTAAACATTATTTGACCGTCAGTCACTCATAAAAAGTGAATACTTTTGTTGGCTTCGGTTTATGTTGTCTGTGAGAACTGACACTGAATTCAAGCAAGACCTGATGTTCTATAAGTAACGTATGCTACGAGTCAAGCGTAAAATTAAAGAAATGAGAGACAACTCCAGCTAAATCCTTGATTTTATTTGAGAACTATTTATTGCATAGTGATTCAACAATATGACATCATTTACTGTCACAGATTTCAACGATTGTATCAGAATGAAACAAGTAGCTTAGATATAACTTCAACACTAATCTCAGCTCCTCCCACAACCAGCCGAAGTGAGCTGTCAGAAGCCACGTAAAATCCTCAGTAGAACTCAGAATGTAGAGATGCCCCAAGCAGTCCCTTGCCCCGCAGGAAAGGCAGTATAGATCGACATATAGAAATATATGAAGCGAGCCATCCAATTGCACCACACAACAAACGTCGACGAAGTGTCACTAGAGACAGACTGGCTTGTCTGGGCACGGATGCGTAAGAAAATCTTCCGTGGCAGATTCGATGTGATAGTAGCTCATTTTGTCCTGAATATGAGTCCAGTGATTTTAACAAATGGTTCAAATGGCTCTGAGCACTATGGGACTTAACTTATAAGGTCATCAGTCCCCTAGAACTTAGAACTACTTAAACCTAACTAACCTAAGTACATCACACGCATCCATGCCCGAGGCAGGATTCGAACCTGCGACCGTAGCCGTCGCGCGGTTCCAGACTGTAGCGCCTTTAACCGCTTGGCCACCCCAGCCGGCAGACTTTAACACTGTTGCAACTAGTTTAGTATAGCTGTAGAGCAGATGAAAAGCTTTCGTGAAGTTTTCTAATTGAAGTATGAAAACTGAAGCCCTGTAGTTCCCAACTAAACACATATGGTAAATATTTATAATACTCAGAAGGATCTTACAATCAAATTTACATACTAGGAATTTTACTTATGTATATAAACGTATACGTAAGATGATTGGGTTTTAAATCTATTTTACTGTACTTCAAGGGTTAGTCATCTGACTGTTTCGATGTCCATCTTTTCTTCGCTCTTCCGTCTCCTTTTAGTCTCTTATGATTTTTTGGAATATCATGTAAAATACGGCGAAAGCAAAATAATACACGGCAGACAAAGCAAGGAGGGTCTCAGAAGGAGACAAGTATAGACAAAGAGAACATATTCCGTCAGTATAAGTCCACTGTTTTAAAAAAGGAGTCTATGTTAGTTTGAGGGTGTACGTCTAGAACGCTGCGTTGTCTGGAAGTAAATCATCAACTGTGCTAAATGAGCAAAAGAACAGAATCGATGCATTTGAAGTGAGCTGCTATATCTGAATACTGAAGAGCTGTGACACTGATAAGATACGAAATTAGGAGGTGTTTCCCTGAATCAGCGAGAAATGTAGTATCTGGAGAACTAACCAGTTAAGACACAAGACATTAACTTGCGTGATACTGGAGAGGCCGTATACAGTAGCAACTGTGAGAACTAACCAGAAGACGAAATAAGTTAAGACACAAGACATTAACTTTCGTGATACTATAGAGGCCGTATACAGTAGCAACTGTGAGGGGAAAGAAATATAGTTTAGTGACCAAGTAAATAGGAGCATTGGACATTCAATGTTGGTAAGACTCTACCAAAGAGATTAAAAGTGGATAGGAAATCATTGTGAGTCAGTTCAAAGCAAATGACTGATGAACCGAAACAAAAGGCATATACGTCATCGACGTGCATCTGCAGTTATTTTATTTAACGTTTTCACAGAATCTGTATTTCTCTAATGTCACAAATAGTCAACCCTAAGTTCGTCGTCGGATACATTACAGGCAAATCTCTGTGGTAATTAGGATTAGGTGAGAATATTTCTGTAGACCATCTCTACTGAGCTCGTTGTCCGTGCCAGATCGGGTTGACGGAGGAGATAGAGAAGATCCAAAGAGGAGCGGCGCCTTTCGTCACAGGGTTACTTGGTAACCGTGATAGCGTTACGGAGATGTTTAGCAAACTCAAGTGGCAGACTCTGCAAGAGAGGCGCTCTGCATCGCGGTGTAGCTTGCTCGCCAGGTTTCGAGAGGGTGCGATTCTGGATGAGGTATCGAATATATTGCTTCCCCCTACTTATAGCCGGCCGAAGTGGCCGCGCGGTTCTGGCGCTGCAGTTTGGAACCGCGAGACCGCTACGGTCGCAGGTTCGAATCCTGCCTCGGGCATGGATGTGTGTGATGTCCTTAGGTTAGTTAGGTTTAACTAGTTCTAAGCTCTAGGGGACTAATGACCTCAGCAGTTGAGTCCCATAGTGCTCAGAGCCATCTGAAACATTTGAACCCTACTTATACCTCCCGAGGAGATCACGAATGTAAAATTAGACAGATTCGAGCGCGCACGGAAGCTTTCAGACAGTCGTTCTTCCCGCGAACCATACGCGACTGGAACAGAAAAGGGAGGTAATGACAGTGGCACGTAAAGTGCCCTCCGCCACACACCGTTGGGTGGCTTGCGGAGTATAAATGTAGATGAAGATGTAGATGAACGTTAAACACTAATCTCCTCCTCCTATTCCTGTAGATTTAACTGAAAATACAATGATACAGTACTGTACGATATAAGAGAGTTTATTAATTTATCACTTATGTGAAAACTGAGAAGTGGATGAACTTACTTCCTGTAGAGTTTAGGATAGCATTGACGACAGCAAAGATTAATGAAAGTACTTAGAAGATAACTGGGTACTCACGTAGCTATAGTCCCAGATAATGAAAAAGAATAAGATACACAGAATTTAATATAACCAAAGAAAAGCTAAAGTCCATAGTGTGGATATAAAATCAAGTCCTATTGGGCTAATATTCGAAAATAGTCTTCTTAATGAGAAACATTATTCGATGTATTGAATACTAAATGGGCCGTCTCTGAATAAATGTCGTCTCCCAAAACGGCCATTATATCATACACGTTTAGGATATCGAATAGACTGTTGCACTGAAACAGTTGCATACAGAATCACTGAGTACACATACTGTATTTAAGAGACAAAATATCATGTTCCTGTATTTTGTAAATTATCGAGATCTAGTCTACATTAGATTTTCTATTAGACTAATTATTATTTGAGTTATACTGATTTATTTTGTTGATGACCACCGCTGGGCGCCAGATTTGTTGCCGCGGATTTTGTTGAAGCCACCATTGTTAATTTATTAATTATAATGGAACTGCGTTTGCGTGTGGAATTCGCAGAACAATACAAAAGAAATTTCGTGCACCGTTGTAGAAATGAAAATGGATTATCCTGCAATAATCATGATCCAGACATATTTCTTGAAAATGACCTATTATCCTGCAATCAAGTCCTTCAGGGTCGTTACCAGAGTTACTAGTTACTGTTACTAAGAGACAAAACAGAACACAGGAGGCAAAGCGTAACGGAGATGCGCTAGTGTGTATCATACCGAGACATGCTGGCCATGAGAACCTGTAAAGGTGTGTACTGGCGACGAAACGGCATTTGGAGGTGATGTTTGTTTACAAATTGGCTCCATAGGTCCTCTGCCACTAGTGGCAGTCGAGAATTTGCGTTAGAGTGTCTGCTCTGAAGTCTAGCAGTGATTTTTATACTCTAGAGCCCCTCAAACCTGGGTGTTCCCATTCCTAGAGTTCCGCAATAATTTTTATGGAAGTGACCATCCATGTGATTGGTGAACTCATGTTCTCCCTTTCACCAACCAAATCATTAGTCAACAGATTTCATAGTTGTTGCGTTATCCCCTCTGCGAATCAATCTTCTATCCTTTATTTTATAAAAATGAAAAAAAAAAAAGAAAACGTGCACAGTAGCTAAGAAAGTGCTTCTCGTCTGTACGTGTGATGTCCGACACAAGCAAATATCTGGGATACAGTAGACGTGTCCTTTTACCATCTCTGTCTTCGAAGAGCGTCAGTGGTAGCCTGGCCATATGAAGACGTGATCTTAGTCCTCCCGCAAGCAGACGGTACCCAGGAACAACAAGTGTCGAACTTTCTTGCCTCGATGATGTTCCGTAGACCACTGATTGCTCTCACAACGCATCGATCTTGACATGCATCTGTACTACACTGACATCCAGTAGGTGGTATACAGGTTTGGGATTGTGCCAAGACAGCGACACAACACCCGTCGATACATAAATCTAGCTTCCCGCAGTTCCCAAATGTGACCTGCAGAATTGGTTGAAGTTGTTCAACAACTCGACCAGTTGATCATATTTGTATGCTGCAATGAATGTTGCAAACACTGCCCACATCTGAACTCAGCACATTTACTGCCTGGAGAGTCATAAACACAGCTCTCCAGGACACCATCTGATCATCAATTACCGTGACAAATGAACCACTAATGCTACACCCCCTCAGTAACCACATATTATACTCTGGTAACTCTGAACAGCGGTGTACATAGAGAATGTTTCGAAGTCTTTGCGAGAAACGTCTAGGAGTGCTCTATCACGTCATGGAGAACAGCTTTGTTGATATACAATGTTCGCTGATGCTTCCCGGCGATGGCAGGTGTTGTTTAAGGGGCTCCGGAACGCCCTATACTTGCAATGTTAAAATAACGCTTATAAATTACATCTTTCCTCACAAAGTATTTGAGGTAGGAAGTTGAAGTTTTTACAGATTATTTATTGGAATATGGGCTACAACTTAACACAGGGATTTTACAAAATTTTTGTTCAGTTATTAAAGATGATTTTTTTTCAATTGTAATGAAAATTCAAAACATTTTTTTGCAATACAGTTTTTTGGAAAAAAGCTGTGTTAAATTATGCAGAAGGTACTGTGTAACATTTACTGAAAGTTTGAAACAAATATGTTTGCAAGATCCTTAGAAAACATGTAATTAGTATGAGAAAATAAAAGTTTTGGGAATCGAGCGACAAAGATTGGATTAACTTTTTAGTGCATTCCAGGTCCATAGGATGGATTATCTTCATCCTCTGCAAACTCCTCCTCCAGCTTCCTCTTGTTCCTCCTCCTGTTTACTCTTGCTTGTATTTCTAGACTCTTTACAGCCCTGTCTGCAGCCCGAAGGCGTTCCTTGTCTAAAGCAAGCATCGCTCGTTGTTGTGTTCGTAGATTTTGCTACCATTTTCTTCAGTTGCAGTTACTCCAACACTGTTCCAAAAGGTGGTCATGTATGAACACTTATCACATTTCAGTTGTATTTCACTAGCAAGTCCTACGTGCTTTATTATGGAGAGTTCCAGACCAACTTCACTACAATGAATACATCTTACACAGTTTGAAAAAATTCCTTTGAGAACCGACATATTAAATATTTCATTCCCATCCGATTCGCCCATAAAACATTCATAGTTTTCACTCATTGAACCAAGCTTCTTCTACGAACTATTTTCTTTCCCACTTTGACTGCTATGGGCAGGTGTACTTGAGAGGTTAGGTTCACTCACTTGGTTATCGTCTTTATTGTTTACAGTAATAACACATACCTTTGGCTTTCCAACATTTCTCCTTTTCTTAAAAGCCTTCAGAGGATTTCTAATAACTTTACTTTTACTCATTATTATACTTCAACAAAACAGAGACTCAAGAAACAGAATTAATTACGAATATTTTCGAGATAACGACAGAGTAAATAAACATGAAACAATCGACAATCACACCAGCGATATATATTGAACCATCACAGGTTAGCCACAACACATACTTTATCTCACATCACTAAAATGTACCTGATGAACACGGACGTTAATAATAACATCATTTGACAGCAGTTTAACAGCGCCACAGTGGGTCACGCCCATGTAGAACACATTTCAAAAAAAATTTTAAAATAGTTGTAGTCTTCGGAATTGAATAAATTATATATCTATTAAAAGGTAATAGTCTGCAGATACAGAAAACGCAAGAAAGTAAAAATTGAACTTTTCATGATTTTGAGCCTTTCCGGAGCCCCTTAATACTGGTTATAACCCTGAGATGCGGCAGACCTTTGTATGCAACGTGTACTACCTGTCATCTAGTCATCTCTGTGTGAAGGCCGAAAGGCCGTGAAAAACTGGAAGTTGCTGATTTGATTCTAAGATACGTTCCCGCTGAGAGACACTCATTCTTAAGGTTGTCTTGTTGAAAATCACCCTGTCAATTCACTGGGGTATGTAGTATGCTGCACACCTCGGTAGTAGACCTCGCTAGCTCACTGAAATCTAGTGCACCTATCGTCGCTGAGAAGCATCAGCGAACATTTTGTCTCCAACTACAGATGTTTCTCGTGACGTGGCCTATCATTCCTAGACGTTTGCAACAGACTTTGAAGTTAGTGCAGCCACAGCGTAGCTATACAGCGTTGAAAAGATAAGAATGCTTCAGCTGTAAGTCCGGTATTTATAGACACGACCTACAACCATGAACACGCTGCTTTCCCACGATCCACCTTTTAAAACTTTGTTTCTAATTGTAGTGATAACTAATTTGGATGTTTTATACATATTTTAGGGGATTACTCAGCCATCCTCTCAGCTAAGTCGTCATTCTACTTGTGTAGTTGTTCGTGGATGGGCATGCGCTCACCACATGGCTCCGCCCCCCCCCCACTCCCCCTCCATCTTTCACCATATCCGTATCTGTCATTTTCGCGGTTTGCTAGCATTTCCGCTGTTACGTCCTGAGGTGTGCTGCCCGTTTAGTACACAATCGCGCATGCCTGTTTGCTGATAGTAAGTTCAGCCTCTGGCTATCTATCCTCGCAATGCGTTTCTTTCTTCCGATTGAGCTGTTTAGGTACGAGATGATGTCCAGTAACGTTACTTACTTCGTGCCAGTTGACTGCTAAGCACTAAAATAGTTTCATGGTCGATACACTTGTGGAGATTTACTACAATTTCTGTCTGAATAACTGGTTCTTACCAATATGTTTTTTCTTAATCCTTTTCAGGCAAGTGGGGAACCGTTAGCGTTTCAGTTTTCAGATTATTTGTATTATTCCGGAGGTGATCATATGCGCTCACTGCACTGATCATCATTTCAGCATGTGGGGTCTCTCTCTAGTTCACCATGTTTCACGTGTTGACTGCCATTTGTTAGTGATTTAACTACCTGGCAGTCCCTTATTACGACTTTCTTCTTATTAGTTTCCTTCTTTCTACGTATCAAGGAAACCTTATACGTGAGTTTATTATAGGGGTCCGCTACGAACACTACGTCATCCCAGTTCCTTTTTTGTGAGTATGTTCATCCTGTGAATACTTTCTCATCTTAGTTATGCTTTGTTGCTACATTACATGAGCATTTCTCTGCCACTTTGCACCTGATATTATTCTCCTTCTTCTTTTGCTACTGCCTTTGTCCCACAACAAGTGCAGAGTTGGCAGGGTTAAATACGGATATGGCATGGTTAATTTTAAGAGGTGGCCGGATGCCCTTCCTGCCGCCACCCCACACCCCCCAGGACGGAATTAGTGTACCCAAGCTGTCTGCATCGAGTGTAAATAATGAAAGAGTACGAATGTATTTCAGATGTCTGCGAGTCGTGTAACTGAGGTGGGACGTGGGGACCAGCCCGGTATTCACCTAGCGGGATGTGGAAAACCGCCTAAAAACCACATCCAAGCCGGCGGATATCCGCCACCTTGCACCTGATGATGCGGTTAAATTACTGTGAAACCGTCCCATGTAGGCTTTCACGGCCGGCGTCTTCATCAGTAAACACTTCCGGGCTAAGTTGCCGTGGTCGATCTGTAGAACTTTTTTTTTTTATTTATTGTATTTCAATTCCCCATCGGGGCGGGCTGGCAGCAGCATATGCGCTGCTCTTCAGCCTGTAGAACTTCTTCTCCCTGACGTTTCGTTCTCAACTACGGAGAACATCTTCCGAGGTGAGTCGACGACTGGCTGCTAGGAGCTGGGGCCGCCGCTTATATGGAGATCGTAGAGGGCGCCACCACACGTCACGTGGCGTCGATGTGTAGCTATCTCTGGCTATCGTGTGTTCGTGATACCGGTATAGTTCCCAAGTTTTTAAAAGTGAGACGAATGTTACATTCGGCACAAGCTAAGCGTATTTATTCTCGTATGGAACTGGCATTACTACGTGAGCGGATACATCAGAGACGACGAGGACTGGCGGTATGTGATAGTCAACTGCTAAATCTTCATTTACTTATTAGCAGTACTATGCAGTTTTGTCAATGGAACAAAATGGACAGATTAACATTTAGATCTATGGAGATTAGTGCAGAAGTGTCTTCCAATAGGAAGAAGGAGAAGTTTGATCGTCTACAAGAGGGTCGACAGGAAACATCGATTCCAAACAATTCCCAAACGGTTATTAATTTATCGGAGAAAGAATTGTCTAAAGAAGAACTTTCCGTTCTGTCTAAAGGAGGGAATTTTGCAATCACTCCATCCAAGGTTCCTATGGAGGACATTATTGCTGATATAGAGGCAGGAATTCGTCAGTTACCATCATATTCTGCTGATGAAATTAGGATGGAAACCTCCAGGATATTACGTAAAGCTAAGCCACCCAGCAGCAATCTGTCTCAAGGGGAAGGAAAGGCATTGCGGGAGATCAATGCTGACAAGGAAATGTTACTGTTTTAATGAATACTGAGGATTATCACCAGAAGATCAGTGATCTCCTGGAACCCAGCACATACAAGAAGTTGAAAAAGGATCCCACAACGAATGTGCTGAATGCCACCAATCGTCTGATAACACAGTCTTCCATTCCTACAGAAGTTAAAAAGTATCTTTGTAAAACGGAGCCTTATCCTCCGAGATTATATGGATTACCAAAGATACATAAGCCTGATGTTCCTTTGAGACCGATAGTCAGCGCAATTGGAGCTCCTACCCAAGAACTAGCCAGACATCTTGCCTCTTTGTTACAACCTTACATAGGCAAAACTGAGAGTCATATTAAAAACTCTCTACACTTCATTGAGAAATTGAGGGAAATTACTGTCGGTCCTAACGACATCCTTGTCAGTTTTGATATAGTGTCTTTGTTCACTATGGTTCCACTTGATGAAGCTCTCTTCATATAGCCGATATGTTCCCTACTGATATAGTGGCCTTATTCCAACACTGTCTATCCTCGACCTATTTTCAGTACAATGGTGAATTTTATGAACAGATTGATGGGATAGCCATGGGGAGCCCCCTAAGCCCCGCAATTGCGAATTTATTCATGGAATATTTTGAACATCAAGCATTGCAGTCGGCCAAAAAAAGCCCCTCGAAGTGGTATCGGTATGTGGATGATACCTTTGTAATATGGAATCATGAGAAAGAAGACTTGAATGATTTCCTGGTACACTTAAATAGCACCAACCCAAAGATCAAATTTACTATGGAGAAAGAGAAGAATGGACAACTTAACTTTTTGGATGTATAAGTTATCAAACGGGCGGATGGGACCTTAGGCCATAAGGTCTACAGGAAAGGTACACATACTGATCGCTACCTCCATAAGAACTCAAACCACCACCCTAGGCAGAAGAGGGGGGTCATAAAAACAATAGTGGATAGGGCCAGTAATGTTTGTGAACCAAGCTACTTACAAGAAGAACTAAATCATTTACGAATGGCTTTTGCGAAAAATGGTTATACGAAAAATGAGATTAACCGAGCACTTCACCCAAGTACAAAAATGCCTAAAAATAGGAGACAGCAACGACCATGAGCTGGAAAAGTATTTCTTCCGTTCATCCATAACATCACGGATCACATTGGGAAAGTACTAGCCAAGTTTTAGGTGGAGACTATTTTCAGACCTACTAAGAAAATTAGTGAATGCCTAAGATCAACGAAAGATGCTCGTCACCCCCTAGCCACCCCAGGGGTATATAACATTCCGTGTAGTTGTGGCAGGGTTTACATAGGAACTGCAAAAAGAAGCATCAATACACGGTTGACGGAGCACAAAAGAAACTGTCGCTTGGGACATATCGACAAATCGGCAGTAGCGGAACATGTTTTTAAGGATGGAGATCACCAAATAAAATTTGGTGAGACAAGCGTGCTAGCGAGGACGTCGCATTATTATACTCGTATGTATAGAGAGGCAATTGAAATCCACAAACATTGATACAATTTTAATCGTAAAGAAGAAGGATTAAAATTGGACAAGATATGGCGGTCGACGTTGCATCAATCACGTGACAATCGATTGCCTGCAATCGAGAGAACAGACGATAGCCAGAGATAGCTACACATCGACGCCACGTCACGTGCGGTGGCGCCCTCTACGATCTCCATATAAGCGGCGGCCTCAGCTCCTAGCAGCCAGTCGTCGACTCACTTCGGAAGATGTTCTCCGTAGTTGAGAACGAAACGTCAGGAAGAAGAAGTTCTACAGATCGACCACGGCAACTTAGCCCGGAAGTGTTTACTGATGACTGTGAAACCGGTTGTGCCTGTAAATAAAGGACTTACATCAAAAGCAGTCTTGTCTTTTGAAAACCTTAGACATTTGTCGGAAAATATTTTTTTTTCTTTTCGAATGTTGTTTGTCAACAAAGCCCTCTTATGTTAATGTCAGTTGTCGTGGTACTAGTGAATAAATAAATCCGTTTAGTACTGAGAACACAATCAGTAACAGAAATTTACGCTCCTTATTGGACTGGTGTTTAGCGCGTACGGAAGATCATTTCATCAGAAATCCAATCTTCTGTTTCCGACAGTGTGCATTAGCAACCTCAACTGGTGAGAGCCGTGTTGTGTCTGACTTCCAGTGGAGCCTGCTCGGCTTTATTCTTATTGGATTAGCGTGTACGGCACCTTTCTGTCTAACACTTGTTCTTATGAGCACGTGGAGGACATGCACCTAATGTATGAACTTGAAGATTGCAATGTGGTTCACGTGAAGGTGCAGAAAGGGTTACGAGAGCATTTCCTTTATCCATACCATCTTCAGAGTCCAAGTTGATATTGAAACGGATTTTCACCACAGAAAACCTTTTTGTACTTGGTTACTAGGGATGCGTGCTGAGGACCTACCTGTACGTCTACCAAACCGTTCACTGACGAAGCAGAGTATACCAGGAACGGAGTGAAAAATTTTCTCAACAGTCATTTATGGGCGGATGAGAATTCTTTTGCAGTTTTGGAGAAAAGACATCAATAACAGTTTAGGTTAACGTATGGGCTAGCATATTTCTAGACACGTTAACTGGAATTTTCATTATCCATGGGACACTGACTATGTGTCTTTTTAATGAAAAATTTAAATGTCTTTCCAGAAGACGTTCCATTACACTTAGGTCAGAGCATGTGGACATGCATGATGGGCACCAGTTCATTTTGCTCCGCAAGCAAGAACAATTTTAAATCATAGTTTCCCAAGTAAATGGATTTGTCTTGGGGCAGCAATATCTCGACCTACTCGATCTCCTGATCTCGGTCCATCGGATTTTTATTGTTGGAGACATAGTGTATTCAAGACCTGTTGCGATTGTTGACATTGTTCAGAGCGTGTTCGTGAAGGATGTCAGCAGACACAAGAGAGACATAACATGTGAGAACAAGAAAGACAATCCATGATTAGGCGTTTATAAGTTGATGCTGTAGCCAATGATATACATTGGAGCATTTCATTTAGCCATCAGAAAACAATATTTAAAAAGAAAAAATACCAGTAAAATTAAGCTGGATATTTCCACAACCAGGCCGAAATGTAGGAAATATGTAAGGACAAAAAATTGGTTGTAACTAAGAAAATAAAAGAATTGACTAAAGGGTGTATCTGAACTTTGATGCTTCTTTTTGAGTCCTCAATCCCCAGACGCTTCCCACATATTAGTTAAAACCCTGTATATAAGGACTAAGGGAAGAAATTTTTTGCTTTGCCATGTATGCAATGTCAGTAAAGTAAGGACTGAATTACATTTTGCTTTGTCGCATCCTATTTGTGACATACCGTCACTAGATTCATACAGTGTCAAACGATACTTTTGCAAGAGCTGACATGTGCGTGAAAATAATTACTGAGAATTCGTAGGTTCGAATCCTGCCTCGGGCATGGATGTGTGTGATCCTCTTAGGTTAGTTAGGTTTAAGTAGTTCTAAGTTGGGGGGGACTGATGACCTCAGAAGTTAAGTTCCATAGTGTTCAGAGCCTTTTGAACCATTTTTGAGAATTCATACGCCCTAAATATACTGTCCTCAAACTGTGTTGCGAATAGTGTCAGTAGTAGAAACGTAATAAATTAAAATGTCGTTCTCCGATGATGAAAATTTCCTTCTAGAACATCGAAAATGTTTTAAGCGATAAAGATTTTTCCTTTGGACATTTTGTGGGGAGACTGAACGAGAAAACGTTTCGTAAAGGTTTCAGATTACGTCTAAAGTTTGTCAGAAGTTAAGTGTTCTCATTCTCAAACACTGGATGAATGAAGTCCAGGTATTTGTACGCCTTCATTTACGCTGCCTCGAGACAAACGCACAGTTTTTAACAGTAATATTTGTCTTTTAACATAAGATTATATCTCTTAGTGAGTAGATTATGACACCATATTAAATTTTTTACTTTGGTGAATATTTCCGCGAAATATTGGAAATAGATTATGTTGGCGATGGAAGCCGTTACATAGACAGCATATAACTGTTACTGGGTTCAGCGTTTCGGGTTCCGGGATATTACTTAGTAACGTACCTCGCCACTTTTCCTCGCTGTCGGCTAGTGTGATTTGGTATTAGTTCGGTTCTTAGGTGCAGAGAACAGTACAGAGCTAATGTAAGTGTGGAACCCCTTTGCTTCACCCCATTTGCAGCTCCCTTTGAGACGGACCTCCTGCGCTCCACACCGCTAAACACAACTTTCTCTCTCACAGAGCTCGTTTCCGGTGCTTCCGAATTACCTTTGCAGATGCTTGCGGAGTGCAACACGTGCTCTTTCAGGGACCTCGAGTTGCTGTCTACCAATTTACGTTCCACGGAGCTCCCTCTTTCAGCGTCCACCTTGCCCTGATATAAAATTCAATTTCGCCTCCCGCGTTAGACGAGCTTCTTCGTGTGCTTCAGCTGCTCATCGACCCACCGTACCTGTGGCGAGGTAGCGAGTTGCGAGTCTTTTCCAGCTCCTCCTTGGCTCTTCGTATTCGAAGAAGCTTTCATTAAAGCGAGCCGATGTGGCGGGCCTTTCTAAAGAGAACAGAGTCCTCCGTGTCTCTCTGGTACTGTAACGTTCCCTGGCAGCACACACACTGTTAATAAACTGAAATGACGTTTAATTGTACTATGTACGCTGCTATGAAGCAATTCGTAAGTACTGTAATTGTTTAACAAAAAATATTATTTAATTTTGTATAAAGGACGTTGGTTATTATTGTAATATTTTCTGTAATCATATTCTCGATGTATTTATGATTGTAATATTTCTATACTCATAATGTAATTACGAAATATGTTAATATCTGCGATGAAAAAATGTAAAATATAGCCACAGAGGAAAATAATGTTGGCCGGCCGAAGTGGCCATGCGGTTAAAGGCGCTGCAGTCTGGAACCGCAAGACCGCTACGGTCGCAGGTTCGAATCCTGCCTCGGGCATGGATGTTTGTGATGTCCTTAGGTTAGTTAGGTTTAACTAGTTCTAAGTTCTAGGGGACTAATGACCTGGGCAGTTGAGTCCCATAGTGCTCAGAGCCATTTGAACCGTTTTTTTTTTTTTTTTTTTTTTTTTTTTTTGAAAATAATGTTATAAGATTACAAAGAGATATTAATAATCAGCAATAGTATAAATAGCACTACATAATGTGCATTCTTTGTCGTCTTCCTCGAGAGCTGAGAGAGAGAGAGGAACCTGTGACGTAGCATTATATGCATGAGTAGACTTCTTTTGTCTGTGTCTGTCTTTAGCCGCCATTAGAGGAGAAATTATAAAGGTGTGTAATTTTAATTATTGTTGTGGACCAAATACATTATAATTTATCAAAATTGTGTATTACTAATGTAAATTAGCTTGCCCATGTCATCTACAATATTTCTTTAAAGAATTTTCAGCACTTTTAGCGATTATCGTTGGTGTTGCTGGGCTGTGCCGCGGCCGAACGATTTGCAGCGGCGGCACATTTAAAAAATTGTTTCGCTATAAAATTAACCAAACCCGTAAATGGGGAGCAGGTAAAATTAGCAGTGAATTACGAAATATTTTTCTTTTACAGGGATGCTGAGGCTGACTGATTTTATTACTTGTTTTACATTTGTGCATTCATAGGCGGATAATTAACGTTGAAGTTGTTAATCTGTTGGTTCTTTCAATTCCTAAAGCAAATAACTTAAACGTATAGTGAAGTGTGTTTTGTCAATGATGATTAAACGTTCAGGTCGGCTTGGCAATATTTAACCATTTTATGCTCACGGACACAGTCTTGTGGTCCATAGCTAACGCCGGGAAAGAATTCAGTAAATATTTAAAAACCCACTGCCTTTAGAAAATGTGTGCCAAGGCCGAAATACGTAAAAAATTTAATTTAAATAATTTTCGAAGTCATAAATGTTATTAATCAGGTACTTTGAATTTAACAGCATGAGAGGGTTGCTAAAGTTCACGTAATTTTAAATGTGCTTAATTCTGTCTAAATGAATTTTTATTACCACACGTAAAAAAAGGGTTCTACGACAAAGTTCGTACTGAAAGAGTAAATAACAAAAATATTTAAAGCCATTTCTTCCCCATTTTCATCCATTCATTTTACATTATAAATATTTTATATATATATATATATATATATATATATATATATATATATATATATATATATATGTGTGTGTGTGTGTGAATATTTTTTTTTTCATTAAAGTACCTTGCAACAGAACGTACGGCGCAATACCTAACTCCCTCTCTGCCCTCCGTTCCTCCATCCCAAGTCACTAACAGGTGGTACACAAGGAAAAGGATTTAGTTCCCCTGTAGTTTCGAACGCATTGTACTCAACGGTGCTTGTAGGAGGAAGCAACGCATCGCGTTTTACTCCGAATAGTCACGGAGATGTGGGTCACAATGAGAGGCTGAACCACAGTTACGAACAGCACAAATTTCATCCACCATAACTCACGGCTCATGAATTTAACTGTTTAACTCTTTTCACCCATTGTTTAAGAGCTATGTAAATTGGCAACTTCAACGAATGTTTCACATAATTGCCGACCGGAGTGGCCTAGCGGTTCTAGGCGCTACAGTCTGGAACCGCGGGACCGCTACGGTCGCAAGTTCGAATCCTGCCTTGGGCTCGATGTGTTTGATGCCCTTAGGTTAGTTAGGTTTAAGTAGTTCTAAGTTCTAGGGGCATGATCACCACAGAATTTAAGTTCCATAGTGCTCAGAGCCATTGGAACCATTTTCACATAATTTCAAAACCTAACGAAACATTTTCTCGCAGTCAACGCCGCCCCCCCCCCCCCCCCCCCACCTTTTCCGTCACAAGGTGTCGAAAAAAAGAAAGATAATCGCGTACTATACCTCAGTAAAACTGCTGTATGAGGCATGATGTTTTAATTCATAGCTTCCGTAATACAAATATTTTGCCGATAGGAACCACTGATTGTATCTGACAAATAGTTGTATCATTGCGCTACACATAGTTCAGGCGGGAGATATGACGTTATATACCGTACATGGGAGTCTAATTCGATAAAGAACCGGGAGTAGAGGTTTACTGGTTCATTATAAACAACATGCCGTTGTTCGTCGTTCTCGTGTGTGCCTTTGCGTTACTTGTTAAGTTAACCGCGGGATATGTTTCCTTCAATAAAGCACGGTTTTGAATGTACTTAATGTCCTCGAATGTATTAAAAGTTATAGTTAAAAGAGACGCGATCTATTATTTCAATGAATGTTCTTTGTAAGCCAACGTCGCATATAGGAAATCTGATAACTAACATTCATAGTTACCGGTCATCTTCAGATCTGAAAAACATTGAAATGAAAGGAACTGCGTTCGATATTTGCTGTATTTACATTTAAAAAGTTAACAATACCATTGAGCAGTACGTACTATAGAATACGATGGCCAAGATAAGAGGAAAGTTTGTCAATTGGCCGTTAACAATGCAAGATAGTCTTACATTAGCTGTCAAAGAAATGAAGCAAGAATGACATAGAAACATTGTAGTGTAAGTCTCCATACGCCATGTACTCGTATCACAAAAAATAGTGTAAAAGTTATATGTAAACACTGTAAGTAGGCTGTTTATGTTTTCTGTATGTAAGTAGGCTGTTTATGTTTTCTGTATGTAAGTAGGCTGTTTATGTTTTCTGTATGTAAGTAGGCTGTTTATGTTTTCTTATTGGCAACGTTACGTAGCGCTCAATATGAAAATCACTGGCTGTGCTGTGTGCAGTCTGTGGCTAGTTTGCATTGTTGTCTGCCATTGTAGTGTTGGGCAGCGGCAGCTGGCTGTGAACAGCGCGTAACGTTGCGCAGTTGGAGGTGAGCCGCCAGCAGTGGTGGATGTGGGGAGAGAGATGGCGGAGGTTTCTAATTTGTCATGAACTGATATATATATTATGACTTGTGATGATATTAAGGTAAATACACTGTTTGCTCTCTATTAATATCTTTCATTTGCTAACTATCCCTATCAGTAGTTAGTGCCTTCAGTAGTTTGAATCTTCTATTTAGCTGGCAGTAGTGGCGCTCGCTGTACTGCAGTAGCTTGAGTAGCGAAGATTTTTGTGAGGTAAGTGATTTGTGAAAGGTATAGTTTAATGTTTGTCAGGGCCATTCTTTAGTAGGGAATTTTGAAAGTCAGATTGCGTTGCGCTAAAAATATTGTGTGACAGTTTAAGCCCAGTCACGTGAATAATTGTTCAAAGGGGACGTTTCATATGTCGACCCTTAGCCTAGAATACCTCACTGGAATCTTCTGATTTTTCTTGTAGTTTGTGTATTTAGTGTAGCTTTTGTTTATTGCTAGTGCATAATTGTAGAGAGAATCTCCTTTGTAGTTGTAGCCTTTCATTGTTGTACAGTAAAACAGTTGTGGCATGTATATAGATTTGCACCAAGTATTTCTCAGCTGTAATTAACTAGATATTTTTTCAGTGTTATGTTAATGTGTTCTCTTATTTTTGATCTTCAAATTGTGCTTTTCTGTGTTGTCGTGTGAAATATTGTGACAATTATGGCGTGTGAAAAACGTAATACTAGGCTCCAAAGTAAACTGAGAAATGACAGTGAAGACGAAAGCAGTGTGTTAGCGCCACCGAGTAGTGAATTAACTGATGTTCAAAGTAGTAATTTGGTAACTGTTCATAGGGAAATGGAGCGGGCGGCAAACAATGGCGTGGACAGTGAAACAATTAGTGAAGAGGGAAGCATTATCGATCGATCGGTCGGCAACAGCTCGCCTCAGGAATCCGAAATGACAGGACACAATTTCGCAAATACTGTAGATTCAGGTTTTGGGTCATCACCGTTTTCTCAAATAAGTCAAGACACATTTTCTGTTTGTCAAAATGTGAATGTTGTCGGTGCAAATGCACTGCCGAAAAGCGTAGAGAAACAGATTCCAGACACTAATACATTATTATTGCAATTAATGCAACAAATGGAACAAAATCAGAGACAAACACAGCAAAAGCTTGAAAAGTTAGACACAATGGAACAAAATCTTAAAAAGTTAGACACCACACTTGAACAAACACGTGAAGATTTAACTACTGAGTTACATAAAATCGAATCGAAATGTCAAAAAGTCTGTAACGACGTAAAAACACAAATTTGTGAGCATTTTCAACCTATTTTTTCGCGGCATGAAAATGCATTACAGAATCACGAAGCAGCCATAAAAGAACTGCAAATTATTGTTCATGAAAATCATGAGACCTTGCAAGCTAAAATTGACTCAGTTGCATCTACCGATTCGGTTACGCAACTTGCAAAAACTCAGGAAAACTTAAAGGACACGGTAGAAAGACACATGGAGGAAATTAGTTCATTATCAGAGAAAGTAGTTGAACTTTCGGATCAGCTAAATAACTTATCTACAAAGGTAGATGATGATCTGAATGACACAACACCTGTAGCCTTCACTGACACAGAAGAGTATGAACAAATTAGGAAATTCAAACAAAATCAGAATCAAATCAATACACAGTACAAAAGAGAAATCCGGGAAGTGCAAGATCAGTTGGCACAAGTAGTACAAGAATTACGTATTTCAGAGGACACTCGCGCTCCAACACGGGAAGAGGGACTTAGAAATACGGAAAAGCCGCAAAATAATAACACAGGGCATTTCGGAAGTTATGAAAGAAATTGGCAATGTGCACCGAATTTTGAGATGGAACGACCTAACAATGACCGATATGCGACTCGCCGACATGATGATTTTGACTATAAGCTGTTCATTACTACACGTAAATTCAAAACATTTAAGAATTCTGGCAACGACATTCATCCACAAGCATGGCTCCATCAATTCTCTCATTGTTTTCCTCCCAACTGGTCGTTGGAACACAGATTAGAATTTATGTGTGGCTACTTGGAGAATGAACCAGCTATAAGAATGCGATCGGTAATTCACGATTGCCACAGTGAAGGAGAGTTTTACCATGCCTTCCTCTCAGCATATTGGTCTCAAGCCACACAAGACCGTGTAAAACATAGCGTCATAATGATGAAACGTTTCGAACAATCTGAATTTTCCAGTCTTATGAAATATTTTGAAGACATGTTGCATAAGAATCAGTATTTTTCAAACCCATACAGCCCCTCAGAACTCATCCGCATTTGCTTAATCAAACTGCCTGAACATTTACGACATATTATTTTGGCAGGACGTTGCAAAGACGACATTGAAGCATTTCAGGGACTCTTACAAGAATTAGAAATTGACACTGACAATCGCGGAACGCGAAACCAGGAACACAGCAATTACAGGTCACATCCGTCGCAATTCCGCGATGAAAGAAGTAATAACTTTACACGACAAGGCTATTCTCACAACACAAATCGTGACCAAAACAGACACCACCCGTATGACAACCGTTGGCAGAGTAGTAATAACTACAGGGAAAGATCACCTCTCCGTGGTAATGACTATCACAGAGACAATAAGATAAACAGACAATACGGGAACCAAAATAAATACTATCAAGGGAGACAGAATAACTTTAGACGCAACGGACCAGCGCGCAGTTACGATTCAGGGAGAAATTCTCCACCATGTGACCGACAAGAAAGAAACTATGGAATCTACCGACATGACGACAGACGATATGATCGTAACGACAGACCTGAATTGCATCAGAATTGGCGGGATTCAAACAGAGCAGGGCCCTCTCGTCACGGTGAATTTGTAGAAGTTAGGTCTCCAAATCCCAATAACGACGCGCGCCAACAAAGAGACAATAGGCAATGACTCACACCGCTGGCAGCCACAAAACATACTTATGAAACTGACGACGCAGCTGCCGTAGCTAGTAATTAAGTAAAAATGTAAGACATTAGGGACATCTTACTCCAGGAACACGACATAAAACATAACAACATTGCATATCCTGTGATTCACATTACAGTAAATGACGTAAAATTTACGGCAGTACTTGACTCTGGCAGTCCCATTTCAGTAATCAGTGAAACAGCCTTTAGCAAATGCAACAAATCGAACGATTGCCCCACACTTCCGTTACGTAAGATTAAATTACAAGGTGCAATCTTTGGAAAAAGTGTAGATGTACGCCAAGAAACCAATTTAGAATTCTTTTGTCAAAGCCACAGCTTCTCTATGAACTTTCTCATTGTTCCATTATTGTCGACGGAAATTATATTGGGAGTAGACTTTTTGAATGAATTCAAAGCAATCTTAAACTTTCACGATGCTGAAATAACTTTAGAAAAAGAAGGTAAGTCAATAGCTTTGAAATTTGAAGATTGGCTCTCAAACCATGATGAGGAAATTAATCGGCTTTACCTTCTGTTAGACAACAGTTCGGAATTTTCTACGGAACTAGACACTAACAATCACTCTGCAAGTACTGACAGGGATGACATCGACGGCATATTTGAAATTAATGAGTTAATTCAGAATAAAATTCAAACAATTGAGAATTGTAATGACACTGATAGGCAGGACCTTTTTGAGATTTTACAAGCACATTCCACAATTTTACTCATAAAACAGGAACAATCAAGGGATTTCAATACCAATTTCGTGTTCGTGAGCATACTAAATTTTGTGTTAGACCATATGTAATTCCAGCACATTATAGGGACCGTGTTAGAACAGAAATACAATCTATGCTCGACGAGGGCATTATTGAGCCTGCAGTAAGCTCATACAACAATCCATTACATGTTGTTGAGAAGAAAAATGGATCGATCAGGCTTGTCTTAGATTCGAGACAAATCAATACGATCATTATTCCTGAAACAGACAGGCCGCAAACGTTAGAAGAACTTCTTCAAAATTTTAATGGTGTAAAAGTGTTGTCTTCCATTGATCTCAGATCCAGCTTTTATCAGATCGAACTTCATCCAGAATGTAGAAAATACACAGCTTTCCTTTGTTTCGGCGTTTGTTATCAGTTTCGGAAACTTCCTTTTGGTTTGAACATTTCTTCGGCAGCATTCATTCGTGGGTTAAATTCCATATTACCTGAGTTCTTAAAACGTCACATCACCTTGTATGTGGACGATATTCTGATAGCAGAAGCTTCATGGGAACAACATAATCGCATCCTCAACAGTTTGTTACGTATTTTTGCAGAATCTGGAATTACAGTTAACTTGGAAAAGTCTGAATTCGGTAAGACAAAGGTGAAGCTTTTGGGACATATTATTTCTTCTGAAGGGATTCAGCCGGATCCTGAAAAGTTAGAAGCAATCAGAGCCATTCCAGTTCCATCCACAAAAAGACAAGCCCGCAGTTTTCTAGGTCTCGTAAATTTTTACCGTCGTTTTCTGAATATGCAAATTCTTGTTACACCAAAACTTTGTTCTCTCACTGGAAAAAATACTATTTGGAACTGGGACGAACAAGCACAATTGGAATTCAATTCTTTGAAAGAAGCGTTACTTCACGCGCCAATCTTAGCTCATCCAGATCTGTCACAAGATTTCTGCCTTAGCACGGATTCTTCTAAAGTCGGTCTTGGTGCCCATTTATTTCAAGAAGCCACAGAAAATGACACTACTGTTCAGAAAACCATTGCTTTTGCTAGCCGAGTGCTAACAAAATCTGAAAAAAATTATTCCGTTACTGAATTAGAAGCTTTAGCTATCGTTTGGGCATTTAATAAATTCCGTTTCTTTCTTTCTGGTAAGCACGTAAAAGTATACAGTGATCATCGTGCATTACAATTTCTTATGTCTTCAAAATTAAATCATGACAGGCTAAAACGTTGGGCATTGTTTCTGCAAGAATTCCGCTTCACAATAGTCTACATTCCCGGCAAGGAGAACATTGTTGCGGACGCGCTGTCACGCGCACCGGCTGGGCTTGAGAAAAGTACCACAGAAGGCAACCTCCAGAAAAATTTCAGTATTCTTTACATTCAGAAAGTCGCCTTTGAAAACTTCATCACCACATCTTTAAAGGACATTGCTCATGAACAAGATAAAGATCCGATTTGGAAGGACATCAAGAGCAAATGGCATGAAAAGACACACACACAGATTCGGCATTATTACCTGGTTAGAAACAACATACTCTTCAAACGCTGCACTGTTGATGACAAGCTATGGGTACTTTGCATTCCAGACGATTTTGTTAATAAGCTCATTTGGTACATTCATTTCAGCTACGCATATTTTGGCCCACGAAAATGTTATCATATTCTTCGAACGACTTGTTATTTTAACAATATGGAAAAGAGAATTCGAAGAGTCTTGTCTATTTGTAAACTTTGTCAAAAGGCGAAACCATCTACTGTCTCACATCGTGCTCCGTTGTTTCCTATTATTCCTTCTAAATTAAAAGAATTTGCGGCTGTTGATCTCTTGGGACCGCTTGTCAGAACATCTAATGGATTTTCGTACGTTCTAGTCGCTGTTGAACTTACTTCAAAATTTGTTTCTTTCACACCGTTACGTAAAGCCACTGGACGTTCTGTATCCAACGCCTTTGTTAAAAATTTCTTACGTGAAGTTGGACACGTTAGTAAAGTCATTTCAGATAACGGACCGCAATTCAGATCTGCTGTTTGGTCACGTATGCTTCGCAACCATAAAATCAAACCTGTTTTTATTTCATTGTACTCACCACATTGCAACCCCTCCGAACGGATTATGAAAGAAATCAATAAGCTTTGTAGACTTTATTGTCACAGAAAGCATCAGCATTGGGACAGATATTTACACTTATTTCAAAACGTGCTGAATGAAATGCCTCACGACTCCACTGCTTTACCACCTACTCTTGTACTGAAGAATGAAGAACCACCGAACAGAATCAGAGAGCTTGTACCTTTCCCGAATACACGTAAACTTCGACACAAAGACATAATTGATTTGGCTCTTAAAAATATAAAATCTGCAGCAGACAAAAGGAGAAAACTACACGGTAAAGCAAATGCAAAGAAGTTGTATATTGGTCAGAAAGTTCTCATTAAAGCTCATTCATTGTCACATAAGAAGAAACACTTGAGTCACAAATTCTTTCTAGTTTACAATGGACCTTACAGAATCCGACGTATACCACATGATAATTGCGTTGAAGTTGAAACTCTGCGTACTAGGAAGAGTAAAGGTTTACACCACATTTCACATGTAAAACCGTTTATTGAAAGATAATCTGCTTTTTAACTTAGTCTTTGTCATAAAATTTTTCGCTTCACATTACTAATATGCTTTGTCAGACTTAGAATCTGTTAACATTCAACAATGTTTGAAGTTAAATATCCAATCCAGAACCAAGAGAACTTATTTAAACAGAAATGACGAATGCATTGTTATAGTGAACAGACGTCACAGTGTTATTGTGTGTGTACATTCTTGCTTGTTAGTTGTACGATTACGTAACGACTATAAGGCTCACATACTTAGAACATTTACCAGTACTGCTAATGAGATTTTAATGCACCATTTTGGTTACCTGAAAATACATTCTGTATTTAAAGTGCTTTCTGAGAGATACCAGATGACACAGAGGTTAGTTTATGTGACAGCTACACGATTTTTATCACGATGCTACTAATGAGTGACAATTTACAATGTTACTTTTGCGGTGTATCTGTTTTATATCTGCACAGTTTTCTGAATTCTTCTGGAAAGAAAAACATGTTTTAGTAGTAACTTTTATGGTATAGCTACAAGGAGACAGCCTTTTCTGTAGCACAACAATACGTTACAGCACAGTACTTTCTTCATCACGGCAATAAGCGTAATAAGTATGATATCTATACGCAAAGCATTTCACTTTTGTTTATCATGAGGTAAGTACATTGGCTTCTGCAGAACTTAGCTTTCGGAGGAAAATAACTACAACACTTCCACAGAGATTATCTTACAACAAGATGCACATTTAGCGCTACAGGACACGCATTTCAGTGATCAATTTTATACTTAAAACATTTAATTTTAAAGATTTTTGAATTACAAAGAAAGTTTTCCGTGATACATTTCATTGCATTGCTGTAATCTGTAACACCTGAGGGTATAATTACATTAATCCTCAGGGGGGTACACGCTTACTTTGTGTACCATGTGTGTGGCAACCACAAGGAACCCTAGCTAATATGGTATTTGCTTATACAACTTTACACATCGGTACCTTATTTCTCTAACACACAAATTACACAGCTATCTGATTATTTAACTGAGAGAGACAAACATTTATTTTACTACATCAGTGACACATGTTTACGCAATTACACAGTTGGATAACTTCACACTTATGAAACTGTATTTTGTCTGTACTTTGTAAACTGTTCATATTTTTTCGGAATCTTTGTGATACTATGAGAGCTTTGAATGATGTATTTGGTATGAGATCATGATTTTTAAAGTACGTTTGAGGCAGCTGACACTTTTGACATGAGCAGAGAATTTTTTTAGGTTTTGATATTATTGCAGAAAGCTACGACGTTTTTGAGATTTGACTGAGGTGTTATGATGTTATTATTACGACGACGATGTGTATTATGCTGTTGAGGTATGTTTATGATCAATAAGCTGATGCTATATGAGGAATTTGGTTATGCTATGTATTTATTATGATGAAATATTGAAGTGCCGTCGCAAGATTGACGTGTCGACGAATATATATATGTGTAATAAGGTAAGGAATAATGAATAGTGATTAGGGACTCTGACTTATGGAAAAGGATGTTGGAAACCAAGAAACGTACTTTAAGAGTTATGAAATGTGTGTGTATATGCATGAAAGTATCACAATGCCACTGAAAATTTTTTTGGACACTGTTATATTTATAGGGTTTTGTTTCTACAGATTTGCAACGCTAATTCTTGACCTGTGAAATATTTTTATATGAGACTACCACGGTAGCAGAATCTCCTGTCGTAAATATTTCCGTACGAAAGTTAAGTGACCACCTGCACGTAATGCGTCGCGGGCACCCAGCTGTGTCGGACGCCTGGAGAAAAAGCCATTATTGCGAGCCCTTTTCAGCGGCACAGGTAGCACAAAAAAAAAAAAGGGGAGGCCATTATCCTTGGAAATATTCTTACATCTGCAAACCTGATAATGACAAGTGTCTTTCTACGAGAATTGAGAGCTACTGACTTACGAAATGCCACATAGCTATTGAATGATGTTTTTATGCTTTGGTTTGCGTAACTGCTTATTTCACTTGATATCTGGTTTCCAGTTGTGTTGCAGCATTGCTTTTATAAAATGAAATGCAATTGCTAATGTGAACGCTTTCTGTCAACAGATTTATTAAATAATTATTTTCTGATCCACATTCTTCGAAAAAGGAGCTCTTGGAAAGGAAAGAACAATAAGAAGGAACTAGTAACTGCATTCATAATTTTCTTTTCAAGTAATTGGTAACTTTTTGGTAGAATAACTTCTGTGGTGCACCACTTTAATTACATAGACATTAAGATGTGAATATACATTTCCCTTATCTGCATTGTTGTTTTTACTGTAATATTTTTTCGTCTTGAGCTATGTCATGTTTAGGTATAAGTTGCTGCTGTTTGCCAGGCATAGTGTTATTGAATTTGACTTTTGCTCATTTATGCTGCTAGCTTTGCCAATTTGCATTTTTTTGCATTGCTGTTTGTGTTGATTTGTTATGTGATGCTGCATTGCCTCGTCCCTTAGTTTAACATCTGAGCTCAGTAGATTTAAGTTAGCTTAAGAGGGGGCAGCCTCTAAGAGAATGAGTTGCGATGAATTGGAAGAAATGCATTGAGAAAACAGGTTTAGGTAGGATTTTCTTGGAAATAAATGTTGAGGTAAGAAATGTGTGAACATATAAATACAGAAAGCATGCTTAGATAGAATTTTTTTTGGTGGAAACAAAGGATGAAATAAGAGGAAAGATATATGAAGTTTTGGGATGGACTGCAGTACCAAATGTTACACTGAAAACGAACCCTGTCCTTTCCTATTGGTGTTATCCCACTATGTGTTTGTGTACCCTTGTGTATTTGTTTTCTTCCTGTCTCTGTGTAGTTTCATAGAATTTTTTTCTTTTAATATTAAGCTACATTCACTATGAGGAGGAATACTGTTATCCTCAAATATAAGTTGCATTAATAATATGTTATTTTCTTTGTAAAGTTGTTTACAATTCTGTTCTGTTTCAATGTTCATGTGTGAAATTAATGTTTCGAAAACTATTCTCATTATTTTATGTATGTACTTATGTCACTATTTTTGTAACACTGATGTATATGTTTATTTCTATTCTTTTGTAAAGCCTATACTACAAATGTTATCTGTATTATTATGTTTTTAATGATGTATTTTGTACCTTTGTAATTGTATTCTTATGTTATAAAATTGTAATTGTCACCAGTTCATGATATTATTAACTTGTTAGTTACATTTCACTGCACACGTTTCTGTTGGTCATAGTATGTGGACAATATGTGAGAAGTAGGGACTGTTAGTGTTTGCACGTGTGTTAATAACTCAGCAAGGGACTGGATAACAGCATTGCTGGTTCTAAGGACAATTTCAAAAACTTTGTGAGTGCACAAGTGGTGGTTTATGGACTTGCTATATTATCCGCAAGACTCTTCAATGGTGATTGTGCACCTGCACAGTCACAACAGATGGCTGCTGGCCATCTCTACAAGGACTACAGTGGGTCTGCATCTTTGATGGCCCACCAATACCGTAATCTCTACAAGGACTGCAGTGAGTCTGCACCTCTGGTGGCCCACCAATACCGTAATCTCTACCAGGACTACAGTGGGTCTGTTCTGTGATGACCTACCTACCAATATTCTTCAAAACGTCGAATGAACTCTGCTGTGGGTTTGCTCTGTTGTGGCCCATTACCTGTCAGCATGTCAAGAGTCAGCACTGTCTTTCCGTTGGAAGGACAACACTACTTCTTCAAGACTGCATGGAAATCCACTACTTCTGTGTGCATTGTCTTTTACTGCTCAGACTTTGAGAAAAGAAACGGCAGTTTCACTGTGATGAATGATCAAGACTGTCTTTATAGACTGTGAGAAAATTTTAGCTTTTGACCAACATTGTATCAATAAGTGTGTGCATTTTATATCTTTGTTACTGTAATTGTGAAAAATTTTTGTCAAATCTGTATTGGCCAGTGCCCAACACCATTTGTAAAAATTTTTTGTGGGGAGCACGGGGGCTATGTAAGTAGGCTGTTTATGTTTTCTGTATGTAAGTAGGCTGTTTATGTTTTCTGTATGTAAGTAGGCTGTTTATGTTTTCTGTATGTAAGTAGGCTGTTTATGTTTTCTTATTGGCAACGTTACGTAGCGCTCAATATGAAAATCACTGGCTGTGCTGTGTGCAGTCTGTGGCTAGTTTGCATTGTTGTCTGCCATTGTAGTGTTGGGCAGCGGCAGCTGGCTGTGAACAGCGCGTAACGTTGCGCAGTTGGAGGTGAGCCGCCAGCAGTGGTGGATGTGGGGAGAGAGATGGCGGAGGTTTCTAATTTGTCATGAACTGATATATATATTATGACTTGTGATGATATTAAGGTAAATACATTGTTTGCTCTCTATTAATATCTTTCATTTGCTAACTATCCCTATCAGTAGTTAGTGCCTTCAGTAGTTTGAATCTTCTATTTAGCTGGCAGTAGTGGCGCTCGCTGTACTGCAGTAGCTTGAGTAGCGAAGATTTTTGTGAGGTAAGTGATTTGTGAAAGGTATAGTTTAATGTTTGTCAGGGCCATTCTTTAGTAGGGAATTTTGAAAGTCAGATTGCGTTGCGCTAAAAATATTGTGTGTCAGTTTAAGCCCAGTCACGTGAATAATTGTTCAAAGGGGACGTTTCAACACTATGTTAAAAGCATACCTTCGAACTCCGTTTTGTAGCATAACTCAATCCAAAGTGCAGCGTAGCACAGTTACCGTGCATACACTGTGACGTGAACAATAGTGGTACTGGTTAGTGACAGCGTCAGTCAGTGTTTCCATGAGGTGATCGTACAGAAACAGACGGACAGAAAGTACTCAGGCTCATAGGCGAAGAAAGCACCAAGAGGTGTCTCGTAACCTTTCGTTTCAATAACTTTCAGATATGAAGATGAACGGTAACGGTCGAAACTAGTTCTACATCGACATCTACATCCACATCCATACTCCGCCAGCCACCTAATGGTGTGTGGCCGAGGGTACTTTGAGTACCTCTATCGGTTCTCCCTTCTATTCCAGTCTCGTATTGCTCGTGGAAAGAAAGATTGTCGGTATGCCTCTGTGTGGGCTCTAATCTCTCTGATTTTATCCTCATGGTCTCTTCGCGAGATATACGTAGGAGGGAGCAATATACTGCTTGACTCCACGGTGAAGGTATGTTCTCGAAACTTTAACAAAAGCCTGTACCGAGCTACTGAGGGTCTCTCCTGCAGAGTCTTCCACTGGAGTTTCCTCTATCATCTCCGTAACGCTTTCGCGATTACTAAATGATCCTGTAACGAAGCGCGCTGCTCTCCGTTGGATCTTCTCTATCTCTTCTATCAACCCTATCTGGTACGGATCCCACGCCGGTGAGCAATATCCATGCAGTGGGCGAACAAATGTACTGTAACCTACTTGATTTGTTTTCGGATTGCATTTCCTTAGGATTCTTTCAATGAATCTCAGTCTGGCATCTGCTTTACCGACGATCAACTTTATATGATCATTCCTTTTTAAATCACTCCTAATGCCTACTCCCAGATAATTTATGGAATTAACTGCTTCCAGTTGCTGACCTGTTATATTGTAGTTAATGATAAAGGAGCTTTCTTTCTATGTATTCTCAGCACATTACACTTGTCTACATTGAGATTCAATTGCCATTCCCTGCACCATGCGTCAATTCGTTGCAGATTCTTCTGTATTTCAGTAAAGTTGCCATTGTTACAACCTCTCGATATACTACAGCATCATCCGCAAAAGGCCTCAGTGAACTTCTGATGTTATCCAAAAGGTCATATACGTATATTGTGAATAGCAACGGTCTTATGACACTCCCCTGCGGGACACCTGAAATCACTCTTACTTCGGAAGACTTCTCTCCATTGAGAATGACACGCTGCGTTCTGTTATCTAGGAACTCTTCAATCCAATCACACAATTGGTCTGATAGTCCATATGCTCTTACTTTGTTCATTAAACGACTGTAGGGAACTGTATCGAACGCCTTGCGGAAGTCAAGAAACACGGCATCTACCTGGGAACCCGTGTCTATGGCCCTCTGAGTCTCGTGGACGAATAGCGTGAGGTGGGTTTCACACGATCCCCCACAAAAGTCATTATACTCGAACATTATACTTGTTCCAAAATTCTACAACTGATCGACGTTAGAGATATAGATCTATAGTTCTGCACATCTGTTCGACGTCCCTCCTTGAAAACGGGGATAGCCTGTGCCCTTTTCCAATCCTTTGGAACGTTACGCTTTTCTAGAGACTACGGTACACCGCTGCAAGAAGGGGGCAAGTTCCTTCGCGTACTCTGTGTAAAATCGAACTCGTATCCCATCAGGACCAGCGGCCTTTCCTCTTTTGAGCGATTTTAATTGTTTTTCTATCCCTCTGTCACCTATTTCGATATCTAGCATTTTATCATCTGGGTTTACAATCTAGAGAAGGAACTACAGTGCAGTCTTCCTCTGTGAAACAACTTTGGAGAAAGACATTTAGTATTTCGGCCTTTAGTCTGTCATCCTCTGTTTCAGTACCATTTTGGTCACAGAATGTCTGGACATTTTGCTTTGATCCACCTACCGCCTTGACATAAGACCAAAGTTTCTTCGGATTTTCTGCCAAGTCAGTACATAGAACCTTACTATCGAATTTATTGAACGCCTCTCGCATAGCCCTCCTCACACTACATTTAGCTTCGCGTAATTTTTGTTATCAGATTCCCTATAAGCGTTCTTGGATAGTAAGAATTTCATAGCGGAAGTTCTCGAGTGTAAGGGTCTAGAAATTATTCTTCTTCAGCGCTACCCTATTTTGATGTTATTAGTGTGTTATATGAGGCACGAAGCAGCTTTTGAAATGATAATATGCACGAAATCTAATATTACCTGTTCCGCAGGTAATAGATCGTTGCTCACCCGTTCCAAGTTTTATTGCGTTAGAAATACAACTCTTTTACTTGAACAGCAGTTAATATTATCGGGCTTCCTGTGTTTCAGAGTTATTTGGTAGATGAAGAATCAATGGATATCTTGTAAAACTGGTTACATTTATTTGCGAAATGGTGGTCAACTGTGGCTTACTTTAAGCATTTACAAAGAAATGGTTCAAATGGGTCTGAGCACTATTGGACTTAACTTCTGAGGTCATCAGTCCCCTAGAACTTAGAACTACTTAAACCTAACTAACCTAAGGACATCACACACATCCATGCCTTAGGTAGGACTCGAACCTGCGACCGTAGCTGACGCGCGGTTCCACACTGAAGCCCCTAGAACCGCTCGACGACTTCGGCCAGCAAGCTTTTACACTTTTAGGCTTTGTACCGACAGAGAAGCCAACGTAAACACGTGAAATTAAGGCCAGTCAGGCAACAAGGGAACTCACAGCGATAGTGCAACACGCGAGGCGTTTCAGAGATGATGGATGTGACATTTTCGTCGGTTAGATGCCCACTTCGCAATCACGCAATGCTTTAAAAATAAATTTCTAAAGCTTTATCATTTCCATCGCTTCTCCTCCCATTTTTCCCCAATAGCGGCAAGTTTTCTTTATTAAATTTTAACGCTCTGTTGATGTAAACTTGTTCTGCGTTGATTTATTCTGACGTACACTGATCTCTCATCAGGAAATCTGCTATTCTTTCATCTATTTGCGACGCACTATTTACCTTAACATAAAATTCTTTTATGTTGAGGAAATAAACATGTAGAGTAGTCTACATATATCTTCATCTACATCTGCATACATAACCCGCAAAGCACCGTATGGTGCGTGGCGGGAGGTACCGTGTCCGCTAATAGTTATTTCTTTTTCCGTTCCACTAGCAAACAGAACGAGAAAGAAGTATTGCCTGTACGACTAGGTAAGAGTTCTAACTATCGAGCCTTATCTTCACGGTCGTTATGTTTCATGTACATAGGCAGCAGAAGAATCGTTCTGCAGTCAACCACTCACATACCTCTGAACGGCTTGCAAGCATCCTGAAAAATGAATGTAGACTACTGTCTAAGTACTGTTTACTAAATATATGCTAAGATGGTATCTGCTCTTTCGGATATGTCCGAAAGAACAGATACCATCGGTGACCATGCAGCTCATTAGAATGAAATTACAATGAAATGAACACCCTTAGCTGTAAGCAGTTACGGACATGTCCGAAAGAACAGATACCATCTTAGCATATATATATAGTTAAGGCTCACCGGCCACTTGACCATCTTCTTCTTCTGTGCGGATGCACAAACAGTGGCCGAACTCTTACGGGAATCGGCAACGCGCCGCGAATAATGAGTATAATGGGCGGGGGCACTACGAATGTAGCGCGGGACAATACGTTGCGAATGTGGGTTTCGCGGGAGGCGTGCCAGAGATAAATCCCTGCAGTCACACTGTTCTCTGTGTCCTCGGTGGCTCAGATGGGCATTCCGGCTTTCGCTGTCGCCGCGGTCGGAAGTGGTAGCTGGTTGCTCCGCGTCGTCGGTGTCCTTCCCAGTGTTTACTGTTTTCCGTTGTGTGTTTCTGTGTTCCGAGCCATTCACGTGTATTGTACTTTTTTGTGGTCGTCCTTTTCGTCAGCAACTTGCCGATCTTGTTCGGGATTCGGGCTCGAACGGATTCCCTACAGCTGCAGCGCCATGTCTACCACCATCCGGAAAAACACCCAAGTTTTTGGCTTTGACAAGGATACCCACCGAGTTCAACCGACCGCCTTCGAGATTCATGACTGGCTAACCGAGGTAACAGGCATCACTTCTGATTCTGAGCACACTACCCAGCTAGATTCTGATCGTTATTGCGTGTTTGTCAAGTTTCTCAGTCCAGTAGCAGTTCATCGACTTCTTGAAAAAATCGGCAAACATGTCCCTTTTGTTCATCGCGACGGCACCACTAGCATGGTTACTGTAACACGTGCCGATACCTCGATTCAGACAGTTCGAGTACCTAACTTGCCCATAGAGATTTACAATGCTAAAATTAAAGATGCGCTTTCTATGTTTGGTGAGGTTAAAGAAATTGTCAACGAAAAGTGGTCGTCTCGCTACAAATTACAATGTTTCAATGGGATTAGATCTGTGGACATGGAAGTAAAAATGAACATTCCTTCTCACATCACGGTTGATGGTTATAAGGCTCATATTATATATTCTGGTCAAGCCCCCACCTGCCATATCTGCAATGAACTAGGCCATCTTCGCCAGGACTGCCCCAGACGAGTTTTTGTCTTAAAAGATAATCTCCAGCCGCGGCGTAGATTAACACTTAACGAGGTAGTGGCAGTAGATACTTCTGGTTCTTCTGCACACCCTGATGTTGATGCTCCACAGGTAACTACCTCCGAGACCCCGCCCATAACCGCTGATGCGTTTCCACCACTCGTAGGACGGCAAACTGCTGCGCCAGTTTGTCTTGAAAGTGAATCTCAGCCAAAGAAAAGGCCGCTGGAACATAGTGATGAGCATTCAGATGAGGAAGTATCTCACACGACTCCTGCAGCCCGGAAACCAAAACCATCAATCGCGGAGGATTTAGTACCAGATGATGTTAAGCGGGTCGATTTTGAAGCCAGTGCGGATGTACTTGAGGGTATGCCGAATTCTGAGACGTCGGGTCATGAATAGGAACCTCCAATTTTGAGTGCCGCGCCCGAAGGACAACAGCCGCTACAACGAGCACACAGTGGCGAAGTGTTGTGTCAACAACGCGCTACAGCTGACGCCCGACAACAAGTTCCGGGTGGAAGTAAACAAGCGAAAGTGTTCACCAGCTGCCGGCGGCAGTGCTGCGGCAACGGCACCACCGCGTCTCAAAGAATCCACAAAAACTCCGGGACCTCAAAACGCCCCACGACGAAGGCTCAATCCACAGCCAAATCTCTCCGTTCCTCGTAACAAGGGCAATTCCACTTCGTCGCAAGCGGATGTAGTACTCCGAAATGTTAGTTATGAAATTGTGAGGGAAGGATTCGGTGATGACAACAGCAAAGAACTCGGCGAAGCCCATCCTCCACAGTAGTAATTCCGTTGGTAAAACGTTTGTTCCATGCTGTCGCCTAAGGTTGCAAAGCTTCTTCGTGTTTCTTCTGTCCTTTTATCCGGTTATGGTTCGCAGCATTCACTGTGTCGTTTTTGCTTCAACCGGCCTATGATTCGTAGTGTGTCACTTGTTATGGTCTTTATTTAGCTTCATGATCCAATAATCATCTCATGGCTGCTCATATTATACCTTTCTTAATCCTGCAGCCGGCACTCTTGAGCTCGATGCCATCGCTTTGTTATACTTTTACATCTCTTTATCTATATGCTACAAGCCTATACTATCACCTCCCTTAATATCAATAGGATTACGTCAGAATTAAAACTTGCTTTATTAAAACAATTTTTGTTTGACTCTGGTACAGATATTGCCCTTTTACAAGAGGTCGCGACATGGCAAATTAAAATTCCCGGCTATGTTGCAATAATCAATTTCGCTCCCGAATTGAGTGCTGGCACAGTGATTTTAGTCAGGGAAGGAATACCTCTAACCGATGCCGAAAAGTTAGACTCTGGACGGGGCATAGGCGTGAATATCATGGGCGTCAGTGTAATCAATCTGTATGCACCATCTGGAAGTGGACGGCGCGCTGACAGATCGAAGTTTTTTAAGGAGGATATTGTTGTAGCGTAACAAGACAGCTACGCCACACTGAAGTAGCCGAAAGGCACGCGTTAGTCTCACGTAGGCTAGAGAGAGGCCTGAAACCGGATACGTAATGAATGGTAGCAAGAAAAGTACGTAGCTGCTATAATACTTAACTTTTAATCCATCATTTGTATACAGCATTCCTTGATGATACAAGTGAGACTCTATCTTAAAATGGTTAATGGCGCCTTGCTAGGTCGTAGCCATGGACTTAGCTGAAGGCTATTCTAACTATCTGCTCGGCTAATGAGCGATGCTTCGTCAGTGTAGTCGCTAGCAATGTCGTCCGTACAACTTGGCGAGTGCTAGTCCGTATCTCGAGACCTGCCTTGTGGTGGCGCTCGGTCTGCGATTACACAGTGGCGACACGCGGGTCCGACATGTACTAATGGACCGCGGCCGATTTAAAGCTACCACCTAGCAAGTGTGGTGTCTGGCGGTGACACCACAGATATCATTTAATTATTGCGGAGAGACTCTCCAAACTTGATCATTGCAGGCCATTTTAATTGTGTATTACACCATAAAGATCAATCCCCCAATTTTAATTATTCCCCTGAATTAAACTTTCTTGTCTCCCAAGTGAAATTGATCGACGCGTGGGAAGTTAAGTATCCCACGCTTGTGAAATACACGCACATTTCACATAATTCCAGTAGCAGGATTGATAGAATCTATATGTCACACAGTGAGGAATTTGCTACAAGTGGAAATCACTCCAGACAGCTTCTCTGATAACTGTAGTGTGAGTGCTTGCATAAACGTAGACCGGCAACCAACTCACTGGTTTAGAAATCAGTGGAGCATGATTGTCGGCCTTTTAACAGACGACAAGCTCGAGGCCGAATTAAAGACAGCTTGGAAATTTTGCTTGCGCTCTGTACACAACTTTCCGAGTGTTTTGGAGTGGTGGACCCGCAAGGCGAAGCCTAAATTACGGAAAGTAATTATATCCTATACTATAGAGAGATCTCGGGCAGTTCACCGTACAATGGAATTTTACTACATGGTTTTAAGGGACCTGTATGACCAGGCAGATGGCTCAGACAGGCGCTTGTCCGACATCAAGAAAATTAAAGCGACATTATTAAGCTTAAAGAGAAAACAACTGGAGGGTCTTAAAATTAAGTCAAAAGCCAGATCTGTCAGCGAGGACAAAACGGCTGCGTTATATCATCTGATTAAACATCGCAAGAACCGACGATGGATATTTATGGACGAACTTAGATTAGAAAACGGTACTGTCCTCACTGTGCAAAACGAGATAATCAGAGAAATCCACAGGTATTACAGTGACCTGTAAGAGGCAGGAGCAACTCAAGAGGACGATTCGGATGAGTTATTTGCGTTTACAACCTCCACAATTACGGCCGACGACAACGCCAGCTTATTTTCGGCTTGTGGTCCAGATGACGTCCTTGAAATAATTCGCGGCTCCCCTAAAAGGAAATCGCCGGACCCTGATGGCCTTCCGGTCGAATTCTATCAGCGATATTGGAGTATCATAGGTGATAAGTTGACACAAACCGTTACCGACGTCCTGCGGGGAAAGTTTTTACCATCAGAACTTAAAGAATGTAAAATCGTGTTGATTCCTAAAAATAAGGGATGTGAAAAGATTGACAACTTCCGGCCGATTTCTCTTCTTAATTCAGATTATCTGTTTATTGCGAGAGCTTTAAACAAACGAATGATGCCGTTGACCGCAACCATAATTGGGCAACAGCAAAGTTGTGCTTATAGGCGATCAATATTTCAGACTACAGCACAATACAGAGATATCGTCTCTCTGTCGTTTGCTAGCGCCATTAATTGCGGCCTCCTTTTTGTCGACTTTTATAAAGCATTTGATCGTGTCAGCCATAAATACCTCTTCGAATCGATGCGGAAGATGGGCTTCCGGCATGACTCCATCGCTGTCGTGCGCAATATGATCACTGGTCTGGCCGCCACGATCTCCATCAACTGCCAGCTCACAAGGCCCATTACCATCGCAAGGGGTGTCCCCCAAAGGAAGTCCCCATTCCATGTTGCTCTTTGACATCTCACTAGAACCATTGCTGCGGCTAGTACAAGAGCACATGACGGGCATAACGATCGCCGGGAAGAAAACTACAGTTGGGGCATATGCTGATGATGTCGGCATCGTCGTGAGGAACGGGGAAGATATGATTCAACTGGAGGCAGACCTCAGAAGCTATTGTTCCGCTTCTGGCGCAAAAATGAGTGAAACTAAAAGCAAATTTCTACGTATAAGGGGACTTGACGATGTCGGCCTAGAATGGGCTAACCATGTTACGGAACACAAATCTCTTGGGTCGATACTGACGGCCCCCCACAAAGGATGATAACGGCGAATTGGCGGGATGTCTCGCTCAAAGTCAAGGGTGCTTTAATAGATAACGTTTATTGCAGCATGGACCAATTTCAGAGGGTTAAATTTATAAATACTTGTATCCTGTCGCGAGCTTTATTATGTGGCACAGGTCTTTCCAATCCTCACTGTCATAGCCAAACAGATAATGAGCAGGTTGACCAATTTTCTGTGGCGGGGGGAAATATTCCGAGTTGATTTGAAGACTGTGGCCCTCGACCCTCTGCATGGCGGCATGGGTCTGACCGATCCGAACGCCAAAGTAATGGCTTTGTACATTAAACGGATGACATCCTTAATCCAAAACTACTCTGACACCATTACGGAAAAGTTGTTTGAGGCAGGCGCTCCGAAAAGCGTAGAACCGCTGATCAATGCGCAGACGATCGACTACCAGCTCTCCCACATCCGCACATATTATCTGGAATAGATCTACTTGCGCGAGGTCCTTCTCCAACATCGACCCTTCACTGCCAAGGACATTCTGGAGCACAGGAAACAATACGAGGGTAAGAACAAAATCGAACAGAAGCGTACTGTAGTCAATTGGGATAGCCGACCGAAGTGGCCGTGCGGTTAAAGGCACTGCAGTCTGGAACCGCAAGACCGCTACGGTCGCAGGTTCGAATCCTGCCTCGGGCATGGATGTTTGTGATGTCCTTAGGTTAGTTAGGTTTAACTAGTTCTAAGTTCTAGGGGACTAATGACCTCAGCAGTTGAGTCCCATAGTGCTCAGAGCCATTTGAACCATTTTTTTCAATTGGGATGTTCTGTGGGCGGACATCAACAGCTGTGTACTTCCATCTTTGGTCAGGTCGACATGGTACAAAACGGTCAACAACATTATCAGCACAAATGAGCGCCTGCATGCGATTGGGCTAAGCGACATAGCCCATTGTCCAGATTGCCACCAAGTGGATACTGTTCCCCACAGATATACTTGCAGTCACCGCATGCGCAATTGGCAACGGGTTCGTCAAAAAGTCGCCCTTATAACTAGGACTTCTGAAAATAACATAGACACGAACTTACTGCACAGACCGGACGTCAAATATTTTCCGCCAACTAAAAATAATGCCGTCATGTGGCTGTTGGGCCAATATACAAGTCATGTCTTCAATCGGCTGACGGGGGACGACTACAGCAAGTTTCTGTTACACATGGAAACGGAATATATTAAAATTAGAAACTACGCGGATCACCGTCGCAAGTACGGTAATATGCTCCATATTGCATTCAATAGAACAGGGATTGGTCAGCCATTCGAGCTCTAAAACCTTCACCCGTTTATGTATCACCCGAATGATCTGGCTCCAATCCCATATTGACGCTTTCCCAAAAAAAAAAAAAAAATAAATAAATAAATAAATAAATAAAAAATCAATGTTCCTTTACAATCAATGTGTGTGGTGACGGGTATGAGGGCGGCACCGTGGCCAGGCCTCAGACTAATTGACCCCTGCCCTCCTTGCCGCCACCTGCCTGCCCCGCTCGCAAGTCAAAAATAAAAATTAAAAAAATTGGTCTATTGAAAAAGAAAAACAAAATAATAATAATAATAATAATGGTAAGTGTCGTGCACCATGGATGAGATGTCGCGAGTTCGAATACATTTACTACAAAATTTTTTTACGCGCAATTCTGCTGTCTGCTGATGTTACCAATCTAAAAAAAAAAAAAAAAAAAAAAAAAATTGGTTCAGCTAGTAGAGTAATGGTAGGTGTAGCGCACCGTAAACGAAACGACGCGAGTTCAAATACGTTCACTGCTACATTTTTTTAAAACGCAATTATGCTGTCTGCTGAAGTTATCAAAATTTTAAAAAAAGGATGGATAGAGCGTCTGCCATGTAAGCAGGAGATCCCGGGTTCGAGTCCCGGTCGGGGCACACATTTTCATCTGTCCCCGTTGACGCATGTCAACACCTGTAAGCAGATAAGGGTGTTCGTTTCATTGCAATCTACTGTTTACTAATTTCGATTGCACTCTCAAGTGTACTTTGTGCCGGCCGACCGCGGTGGTCGTGCGGTTCTAGGCGCTCCAGTCCGGAGCCGCGCTGCTGCTACGGTCGCAGGTTCGAATCCTGCCTCGGGCATGGGTGTGTGTGATGTCCTTAGGTTAGTTAGGTTTAAGTAGTTCTAAGTTCTAGGGGACTGATGACCACAGCAGTTGAGTCCCATAGTGCTCAGAGCCATTTGAACCATTTTTTGTGCCAAATTTGGATTCCTGTGACTCTCCCTGATTAAATACCGAATAATCACAACCGAGCAAACTAGTGGAAAACGGTTAGCATTATTAAGTGCAAGGGAAATCACTATCAATTCAGTAATTAAATTAACAAAAAGTTCAAACCGCAAAAGCTTAGTTGTAAAGACTTGCAAAGAAAACTAAAACATTTGTAAGTGACTCTAGGTTATCAAGACGCTGGTATTTTTTTTTTTTTATCTAAGAATGAAAACAACATGTGTACGATTAATACTTACGTTTTCTGTCACACAGATAATTCCACTTATTCTCCTCTTACAAGCTTTGTAGGTTGTAATCTGACATGACTGCGTACACTGAAGATAGTTATTCAGATACAGTATTTTCGTTTTAAGGAAATGATATAGGGGCATCCGTAAAACATTACCCTTATCGCACCCAAACTTGTAAGAGAACGGTGTACAGTGCTATGGCGCAAATGCATTACGGAATAAGATAAAATTTTGTACGACACGAAAAGGAAATTATTTAAGACAGAATGAAGTGTCAGGATTAATGTTAGAATGACGACGACATTATCAGAGGGTGAATAAAAGCTCGGATTGAAAATACGGAGAGGAAATCGTCCCTCTCCTCATCAAAAGAAACAGCACTGAAATGGCCTTGAGGGATCTAGGGAAACCTTGGAAAACCCAAATTAGAATGGTCGTACAGTGATTTGATTGGCCACGGTTCCAAACGCTAAGCTAGTGCCATTGATCCACCTCTTTTGGTGAAATTATATGGTGTCCACGTACAAAAGGAGTTGGACTGAGTTCGTGACGTAAAACATAGAGCACAGCATTAAGGAAGTAATTAAAAAAACAGACACCTCTGTCTGAAGACACTCATTACAGATTTATGAAGTTAATTTTATTTGGTGCTGCATTGAAGCAGAACCTGAAAATCAGTATAGTTATAAAAGGATCAGCCATTAAAGAAAGCTATGAGATTAGCATATGATATATGTATGATGGCTAATGCCTTTCATACTCACTTCTTAGAATTAGCCTAGAATATTCGAAATAGAAATACACAAGAACATTCAGGCACTTATTCAAAAACAAATGAATGAAAGAGAATGTGGATATCAGAAGGGCATAGCTACACGAACACAATTCATGCTTCACGTAACATTATACTTAGAATATAAAATGCGGTTTCCTTTAATATTTTTATGGTTTATCAGTAGCATATGACTGTTTAGTTCTCTTCGAGGACTCAAATATCATACTGGTCATATATATTCTTTCACAAGTCAACGTCCCTATTTCTCAGCACATACTAATCGAACATGGAGAATGAGGTACGTTGGAAAGATTTTTTAGTTGGCTTCTGACATTGCACACTGATTTTTTCGGTAAAACATACTGTAGGGAAGCAGCCTACTCACGCCTCATAAAATTCACATCAGTCTTTCCATTGTGTGCCAGCCAGTCCACTGTAACTAGCTCTGATGTCATAAATGTTGCGCAATACTTTAAAAATCAAGTAAATAACTTGAAACGTTTCTAGCATGTCAGGACTAATACTAAATCAATGTGTTGAATATCAGTTCAATAACTTTAACCATTTTCGAAATTTGGACGTTTTTCTGTAAAAATCATTGGCGCAACAGCAAAAAAGCTATTAACTTAAAAATTTATATTTAGATTCCTTTTGCATAATAATGTAGTAGAAACAGTATTCTGCATCTAACAAATTAAAAATTTAGTTGAAATTCATGATTTTCTGGTTTTTGTCTCAGAAATTAAGGAAGCAAGATAGATTAAGTAGGCGAATAAATAAAGCTAGGATGTTTAAATTTAAGTAGAAGGGAGATCCGCTATAATCATAAAGATGTGAGAAGTTTCAACTGAATAACTATAAAACTATAGCGATAGCGTATCTCCAAAGTGCAAGTTCAGAGCTCGTCTACTGCGTGTAGTGTAATTAAATTAATTATCTCGCCCAAAATATTTGACTTAGCCACGTCAGACTTTTATTGTGATTACTTACCTGTGTGCTGATTGCACATTTAAATTGAGAGCTTCATCGGCCATTAGCAAAGGAAGCAATGATTTATTCGATAACTTAAAGTGGTGCATTACTTGCCCAGTGGCTAGTCGGGAGAGCAGATTTGATCAGGCGTTTCCTTAGCCGTCCGCACCGCCGTGCGGTTCTGGGCGCTACAGTCTGGAGCCGAGCGACCGCGACGGTCGCAGGTTCGAATCCTGCCTCGGGCATGGATGTGTGTGATGTCCTTAGGTTAGTTAGGTTTAAGTAGTTCTAAGTTCTAGGCGACTGATGACCTCAGAAGTTAAGTCGCATAGTGCTCAGAGCCATTTGAACCAACTTAATTACGATAAACACTGTATCCTAATGTGCCGTCATACATCCTGTGGACCAAAACATCCAAAAACGGAAGTTTAGCATCCTTTTCTACTTCCATCGTGAACTTAATATTGAAATGCAGACAGTTAAAATGAACAAGGAAACGATTCGTACGGTCCAGGATCGATGCGGGGAGCGCCATTGATACACGTGTTCATTTCAGTCATAAAAGTCTACGGTTGCGGAATATTGCATTAGAGACAGACATAACATTTTGTATAATGAGGAACAAGTGCTTGCCTCTGCGTCACGTTATTCGGACTGAGTAGCGTAAGAAGCTGTCGAAATCCGGCTATCTGACAATATTATAAATAGAGACTAGGGTTATCCTGCAAGTAAGCGTTGGAAACCTGTTTTGTTTGACATTAAAAAACAACGGTGATTGTTTCGGTCATCAATATCGATTCACGGTTTCCCCTGGTTTTCATCATCAGTGCGCTAGATGCACTAGGTGGCAATTACGCTCCCGCATGCGCGGTGGACCAACAGGCGGCGTGTAAAGGAGCAGCCGCCACGGTGTGTTTTTAAGTCCGGCGAGGTACTAAGACAGCTTACTGACCCGAAGATGGCGGTCAGGGGGACCGCCGAAATATTGTGCAGAGACGACATTATGTTCCGGATGGAGACCCGATAGGGGTGTCATGAATCACCACGCCGGGAAGGTTCACGGAACCATATTAAGTATGATGCATTACTGAGGCACTGCCACTTAAGCTGGGTAGGACGTCAAACGGGCCGACTTGGAGCAGGAGAGGCATCACAGGACATTTGAATTTCCAGGGTCTATACTTTTACAAATAAAGTCATAAAACTTTGTCAGCATCACCAGAAAGGATTCAGGATTCACGCTCATTTCAGTGGAAGTTCGAAAAAATAACAAAATAATTTTGTTTACATGTGAAATTTCATCATTTTCTCACTTACTTATGGCTGCCTTTGTTCCTTTAGGTACACTTTTCTTCATAAGTTTGAGAGTTTCTTCGATGAATTTTGCACAGCATACATACCATGCTTACAGGTGTATGAAACTCAAGAATTTATTTAATTTATGAGAAAACGAATCCGCTGTTATATTTTAAACTTCATGTTTCGTAAAAAACACAAATTTTATAGTTCATTACCTCAATTTTTACCACAGTTTTTAATAGATGTGGAAAATTCTAGATTTTCATACACCTTTAAGTATGGTTTATATGCTGTGCTAAATTCATCGAAGAATTTCTCTTACTTATGAAGAAAAGTGTACCTATAGCAACAAATGCTGCCATTAGTAAATGAAAAAAAAATCGATGAAGTTTCACACGTAGAGGAAATTATTTCGTTATGTTTTCGAACTCCCACTGCTATTAGTGTGAATTCTGAATCCTTCCTGGTCATGCTGCAAAGTTTTACGATTTTATTTGTTGAAGTATAAACAGTGGAAATTAAAATGTCCTGTGGCGCCTCTCCTGCTCCAAGTCGCCCCGTTTGACGTCCTACCCCCCTTAAAATACAAGCGATACGATGTATTGAAAATATACATGAATGGTCCACCTCACTCATAAGTGTCTGGACAAGGGTACTGGGAGAGATGAACCATATAAAAATGGCTATACATGATTAAAAGAGTCAAATAAAATTTGAATATTTTTAGCATGGTGCAGCAGAGTCAGCAAGTGTAAAAAGTAATTATATTGAATTTCAGCCTCCAGTTGCATAAGCAAAGAAACTTTACCTAGATTTCGGCTATAATAATGTAGCCTTCTTCAGAAATGTCGCAATATAAATTTGAGTTCAAAACATGCTGTAAGTAGGCTATTTAGGTTTTTATGTTGGTAACGCCACGTAGCGCTCTATATGAAAATCACTGAGTGTGCTGTGTGAAGTCTGTGGCTGGTCTGCATTGTTGCAGTATTGCTATTGTAGTGTTGGGCAGTTGGCTGTTAGCGCGTTGCGTTGCGCAGTTGGAGGTGAGCCGCCAGCAGTGGTGGATGTGGGGAGAGCGATGGCGGAATTTTGAGAGCGGATGATCTGGACGTGTGTCCATCAGAGACAGTAAATTTGTAAGACTGGATATCTTGAACTGACATATATGTGATGACTTTTGAACACTATTAAGGTAAATACATTGTTCGTTCTTTATCAAAATCTTGCATTTGCTAACTGTGCCTATCAGTAGTTAGTGCCTTCAGTAGTTTGAATCTTTTATTTAGCTGGCAGTAGTGGTGCTCGCTGTATTGCAGTAGTTCGAGTAACGAAGATTTTTGTGAGGTAAGTGATTTGTGAAAGGTATAGGTTAAACTTAGTCAGGGCCATTCTTTTGTAGGGATTATTGAAAGTCAGATTGCGTTGCGCTAAAAATATTGTGTGTCAGTTTAGTGTTGATCAGAATAGGTAAAGAGCGAAATGTCTGAGTACGTTCAGTTCTGCTCAACTGTTTGAAAATCAAATAATGTAAGAGGTTTATCAGCACAGTAATTCATTAAATTTTCTAAGGGGACGTTTCATATGTCGACCCTTAGCCGAGGATACCTCATTGGAATCTTCTGATTTTTTCTTGTAGTTTGTGTAATTGGTGTAGCTATTGTTTATTGCTAGCGCGTAATTATAGAGAGAATTTCTTTTGTAGTTGTTAGATGTTCATTGTCGTACAGTAAAACAGTTGTGGCTAGCATTTAGATTTGCACCAATTATTTCGGAGCTGCGCTTGCAATTAACTAGATATTATTTTCAGTGCTATGTTAATGTGTTTTCTTATTTTGCTCTTCAAATTGTGCTTTTCTGTGTTATCGTGTGAAATATTGTGACAACAATGGCGTGTGAAAAACGTAACACTAGGCTCCAAAGTAAACTGAGAAATAATAGTGACGACGAGCGTAGCTTATCAGCTCCACTGTGTAATGAATTAACAGACATTCAAAGTAGTAATTTGGTAACTGTGCATAGGGAAATGGAGCGGGCGGCAAATAATGGCGTAGACAGTGAAAGAAATAGTGAACAGGGAAGCATTATCGATCGATCGGTCGGCAACAGCTCGCCTCAGGATTCCGAAATGACAGGACACAATCTTGCAAATACTGTAGATTCAGGTTTTGCGTCCTCACCGTTTTCTCAAATAAGTGAAGACACATTTTCTGCTTTTCAAAACGCGAATATTGCAGGTTCAAATGCACTGCCGAAAAGCACTGAAGAACATGTTTCAGACACTAGCGCATTGATATTACAATTAATGCAACAAATGGGACAAACGCTTCAAAAATTAGACACAATGGAACAAAATCAGAGACAAACACAGCAAAAGCTAGACACAATGGAAAAAAATCTTCAAAAGTTAGACACAATGGAACAAAATCAAAAACAACCACCGACTTCCCGCAGCACAGTCAGTGATTTTCCTATAGAGCACGACGTGGCATTACCAACATAAAAACCTAAACAGCGTACTTGCAATGCCAGATATTGGCCTTATCAAACTTAAAATGTTAGCACTACATTACATAGTCATAAGACTGCGTCACGTCTCCTAATGTTTTGCCGATAGGCCACACAAACGGGTCAGACAGGTGGGCCGTGGGCGCTGAGCCGTAATTGGGCGCCGCGGGCAGCGTCGCAGCGAGCTCAGCTGAATCACTGCCCGCGGCGCCAGAGGCGCCATTGCAGTGGGGACGGGACCATTGGCATTCGACCATCGATCAATGGAAACGAGTCGGCTCTTCGAGTGAATCACATTTTTGATACACTATGTCAGTTATCAACCAAATTCTTCCCGAGGGCATGCAGCTCTACTGTAAGGTTAAATGATGATGGCATCTTCTTGGGTAAAATATTCCGGAGTAAAACAGTCGCCCATTCGTATCTCCAGGCGGAAACTAGTCTGGAGGACGTCGTCATCAGGAGAAACTAAACTGACGTTCTACGGATCGGAGCATGCAATGTCAGATCCCTTAATCGAGGAGGCAGGTTAGAATATTTGAAAAGAAAGTTGGATAGGTTAAAGTTAGACGTATTGGGAATTAGTGACGTTCGTTGGCGGGAGGAACAGGACTTCTGGTCAGGTGAATACAGGGTTATAAATACAAAATCAAATGGGGGTTATGGAGGAATAGGTTTAATAATGAGTAAAAGTAGGAATGCGGATAAGCTAATGTGAACAGCATAGTGAACGCATTATTCTAGCCAAGATAGACACGAAGTCCACAGCCACCACAGGAGTAGCTCTGCAGATGAGGATGAGATTGAGGAAATGCATGACGAGATAAAAGAACTCATTCAGTTAGTTGAGGAAGCCGAAAATTTAGTAGTCTTGAGGGATTGAAATTTAGCAGCAGGGAAAGGAAGAGAAGGAAAAGCAGGAGCTGAATATTGACTGGGGGAAAGGAATGAAAGAGGAAGCCGCCTGGTAAAATTTATATGCAGCGTAATTTAATCATAGCTAACTTTCGTTTTAAGATCGTGAGAGAAAGGTGTATACATAGAAGAGACCTGGGGACACCGGAGGGCTTCAGATTGATTACATAATGGTTAAAAAGTGATTTAGGAACCAGATTTTAAATTGTGAGACAATTCCAGTGGCAGAAGTGAATCTGGCAACAATTTATTGGTTATGAACTATAGATTAAAAATGAAGAAACTGCAAAAAAGGCAGGAATTTAAGGAGATAGGATGTGCAAAGAATGAACGAGAGGTTGCAGGGAGTTTCAGAGAGAGAGAGAGCATTAGGGATCGATTGCCAAGAACATGGGAAAGGAATACAGTAGAAGAAGAATGGGTAGCTTTCAAAGATGAAGTAGTGAAGACAGTAGAGGGTCAAGTAGGTAAAAAGACGAAGGCTAGTTGAAATCCTTGGACAACACAAGAAAACTGAATTTAATTGATGAAAGAAGAAAATATAAAAATCCAATAAATGAAAGGGGCGAAAGAGAATACAAACGTGTAAAAAATGATATTGACAGTAGGTGCAAAATGGCTAAGCAGGAATGGATAGAGGACAAATGTAAGGATTTAAGGATGTAGAAGCATTTATCACTGTGCATAAGATAGATAATGCCTACAGAAAAATTAAAAAGACCTTTGGAGAAAAGAGAACCACCTGTTTCAATATCAAGAGTTCAGATGGAAAACAAGTCCTACGCAAAAAAGGGAAAGCACAAAGGTGGAAGGAGTATGTAGAGCGAGATGCACTTGAAGGCAATGTTATGGTACTGTAAGAGGATTCAGAGGAAGAAGAGAAGGGAAACATGACACTATGTGAAGAATTTGGCAAAACACTGAAATATCTACGTGGAAATAAGGCCCTGGGGGGGGGGGGTTGACAATAATTCATTAGAGCAACTGATAGCCTTAGGAGAGCCAGCCATGCCAAAACTCTTCCATCTGGTGAGTAAGACGTATGATACAGGCCAAATACCCTCAGACTTCAAGAAGAATATAATAACACAATTCCAGAGAAAGCGGATGCTGACAGGTGTGAAAATTAGCGAACTATCAGTTTAATAAGTCACGGCTGCAAAATACTAACACGGGTCCTATACAGAAGAATGGAAAAACTCATAGAGGCCAACGTCGGGGAAGAGCAGCTTGGATTGTGGAGAAGTGTAGGAACACGTGACACAATACTCACCCTACGACTTCTCATACAAGATAGGTTAAGTAATGGCAAACCTACGCTTATACCATTTGTAGATGTAGAGAAAGCTTTTGACAATTTTGACTGGAATACTTCCTTTCAAATTCTAGGGTGGCAGGGGTAAAATACTGGAAGCTAAAGGCGATTTACAATTTGTACAGAAACCAGATGGCAGTTATAACAATCGAGGGGCATGAAGGGGAAGCAATGGTTAAAAAGGGATTAAGAGAGGGTTGTAACCTATTCCTGATTTTATTCAAACTGTGTATTGAGGAAGCAGTAAATTAAATAAAAGAAATATTTGGGGTAGGAATAAAGTCCAGGGAGGAGAAATAAAAACTTTGAGGTTTGCCGATGACATTGCAATTTTGTCAGAGAGAGCAAAGGGTTTGGAAGATCAGTTGAATGGAATGGACAGTATCTTGATGGGAGGAAATGAGATGAACATCAATAAAAGGAGAACGAGGATAGTGGATTGTGGTCGAATTAAACTAGGGGTTGCTGAGAGAATTAGATTAGGAAGTGAGACACTTAAAGTAATAAATCAGTTCTATCATTTGGGAAGCAAAGTAACTAATGATAATCGAAGTGGGGTGGGTAAAACATGTAGACTGACAATAGCAAGAAAAGCGTTTCTGAAGAAGAAAATTTTCTTAAGTCGAGTATAGATTTCAGAGTCAGGATATCCTTTCTGAAAATATTTGTGTGGAGTGTAGCCATGTATGGAAGTGAAAGATTGACGATAAACGGTTTAGACAAGAAGAGAATAGAAGCTTTTGAAATTTGATGCCACAGAAGAATGCTGAAGGTTAGATGGGTGGATCACGTAAGTAATGAGGAGGTTCTGAAAAGAGTTGGGATGAAGAGAAATTTGTTGTACAACCTGACCAAAAGAAGGGATCGGTTGGTAGGACACACTCTGAGGTATGGAAGGATCACCAACTTAGTACTGGAGGGAAGCGTGTGGGGTAAAAGTCGTAGAGGGAGATCAAGAGATGAATACAGTAAGCACCTTCAGGTAGGTGTTGGTACCAGTAGTTACTCGGAGTTGAAGAGGATTGTACCGCACAGAGTGGCATCGAGAGCTGCATCAAACCAGTCTCTGAACTGAAGACCACAACAGCAAAAATGTCGATGGTCGTCTCCACAAACTCTGTCATCGAGATGAATGTCGGCTCGAAACTTGAGGCGCGCCACGGACGCAGGCTCGTGGCAACAGTATTACGCTATGGGAGACGTTTTCCTGCACTCGCGTGGGTCCTGTGGTAGTAATGGAAAACGCGCTGACAGCTGCGAATCTTCTGCATTCCGTCATGCTCGATGTCTGCCCCAACGGCGATGTAGTCTTTCAGCAGTATAAGTGTCCGTGTGTCGGAGCCAGAACCACGCTACAGTGGTTTCAGGAGCATTATAGTGAATTCATGTTGATGTCTCAGCAGCAAATTCGCCTGATATAAATCCTGTGGAACCCATGCGAGCGCGATCATCGCGTACGCAGATCACCGGTCACTTATTTAAGCAAATTACATGACCTATGAGTATAAATCTTATGCCACATGGCTCCACAAATCTACCAACAAACTGTCGGATCCCTGATACGTTGAATCATTCACGCATTTCTTTCCAAAGACGGAATGTCAATTTGGCTCATCAGTGTGGTATTAAATATTTTATCGATTTATTATAAATCTTGGCTAATCATCAGCTTTTTGAATAAGTTGTTAGTTTTGTTCAACCATTAGCCTGTCTGACTCTCACGATGGTAATTACACTTATTACCAAACGCTGAGCAACATTCATGTGACCATAATGAATACAGTCGTCCTTTTCATTAGTTTCTTAATGGATTTCACCACACTCAACACATTCGCCTTCACCTCATTCATCAAACTTATTTTCGTAATTTTCTACGATGCCTGTATTTGATGAACACAATGAGCTATTTACAGTACAGCTTCCTCAGTCTGTTTTTCTCTTCACTAGTGTTTCCCTTGTGACTTTTTTCTTTTTGCTTTCTTTTCGTTACCCTCTTTTGTTTTACATTTCCAATATTTTCAAAAGAGTTTAGATTTTTATGTACAGTTGATGCACTCCTCGTAAAATTCATGGTTTTATCAGTAGAAGGATTGGGTCATATATCTTACAGAAGTTTCATCCGTGTTGGCTTAGAAGAAGTCAGTTTTGCGGTGATAATCTCGAAACATTTAGGTTTAGTATGAGGGGAGTCTGAAGTTGTGTGCGTAAGGGGATTTGACGTGAGCAGATAACTCTGCTCTTTTGATATGCTTGTGATAACCAGGTCCCTTAACGAGCTTAGAAGTTGTTGGCTGTCCTGTGTGTGGGATCCTGCTCTGCCATTAGCTGACACAGATGTACTGTCCGACAAATAAACATCGACTGCGGCGATCTTCAGCGAGATTATGCTGCATGTCTCAAAGCTAATTTATTAGTGCTCCATACCTCCGAGACCTCTCCTAAGTAACACTGATCCATCTCTCCCAATTGTCTGGGGGATATGGACAACTCCGACTTCTATCTGCCGGTAGGGAATTGGGTGGCCAGTTAATGTTAGTTTCATGCCTACATCTTTGTCAAGCTAGTAGTAAGAAAACGTTTCAGTGCTGCTAACTAAGGCTTGATATTAAAATTATGTAACTACATGATAAAACTTTCCGGCTTACCAGAATACAGAACGTTATTTTACCCCAGAACCAACACTAAAATGACAGCAACACTTTTGTACCACTTTTGTTCTTAAAAGAGCCTCTTCGCTCTGTAACGGAGGATACACGGATCCATGAATGAGCTCTACTGATACGGTCATTGTCAAATGTGGTACTTATTTGTAACAGGAAGTATGAAATTAAATTTAGGCTATCGTACTGCAATGCAGTGAGTGACGAAAAATGAAATTCAAAATATTTAGTATACGAGGGCAGTTCAATAAGTAATGCAACACATTTTTTTTCTCGGCCAATTTTGGTTGAAAAAACTGGAAATTTCTTGTGGAATATTTTCGAACATTTCCACTTCGTCTCGTATAGTTTCATTGACTTCCGACAGGTGGCAGCGCTGTACGGAGCTGTTAAAATGGCGTCTGTAACGGATGTGCGTTGCAAACAACGGGCAGTGATCGAGTTTCTTTTGGCGGAAAACCAGGGCATCTCAGATATTCATAGGCGCTTGCAGAATGTCTACGGTGATCTGGCAGTGGACAAAAGCACGGTGAGTCGTTGGGCAAAGCGTGTGTCATCATCGCCGCAAGGTCAAGCAAGACTGACTGATCTCCCGCGTGCCGGCCGGCCGTGCACAGCTGTGACTCCTGCAATGGCGGAGCGTGCGAACACACTCGTTCGAGATGATCGACGGATCACTATCACCATCAAACAACTCAGTGCACAACTTGACATCTCTGTTGGTAGTGCTGTCACAACTGTTCACCAGTTGGGATATTCAAAGGTTTGTTCCCGCTGGGTCCCCTGTTGTCTAACCGAACACCATAAAGACCAAAGGAGAACCATCTGTGCGGAATTGCTTGCTCGTCACGTGGCTGAGGGTGACAATTTCTTGTCAAAGATTGTTACAGGCGATGAAACATGGGTTCATCACTTCGAACCTGAAACAAAACGGCAATCAATGGAGTGGCGCCACACCCACTCCCCTAACAACAAAAAGTTTAAAGCCATACCCTCAGCCGGTAAAGTCATGGTTACAGTCTTCAGGGACGCTGAAGGGGTTATTCTGTTCGATGTCCTTCCCCATGGTCAAACGATCAACTCTGAAGTGTATTGTGCTACTCTTCAGAAATTGAAGAAACGACTTCAGCGTGTTCGTAGGCACAAAAATCTGAACGAACTTCTCCTTCTTCATGACAACGCAAGACCTCACACAAGTCTTCGCACCCGAGAGGAGCTCACAAAACTTCAGTGGACTGTTCTTCCTCATGCACCCTACAGCCCCGATCTCGCACTGTCAGATTTCCATATGTTTGGCCCAATGAAGGACGCAATCTGAGGGAGGCACTACGCGAATGATGAAGAAGTTATTGATGCAGTACGACGTTGGCTCCGACATCGACCAGTGGAATGGTACCGTGCAGGCATACAGGCCCTCATTTCAAGGTGGCGTAAGGCCGTAGCATTGAATGGAGATTACGTTGAAAAATAGTGTTGTGTAGCTAAAAGATTGGGGAATAACCTGGTGTATTTCAATGCTGCATAAAACAACCCCCGTTTCAGAAAAAAAAGTGTTGCATTACTTATTGAACTGCCCTCGTACATTTGTGGCCCTGTTTGACATCCCATAATCCATTTAAATATAAGTACAGTTAGTATTATTAATCACTTAATCATTCACTCACAAAGGCAACACAACCATACTTCTTCAAGAAATTTCACTGTCACAACTTTGGGAAGTGATCAGGACTTAGGTGTCGACGGCCAACGTAGCACGCCCATACTATAGGTCTAAAAAACAAATATATAGGTTACCAGTTGATAATAAGATCGGTACATATGTGGCCCAAGGTGGTACCGTGCAGTGCCATTTCTGAATGGCTCCTGAGTAAAAAAGTCTGACCCTTTCTTCCACAGATGGTTCTCTTTGAACTGCCGGAGCTTGGCTAGTGACTGGCGATAGGTATTATTTTGAGTGAAGAGTCCAGTTCTGAGGAGAGAATAGACGTGTAATGTCGCATCCAGGCATAGAGAAATGCTGCCAACAATCTGACCATAGTGGCAGAGATGTGGGCCATGCTGATCGGGGATCCTGATCTTGCACAGAGCGAATTCCATCTTTTCGGCGAGCTGAAAGAACCTTTGGACTGAAAGAGATTTTCCAATGACGAGGACGTTCACATAGGCTGCCAGTTTTTTAATGACTCTGTGAGAAAGAAGCGAATTTCTATCGTCGATGAGCAGTCGGTAGAGTGCACCTATCCTTGTTTACAGGTACTATGTTGAAAAATAGTGTTATGTGCCTTTGACACTTTGATGTGTAGTGCAAGATTCAATAAAAATTGCTTGGCTTGGCGTGATAACGTGAATCGTACTTGTTGTTCGTATGACAACACCGCTCACCCTGGTCAAGGGCGCTGTACCTTTTCTTCCTCCGTTGATTCTATTTGAACTGCAGCAGCAAGGCTAGTGGCAGGCGATAGGAACTGTTTTGAGTTAACAATGCCGTCTGTTCAGTTCTGAAGTCAGAGAATAGACGTGATGCCAGGGGCTGCGTTAAAGAAATGAAAGTGGCTATATCAAAGCTGATTAACAGAGTGAATTAGAAACAATATCGCGAGTGATTTACTCAGAATGTATTTTACGTTTGATTGTGTAATACTGTATGACTAGAAGATTTAACACTGGTAATGGACGTACATGTGTAAGTGGTTGAATATTGGTTTGAACAATGGGTACGCAAGAGGTAGCAATCATAGTCACCGCTGGCTGAAAATAAGATCCAAAAGTATCAAGTAATCTGATCAGCTTTTATTCAATATTTTGGCAGTCAGTGAAAGTACATGTAATAATGAGTTTAACTGTGGTCCTATTGCTTAGTACATATGATCGTTGTTCGAAGCGATAGCATGACTACATACATAAGCTCCACGACTAATTAAAAAGTGCGACTGATGAAGATTAATAAAATTATGGCATAGTTGAATTATAGCAAAACTCCACAAGTAGGCAGCTTACACAGTCTACTTCAACCGAAGCAATGAAGTACACAGAGTAACTAAAATCTATTTACAGACTTTGAGGAGAGGTGCGTTACACCAAAACAAGAAAAAATATCTAGTAAAAACGGGCTTTAAAATCCATACCACCGGAGCTATGCGCACTTGGTCACCTTCGATACTGTGAAACACATTTATTCCACTGCAAGGCCTTTGGTTTCCGTACTTGAGGAGGATGTAGTATGAAGTAGAAAAAATAGTCCTGTAAACGTCGGCTTTAAATTGCCTACCTTAAGTGCTAGAGCAATTGTGCAACAGAAGATATGAATTTCATATGAACAAGTGTTAATAGCTCTTATGGTCTGCAATTTAATGCCCATGGTTACGAGACCTTTCTTTTCTTGCATTGAACTTGCCTTGCTGCGTCGGTAGCTAAGCGGTCAGCGGATCGGATTGCTAACTGAAGCGGCCCAGGTTCGAATCTCGGTGGGGGTCGGAGATTTCCTCCTTTCAAGGACTGGTGGTTGTGTTATTGTAAAGTTCCTATTTTTGTAAATGAGATTATGCTATGGAGAAGGATATATGAGTACAACCCGAAGGGCAACAAATTACGGAATAAGATCTCTAAAAGGAATTTAGTTACAGCCGGGATGTAATAAAATGATCCAAAACGTAACAACACGGGAAGTCGGTAGTGCAACTGCAAGCATAAAACATGCCAGTTTGTGTGTATTCCCATTATGGAGGCTTAACATACTGTTTCATATAGCAGTACAACCAGCAGAGTGCTCAAGTAGACACTGTGAAGGTATTTCGAGGAATTTTGTTGCTATCATCCATACTTGGCTACACGGAAGCTTTTCCATGTACATGTTTGTAATGCGTCAAACCATTTTTAACCCAAAAAAAGCGCATCACTTTTTTTGTATCGCCTCAGCTTATTGTCTGTTGTTCTAGTGGTCTTCAGTCCAGAGACTGGTTTGATGCAGCTCTCTATACTACTCTACCCTCTGAAAGTTCAACTTATTATCGATTTTTATATGCTAGAAGAATGAAAAGATTAAGTTGCTTATACAGTTTTCTAAAATTTTGATGTTAATATGTTGTAGATATGTGACACTTCATGGTCGATAAAATTTGTGTCCTCTCAAGTCAGCGAACTTGCAACGCCAAGCCGACTGCTGAATCGCGGCGTGCGGCAAAGATAACAACTACTATGCAGCCGGCCAATACGAACGTTTGCCGACGACTGCAAAGAAGAAACACTAACTGTTAAAAACAAAAACAGCATGATATGTTTGTGTGCAGAGAATGGTTCTTGGCTTGTCCTTTGAAAATTTCGGTAGTAGTATTCGATAGCATCTGAGTACCGTTCGAGTAGTGAGCCTCGAGGGAGATTACCTCGAGACTGTGATGAGATCGGCTCACACGTACGATTCAGGAACCAGTCTGCAATGGCGATAGAACTCAAATGTGTTCAGTGCAGTTCTAAGTCGTTTAGAAAGGTACTTTGAGAAGATTATCGGCTTGTGTAGGAAATGATGATTTCGCCGATTTTGGCAGAGCGTATACTCATCAGGTATAGGGGAAAGCTCCGATTCATAAAAGTATGAGATTAGTTTCTCCTAGTAGTGATTAATGTTGCCTTATTCTGCTTAGTAGCCAAATAATGGTAGGCGAACCGTATTTCAATTTTTTTGTGAGATTTTCCTTTGATGATGACGTTAAGTCGTTTAGTTGTTTTGTGTTTGAGAATTAAAGTACCCACTAAGGGATGGTAGCGTTGTATGGTATTATTGTGGTTGTATAGATGTACGCTAGCTCTAAGGAGTAGTGACTTAGCGATATTTCGGTTAGGATTTATTGCGTGACTTCGGCCTGAGCGTCGCAATATGGTAAATTCATGAAATCTCGTTGGATGCACTGAATGTGTAGTCTATATTGAAGAGAACGGTCGTCCTACGGACTAGATATTTATTGAGAAACAATCGGAAGTTACTGAGGATGTGATAGGTTTTCCCTGTGGCCCTAATCGACAAATCAAGAACCATTTAAAAGAGAACACGCTAATTTTCTCTGAAAGAGATCAGCGGGTGCTGTGTTTTGAGTTTTAGATATTGGTCGGTCGCGCAAGTCAACGCCTGAAGTGGTCAAGCTACACCTGCCTCACCTTCAGCTAAAACGTGGCGGTGACACACAGTTTTTTTTAAATTTCTTAATTACATTTCCGCTTAACGTGGTTTTGAAGAGATTACCAGCAATCGTAAAATAAAACGCTGACTTGTACCTGTAAGGCTTTTAAATGCAGGATATAAAGAAAACGTTTTTCAACTGAAACATGGACTTGTTCTTTATCTCCAAAACTATTACAAGAGAAATTAATCAAAGGTTTATCTGAAATCAGACTAATATCTGGAATATAAGTCTTGGCGGAATAAAGTAAATCCCAAGGCCAACAAAGTAAAAGACTGGAATATTGGTAAAACCAAAGTACAAAGAAATTAAAGGAAAGGAATAGCACTTTTCAGTGAATGACTTGTAAAGATAAGAAAGATAATTAATCGTTACACAGGGAAAGCAAGTTTGCGTGTTATGGAAAAGTGGTTAACTATAAATGAGAAGTTAGTCCATTTAATTACGAAAGATGGACATTAACGAAATAGTTTATTACGATAAAATTCCAATAGTGCGAAGGATATTGTCGTAGCAAGGCGCTACTTGTAGAGGTTACCTTTGATTGACAACGAGACATAGACAGTATAAATTTATACCTTTGCCTTGTAAACCCATTCTCCAATATTCGTTGCGGCTATTTTTAAAGTAAATACATCTTTCCTACTTCCCGTAGACTCTCGTATTTAGTATTTTTCCGGTGACCGATACTAGCTTTGGTGGTAGTTTATCTTTCGAACATAGTGAGCCCTGATAGTCAGAGATGTTGTTGTAATTAACTTCCAGATAGCTATCACTGTCCCCATCATACCACTAGAAGTGTTACTGTGGCCATCCTTTCGTACAGAGTGACGTCGTAGCGAGCGGTAGAGTGATTTATAGCGTGAGAAGCTGAATATAAAATCTCACATGACATAGATGTTTTTTTTTTTTCACTGTTTGCTGCCGCCTCCTCGAATTCCTTTCCTGTGCTAACCTCTTCATCTCAGAGTAGCACCTGTAATCTACGTACTCAGTTATTTGCTGGATGTATTCCAATCTATATCCTCCTCTACAGTTTTTGCCATCTACAGCCCCCTCTAGTACTGTGGAAGTCATTCCTTCATGTCTTGACAGATGTCCTATCATCCTGTCCCTTCTAGTTATCACTGTTTTCCAGATATTCCTTGCCTCTCTGATTCTGCGCAGAACCTCCTCAGTCCATACCTTATCATTCAATAGTCGTCTTTAGTACCACATCTCAAATGCTCCGAGTCTCTTCGGTTCGGTTTTCCCACAGTCCATGTTTCACTACCATACAATGCTGTACTCCAGACGTACATTCTCAGAAATGTATTCCTCATATTAAGGCCGATATTTGATATTAGTAGACTTCTCTTGGCCAGGAATGCCCTTTTTGACATTGCTAGTCTGATTTTGATGTCCTTCTTGCTCGGCAGGTCACTAGTTATTTTACTGCCTATGTAGCAGAATTCCTTAACTTCATCTACTTCGTGACCATCAATCCTGATGTTAAGTTTCTCGCTGTTCTCATTTCTGCTACATCTCATTACCTACGTCCTTCCCCGATTTACTCTCAATCCATACTCAGTACTCATTAGACAGTTCATTCCGTTCGGCAGATCATGTAATTCTTCTTCAATTTCTCTGAAGATAGCAATGTCATGAGCGAATCGTATGATTGATATCCTTTCACCTTGAATATTAATTCCACTCCTGAACCTTTCTATTTTTCATGATTGCTTACTCGATGTACAGATTGAACAGTAGGGTGGAAGGTTACATCCTCGTCTTACATCCTTTTTAATATGAGCACTTCGTTCTTGGTCGTCCGCTCTTATTATTCCCTCTTGGCTGTTGCACACATTGTATATGACCCGTCTCTCCCTATAACTTACCCCTACTCTTTCAGAATTTCGAACATCTTGCACCATTTAACAATGTCGTACGCTTTTTCCAGGTCGACGAATCCTATGAAAGTTTCTTGAATTTTCTCTTGTCTTGCTTTCATTATTAACCGCAACGTCAGAATTGCCGCTCTTGTGCTTTTACCTTTCATAAAGTCAAACTGTTCGTCATCTAGCGCATCCTAAATTTTGTTTTCCAGTCTTCTGTCTATTATTCATGTAAGCAACATTGAAGCATGAGCTGTTAAGCTGATTGTGCGATAGTTCTCGCCCTTGTCACCTCTTGCCCTCTTCGGAATTGCGTGGATGATACTTTCCCGAAAGTCCGATGGTATGTCGCCAGACTCATACATTCTACACACCAACGTGAATAGTCGTTTTGTTGCCATTCCCCCCAACTATGCCGGCCGCGGTGGCCCAGCGGTTCTAGACGCTTCAGTCCGGAACCGCGCGACTGCTACGGTCGCAGGTCCACCCAATCCAGCCTCGGGCATGGATGTGTGTGATGTCCTTAGGTTAGTTAGGTTTAAGTAGTTCTAAGTTCTAGGTGACTGATGACCTCAGATGTTAAGTCCCACAGTGCTCAGAGCCATTTGAACCATCTTGTGTTCCGCTTTTCCCACAGTCCATGTTTCACTACCATACAATGCTGTACTCTAGACGTACATTCTCAGATATTTCTTACTCAAATCAAGGCCAATGTTTGATATTAGTAGACTTCTCTTGGCCATAAATGCCCTTTCTCCCATTGCTAGTCTGCTTTTGATGTCCTCCTTGCTCCGTCCATCAATGATTTTACTGCCAAAGTAGCAGAATACCGTAACTTCATCTACCTCATGAGAAGCACCCTGATTTTAAGTTTCTCGCTGTTCTCAGCTCTGCTGATTCTCATTACTTTGGTCTGTCTTCGGTTTACTCTCAATCCTTATTACGTAGTCATTAGATTGTTCATTCCATTTAGTGCTAACACAAACGATTATTTCCAGTTACACAGAGTTCTTGTCAGTACAACTAATTGCAGTATTACGAGAGCGAGCTACACTGGCCGACGCGACGCTGCTTTTCTCCTGCGTATTGCAGTGCTATAGTCTTGTCGGTAAACTGAAGAGCGAGCGAGCGATCCCCCCCCCCCCCCCCCCCACTCTGCCTACCCTGCTACGCCAAAGGGCGCTTCTACAGGTTGTTTCACAACGTAGTGCAGTCCCTGCCGCAGCGCGCACTTTAAATCTGAGGCGACGCCGTTTATTTTTAGGGAAATGCGTTAAGAATATAAGGAAAAAAAAAGACGATAGCTTCTTCGAAACGAAACATTATAGAGTAAATAAGATTAACATATAATAATATTAACGGGAGACAGGATTCTACTACAAACACAGAACCGAATGCCTATTCATGTGAATGTATGTTCCTCTATTCGTAAGACGAACCACATAAAGTGCAATAAATCTGGAGAATTTAAGGCTTGTTCTTACTGTGTGTTTCTACTAAAAGGTAAAAGTTTTCTTTGAAGGGCTGCATTGAAACTTAACAATTCTTGCAACACGAAGAGTGTTTAAGAAATAACCAGAAGTTTATAATTTCGTGTGTTGTATTAGTTCGATTCGCACTGCTTCTTTTTTTGTCACTGTCTTCGTAAACATGTCTGAAAAGAATTTACAGGTAAATCCCATTTAACGCAATGTCCTGTGCGCCAAGGAAAATGTATTTTTTGTTTCACGGCAGTAAGTAATTTCCGTAATGTGGGCACTATTCTTTGGTTTATGTAAAAGTCCTCCGTCGTTTGTCGAATGACCGATTTTGTGAAACAGTCTACAACGATGGGTTTCCTCCCTAAATTAGTTTTCCTTCGCGGCGATTCCAGTAAATCGTGCATCTTGTTTTCGCGTTCCTTCCTTATGCGTCCTACTGTGGCGAGGCTGACGTTTGCATAAACTGCACTCCTTTGATTGGGACTGGTAATATTAGCCAACAGTTCTTTTCGTGTCGCCTCCTTAACACACGCTGTAATAACGTTAGAGACGATCGAACGGTCGTTACTGCGCAAATACCTCCTCTTCTTCGTATTCTGCACAATTTCTTGCAATGCAGGGCGATTATCCACACATCCGGATACTGAAGTATATCAGTGAGTACACAAAATCAACTGACTGACACTGACAACTAAGATCCAACGAACAGGAACGACGTATATCACTGCACGCCGAACTACACCGCTACAGAGGTAACGGGCAACTGATTTTGGGTGGCCCTGTAGGCCAGTGGCAGGGTTCTTCTGGAAAAGGCCACTTCCCCCACCAAAAGCGCTGCTCACTCTTGAGATTACAGACAGACTATATTAGAGCTTGTTCATACAGTATATCCCCTACGACTGAAACATAGCACAAAGTTGGCGTTAGTGGTATCTAAAGGATGGCGCAGTACATGTTCTATTAGCTACAGCCCAGAAGAGCTCAAGCGAGAGGTGCTACGTCTGGTGTCAGACGTACATCAGTTATGTGTAGAGACGCAGCAGTCAGTGTAAGTACGTGGAGCGACTAACCGCTTCTACTGTGTGCGGAGTTTTCGAGGGATGGCCACGAGAGAGGCTCGCATGCCCCCTGGAGTACCAACGGCTCGGGAGCGGAGAAGCCCACCGTGGCAGTGAAGGAAGCAGTGCCGCGCTAATCCGATTAGTGCGGCGTAATGTTGGCTGCTTGCCCGCGGGAGGTATTTTGCGAGGTATTTGACGGGAGTCGGCCATCAAGCGGTGCCGCGCCGGCGGGATTTGGAATCGGGGGAAACAGTGGGCGAACTGCAGTCAGTGGCTTCCGACCTTTGTGAAGAGCCAAAGCCCCCACACTGCGTCTGGGGAGTCCCACAGTCGACAGGCAGCAAACGCGACTCTTCACTGTAACACGCTTCGTACCTCTAGACCACAGCTTATACTTTCAGCGTCCCTCTAAGATTTTTATAGTGAGCAGCTGCAGCTATTTCTTTTGATCCAAGGGATCACAGCTTATACTTTCAGCGTCCCTCTAAGATTTTTATACTGAGCAACCGCAGAAATTACTTTTGATCCTAGTACTGGACTCCATTCGTGACTCGATTCAACACTTTCAAAGAGAGAACTCTTGAAGCATGAATTAATTCGATGAGGGGAGAGCGGCGAAAATAATTAATTGAATTGCCTGTCCTATTTGCTATCACTTCCCTTTTGGGGGATAAAAGATGCCCTAATTGCAGATCTCCTGTCCTCTGACCACGGCAGAATTGGAGAACGAAACTACGGCAGGTTGTAACCGCTCAATGTCATTCAATACGATCACGACGACACCCCTCGATCGACGTTAACACTCGTGGTGTCACTCGCCTTCATACATGGCAGTGGACGCTAGCTCAATGGTCATCAATTGATTTAAATGTATATCCCGGCTGACTCTTAATTTAATTGCTGCGACGGGGGTGAGGAGAAAGAACACATTCTGGTGGTAAGAGCATTATGCGTATTTAGATGTTCGCTTAATCTGAATGGTTTACAATGTTCCAGCGATTCTATTCGAACTCTATGCTGATGTACCGACAAGAACCATTTTCGCAGATAAGAATGCAAGTACGTAATGGATGTTCAATTTCTCAATATAGTTCGTCGCACTCACACATTATACATCCGCTGTAAGAACAATTTCATGCATTTACATTTTTGGTGTCCCACAATACTGGTTGGCTAAATATTATGACGATACATTGCATACAACTTTCACAGATGTTGTTTATCATGTAGTCAAGACTACGTAACGAAGCCAAAATCGTGCATAAAATTGAAATGTAGTTTGTTTATTAACACTTCTCTTTTCACTAATTAAGTATGAAATATGAATCGGTATTGGAGGTGATGATCCTATCCTTCTTTTTTTAGTATTTTAGGTCCACGTTAATTAATATCTCGTAGTTAATAAGCGAACTATTTTCTATGCTGGCGCGTTGTTTGTATCAGTTACCCCCGCAACCGCCTAAGGATAAGATTCTATTAATGTTCCGCGCACACGCGTTTCACCGTTTTATAAAATGCAGAATTACGTAAACTATAGCTTTCCGTTGCGCACAACTTTCGTGGGTTCCACAACCATAATAGTTTCCCAAGAGTATTTTTCCCAGCTAACACAAAGTTCGAATTATGTTGTCGGATTCATTTTCACCCCACCCGAGAATAAACGTCTCTGATCACTTCGTCACACGTAATGTATTTTAAACATGCTTGAGGTCTTTAAATAATCTCCTTAACGAATTTCACAGTCGCGTACCACTTTTTCATCGACTAGCCCGATCGCGATAACTGAAGGTAGAGAGCTCAATAATGTGTTACATGTTTTTTATATGTATTACAAAACAAACATGCACCTATATCTTTCTGTCCCGCTTGGTCTTTGCTACTTTGCTTTCTATTACTTTTCATTATATTGCTTCTTAGTAGTACTTTGCAGTTATTAAGGTTTCGTATTACTTTCCCCTTTTTAATTCTTCCAAAATAAAGTCTATTTATCCCCCATTTTAATTAATATGATGCTAATTGACACGCCTGCCCACAAGCACCATTATAAGCTGTTTCCACCACAATCAGATATACACCGTCCAGTCACATTTATGTGACCCGTGCCCACATTAGACGCCAAGTTCCAATAACCACTTATAGATGAAGTGGCAGCTCTAGCGATGGATGGTATGGAAAACGTGTTACGGGGGGCGGGGTTCGAGGAAAACAGTACATTCGTTGTCATAATACGGAAACGGAGCGTTTTATCCGACGTGTAAAAGAGAATTATCACTGGCTTTCTGGCCAACGGTGGAAGCACTATGAAAACGGCTATCTTTGTAGACTATTCGCATGCCGCATAATTAAGGCATACCATGCACTGAAAAATGGCGCTATCCAAAACAGAAAGGAAACATAGACAAGTCTGCAACTAGAGTTCAGAATAGAATTAGCAGCTACCAGCGTTTACGAGTTAAGTTCTTTAATTCATTGTCTTCACAGGCATACTATGTTCCATCATCTACATTTAAAAATATTACAAAGAAGTGGCTAAAGATAAAGCTTTTTAGACACAAGTGAAGGTTTATACTCATTGCAAATATGAACTTATTCACAGAGTCTCTTATATGTGACAATGTGAAAGGCCTGCAGTTCTTATTTGCAAATATTTTAACCAACATACTGCTGCTGATATTCTCTGTATAAAATGTTTATGTATTTTCTGTGTACCAGGTATACCGGTACGTGCTCCCTGCCGCCGTTGGATAAGCAGCTGAGCAGCAAGTCGTATACTCCTAGCTCACTCGTTTGTTACATAGTTTAATTCTTAATTTCTTTGCGTGTTTTTGGTACTTGCATTGTTTAAGTCATAAATTTCGGGCGTATTATAGTATTTGAGAGTTGTAGCATCGCGTTTTAGTACCTGAATAGTGTAAATTCGCGTAGTCGTTTGTCTACTGTTTTTGTTTTGAACGGCCAGTGCCGGTTGGTCACATTCAGTGTGCTCCCTGCCGCCGTTGGATAAGCAGCTGAGCAGCAAGTCGTATACTCCTAGCTCACTCGTTTGTTACGTAGTTTAATTCTTAATTTCTTTGCGTGTTTTTGGTACTTGCATGGTTTAATTCATAAATTTCGGGCGTATTATAGTATTTGAGAGTTGTAGCATCGCGTTTTGGAACCTGAATAGTGTAATTTCGCTTAGTCTCCTTCCGCCGCCGAGCAGTGTCAGCAGTGCGCAAGTAGCAGCATTACTGCATTTACTAGGCAATCTTGTATTTTAATAACCGTTTAAATTTTGTCGATTTGTTTGCGCTCTCTGTAGATTAGTTCAGACGTTCTTTGCAAAACAGTTTTTGGCCTCTCCAGTTTGTCTGACGAACCGGTTTCAGGCTCTGTCTCAGGCCGATACTGATCTTCAGCCTGACATGGCTGCTTGTCCTGTTCCAGAGGTTGCCCCTCAGTCTGCAAGATCCGGGCAGTTGCAGAGGGTGGGCTTACTGGTAGTTGGGAGCTGTGTTCGGATGCAGGCTGAGTTGGCATCCCTTCGCTCCCAGCTTCAGGCAGTGTTGGCTTCGGTCACACAGCTTGAGGCTGTTGCCAATGGGCATCACTGTGGGGGTCCGGATGGGGGTTTGTCGGGGACGGCCAACTCGTCCCACGCATCCCCTGATCGGACTACGACTGTGGTTGCCCGGTATACTGCCCGCATTGAGGCTGATCCCTCACCTGTGGTAGAGTGGGAGGTCGTTTCAAGGTGTGGCAGGGGGCGAAAGACATTCCGGAGGGCTGAACGGAAAGCCTCTCCAGTTTGTCTGACGAACCGGTTTCAGGCTCTGTCTCAGGCCGATACTGATCTTCAGCCTGACATGGCTGCTTGTCCTGTTCCAGAGGTTGCCCCTCAGTCTGCAAGATCCGGGCAGTTGCAGCGGGTGGGCTTACTGGTAGTTGGGAGCTCCAACGTCAGGCGCGTAATGGGGCCCCTTAGGGAAATGGCAGCAAGAGAGGGGAAGTAAACCAAAGTGCACTCCGTGTGCATACCGGGGGGAGTCATTCCAGATGTGGAAAGGATACTTCCGGATGCCATGAAGGGTACAGGGTGCACCCATCTGCAGGTGGTCGCTCATGTCGGCACCAATGATGTGTGTCGCTATGGATCGGAGGAAATCCTCTCTGGCTTCCGGCGGCTATCTGATTTGGTGAAGACTGCCAGTCTCGCTAGCGGGATGAAAGCAGAGCTCACCATCTGCAGCATCGTCGACAGGACTGACTGCGGTCCTTTGGTACAGAGCCGAGTGGAGGGTCTGAATCAGAGGCTGAGACGGTTCTGCGACCGTGTGGGCTGCAGATTCCTCGACTTGCGCCATAGGGTGGTGGGGTTTCGGGTTCCGCTGGATAGGTCAGGAGTCCACTACACGCAACAAGCGGCTACACGGGTAGCAGGGGTTGTGTGGCGTGGGCTGGGCGGTTTTTTAGGTTAGATGGCCTTGGGCAAGTACAGAAAGGGCAACAGCCTCAACGGGTGCGGGGCAAAGTCAGGACATGCGGGGACCAAGCAGCAATCGGTATTGTAATTGTCAACTGTCGAAGCTGCGTTGGTAAAGTACCGGAACTTCAAGCGCTGATAGAAAGCACCGAAGCTGAAATCGTTATAGGTACAGAAAGCTGGCTTAAGCCAGAGATAAATTCTGCCGAAATTTTTACAACGGTACAGACGGTGTTTAGAAAGGATAGATTGCATGCAACCGGTGGTGGAGTGTTCGTCGTTGTTAGTAGTAGTTTATCCTGTAGTGAAGTAGAAGTGGATAGTTCCTGTGAATTATTATGGGTGGAGGTTACACTAAACAACCGAACTAGGTTAATAATTGGCTCCTTTTACCGACCTCCCGACTCAGCAGCATTAGTGGCAGAACAACTGAGGGAAAATTTGGAATACATTTCACATAAATTTTCTCAGCATGTTATAGTCTTAGGTGGAGATTTCAATTTACCAGATATAGACTGGGACACTCAGATGTTTAGGACGGGTGGTAGGGACAGAGCATCGAGTGACATTATACTGAGTGCACTATCCGAAAATTACCTCGAGCAATTAAACAGAGAACCGACTCGTGGAGATAAAATCTTGGACCTACTGATAACAAACAGACCCGAACTTTTCGACTCTGTATGTACAGAACAGGGAATCAGTGATCATAAGGCCGTTGCTGCATCCCTGAATATGGAAGTTAATAGGAATATAAAAAAGGGAGGAAGGTTTATCTGTTTAGCAAGAGTAATAGAAGGCAGATTTCAGACTACCTAACAGATCAAAACGAAAATTTCTGTTCCGACACTGACAATGTTGAGTGTTTATGGAAAAAGCTCAAGGCAATCGTAAAATGCGTTTTAGACAGGTACGTGCCGAGTAAAACTGTGAGGGACGGGAAAAACCCACCGTGGTACAACAACAAAGTTAGGAAACTACTGCGAAAGCAAAGAGAGCTCCACTCCAAGTTTAAACGCAGCCAAAACCTCTCAGACAAACAGAAGCTAAACGATGTCAAAGTTAGCGTAAGGAGGGCTATGCGTGAAGCGTTCATTGAATTCGAAAGTAAAATTCTATGTACCGACTTGACAGAAAATCCTAGGAAGTTCTGGTCTTACGTTAAATCAGTAAGTGGCTCGAAACAGCATATCCAGACACTACGGGATGATGATGGCATTGAAACAGAGGATGACACGCGTAAAGCTGAAATACTAAACACCTTTTTCCAAAGCTGTTTCACAGAGGAAGACCGCACTGCAGTTCCTTCTCTAAATCCTCGCACAAACGAAAAAATGGCTGACATCGAAATAGGTGTCCAAGGAATAGAAAAGCAACTGGAATCACTCAATAGAGGAAAGTCCACTGGACCTGACGGGATACCAATTCGATTCTACACAGAGTACGCGAAAGAACTTGCCCCCCTTCTAACAGCCGTGTACCGCGAGTCTCTAGAGGAGCGGAGGGTTCCAAATGATTGGAAAAGAGCACAGATAGTCCCAGTCTTCAAGAAGGGTCGTCGAGCAGATGCGCAAAACTATAGACCTATATCTCTTACGTCGATCTCTTGTAGAATTTTAGAACATGTTTTTTGCTCGCGTATCATGTCATTTCTGGAAACCCAGAATCTACTATGTAGGAATCAACATGGATTCCGGAAACAGCGATCGTGTGAGACCCAACTCGCCTTAGTTGTTCAAAAGACCCAGAAAATATTAGATACAGGCTCCCAGGTAGATGCTATCTTTCTTGACTTCCGGAAGGCGTTCGATACAGTTCCGCACTGTCGCCTGATAAACAAAGTAAGAGCCTACGGAATATCAGACCAGCTGTGTGGCTGGATTGGAAAGTTTTTAGCAAACAGGACACAGCATGTTGTTCTCAATGGAGAGGCGTCTACAGACGTTAAAGTTACCTCTGGCGTGCCACAGTGGAGTGTTCTGGGACCATTGCTTTTCACCATATATATAAATGACCCAGTAGATAGGGTCGGAAGTTCCATCTGTCTTTTCGCGGATGATGCTGTAGTATACAGAGAATTTGCAGCATTAGAAAATTACAGCGAAATGCAGGAAGATCTGCAGCGGATAGGCACTTGGTGCAGGGAGTGGCAACTGACCCTTAACATAGACAAATGTAATGTATTGCGAATACATAGAAAGAAGGATCCTTTATTGTATGATTATATGATAGCGGAACAAACACTGGTAGCAGTTACGTCTGTAAAATATCTGGGAGTATGCGTGCGGAACGATTTGAAGTGGAATGATCATATAAAATTAATTGTTGGTAAGGCGGGTACCAGGTTGAGATTCATTGGGAGAGTGCTTAGAAAATGTAGTCCATCAACAAAGGAGGTGGCTTACAAAACACTCGTTCCACCTATACTTGAGTATCGTTCATCAGTGTGGGATCCGTACCAGGTCGGGTTGACGGAGGAGATAGAGATGATCCAAAGAAGAGCGGCGCGTTTCGTCACCGGGTTATTTGGTAACCGTGATAGCGTTACGGAGATGTTTAATAAACTCAAGTGGCAGACTCTGCAAGAGAGGCGCTCTGCATGGCGGTGTAGCTTGCTCGCCAGGTTTCGAGAGGGTGCGTTTCTGGATGAGGTATCGAATATATTGCTTCCCCCTACTTATACCTCCCGAAGAGATCACGAATGTAAAATTAGAGAGATTAGAGCGCGCACGGAGGCTTTGAGACAGTCGTTCCTCCCGCGAACCATACGCAACTGGAACAGGAAAGGGAGGTAATGACAGTGGCACGTAAATTGCCCTCCGCTATACACCGTTGGTTGGCTTGCGGAGTATCAATGTAGATGTAGATGTAGATATGAGCGTTTTTTATGAAAATGAAACACTAATTTTGAATTGAAAAGTAAAAACATTTTATTCAAAGTACTTACCATTGCTTTCTATACATTTTGACCACCTTTCTGGCAATTTGTGGACACCACGCCAATAGGAACGTTCGTCTTTTGAAGCAAACCAATCAGACACCCAATTTTTGACTTCTTCGTAGGAATCGAAGTGTTCCTCAGCCAATGCGTGTCCCATTGATGAAAACAAATGGTATTCGAAAGGGGCCAGGTCTGGTGAATACGGCGGGTGGGGTAGCAGCTCCTAGCCAAGTGTTTTGATTGTATCCTGAACCAGTTTTGCTTTGCGTGGAGGTGCATCGTCGTGTAAAAGAAATACTTTGGCATGTCTTCTGGCCCATTCTGGTCTTTTTTCGATCAATGTATAGTTCAAATTGAGCATTTGTCTGTAACGATTAGTATTCACAGTTTCACCGGGTTTTAGAAGCTCATGATACACCACACCTTTCTGATCCCCCCAAACACAGAGCACTGTCTTTTTGCCGAATCGATCTGGTTTTGCAGTCGATGTTGATGGTTTTCCCGGATTAACCCATGATTTTTCCTGTTTAGGATTCTTAAAATAAATCCATTTTTCATCGCCAGTAACAATTTGATGCAAAATGATTTTCTTTCATGTCTTTGAAGCAATATTTGACAAATGGTTGCTCGGTTTTCCATCTGTCTTTCATTCAGTTCATGTGGCACCCATTTTTCACACTTTTGGACCTTTCACATAGCTTTCAAACGGTCAGAATTGTTTGTTGTGCAACATTTAGCATTGCTACCATTTGCTTCTGACTCAAAGTTTCATCTTCATCCAATATTGCTTGCAATTCGGCATCTTCGAACTTTTTTGGTGGTCTTCCACGTTCTTCATTTCTTACATCAAAATCATTATTTCTGAACCGTTGAAACCACCTTTTGCATGTTGCTTCTGATAGAGCATGGTCACCATATGCCTCGACAAGCATTCGATGCAACTCTGCAGCACTTGTTTTCAAATGAAAACAAAAAATTAATACTTTCCGCAAATCATCACTTTCTGGTACAAAATTCTACATTGTTAAAACGATGAAAACATATGATGTTGTTTGTTCCATGACTTGATGTATACTAAATATCCTTGACAGATGTCATACCAACCAAACAAAAAAAATGAAGGGTCGTTGACAGCAAATGTTCCCTATCGACACATTAGTATCTTAACGCTCATTTCATACTGGCACACCTGGATTTTGTTTTTATGTGCTTAATGTATTTCCGCACGATGACATCAGTGTCATTGTAAAATGTTTAAAGATAGATTAAAGTGATCAGATTTTTTTGTTTTTGAAAAGCAAGTCCCTGTAGCCAAACTTCCTGGGAGGCAGCTCTCACCTGTCCTGCAGCTTTGTGGTTGTTGGGGTAGGGAGGACTCACTGGCGCTTGGGTTGGTTATTCTGCAGTGGCAACAGGAGTGGGATTTCAGAAAAACAGAGCCTTCTCTTGTATTAGCATGTTTGTGTCTATAATCATAACGCATCGGCGCCGTACTTTAACTGTCTACACCACAATGTGAGTCTCTTATTTGGTCGGCTCGTAAAAAATTTATTCGCCCCACCATCCGATGGTCCTGTAACTATAGTCCGTTTTAAGTCACTTAATAGTTGACACATCACGGGCTGGAGCTGGCTTCCTCCAGTGAGAGCGCTCAGCGTCACGCCCGAACCCTTCGCAGTTGCCAAACTGCCACAACAAATACCCAGTTGTCTTCCATTGTTTGGCTAGTGTTGTGTATCAAACGTGCGTGGTCAGTTACCATCGTAGTGAGGTTGGTTCTCGTGTGATTTATTATGTCTGACGAAATCCGAAAGAAAAGAGCCAGACACAGTGCAAACACATCAGAAAAGAAAGCGGGACAAGGAACTGAGTTTTAAGGACAATCGCGACAACTCGTGCGCGTTGTGCGGAAACAGTTTGACAGGGAGGAGGAAAATGGGGGCCGTCTCTTACCAGTTTCAAAAGTTGTAACACGAACAGCAGCCGTGGTTACGTACTGAATAATGTCTTGCTTTCGAGAGGACAAGGTTGGAGTCTTATCCTTTTAAACTGATTGGTTTGGAGCATTGTTGATAATAATTGGCGACGGATTTTTTAAAATTGGTGACAACGTATTTTCGAACCAATTTAAAAATGTTTTATAATTAATTTCCTCGTGGTACTCTGATGTTTTGACAGACGGGAATAAGGCCGTGGTAGATACCACCATGTAAACATTAATTCTACCGCCTCTTCTCCAGTGGGGAGTGCCACACCTTCTCCTTTGTCGTCACTCCAACCTTTCGCAACAGTAAGACCTGAGTCACTCATGTCTCATCGATCCAGACAATGTCCTCGGTACTGATATCTTTCATTTCGCGCAAAAATCTGCATTGCCACGCAGCTATGTCCTCTCGTTACATAAACATTTTACGGCCTGAAATATTTTTCTATTTATAGCCGAGGCTTGTATATGCGACGTCGGATCGCGTCTTGTGAAGTATGCAGAAACGCGTAACACAACTGTATACTTTCGCAAAAGACGCGATCCGACGTCGCATATACTATTATTATCATATAAGAGACTGACCTACATCAGATAAGCTTCGTACAACACTGCATAAGGCCGAACTTTCTGAAGGCAGCAGATCGCTTTTGCGACTGCTTCTGCAGTAATTATTATCGACAATGCTGCATTCAGTTGAATAGGATAATAATCCAACCTTGTCCTCTCGAAAGCAAGACGTTATTCAGTGCTTACGACAAGACAGAGTACTGAGGACGGTTCAATGAGAATAGTAGAATTATTTGAACACGTATCGCTAGATAAGTCACAGTTTCCAAACTGAGTTATCGGAGAGGTAGCTTATGTTCGAAGACAGAGTCATAAGATTACCACCTGATCAGTGCCAGTTTAACACTATTGTACTAACTTGGGCGAAAGTGAAAGGATATGTTGCTCGTCAAAATAAAAAAATTCTGTGAATGAAGTTGAGAAACTGACTATTCACTACCTGAAACATGTCATCGAGAGCGACTGGAGTTCTTTTGTGATGCGTACGAAGCGGGTAATTGACGAAGCGTGAAATAATTAAGGTATTCTCGAAGATACTGCTACGGAACTTGCTATTACTTCCATCTGTTCGTCCACTTGGGTGACTCTGACATGAGTGGTAGCCACCCTCTTTTGGACAGGTGCCTGCAGGTAGCATTTGGTGGACGTAAGTACACAAAAAAGTTTCCTGATTTTTAAACAGAGTACATTATTTCTATATGCCTTACCTGCGTGGCCTATAGCGTGTAACGTGTCAGCTCCTGATGCCAGCGTGAATGTAGTTCCACGTAACCAATGAAAGCAAAAAAGTACAGTTGTCTTTGCCACTGACTACTCTCTTGAGTTTGCTCTCAGAGGTCAGCTTTAATCGCCGTGGACTAAGCGAGCGTGATGAATAGTTTTGCCACAGCTAGTTGACCGCCGTCTTCTCGGATAGACTGCAAATCTCGAGGTTTTGGTTATGTTAGTAGTTCAGTCACTTATAATCAGATCTTGACAGAGCATCTCGATTTCCTGTCGTACCTCAAAATGGCCACTATCAACATTTCTCCGCATTACACGTAAAAATAGAAGACCTCACACGTTCAATAATATTATCAATTCGTCATCATACTGACCGCCTGAGATCGCGTATTGGCGTGTTGCCAATATCAGAAATATTGACGAGCAGTATTGATACCCCAAAAATATTCTTAATGCGTGCTGAGAATGTCGGGTCGAGCATCAACGTTTGACGTTATTCGCCATTCGGTTGTTGACAGAGCTTCATGAACCAGCCACACAGTACTAATGTTCACTCTTCATGTTATCAGTTCATATTTGAGTATAACATCTCTCAGAGTCAACTTTCGTAGTAGGCTTTAACAGAAAACAGTTTTTAAAGGACAATCCAATAGTCTTATCACTTTACAGTGATCAATCGAGCTTTTCTGAGGCACTCTTTTCTTCTTTAGTTTGGAAACATAGTAGGTCTCGCCATGTACTGGATCTGCAATGGCTACGAAATACATATGAGCCTCGTCGCATTAAATACGTCAATTACTTGAATATATCATTGCAGTATAGATGTAATTATTTCACAGGTTTCAATAAAATTTTTGCTAATTGTGTGTGATGGTATTACAGCACTAAATTAAAAGTATTCGAATTGACCTGCCTGTCGCGATTGCCTCTCCCATTGGCGAATCTAGCTTTTCTATTTTACGTCATATCAACATTAATAATTTGTCGTAAAATGAAGGATTCATACGACAATGATTTGACATATTTTCCTTCCGTGATTAAAATTTTAATCAGTATATTAACATACGACAAGTAGCTTCATTTTGTACCATTCTCGGATGTCTTGCGCCACTTTCGTTGTTTTCTGTTGTTTACCAGTTAAAGCTAAAATAATTACTGCACACGTGTTCTTTTCAATGATCGCCATCTTAAGCTTGTAAAATGTTGAAAATAGAATCATAAACTTCAAAATGTCACAATCGCTTTAGCAGAACAGTCATTCATATTATGGCAACAGTATTTGCTGAAACCGCTAATCTGAATAAAAGTTCTACAAAAGAGATCGTGACAGTTTCAAGTTTGTTACTTCTATTTTCATTTCAGTATAGATCGCCACAGAATGGAATAATGCCAAGCATATACAGGGTGATTCAAAAAGAATACCACAACTTTAAAAATGTGTATTTAATGAAAGAAACATAATATAACGTTCTGTTATACATCATTACAAAGAGTATTTAAAAAGGTTTTTTTTCACTCAAAAACAAGTTCAGAGATGTTCAATATGGCCCCCTCCAGACACTCGAACAATATCAACCCGATACTCCAACTCGTTCCACACTCTCTGTAGCATATCGGGCATAACAGTTTGGATAGCTGCTGTTATTTCTCGTTTCAAATCATCAATGGTGGCTGGGAGAGGTGGCCAAAACACCATATCCTTAACATACCCCCATAAGAAAAAATCGCAGAGGGTAAGATCAGGGCTTCTTGGAGGCCAGTGATGAAGTGCTCTGTCACGGGCTGCCTGGCGGCCGATCCATCGCCTCGTTCTCGGCCGTCCAGAACTTTTCCCTTTACACAAACACCCATTCTCTGTAAACTGTCTATACCAACGTTTAATACACCACCTATCAGGAGGTTTAACACCATACTTCGTTCGAAATGCACGCTGAACAACTGTCGTGGATTCACTTCTGCCGTACTCAATAACACAAAAAGCTTTCTGTTGAGCGGTCGCCATCTTAGCATCAACTGACGCTGACGCCTAGTCAAGAGCACCTCAAGCGAACAAATGTACAACTAAATGAAACTTTATAGCTCCCTTAATTCGCCGACAGATAGTGCTTAGCTCTGCCTTTTGTCGTTGCAGAGTTTTAAATTCCTAAAGTTGTGGTATTCTTTTTGAATGACCCTGTATAATATCGTTAAATCGCGTTTCCCACTGACAATACCGACAATATTACTGATGGGGTGAGAGTCGCTTTATTATTTTGACGATATGTAAAACCAGTACTGTCAATAAATACTGAACGCGTGCAAGCCTGTTACGAGCACTAGTGAAGAGTCGTATTATACAGAGTTGCAGCGGGCAACCGATGTGGCAACACTGTCGCTGCAAGTGACGAACGTCAATTATCAGGTAATGTTAAACGAACTACAAGCAACAATTTGGTGGTTCCAGACAGCTGAAAAAAATTAAATAGCAATAGGAGGATTCATATTTAGCTTGCCGACATGATAAATAATCACTCAATTGGCCTATGATTTGCATCATTGTACTTGTAATTTTACCTCCTGCACGAATCGTTACTTAGAAATATTAAACTATTAAACAAATAATTGTGTACTCTTTCATTATAAGGAAATGAACAACACAACAGCAGACACGTCTACACATGTGGGTGACATGTTGCAAAATACATTCCGGCTTACATTATTAAAGGGATGTGAGCGACAGATGTGAATGTGACTTCTGGAATATCTCGACTGAGTGTTATAGAGTCATTAGTGTCTGAAATATACACTAATGCAAAAATAGAACATCCTCAAGGACAAGGTCATTTTATTGACAAACGAGGTGACAGGCACCTCATCATTGTAGAAAGGCATGATAACAAACTCAGACCAAATGAAACACACATCACAGGGCAAAGAAAGGGTGACCAAACAATCTGTGATGCCTCTCTAACTAGTTGTAAAAGTAATTGCAGTGGTATACGCTTAACAAAGAATAATTATCACAATTAGTGTATTGAAACTCAAGATTTCACGGTGACATATCAGGATTCCCTTAACTACTACATAAAGCAGAGAGACCATGTAATTTCTCTGTTATTGCTCGTCCTTTTGCTCTCGTGCCTTAGGCCGTGATTCTGTACGCCATTCGATGTACGAAGGCTTGCTCCCTATTCATATAATTTAAATTACCATCAAATAATAATTATCAGTGTTGAATTTTTAAAACTTGTTCATGCTTTGAAACGCAAACCTTTTCCTTTCCTTACATTTACATAAATATGTCCTATAATTTGTGCGGGTGGAAACTTGTGTGGTATTTTAGTTCCAGAAGTAGCTTAAAATTAGTTTTCTTTTATTTCTCACCCTCCACATAATGAACAACCGGCATTCTAAAGTTATTTACTAAGTACAATTTTCAGTTAACACAGCACGGTTACCTCTGATTGTTTAAAATTATACTTTACATAAAACCACACTAGGTCGCTTGCACTAACTTTGGCTTGAGTCTGGCGAAGTAATATTTCAGAATTAGAAGAATTTTCAATTCATTTAGCGACAGAGAGAGAAATATTTAATATACATAGCATAGGTAATTTTTCGTAGCAGTAAAATACATCTATGGTCACAGAATAATAATTCCTAACAACGCGATAATTTCACTTTACGTAGAGAAAATGTCTGAAGTGCAGTTTCCATTATTAAATGTTGGAAGAGAAGTTCATAATAATAAAAGGTATTTATTCTTGCTTTCCAAAAATTGTTTGCAGATATTTTGTCAATTTCCCGCACTAAAATGACTCAAGTCATCAGAAAGCACAGGTAGACTGTAGTTTAAGTCGTACCCTTCTCTGGCAGCAACGTATGCGTGTCTTGTCGCATACAAACGATCACAAAGGTGCCGAACGGTATCCTGCGATAGACTGCGTGAAGCACCTTGCGCGTTTCGTTGCAATTCGGCAGTGGCTCTTGGAAGCCCTTGAGAACGATTAAGCTACCGACCTTGAGGGCCAGGTCATTTTTCGTACATCACGAGAAGCATACAGCGTCGCTGTAACCATATGTGGACAAGTACTGTCCTGCTTAAAACGCATATCACCTTGCGCACATAGAGACGACAGTTGCGCGGCTTGTGTCATGTAGCGGGCACTGGTTAGTTCACACAGCTGAAACACCAAATACAGCCGCGGCGAGGTGTAACTGATGGTTTGCACACCGTAAAGCCTGCGGTGGGAACTGTTTATAGCGGGCGAATGCACTTCAGAATGTAATGGTTCTTTAGTTACGTGACCATTACGGCACTCCAACCCCAATTCTCGATACCAGTAATATCGTACTACTTTTCTGCGAAGTAACAGACATATTTTTGTGACAATATTCATATTTGGTTTTATTAATGTATAGGGACTCCGATGTATCGATATATTACAGTGATATGATTCTTGTGTGTATTCATTTCTGTGAGACTGTCATAATCTTTGACTTACTTGTAACCGTATTGGCGCGAATGCGCACATAGCAGTCTTTGTGTCACTTTGCAGAAGTTAAGTTGTTATTTCGCTTTGTAAGAGAACAGTCAGGTCTTGTGTTTGATTAAAGTGCAAATTAAATATATGAAGATTGATACAAAACTGTTCTCTTGATGATGTGACAATTAAGAAGAAGTATATGTGAATTTACAAGAAGTTTAATAAAAATGAGGATCGGGAACACCAAGTCAAAAATTATTTCTACCCTACCATTGTTCTGACCTGGGATTGTTTGCTCATTAAGAATTTCCTGAAAAACGCTTCTGTTAGGTCTTCAAATATTGCTAAAATACAGACCTGGACCCCCTAGCAGTCAATGTGGAATCACCCTAGAATCAACAAGATGAGCCATAACAACTTCGACCAAAGCTACGTGGGAATCCATTCAAATAAGTGCCAAAATTAATCACTTTTTTACAGTGACTTCATTATTTCCATTCTGACAATACCATCCACAGTCAATAAATTTGTTGTTGCCCAATAAAGCGAACACATGCTGTGTGAGCAACATTATTAATCTGATTTCTAACCTACTTTGCAAGTGGTGGTATTGTTAGCAGAATAGGCAGTTCACCAAGTCTACGCCACATGCATGTACGCCCATAACCAGCCTGCAGACAGGACCTCATCTCATCGCTGAAGACAGCAGAGCTCCGTTCGACCCTCGAGTCAACTTCTTCACAACACCTGAACAGCTATGCTTGGCAGTGTCACGGCGTCTGTGATAGCTTGCCCAGAGGCACACGTCACCTTAATGCTGCTGCAAACAGACTGGCCGCAGTGGTTTCTGATGTCACAGAGGCTGCGACATGTCCCCGGTTTTAGTCGCTGGATAATGTATTGCTGCTCGCACGGTGCGGCCGTCTTGACATCTGTCTGTACTAAGTGGCTGTACAGGACCTGATCAATAGATGGGGAAATTTTCCACAGACTGCTGTGCCCAACATGTGCAGCAATTAGCGGTACTTGTATCCACCTGTCGATAGACACACAATGTGGCCCTGTAAAAATGGCTGAAGCTGACAGGAGTACGTACTTCTCGGTAGGGTGCGGCTGTACCTAGAACGGCTGTTGCAAATACTGTTCATATCTAAAGTTAGCATGCATACTGGAAGCACACAGGGTGCAGAGACAGGTCTGCTGAGAGGTATCTGTTTGCCGACGATCGTGATTAATGTGAGCGTGGGGTTGATGTGCTATTCTGTTATTCTGCGCAACAGATTAATCTGACATGTACCCTTTACCCTGTGGCTCCTGCAAGATGCAATATCCACCCCTACACTACTACAGAAGTCAGACAGATGCTCCTAACGTTCTAAAGAGAAATGCCTGAAAAACTTTCAGCAATAAATATCTTCTGGGGTCGTCTGCTGTAAGAAAATGACACAAAAATTCACAAAATTTCCACTTAGCGTGTGAGATACTTGGGTACTGGAATAGTGCTAATTAGTGTAATAAAAACATGAAACTAACAAAAGTTATTATTTATTTTGCAAAAATTCTGAGAAATCACAATGGCACTTTTAGTTACGAATGGAGCAAGTTATATCCTGGTACTTTTCAGAATGTGAAGTTACCTCTCAAGGATAGGATTCGCTAATGAAATTTCTATAGAAAGTTTAAGATTGTTGTTGACTTGGCCAGAATGGCTGACAGGGGCGCCTATGCAACTTCAATAATTATACTTCAGAATGTTGCTAGGTACGGTCGAGGCTGTCGCATGTGAAATGCAGTGAAGTGTACTGTTGTGGAGGAAACATGGGGCTAGCAATAGCTGTAGCGCACAATACCCTAAGCTGCGATGACTGTTGTCTGCGCCGTTCGCTGCTGACAAATAAGATAACTCTCGTTCTATTTGGATTGTCCTTCGCCAATCAAACTCTCCCTATGTCTTGATGAAGTCCAGGATTTCTATTCGCCTCTAGGCTGACTATTGGCGTGGTACACCGGTCAGATAACCAGTCCACCGCAACGCCACTCAAAAATTCGCTTGCAGGCGTTTAACTATAACTCTGTCCATTCACACCACACAATAAGTGTGTCGGCCAACACAGTGAACAACGCTTAATCGCATGGACCCAATATAGAGAGTCGCACTTCTATTTGCTCTCGACAGAGGTGCTCTCCCAGTGAAGTACTGAGGAGAGACTTGTTCCTCGCTCCAAGAGCGACAACGGATGGCGCCTCTCCACACCAGACGTGAAAGGGTATATATTTCAGTCTCTTCCATTACTCCTTCAGCTCAAGGTGCCAGAAATATTGTCTGCCAATCAGCATTGCTCTTCTAAAACGGGAGAATGACGTTTTGTTTAAGGCGACCAATCCGGAAATCTGTAGTATCGGCGTTTGGCGTTTGCTGTCTCCCTGTGAAAATCTCTGAAACTGTGAGCTATGTGTAAAGAATACGTAGGCTGGCCACTCCCACACAATGTATCGGAATTTCCTTATAAGCTGAACACGGGGTCGTTCCTCCTTTCCCTTGGGCCCACGCTGTCTGCTCCACGGGCATCCACAGGCCGACATAGATGGGTTTGGACTGGCCTCCTGGCGTGCGGTTGCCTCTCTCAGACTAAAAGCTCCTGTGACCGTCATGTCTAGAATGTATGTGTGTATGCCAGCCTCGAGTATTTCAACCACGGTGCGCACTTGCGATGTATTAGTTATTTGTATATCGTTTACATGAATTCATACAACATTGACTTTATCTTATATAGTTTGGGCTCGAATGAAGCGTCTTGAAGTGCGGAATATGATTGTGAGGGCGGAATATGTAAGCAATGAAGGTCAGGAAACGACGACGTCTTACACTAATAAATTACTTACAGTACAAATTGTCAGTAGGCATGTACTAACAGTCCTTGAGAATAATGCATTTTTTTATGGCAGTGTATGTTAATGATGCAGTGGAAACCATTGGGACTTCAATTATGCTTTTAGAGGATGCTGTTTTCTGTAGGAACATTGTGACGCTGGAACCCGGCGGATTAACGACGACGGCCGGTGTGCAGGCCAGCCTGGATGTGGTTTTTAGGCGATTTTCCACATCCTACTAGTTAATTACCGGGCTGGTCCCCACGTCCCGCCTCAGTTACACGACTCACAGACATTAGAAACACATTCACACTATTTCACTATTTACACTCGACGCAGACAGCTGGGGTACACTCATTCCGTCCTGGAAAGCGAGGGGGGGGGGGGGGGGGGAGGGGAATAGGTGGCGGCAGGAAGGGCATCCGGCCACCCCGTAAAGATTAACCCTGCCAAATCCGTCCTTAACCCTGCCAACCCTGCGCACGGTGCAGGGTAAAGGCAGTAGCAAAAGAAAGAAAGAAAGAAACTGCGACGCTGGAACATTGTAGCGAAATGAAGTAAGACATGTATATGAACAGTGGTTGGTGCAGGGATTGGTAATTGACCCTGAAGGTAAGAGATCTAAAGTGCTGCACGTAAATAGGCGCAGAGATGGATTACTATTCGATTACATCATTGGAGAGAAACCCCTAGAAACAGTATCTGCCGTAAAGTACCAAGATGCAAACACCTGTAGCACCCTAGAATAGAATAGCAATGAAAAGGAAAAGCAGGCGCAAAGGCTGAGATTCATTGGAAGTACGTTATAGAAATGGAATTCATCCACGAAAGAAGCGGCTCACGAAACAGTGGGACGAACGGTTCTTGCGCTGTTCATCAGCGTGTGACCATTACCAAATATGATTAACAGAAGAGATAGAGCAGCTCCAACGAAGGACGGCGTGTTTAGTCACAGCGTCGTTTAATAATGCATGTGCAAGAGAGTTACGGTGATGTTCAACAAAAGCCAGTAGAAGTCGCTACGAGACGGGTCTTATTTAGAAGATTGCTGTTGAAATTCAGCGAGTGTCCGCACGAAGAAGTCGAACTACATATTACGTCCCTCCTCCTCCACCTCCCCCACATGTATATGCTTACTTATGAAAGGTTTGTATACTTGTTAATGAAGGATCGCTTCGCCCACTCCTCCAATACTGCCCTTAAACCACATGAAATACGCATATTTGTTTAAGAATCACCTCTTATCATAGACAAGGGGCTTTTCATAACTATAAGTGTATGGCTGCGTTGAGAAATAGCTGGTTTTTAGTAAGTTCGGTTTTGTTGATAACATTTTTTCTCTGTCACGGTTTCCTGAACATCCTCTTCTTATGTACACTGTGACTGTGTAACGCCAGTACCATTTTAGTTTTATGTGAAATGTCGTTTTTAAAATGTTCTGTTCTCTTACTGATGTGAACAATACCAATAAAGATGATGAAAGTGCTAATGGAGCTGATTTAAAAGCATGTAATATGCGTAAGGAAGGTGATCGCAGGTCTATGAACTACAAAATCAATCGCATAAAGAGAACAAGAATTGATGGATATAAATATGTTAATTATAAAGGAAACATCTTGTAAGCAAGGAAAACTGGAATGTCTCGCATTAAATGGACTAATGCTCTTAAAAAGTCTATGTATCACATGAGTCTACTCATATCGAAGAAAATTTTTAGTCTTTTTTTTTCAGATGCAGACTGAAATGACTCAATAAAGTAATTGGAGATGACCAAATTGAAATCCTACATACATATGAAGATTTTAACAGCACAGACGAACAAGATCAGTTTCTCGTGTGAAGACCAAACGCTGTAGGCTTAGCCCCACAAAAGAAAACGGGGAAGTTGAAATGCAGACCACCATGCCCTGTCACTCCGTGGATCATAAAAGCTAATGTTATTTTTGTTTATTATTATTATTTACTATTATTATTATTATTATTCTAGTGAGTGGTTGCATCATCAAGAACTGAGGTATGTAACAATGCGTTTTTAAGTCTGCATTGTATTGGTGAAAAAGAGTGAGAAGGCTAAAAGTGCTATTGATTGGCTAGAGACCTAGAGAGATCAGGGGAAAGCAAAAGAGTTGAAAGACCTTTCCAAATGACTTTACAGGCGTGATTAAGGATCACATTAATTCATTTCCTGAGAAGGCTTCCATGAAAATCAAGTACTTAGACACAAAGTTGACATTAAAATTATGTGTTCTTAGTTCAAAGAAAAATACAATTGAACTATTCTGATTGTGAACATAATTACTATCCCGAATGATGTTTTTACTCTGCAGAGGTGTGTGCGCTGATATGACACTTCGTGGCAGATTAAATCTGTGTGCCGGACCGAGACTCGAATGCGGGACCGTTGCTTTTTACGGGCTAGGGCTCTACCAACTTCTTTCTCTATTTAATTTTTTGTTTATTTTTTGTTCCGTTTGTTCGTGCGGGCATCACATGACGCTCGTTGAAGTTCATCGTAGGTCTGTTGACTCAGTTTTGTTATTACAAAGAGCACCTAACTCTCTGTCCGAACACGCTGAGCCGGCGCCTAATAAGCTACCCAAGCCCGACTCACAACCCGTCCTCACAGCTCCAATTCTGCCAGTACCTCGTCTCCTACCTACCAGACATCACAAAAGCTCTTCTGCGAAACTTGCAGAACTAGCACTCCTGGAAGAAAGGATATTGCGGATACAGGGCTTGCCACAGCTTGGGAGATGTCTGCAGAATGAAATTTTCACTCTGCAGCGTGAAACGCGTGCGTTTCATATGTAGCGATGGCGAGGCATGACAGAATCTCTGACCAGAGAGTTATTTATCGTTAAATAAGGTAATGAAGCACCATTGCGCAGTGTAACCTCCCCGTGAAAATGAAAGAAAAATGACTATAATTAAATGTAAATGGGCATCATGCTAAACGTAACCTCCCAGCAGAAATAAAAGAAAAGACTATGATAATGAAAACGAGCCCAATGTTTGGTCCCCACAAAAATTATAGAATAATAATGACCCAGTGGAAACTCGACATAAAAATTAAGAAATGAACATGAATCATTAAACCCACAATAATAGGGCAGCAGCTCTGACCTTAGGCCCTGTGCAATAATTAATCTGATAAATTGATTCTGGGAGGAAAAGCATAGGAAATATTGTTTCAATTGTAATGATTCTTTTCTAAAAAAACGATTGCTTTAAAAACAAAATTATTATTGGGGCATTTCTTGAACAAATTAATTACAATTAACATACATTACATTATCAGATGTGCGCAATGGTGCTTATTTAACAATATACCTCTTCCCGAACCTTGACCAGAGACCCATGTCGACGCCCGCCGACTCCTCACACACAACTCCGACTGAGTACAACTCACAACTGCAACTGAACACTCGCGCGGTCAAGTGCAGACTAGCAACGATAAATAACTCTCTGGTCAGAGATTCTGTCATGCCTCGCCATCGCTACATATGAAAAGTACGCATTTCATAACCCTCAACTGGGGGGGCAAAAATTTGGCAGCGATGGTGAGTCATTTGGACTTGCCATGAGCAACAAATTTTTTCATAATTAATTAACTTTACAATCATAGAATATACAGATGTAGAACATGAAGTAACTGTGGTGCACATGCACCGAGTACAAAACATATTAGGCAATAACAAAAAGTGAGTACAAAACATATTAACAAATGACATAAGTGCACATGCACTGAAAAATTCTTCAACGTTTTCACAACAAATAAACATAATGAGTACAAATCTCATTGACAAATGACATAAGTGAACATGTACTGTAGTTCAGAACATATCAGCAAATCAAAATGCACATACAATGAGTAGAAATCATGTTACAAAAATGACAAAAGTGCACACGTACTGAAAATCTCTTTAGCAGTTTCACAACAAATAAACGTAATGGCAAAAAAAGTCATGTTGACAAGTGACATAAGTGCACATGCACTGTAGTTTAGAATATATCAGCAAATCACAAAATGTATATACAATAAGTAGAGATCATGTTAGAAAAATGACAAAAGTGCACACGCACTGTAATTCAGAATATATCAGCAAATCGAAAAAAAATGTATAGGCCATGAATACAAATGATGTTAGCAAAAAAAATGATTGTCACTATGTTACAAGAATTAGGATAGGAAAGGGAAGGATTGCATCATGGTTGTAGCACTTTAGGTTGCACGCAGCTGCACTGAAAGTCCATTTCTTTCCACAGAAGTACAACACCAAGTGAGACAATCTGAAGTTCTTTTCCCAGAAGTGTTTATCAGCGTAGCCAAGACACTGAAATGTCGTAGTAATATTCCATGTTATCATTTTGGCAGTACATCAGGTACACCAAACAGTGGGACCATAATAACTTCTCCATCGCTCACGGTGGTGGACAGCATGTCGTGTCAACACCACGCTCTTACAAGGCACACCAACGTAGAATTAGTGCAAAAACCAAATATAGTGCTCCATGATCAAGAGGATATACAGGACAAATGGATATTGCAGTAATTCAGGGTAGTTAGGTCAGAAGGTGAAGGACATTAAGTCACATACTAGTCTTCATTGGGAATTACATTAGTAGTTTGTGGCATTCAGTGCCCAGTTATTGAACATTTCTGTACCATGTATGTAGTATTACAGAAAAATGTTCATTAATTGTTTTACAGAGAGCATTGGCACTCATTACCTAATTACAAATCATAGAAGTCATTCGTTTTACAGAGAACATTGAAATTCGTTGCCTAATTACAAATCATCAGAAGTCATTCGTTTTACAGAGAACATTGAAATTCATTGCCTAATTACAAATCATGAGAAGTCATTAGTTTTACAGAGAACATTTTACAGAGAACATTGGCATTCATTCCCTAATTACAAATCATAGAAGTCATTCGTTTTACAGAGAACATTGAAATTCGTTGCCTAAATACAAATCATCAGAAGTCATTACTTAAAACAGGAGGTAGTCAATAACATAGTATTACAGAATAATGTTGATAATTAATCATTGGTCATCCCAATACAGTAATCAGTAGCATTCATTTCCCAGTTACATAGCATTATTAATTAACCATTGGTCATTCCAATACAGTAATCAGTAGCATTCATTTCCCAGTTACAAGGCATTATTAATTAATCATTGGTCATCCCAATACAGTAATCAGTAGCATTCATTTCCCAGTTACAAAGCATTATTAATTAATCATTGGTCATCCCAAAACAGTAATCAGTAGCATTCATTTCCCAGTTATAAAGCATTATTAATTAATCATTGGTCATCCCAATACAGTAATCAGTAGCATTCATTTATGCCTTCATTATTCAAGTGACATACTATTGAGAGCTAATCAGAATCACTCAGAACTCCCTTAAACTGGTATCATTATTTGGGACTGGTAATACATTTTTTTGTTAGCAATGCATTGCTTTGGGTAATTATAGGGGAAAGCAAGAAGAGAAAGAAAAAATAATTTGGTTCTGGGTTGTTCCTGTAAATGAAAATGTGTAACGTCATTCGTCATGAGTCAGCTGTAGCAAGATTATGAAACAAGTAGAGTATATGTAATTACATTCATAAATGTCATAGATTTAATGAACAACTGCTTATAGCACATTAATTTCATAAATAATATCTCCTGCAAAAATATATAAAAAAGTGGATTATTAAGCTGAAAGAAGAAACGCATTTTATGCTGAAAAGTAGTGAACTTCGAATGAACAGGTAGTGAAATGTGTATAAAGATGTGTTCCATAGCTGTCCTTTCCAAAACCTTCAGTCATTATACTATGCAATATAACACCTGCTGTCAAAGCGAACTGCAACAAATACTTAAATAACTACATAGCATAAATACATAACTTCCACAATATCCTCATCTGTAAAGAAAAAACTTCATTATCCATCAATTCATTATCTATATTATCATAACTCCATTATTATCATCACCTATAAAGGAAAACTTCATCATCCATAGTAGCATATTCTTCATCATTATTCATCAGCATTCATTATCATCTGCAAAAAATCACTTCATTACTCATTACATAACTATTCCTTATCTCTAGCATATTCCATCACTAAAACTAAGATGTGTAGTTCTGTCTGACAGCCTGCATCAATCGCCTTGTATTCTGAAAGAAAAAATTAGTTAAGACTGCTATTCTACGATGTGTATAGTATATTCTTGTTAACGCTTGTTAATTCTGATCCATTTACTCTTCATCACGAGGTTTGCATCTTCTTTGGATCACTTCGAAGGTGGAATTGCCATTTTGTTTAATTTATTTCTTTCACGCATCATTTCTTTCTGAAATTGATGAACAGAGATTAATGTCTTGCATTTAAATCATATACTCACTAAATAATGATTGGTTTATGGTAACATAATTAAGCATACAGCATAACATGACAAAAAACGTAATATGTGAAAAATTTATATAGTGTTCAGAGGCAAAAATGTATTCAGTGTATCACAATGTAACAGTAAAGTAGTCATGATGTTGAGATATCATAAGGCAAAATGTCAAAGTCAACTGGTGTTTGCTATATCTTAACTATTTCATAGTGCACACAAACATAATATGAAACAATCGTATATACATAAGAAAGACAAAAAAAAAAAAATGTGACGTTCGTTGTGTTCAGCTTGTACGTTGTGTAGTGAATATAGGCGAGAATTCAAGACTTTAATGGAGAGAAAATTTAATAATATTAATATGTCACTAGATAACATTGCATAATTATTCATAAGATACGTAAGTTTCTCTGGAAAAAATGTGCACAGTCTGATATGTAAAACAAGAAGAGCGACCTGCTAACCTTACCTTGCCGGGCACTTGCCAAGAAAAAATACGATAATCATCAATAAGTAGTCACATAAATATAATTGCATAAGTGGTCATAAAATGTGTAAATTCATCTGGAAAAATATGCACGGTCTGATGTGTAAAGACAAGAAGAGCGACCTGCTAACCTTGCCTTGCCGGGCACTTGCCAAGTAAAAATACGATAATCATTGGTAATAAGTCATGTGTATATAATTGCATAAGTGATCATAAAATTAGCAAAATGGCATTATAACATGTTAAATCATAAAGTGTCTTCATTCAATAAAAGGTTTGATGTTTGAGCAATGGTGGTTGCCTTTGGATTTTCTGGTTCTCAAAGTTTCGACGTGTACAACATTGGGGTGAGGAATGCTGCGAATCCGATATGGACCTGTGTATAGAAGTTCAAATTTACTGCACCTACCTTTTCCTTTGTTGGATAAATAGTGTGTACGTACTAATATATTCTGTCCAATGTGAAAGTCACGGCGTGTACAAACCTGTTTTTGCTGTCTTCTCCGGCGCTCTGCGGCACGTTTGATGTTGTTCAGCGCAATGTCGATTATTTCGTGGTGTCGTAATCGACGAGATGTAGGAAAGTTTACCAATTCTGTAATTTTGTTAAGTGGTTCAACATTTTTCAGTATAACAGACGGAGATAGCATAGTGGATTCATTTGGAATGGAATTAATTACATCTTGGAATGAGAATATGTGTGTGTCCCAATCAATACGTCTTTTGTGGCAGTATATTCTACACAGTTTACCAATTTCTTTCATTAATCGTTCACAAGGGTTCGAAGAAGCATGGTACTTGGATATATAGATCGGAGAAATGTTTCTAGCTCGTAACATACGTGTCCATATAGCAGATGGAAATTGTGATCCATTGTCAGAAATTACTTTCAACACAGGCCCTACATGAAATAGAAAATGCTTTACAAATGCTTTCGAAACTGTTTTAGCAGTAGCTTTGCGTAACGGAGTGAAGGAACAAATTTTGAAGTGAGTTCAACAGCGACAAAGATGTAACAAAAAACTCTATTAGTTCTGGGATTCGGACCAAAAATGTCTACAGCGGCCATATGTCTTAATTTAACAGGTACAATGGGATATAATGGAGGAATATGTGAAGTTGTCTCTGAATTAGCTTTCTGGCAAATTTTACATGATGCTAAAACTCGTCGTATACGTTTCTCCATGTTGGCAAAATAACAGTTCTGTCTCAGTATAAAAAAACATTTTCTAGCTCCGTAATGTGCGTAACTTAAATGAGTATACCAGATTTATTTGTTAACAAGCTCGTCGGGAATGCATAATAACCAATTGTTGCTGTCAGGATGAGAGCGGCGAAATAGAATGTCATTGCGTACAGTGTAATGGTTTCTAATCGTAACATTATTCTTATCTTGCCAGAGGTGTTTAATCTCTTTCGACACGTTCTCTTTATTCTGCTCTTGTGCTATGTCCTGTAATGACGACGAAATAAAATTTTCAAATGCAACTTGTTGAATGTATATAACGCTGAAATTTGCTTTGCAGAAGTTGGTTGCGAAGTCTTGCTGATTGTTGCTGAGAGAACGATATAGTGCGTCTGCTACAATATTTTGTGTGCCGGGAATGTGAACTATTTGTAAAATTAAATTCCTGCAGGTAAAGTTTCCATCTGCTTAATCCGTCGTGAGTAAATTTAGCTGAAAGTAAAAATTGTATCGCTCTGTGATCTGTGTAAACGGTGGCATGTCTGCCGTAAAGAAAATGCCTGAATCTCGTAAATGCCCAAAGAACACACAACGTTTCCAGTTCTGTAACAGAATAATTTCGTTCAGCAGGTGACAGAATGTGACTTGCAAATGCGATGTTTTTAATTACTGTTGAGCGATCTTCTTCAATTTCCTGAAAAATATGTACGCCTAAAGCGGTGTTAGAACTATCGGTGGCAATGGAAAAATTTCTGGTAAGATCTGGGTGCGATAAAAGTGGTGCATTCAACAGGGCATGTTTCAGGTTCATAAATTCAGAATGTGCTTGCTTATACCAGGACCAAATAGTGTTTTTTCCTGTCAGTTGGCATAATCTAGGTGTGTCTAAAGCAGAGTGATGAATAAATTTACGAAAAAATTTAATTAATCCCAAAAAGCTGCGTAATTGTTTTTTGTCGTAGGAACAGTAATGTCACGTAAAGCTTGAAGTTTTTCCGGATCAGGCGCAATGCCTTCTGCTGAAATTACATGTCCAAGAAATTTTATAGAAGTTTTACCAAAATGCGATTTACTGAGATTAACTGTGAGTCCTTGTGCACGAAAAGTTTGCAACAGTTGTTCAAGAATCAGATTGTGTTCAGTCCAGTTAGCTTCTGCAGTAAGAATGTCGTCTACGTACGTTGTAATTCTGTCTTTAAGCTCTGTCGGAAGTATTGTGTTCAAACCGCGAATAAAAGCTGCAGAAGAAATAGTTAAACCGAATGGTAATTTGCAAAATTGATAACAGTCGCCAAAATAGAGAAATGCTGTGTACTTTCTGCAGTTCGGATGGAGCTGAATTTGCCAAAATCCCGATTTCAGATCTAATGTAGAATAAATAGCAGTACCGTGAAATTTCTGTAGAAGTTCCTCTAGTGTCTGTGGTCGATCTGTTTCATTAATAACTATGTCATTGATGTGACGTGAATCAAGTACAAGGCGAAGTGAGCCATCTTTTTCTTAACAATATGTAGCCGGTTTATGTACGGACTAACTGCCGGTTCAATAATTCCTTGGTCAAGCATATCCTGCAATTCTTTTTTAACTTGTTCTCTGTGGATATATGGAATGGGATAATGTTTTGCTTTAAATGTGTCGTGGTGTTTGACTTGAAATTCATACATAAAACCTGACATGGTATCAGGAACATTGTCAAAAACTGGAGCTTGCTGTAAAAGAATTTTGTGTAGTTGCGTGCGTTCGTCGTCTGTATTTGCACTGCTCTGTTTAACTTTATCAGAAATCATCTGTATAACGTCATAGTCGGCTTCGTCTGGAGTATTATAGTTATGTACGTACGTATCCGTTAACAAAGTGGAATTACAGTCTATGCCACGTGATACGGAAATGACCTCTGTGCGATTAATTGTCTCTTCTTCTGCAGATAATAAGTGCTGAAATTCCAAAGCCAACTGTACATCCTCATCCTTCAACATTAAATAGGAATTTTGAAAATAAATAACTGCGTCGAGTTGTACCAGAAAATTAGTACCTAAAATAACGTCTGTTGTCAATAAAGGAACAATCCAAAAATCTGAGTGAAAAGTATGACCTGCAATACAAAATGATAAATGCGTCTGTAATTTAACATCTACTCCTTTACTCGATACTGCTCCTTTAACTTTCGTTTTGCCTAATGGTAATGTAGGATAGGTATTCTCTTTGTTACATTCGTTGAAAGTTTCTTCATTTATTACTGACATAGGTGATCCGGAATCGATTACTGCTGAAAATTTCGATGAACCAATTTTAATTTCGATGGCAGGATGTGAATTGGTTTTCTGAACAACTGGTCTTTCCTGCAAAAGAGTGTCTCTGATGTCGTCAAAAGTAATAACATTTTCGTGAACAACATTCTGCGTGTCTAAAGTAGTGCTTGTGTTATTGGAAGATGCGACCTGTACAGTATCTAGTCAGATCCTATCTGACGTGTTATTATTTTCTGGAGGATGTTGTGGCATTTCAATTATTTGAACTGTTCTGTTATTTCTTCCAGACGTATTACGCTCTGGACGATACCTACTGTCTGGTTCATTCATGAAAACATGTTCTTGCGGATGATTTTGGTGTTGGTAAGACCGACTGTTATTATATGTAGGCTGGAAATTTTGCTCATTATTTTTACGTCTGTCGTGATAGTCATTCCTATACGGTGCATTGCGATAGGAATTGAAGTACTGTGTTTTCTGCACGTAGTTATTTCCTTGCTGCCGTGCGTTACTACACTCCTGGAAATTGAAATAAGAACACCGTGAATTCATTGTCCCAGGAAGGGGAAACTTTATTGACACATTCCTGGGGTCAGATACATCACATGATCACACTGACAGAACCACAGGCACATAGACACAGGCAACAGAGCATGCACAATGTCGGCACTAGTACAGTGTATATCCACCTTTCGCAGCAATGCAGGCTGCTATTCTCCCATGGAGACGATCGTAGAGATGCTGGATGTAGTCCTGTGGAACGGCTTGCCATGCCATTTCCACCTGGCGCCTCAGTTGGACCAGCGTTCGTGCTGGACGTGCAGACCGCGTGAGACGACGCTTCATCCAGTCCCAAACATGCTCAATGGGGGACAGATCCGGAGATCTTGCTGGCCAGGGTAGTTGACTTACACCTTCTAAGAGCACGTTGGGTGGCACGGGATACATGCGGACGTGCATTGTCCTGTTGGAACAGCAAGTTCCCTTGCCGGTCTAGGAATGGTAGAACGATGGGTTCGATGACGGTTTGGATGTACCGTGCACTATTCAGTGTCCCCACGACGATCACCAGTGGTGTACGGCCAGTGTATGAGATCGCTCCCCACACCATGATGCCGGGTGTTGGCCCTGTGTGCCTCGGTCGTATGCAGTCCTGATTGTGGCGCTCACCTGCACGGCGCCAAACACGCATACGACCATCATTGGCACCAAGGCAGAAGCGACTCTCATCGCTGAAGACGACACGTCTCCATTCGTCCCACCATTCACGCCTGTCGCGACACCACTGGAGGCGGGCTGCACGTTGTTGGGGCGTGAGCGGAAGACGGCCTAACGGTGTGCGGGACCGTTGCCCAGCTTCATGGAGACGGTTGCGAATGGTCTTCGCCGATACCCCAGGAGCAACAGTGTCCCTAATATGCTGGGAAGTGGCGGTGAGGTCCCCTACGGCACTGCGTAGGATCCTACGGTCTTGGCGTGCATCCGTGCGTCGCTGCGGTCCGGTCCCAGGTCGACGGGCACGTGCACCTTCCGCCGACCACTGACGACAACATCGATGTACTGTGGAGACCTCACGCCCCACGTGTTGAGCAATTCGGCGGTACGTCCACCCGGCCTCCCGCATGCCCACTATACGCCCTCGCTCAAAGTCCGTCAACTGCACATACGGTTCACGTCCACGCTGTCGCGGCATGCTACCAGTGTTAAAGACTGCGATGGAGCTCCGTATGCCACGGCAAACTGGCTGACACTGACGGCGGCGGTGCACAAATGCTGCGCAGCTAGCGCCATTCGACGGCCAACACCGCGGTTCCTGGTGTGTCCGCTGTGCCGTGCGTGTGATCATTGCTTGTACAGCCCTCTCGCAGTGTCCGGAGCAAGTATGGTGGGTCTGACACACCGGTGTCAATGTGTTCTTTTTTCCATTTCCAGGAGTGTATTTGTTGTACCAGGGACTATACGTCCACGCGGCGAAACATTAAAGTTTGGTTGGCCTTGTGCATTACATTGTTGGTTAGGTATGCTAACCGGCTGGTTTTGTTGCTGTTGTTGTGAAAAACCTCTATTGTTACTAAAATATGGTTCCTGCTGCTGATAATTTTGACGATACTGATAGTTAAAATTTTGTCTGCTATTAAAGTTCTGGTGGTTGTCGTTCCTAAAGCGTCTGTTACCTTTGCTGTTGAAATTACGTGGTTGACCGTAATTACTGTAAGTTTGTTGGCCTTGGTTGTTATATGAAAAATTTTTGTTTACGAAGGAATAATCTGATTGCTGCACTTCTAAAAGCTGCAGCAGATCCCTGAATGCCGAAATATTTTCTTTCGCTGACCCGTTAAAAGTGACACTCTTAATGATCGTGGCAATTTAGAAATACGTAATTGAATGAGTGCAGATTCACTATATGGTTCACTTAAGTACTAGTTTTGTTGGACCATATGCTCAAAAAATTGCGTGACACTGGGAAAATTTGTGTTCTCATAATTTGGTAAACTAATTAGTTGATCTTTAATTCCGCGTTGTGTCGTCTTCGACCAATACGCTGATAGAAAAGCATTCTGAAACTCTTCTACCGAATAGCATTATCTCGCGATCGGTCTCATATGAGTTGCCGATTCGCCTTCCAAAAAACTGCAAATAAATTAAAGTTTATGCGTTACGGGCCAAGTCGGTGGAAAAGCAAAGCTAAATTGTTGTATCCAATCCAGTGGGTGAATCTGTGTTCTGTCATTTTTAAACACTTTAAATTTTCTCACTGACAGAAAATGTTTGTAATCAAAATTATCGTCTCAGTATGATGGAACAGGTTCAGGATTGTAAGAGAATCTATTTGTATGTGTCTGTTCGGAATCTAAGTCGCGTATTCTCTGTAGATTACCCATATTGTATGCGCTGCGTGAGTCTGACAAATGTTCGCAAAGTGGCGTCTGCTGTGAAGTGTTAAACCCTGAAACATTTTTTATCTCTGTTACCTCTTGCTGTAAACTTGACAATTTTCTACTCAATGTGTTATTAGACGAATCGATCTCATTGATTGTCTGCTGTAAATTTTGGAATTTAGGTGTTTGGGTAAACAAATTCGGTGCAGTATCGTCTGATTTGCTGTCATTATTACTTTCAATAATATCAATACGACTCGCCAATTCATCACATTTTTCAGTCAGTATTTTTACCTGATCATCGGTTTTAGTGTCAGATGCATTAATTTGTTCTTGCATTTTACGTGTGGTTTCGTTCAGTTTTTTAACGTCAGCTTTGATGTCATCGGAATCGTGTTGGTTCTAATTGTTCGAGTCTGTCTGTCACTGTCTGAAAGTCTGTTGTGTACGTGTCTGTTTTCGATTTAAGATCGGAAATTTCGTCACCTAATTCTGTGTTCGACTGTTTGATGGTATTAATTTCATCGGACATTGAAGCAATATTGTTGTCTACGTATGTTTTAGCTTTCGCGAACAATTTACGTTTGTCTTCTTGTCTCTGTGCTGTGATTGTTTCCATTACTTGTCGTTTTACTTTATTCTGATCCTGTATAAATTTACAGCAACGCGTATCACTGTTTAGTAGGTGTTGATTAAAACGTTCGTCAATTTGTCTGTTATGTTGTTCGAATTTCTCGTCTACTTTTGCATCCAGTGTGCACGAAAGTTCTGCTGTCATTACTTTAAACTCGTCGCGTAATTGTGTTGCTTTTTCAGAGCATTGTTTACCGACTGCATTAATTTCGTCTCTTAGTGACTCTGCTGTAGTTGTTTGCATATCTCTTAATTCTTGCGCAACAGATCCAATTTCTTCGCTACTTTTCCTAGCACAAGCCTCAATTTCCACACGTAATTGTTCCTTGGTGTCATGACACTGCGCGGCAACGGCTGTAATCTGGTCGCTAAGCTGTCTGGAATTGTTGTATAATTTTTCATTAAGGCTGTCATGTTTTTCAATAAGCTATTTGATCTGTTCACTAAGCTGTCTGGAATTGTTGTCTAATTTTTCATTTAGCTGTTGTTTGAGATTTTCGTTATTTTCATTAAGCTGTTGTTTGAGATCTTCTTTAAGTTGTTTGGAATTGTTGTCTAATTTTTCATTAAGCTCTTGTTTGAGATCTTCTTTAAGGTCTTCTTGTTTTTTACCCTGTTGTAGCAATATTGCCATAATTTGTTCCAAGGTAACATTACCTACTCTATTCTCTGTACTGTTTGATGGTGTATCTGCAATTGTCACGTTTTGTGTGAACGTTTGGTCATTCTGTAATTTACAAAAAGGTTTGCGAGTCGGATGTACACTGTCAGTCACTATTTCGGAATTAAATAAATCTGTCCTAGTTTGAGTATCCTGTTCATTTTCATTAGAAAAGTTTGTCTGCTCGTCACGTCAATCCTGAAAACCGGGTGTGTTAAGCTGGGCAGCACTCATTGCAACAGAACGCCCCGCGTCATCAATTGTCGTCACATTAACAGAGGATACAATTGAGTTCGTTTGTTCATCATTAAGATAAAAATCACTATCAGTGGTCGGTACGTGCTGATTGTCAGTAAACGGAGAATTGTCATCATTGCACTGTGTGTCACAAGCACTATCGGTGAAATTATTTAAATCAGTAATTTCATTCATCACACCTCGCGATGTACTATTAATAGTTTTTCGCGGCATTTTTACACAAATCACACTTATTCACAAATGAAACAAAGACAATGCAAAATTCAACAAATACAAATACAACAAAGAGCAACGAATTGCGCGATGACCTGAGGAAAGAAAGTTACAAAATTAGTAAAAGCGTTGCGCCAAATGCTAATTATATTTTAGTAAATAAGAGCAGATATCTGGCTACTTTTCAGAAGATTCTCAAAGATATACGATCCTGGACCGGATGTCGCCAAGTATAACCTCCCCGTGAAAATGAAAGAAAAATGACTATAATTAAATGTAAATGGGCATCGTGCTAAACGTAACCTCCCAGCAGAAATAAAAGAAAAGCTATGATAATGAAAACGAGCCAAATGTTTGGTCCCCAAAAAAATTATAGAATAATAATGACCCAATGTAAACTCGACACAAAAATTAAGAAATGAACATGAATCATTAAACCCGCAATAATAGGGCAGCAGCGCTGACCTTAGGCCCTGTGCAATAATTAATCTGATAAATTGATTTTGGGAGGAAAAGCATAGGATATATTGTTTCAATTGTAATGATTCTTTTCTAAAAAAACGATTGCTTTAAAAACAAAATTATTATTGGGGCATTTCTTGAACAAATTAATTACAATTAACATATATTACATTATCAGATGTGCGCAATGGTGCTTCATTACCTTATTTAACAATATACTTCGTCCCGAACCTTGACAAGAGACCCATGTCGACGCCCGCCGACTCCTCACACACAACTCCGACTGAGTACAACTCACAACTGCAACTGAACACTCGCGCGGTCAAGCGCAGACTAGCAACGATAAATAACACTCTGGTCAGAGATTCTGTCATGCCTCGCCATCGCTACATATGAAACGTACGAGTTTCAAGCGGAATGTGCGCTGATATGAAATTTCCTGGCAGATTAAAACTGTGTGCCGGACCGAGACCTATCTGAGCTACCCAAGCACGACTCACGACCCGTCTACACACCTTCATTTCTGCCAGTACCTCGTCTCATACTTCCCAAACTTCACAGAAGCTCTCCTGCGAAACTTGGTAGAGCACTTTCCCGCGAAGGCAAAGGCCCCGAGTTTTAATCTGCCAGGAAGTTTCATACTAGTGCACACTCCGCTGCAGAGTGATAATCTTATTCTGGAAACATCCCCCAGGCTGTGGCTAACACATTTCTCGGCAATATCCTTTCTTCCAGAAGCGCCAGTTCTGCAAGTTTTGCAGGAGAGCCTCTGTGAAGTTTGGAAGGCAGGAGACGAGGTACTGGCAGAACTGAAGATGTGAGGATGGGTCGTGAGTGGCACTTGGGTATCTCAGTTGGTAGAGCACTTGCTCGTGAAAGGCAAAGGTCCCGAGTTCAAATCTCGGTCCGGCACACAGTTTCAATCTGCCTAGGAGTATCACAACTCTTATTGTAAAATTTACAAGGAACACTCTAATGCTGTGAGTGTGAGCAGCAGACTTAAAAACACACTTCTCAATGATACTGCAAAAAGAGTAGCAGGAGCACAGCTCCTTCTCAATAAAAGGGCATGTAGTAAATTTTGAAGCACTTACCGGAGTACTAAAAAGTACTGTGCCACCGATGAAAACACATTCCTTTTATGTTTTGGCTACATGCGAAACATTTCGCTACCAGCATATGTATTATCTAAGACAACTGTCCGTTCTTATCGTTGGTGTACATAACGCATAGAACGAGAATGCAGCTTCCTATTTGTATCACGACGGGGTTGTAATGGTGGTTGCACAGTTTAATTGAGATACGTTACTGGCAGTGTTCCCCCTGCTGTTGATGAACTCTACGTGTACACTGATAGCTGTACCGGGCAGAACAGGGACCAAGTTCTGATAACATTCTTAATATCCCTTACAGATAGTGGTGGGTTTAAAAAAATAGTCTACAGGCTACCATCAGAGGCCATCCTCATTTACCCTGTGAAAGAGATTTTGGTGTAGTTAAAAGGAAGTTGAGGGAATAAGGTAGATACTACAACGTAAAAGAAGTTGCACCTGTCATTTTGTCCTCAACAAAACAAGCGAAATTCATGGTTTATGTGATTCAAAGGGATGATTTTTTTTTATTTCCAAAAATGGTGATTGCTATTTTACAGAAAAACTGCAGCATATGAAGAAACTAACAAAGAAACGAAAGGAAAAAGGTTTTTTACCGCATCAATATACCATTAATTTATCTTTGAAAAGTTACGGGAAGGAGAAACCTCAGTATCTGCCTTCTTTGATGTAATCCTGGAGAAAACGTTCCAGCTCACTTCCAATCAATTAAATTTGGTCAGTTTACCAACGCCAAGAGCATGCGACGGAAAAAATCCAACCCGCAGAGAAAAGCTTGATGACTTAAAAAAGGTGTTCCATTACTAACCAAGTGATCATAGCTGGTTTTAAAATGAGATATTACAGTTGCTGACTATAAAGAAGGAATGAGAGAAAATTTAAAAAGCAGAAGAAGTTACTTTTATTGTTCTCGTTACATATTATTACATTTTTTTCAGTTAGGCATACTAATTTGAATTACTTACCTTTGTTACGATAACAGTCGGATTTGTGTTAGTTCCAAAACCGAAAAGCAAAGTACCAGAAAAAATTGTATTCCTATTTTCTGATAAAAATGTGTTCACATTTCGTTTCAAAAATAAATAATGTTAGCGTAAACTAACAATTTAATTTGAGAAAATAAATTTATTATAATATTCTTTATTTATGAAAATGCCTCACGTCATCAAATTTCAAAAAATGAAGAAAAGTTCAAACATTAAAAGACGAAATTTCAGAAACCGTGGTTAACACTGAAATTTAATTTTGTTTAATATGTTCACGAAATAAACAGCTTTTCTTCATTTAACGAAAATTTGGATCTTGTGGTAACTGGTCCTTCAAAAAGAAGCTTATTTACCGAGAAATCACCAGAACGAACAAATTTGAGATATAAGAGCTCATGTGGTGGTTTATCGACAGTCGTTCGTCCCACGCATCATCCGCGACTGTGACAGGGTAGGAATACAATTTTGCGATGTCTGTATTTTACAGTGTCTGGATAGTGCAACGCAATGTCTATCAGACGTACATGAATGTAATCGGAAAGCATGGCTAACAAGGAGAACCGGACATAGGTCGCTCTGTGACACAGTAAAAGAATGGTAAAAGTAAAGGGTCACCTAGTTTGTCTTACGTACCACCGTCAGCGGAAAATGACAGTCAAAGTAATTATGTTTTTTAATCAGATTGTGCGTACTGCTTCACACCAAGTGAGGCGGTGGCGCAGTGGCTAAGTGCACAGTTTCGGAAATTTGTACTCCGCGTTAAAATCTATTAGTATATTCCCCTGTTTTGTTGTAGCAGAAGCATGTAAGTTCAAAGACACCAGCCGCGCGGAACTAGCCGAGCGGTCTTGGGCGCTGCAGTCATGGACTGTGCGGCTGGTCCGGGCGGAGGTTCGAGTCCTCCCTCGGGCATGGAAGTGTATGTTTGTCCTTAGGATAATTTAGGTTAAGTAGTGTGTAAGGTTAGGGACTGATGACCTTACCAGTCAAGTCCCATAAGATTTCACACAAATTTGAACATTTGAAAGACATCAGGTTTTTATGACACGCGAAATAAAATGGGCTTACTGCTAAAAGAAACGTATATGTGAAATATTAAAAATAGGTTTTATCAGCAGTGAACTTCAATAACCATATGTGAACTTACGTAATTCACAGTAATTGAAAGTGAAAAAATGAAAATATCTCAAATTTGTTCGTTCTGGCGATTTCTTGGTAAATATGCATCTTTTTGAAGGACCAGTTACCACAAGATCCAAATTTTCGGTAAATAAAGAAAAGCTGTTTATTTCGTGAACATATTAAACAAAATGAAATTTCAGTGTTAACCACGGTTTCTGAAATTTCGTCTTTTAATGTTTGAACTTTTCTTCAGTTTTTGAAATTTGATGACGTGAGGTATTTTCATAAATAAAGTAAAGAAAATTATAATAAATTTATTTTCTCAAATTAAATTGTTAGTTTACGCTAAAAAAGAACATGTTCCACTTACATTGTTTATTTTTGAAACGAAATTTGAACATATTTTTATCAGAAAATAGGAACACAATTTTTCTGGTACTTTGCTTATCGGTTTTGGAACTAACACAAATCCGACTGTTATTATAACAAAGGTAAGTAATTCAAATTAGTATGCCTAGGTTTATAACTGGAAAAATGTAATAACATGTAACGAGAACGATAAAAGTAACTTCTTATGCTTTTTAAATTTTCTCTCATTCCTTCTTTATGGTCAGCAACTATAATATCTCATTTTCATTTTCATTTGCTTTGAATTTTACTTTTATACTGCAAGAGAACCATAGCACTACTCAGGGAGATGTGTATCATAAAACCTTTCGAAGTATAGAAATTCAGTGCACCACAAGCAATGTGTGAAAGCACGTAAAAGGTGCCACGAGTCAACAATTTACAAAAACGATTCCGCTTTCACGTATGAACACAGACCTTTGTCAAAAAACTGATCGTAACTACGTGACGGTGGCCGCAGCGCGAAACACAAACCAGATTGGTATCAGCTGGCGAGAAAGCTGGGCGAGCAACAGTGGTGCATGTTAAATGCTCAGGTGAGAATCGGTGGGCTCGTTTCGTCATTGCCGGGCCAAGCCGGCGAGCAGTGTGCAGCGAGGTGCCAGCATAAACACGCCCTGTATCCACTTGCGACCAGCACCTGTTCGAGATTTCTGCTATATTCTCAGAGTTTCTCTCTGGGAACTATTAAAACCATCTCGTGCTGAAGTCCGCTCTACGTTTCGTGCATCTGTAAATCGAGTAAACTTTTTTCGTTGCTTCTACAGTAGCGTCTTGAGCTGTTTTGTTTGTATCTCGTGGGATCTGTTCAGTTTCTTTTAAAATTGCGTGGTATAAAAACTCTTAATCGGTGTCTACTCTATTTCTTGGAACTTAGAACGCGTATAGTATCTGTCTCTTAGGAAGGCATCTCTTTTGAACAGATATAGTGATTTACTGAATCTGAGCATACCCTGTACCCCAGGGTTCAGTCGTATTAATGCGATCACAGATTCTGTTCGACGTCATCACACGATAACCACTCTCAGATGACAGGTGGCAACACTAGCAGTGGAGGGTATCTGAAGCGTGTCGCGTGGAAATGGAAACAGTGCAGTTGTTGTCGTAATGCGGAAACAGAGCGATTTATCTGACGTCCAAAAGGGCACGATCATTGGCTTTCAGGCCAAGAGTCGAAGTTTTCCGAATCGGCTGAGCCTGGAAACTGTTCACATAGAGCACCGGTTAGAGTACACTTTCTATCTTTCTTTCTTTCTTTTGCTAGTGTGCCCTCTCCCACAACTTTGCGGGGTCGCCACGGTTACGAACGGATTTAGCAAGGTTAGTTTTTAAGGAGTGGCCGGATGCCCTTGCTGCTGCCACCCCTAACACCCCAGTACGGAATTAGTGTAGGCCAGCTGTCTGCGTCTAGTGTAATCCATGGAATAGTGCGAACGTGTAAGTGAGGCGGAACGTAGGGACCAGCCCAGTATTCACCTAGCAGGATATGGAAAACCGTTGTTAATAATTCTGCCGGGTTATATGGCCGTGGTCCATGGGATACTTCTATTCCTAACGTTTCGTCCAATACTACGTTGGACATCCTCAGAGGTATGGCTGGTCTTGCTGAGTCCTGCCGACTGACGAGTCGGGCGTCGGAGAGCGGCCTAAGTACCGAGGAAAGTGGGCGTGGTCTAGCTTGCGCAAGGATGGTACACAACAATGGAAGAACACGGTGTCTTTACCTTTCATTAGTAAGGTTACAGATCGAATCGGCAAAATTTTGCTGACACATAAAGTGAAACCGGTATTCAGACCTACCAGAAGAATGGGACAAGTACTTCGTTCTGTTAAAGATAGAAGGCCACCTTTATCATCTAGCGGTGTGTATAAAATTCCGTGTACCTGTTGCAAGGTCTATATTGGTACTAAGAAAAGAAGTGTGAATACGAGGGTACAGGAGCATAAAAGTCTTTGCCGACTGGGTATAATTGATAACTAGGCCGTTGCGGAACATGCACTTCAGTCCGGTGACCATGCAGTCAAGTTTTCTGAAACTACAGTTTTAAGTGCTACCACGAACTATTATCCACGACTGTATAGGGAGGCTATTGAAATTTATAAACATGAAGATAATTTTAATAGAAAAGAAGAGGCCTTAAAATTAAGCGAGATATGGACAGTGGCGTTACAGAATCGATAAGTGATTTTGCCGGCCGCGGTGGTCTAGTGGTTCTAGGCGCGCAGTCCGGAACCGCGGGACTGCTACGGTCGCAGGTTCGAATCCTGCCTCGGGCATGGATGTGTGTGATGTCCTTAGGTTAGTTAGGTTTAAGTAGTTCTAAGTTCTAGGGGACTGATGTCCACAGCAGTTAAGTCCCATAGTGCTCAGAGCCATTTTTTGATAAGTGATTTTATCTATGACGGACTATTATTGATAGTTACATTTTATCTTGCACTAGCTTTCTCTCTGCTACTATGTGCAAGATAGACCACGCCCACTTTCCTCGGTATTTAGGCCGCTCTCCGACGCCCGATTCGTCAGTCGGCAGGACTCAACAGGACCAGCCATACCTCTGAGGATGTCCAACGTAGTATTGGACGAAACGTTAGGAATAGAAGTATTCCATGGACCACGGCCATACAACCCGCAAGAATTATCAACAACAATACCATCCGGTCGTGAAAGCCTTCATTGTACGATATGGAAAACCGCCTAAGAACCACATCCAGGCTTACCAGCACACCGACTGACGTCGGTAATTCGCCAGGCGGATTCGATCGGGGGCCGGCGCGCCTACCCGAGTCCAGGAAGCAGCGCATTAGCGCTCTCGGCTAACCTGGCGGGTCCGCGGTTAAAGTACACTGCGCATGACAAAACGGCTCTATCCAAAACCGCCGCCGATGCATCTGTGGTGCATGACGAGCCCGAGACGACAGTGCAGAGATTTGTACAGGCAAATAGACGGGCAACAGAGGACAAAACTGACCTCTGTATAACGGTATCTTGTCGAAGACCGTTCAGCGAACAATGTTGCGTATGGACCTCCGTAGGAAGCGCCCGGTTCATGCACCCATGCTGCTCATCGTAATCTGGGCGCCAGTTCCGCAATTGGAAGACCGGAGTGGCGACGGGTTGGGTTTTCATATGATTCACGTTCTATGACAGATGGCAATTGGTGTATACTGCGTAAAGCTTCTGAAAGCAAACACTCTGCAGCAATCGTCGGAATGTTGCAGTACGGAGGAGCGAGCATTAATGATCTGTTTCTGAGGCATACCCCGTGTGATCTCGTCGTTCTGCTACGCACAGTCGATCAAAACGTGTATGCATACACCCATGAGTACAATCTCCACCCCTACATTCCTTTTTCTGTTCCTCTGCACAATTAGTAAGCCCTGCTGTGGCTCGCATTGATGCTGTTTGTATGTTTCCCCCTCTGTTGGAGGCCAGACAGTATCGGTTAGTGGACATGGTGGCAGCTGTTTGTCTTCTTCTCGCGTTGACTGGCGCCACCCGTTTCGTAAGTGTTACCTGTCCACTAGTGGCAGCAGCGGCAGTTATCGATATGTAGTACCTGTTGCCCTATTTTAGGGGCCGCGTCTCTGTGTTTCCGGGTCGTGTGAGTGGGCCAGTTCGGTTGCGGACTCAGGAGGAGACAGGTCCGCGCAGCGCAAGAATACGCCAGGACCGCTGGCGGCACCCGTAGACTGCCGGATGGAAGGGCTGTGGTCACGAGGGTGCTCAACCTCTGCGTAAACCGGATCCAGCAAGCTTTACGATGAGTGCATTTCAATCCAAGTAGAGAAACCTCCACCACCGTGATATCTCGCGATTCTCCTGTGACTTGGGTTCGTGTTACAGCTCGTAGTGTCGCCGAGACGAAGAGCAGCGAGTGGAGTGCTTTCTACTCTATTGTTAGGGGCTCCTTTCTCGTTCTGGGCGCTGTGAACGCAGTGTTCTGGGAATGTAGTGCAGACCGCCGGTTCGGCTTTGGCGTATTGTTTCGTCGTTGCACTTTGTTTATCGATCATCAGATAGCTTCGGTAACATTATCACTAGTCATTCGTTAGACTGCCACTATTCTGAGCTACCATCTTGTGAAGTGAACGCAACTCTTGGCTGCCTATCTCATCGCTCGTGATAGAGTCAGTGGTCGATTCCTGGAGCACCGTCTGTGGCCCCTTGGTTTTTGTAAGACATGTGTGTTCTAAAAGGAGGTCTGATTGGCAGTAGTTCGGTGTAAAGCTCCTTCAACTCCTGCCTTCTGCCGTGTTTGTGGTTATTTACCTTTAATATTTCAATACCTGTAAGTTGTAAATTGCAGCGAGTTCTTAATCAATTCTTAATTTATTGCTATTCTTGGCGTGTAAGGCCTTCAGCTTTGATTGTGGTCACTTGCCTTAAAATTCTAATTTGGTATTTGTATTTACGCAGTAAGCCTTTAAAATCTTATTTACTGCCATTCCTGGCGTCTGATGCCTTCTGCTGTGTTTGTGACGACGTGCCTTTAATATCTTCATACCTGTAATTTGTAAGTTTCAGCGAGTTACAATTCCTAATTTATTGCCATTCCTAGTGTGTAAGGCCGTCTGCCCAGATCACAATGGCTTGCTTTTAAAACATTATCTGCTGTATCTGTATTTAATGGTGATTTGCTAATTTGTAACTCATTGGAAACACTGTTATTTACACGGTTGTTCATTCCTTCATTAATAAAGTGTGGTATTTTTATTTATGGATGGGTCTGGAATTACTGGTTTAAAAATAAATTGTAACTCTAAAAGGCAACCAATAGTAACTGAATATGACCCTGTCCACAGTCGTTTAATGAACGAAGTAAGAGCATATGGGCTATCAGACCAACTGTGTGATTGGATTCTTTTTTTTCCTTTATTGAATTTCAATTCCCCCCGAAGGGGGCGGGCTGGCAGCAGCTTACTACACCGCTCTTCAGCCTACAGAATTTGTGTTAAAAAGATGAAGATAAGAAAAAATAACAGTTGGCGATAAAATCGGTGACTTAAAGGTAAAATAGCAGAAAATTCTAGAACTTAAAACATAAAACACAGGGTTGATGAGACGAAGAAAATACACAAGAAGCAGAAAAATAACAGACAGACAGTTAAAAAAACACGGCGACAGTCTGGTTTCTGTTCGCAAGACATAAAATGCACACCCAGCGACAGCATGATTTCTGTTCGCAACACTGTGGAAAGACGCACAACACTGAACACTCACTTAAACACGGCCCTAATAAGTTGGCACAAATATGACATACCACAGCCGAGAGCAGGTGGGGGGGAAACAGGACAGATGACGGAGAAATAAAAAAGGGGGGGAAGGAGAGGAAAAGTGAAGGGTGGGAGGGGGGAAAGAAGCCAATGGAGAATGAGGACCCTTAAGAGGGGTGGGGGGTGCTGAGCAGACGGGCCAGGGAGTGGGGAAGGCAGAGGAGGGGAATGCAAAAGGACTCGGGGGCGGGGGGGGGGAGAAAGGACATAGGGGGAGGCTGGGTGGGGAGAAAACACAGGATGGAAGGGGGAAGGAAGAGGGAGCCCAGGGAAAGGATGGAGGAAAGGAGGGGGAGTGAGGATCAGAGTTGATAGGAGGGATAAATGGAGGGAGACAGGGCACCATCCGGGAGGGGGAGTTGACGGAAGCCACCTTGGGAAAGGAGATGTAGGGTGTGGAGATGGAGGGTAGGGGGGACACAATGGTGAAGACGTGGCAGGGGGCGGGGATGGGAGAGGACAGGAGCAACCAGGGGGTGAGGGGGTGCAAGACGGCGGGAGGTGTGGAGGATGCGGATATGTTCGAGGAATAGGAGCAGATGGGGGAAAGGAATGAGATTATAGAGGATCCGCGTGGGGGACAGGAGGTGTATTCGGAAGGCGAGGCGGAGTGCATGATGCTCAAGGATCTGGAGGGACTTATAGAATTTGGGGGGGGGGGGGCAGATATCCAGGCAGGACTGGCATAACAGAGGATGGGACGGATTAAGGATTTGTAGGTGTGGAGGATGGTAGAGGGGTGCAACCCCCATGTCCGGCCAGAGAGGCGTTTGAGGAGTTGGAGGCGGTTGTGGGCTTTGGATTGGATGGAGCGGAGATGAGGGATCCAGGTGAGGTGACGGTCAACGGTGAGGCCAAGGTAGGATGGGGGTGAGGCGGACAGGACGTGCGCAAACAGTAAGGGAGAAATCCAGGAGCCGGAAGGAGCGAGTGGTACGACCTACGATGATTGCCTGTGTGATTGGATTGAAGAGTTCCTAGATAACAGAACCCAGCATGTCATTCTCAATGGAGAGAAGTCTTCCGAAGTAAGAGTGATTTCAGGTATGCCGCAGAGGAGTGTCATAGGACCGTTGCTATTCACAATACACAGGGTGTCCAGAAAAGGACTCCCTGATTTCAAAATTAAATATCTCGAAAACAAAGATCGATAGAGGACTGCAGTAAACGGTATGTTTATTGTGAAAGCTGTAAGAAGTTTATACAGCAGTTTGAAATAATAGTTACAAAAGCTGCTAACAGATGGCGCTGTACGCTGTACAGCTCATATCAGCATACATAAGTGAAATAATCGTATGAAAACAATCTTTGCAAACAATCACATCATAATATTTTCAAAATGTTCGCCATTGTCACTACAGAGGTGGCGCAAACGAAGAATGAAATTCGCCATCACATTTCTTAGTGTCTCAACCGAAATGGATTCACATGCCACAGAGATCGCCGATTCAAGCTCGTCCAGCGTGGCGGGATGCTTCGGGTAGACAATGTCTTTCACTGTGCTCCACAAAAAAGTCACAGGGAGTCAAATCCGGCGAATATGGAGGCCAATCCATGCCTGCACCAGTAAATTTGGGATATTCCAAACCAATGAGTCGATTCCCGAAGTATTCCTCAAGAAAGCGAAACACTTGTTCGGTCCGATGTGGTCGGGCTCCATCTTGCATAAACCATTCAGTACCTGGTCGATCCTCTAACGCTTGCTGTGTGGCGACAATTTGTTCCAAAATTGCAACGTAACGTGCACCAGTGACCGTTTCTCGAATGAAAAAGGCCCAATAATATCTCTGCTGCGTACTGCAGCCCACACAGTAACTTTAGGAGAATACAGGGGTTTCGCTTCACACCAATATGGCTTTTCGGAACCCCAAAATCGCCAGTTCTGCTTATTCACGTATCCATTCAGGCGGAAGTGTGCTTCATCTGTAAACCAGATGCAGCCGACATCAAATTTTTCACTATCAATCATTTTGAGCATCTGATTAGGTAAGGCAACCCTTTGTTGCACAGCTCGTACGGGTATGGTCTGGTGCGTTTGAATTTTGAATGGAAACATGTATAGGCTCTTTCTCAGTATTTTCTGCGTGCTGGAACGCTTCAAACCAGTCTCAGATGCAATTCTACGGACGGATGACATTGGATTTCGCAGAATAATTCCAGAAACTGTGGCGATATCTTCAGGCGTAACTGCGGTTTGCTTGCGGCCCACATGCCCCACTAGATCATCGGTTACGCTGCCTGTTCGTTGAAATTTTGCGAAGAGCGTACGAATGGTTTTCGCATCGGGTCCTTTTGGAACATTAAATCGTGCTTGAAAACTTCGCCTTGTTGCCGTAGGACTCTCTTCTAAGCTGTGATAAACTAGCACCAGAAAAACGCGATGCTCAATGGAGTACATGGTTTTAATCTCTTCCTTCGGTGTGCTAACCTCCTTTTACGTTTCAATAGTGGAACTGATCGCTCTGGGCTTCGGATCAATATTTATACTAGGCATTACGTATGGCGATTACAGGGCCATGTGTTGGCAGCTTTTGTAACTATTATTTCAAACTGCTGTATAAACGTCTTACAGCTTTCACAATAAACATACCGTTTACTGCATTCCTCTATCGATCTTTCTTTTCGAGATATTTAATTTTGAAATCAGGGAGTCCTTTTCTGGACACCCTGTACATAAATTACCTTGTGGATGACATCGGATGTTCACTGAGGCTTTTTGCGGATGATGCTGTGGTACGTCGAGAGGTTGTAACAATGGAAAATTGTACTGAAATGCAGGAGGATCTGCAGCGAATTGACGCATGGTACTGGGAATGACAATTGAATCTCAATGTAGAAAAGTGTAATGTGCTGCGAATACATAGAAAGAAAGATCCCTTATCATTTAGCTACAATATAGCAGGTCAGCAACTGGAAGCAGTTAATTCCATAAATTATCTGGGAGTACGCATTAGGAGTGATTTAAAATGGAATGCTCATATAAAGTTGATCGACGGTGAAGCAGATGCCAGACTGAAATTCATTGGAAGAATTCTAAGGAAATGCAATCCGAAAACAAAGGAAGTAGGTTACAGTACGCTTGTTCGCCCACTGCTTGAATACTGCTCAGCAGTGTGGGATCCCTACCAGATGGGGTTGATAGAAGAGATAGAGAAGATCCAACGGAGAGCAGCGCGCTTCGTTACAGGATCATTTAACAATCGCGAAAGCGTTACGGAGATGATAGATAAACTCCAGTGGAAGACTCTGCAGGAGAGACGCTCAGAAGCTCGGTACGGCCTTTTGTTGAAGTTTCGAGAACATATCTTCACCGAGCAGTCAAGCAGTATATTGCTTCCTCCTATGTATATTTCACGAAGAGACCATGAGGATAAAATCAGAGAGATAGGAGCCCACACAGAGCATGCCGACAATCCTTCTTTCCACGAACAATACAAGACTGGAATAGAAGGGAGAACCGATAGAGGTACTCAAGTTACCCTCCGCCACACACCGTCAGGGTGCTTGCGGAGTATGGATGTAGATGTAGATGTAGGTTTTCTAAATTGAAGAAAACTGGTAATCATTATAAAACTAATGCAACAACAGACTGCAATAAAGGTTTCTTGTCTCGAATATAGTGCCCGAAACATATTAAAGAAAACCTCGGACACCTCAGTTCTGACAATGATTTCACAGGGATTTTTCTTCGTTGTAATACAAGCAATAACAATGGCTTTCCCCATCAGTCCCATTTCGGATCTCTTCTGTTGCAATCCCCACTCATCCGGGATACTCGCAGAAGAGAAAATAGATCTACAGTAGAGCGGGTCTCGAACACCTGAATAAGTTCCCAGAAAAAACCACCAGCTACGATAAATAGAATGTCGTGTGATTAGGGCCTCCCGTCGGGTAGACCATTCGCCGGGTGCAAGTCTTTCGATTTGACGCCACTTTGGCGACTTGCGCGTCGATGAGGATAAACGATTATGATTAGGACAACACAACACCCAGTCCCTGAGCGGACAAAATCTCCGACCCAGCCGGGAATCGTACCCTGGCCCTTAGGATTGACATCCTGTCGCGCTGAGCACTCAGTTACCAGGGGCGGACACCAGCTACGATGAAACTACTCTCTCTCTGAGGACCGAGATCCTTCGGTACATACCCTATGTGCTCAAGCCATTACACACTAATTAGAAGAACTCACAGTAGTTTCCAACGCTGAATAAAAAATAATAAATTATCTATTCCAACACATCCATGCTCTTAAAAGACCTTCATTAAAGCTCCGAGTGTCGTCGGAATCAGTCAGCGAGGATTAATTTCGTTGGGGAAATCCGCCACTTAGCTTCGCAACAGACGGAGCGGACCAGGTGTGCCATTAAGACGCAGGGCTGGCAACTTGGCGAACGCCCCTAGCAGACTGCAAGGCAAGCGTACGGCATTCGGTACTCCGGTACAGGGGCCAAGTTGGCAGCGCTGAACACACTATTACTTGGCGGCAGCAGTAGCGCTGGGTCTGCCGTGCGCCTGTGATCACCGCAGAGCGGCTCTTGCGCTGGCGGAGCGTTAAAGACTGTGTGATTAAAGCGCCTTAGCCGGGCTCCCGGGGAGAGGTTCTCATTAAGGCAGCGGTGCGTCTCACCAGACACGGCGTTTGATTAAAGCACGAGCTATTTAGTGAAGTGCCTGGCAGCTAATCTGGCACACGGCTAATGTCTCACTGATGCCTAACGCACGCTTTGTTTGGTTCTGACAGAATTTTGTTTCAAACACCATTAGTCTGCTAAATTTTACATTACTGTAGTACGAACTGACCTGAACACATACACAACGTAACAGAAAATTCGGGCATTTGAAGCAAAATTTCTGAAAAAAAAAAAAACTGCAGGTAAAGACTACATAAGAAAACTTTGGTCCACTTGCCATATTGTTACTGAACTAATACAAGAAATTACATTTTTATGACACAGTTCGTATCAAATAATGAGTAGATAAATTGGCTACCTCTTGGAGAATGGTCCTTCGCATTTGTACACAAACAGGCCACAACATCAATGTTGTTGTTACTGGTGTGGTCTTCAGTCCTGAGACTGGTTTGATGCAGCTCTCCATGCTACTCTATCCTGTGCAAGCTTCTTCATCTCCCAGTACCTACTGCAACCTACATCCTTCTGAATCTGCTTAGTGTATTCATCTCTTGATCTCCCTCTATGGTTTTTATCCTCCACGCTGCCCTCCACTACTAATTTGGTGATCCCTTGATGCCTCAGAACATGTGCTACCAACCGATCCCTTCTTCTAGCCAAATTGTGCCACCAACTCCTCTTCTCCCCAATCTTATTCAATACCTCCTCATTAGTAATGTGACCTACCCATCTAATCTTCAGCATTCTTCTGTAGCACCACATTTCGAAAGCTTCTATTCTCTTCTTGTCTAAACTATTTATCGTCCATGTTTCACTTCCATACATCGCTACACTCCATACAAATACTTTCAGAAATGACTTCCTGACACTTAAATCTATACTCGATGTTAACAAATTTCTCTTCTTCAGAAACGCTTTCCTTGCCATTGCCAGTCTACATTTTATATCCTCTCTACTTCGACCATCATCAGTTATTTTGCTCCCCAAATAGCAAAACTCCTTTACTACTTTAAGTGTCTCATTTCCTAATCTAATTCCCTCAGCATCACCCGATTTAGTTCTACTACATTCCATTATCCTCGTTTTGCTTTTGTTGATGTTCATCTTATATCCTCGTTTCAAGACACTATACATTCCATTCAACTGCTCTTCGAAGTCCTTTGCTGTCTCTGACAGAATTACAATGCCGTCGGCAAACCTCAAAGTTTTTATTTCTTCTCCATGGATTATAATACCTACTCCGAATTTTTATTTTGTTTCCTTCACTGCTTGCTCAATATACGGATTGAATAGCATCGGGGAGAGGCTACCACCCTGTCTCTCTCCCTTCCCAACCACTGCTTGCCCAACCACTGCTGCTATATATTGGGTGTTAAAAAGAAGGAGTTATATATTTTTGGAGGTGGTTGTATTGACTAAAACAAGACAGAAATACCTGTTAAACATGGGCTCTAAAACGCATGGGTTACGAGCTATAAGCGCTTGTTCATCTTCCATACTGTTAAACACAGCTCTTCTGCTGAAATCTCTCTGCTATTACGAACGACCTACAAAATGCTGTAAACAAACAAATTATTTTGTTACTCTGAAACAACAGAGGTACTAATGTGATCTGCTTGCAACTGCATAGTACCTGCACTACTACGTATACAATAGGATAACACCTCTGAGTGTGTTGTCAGGAGCGTCTGCTCAGATCACATTTCGCCACATTTTGTGTAAGTGCATGTGAGGTGAAGTAGTGAGCGGAAATATGTGAAAAACTGAGTGAAAACAATGCACTAAATAGCAGTCGATTAAGACGCCAATCAGGGACACGAAACAGGACGAAAACTTTTGCAGATGATATACTGTAAAAAAAAAAATCGGTCAAACGAGCACTAATATCGATGTATAATAATGCAATTTAGTTAGCGATGTAATTTTAAGAAATAAAACGTTTGACCCACAGAAGATGACACATTGGTGTCGAAACAGGTCTGGATAAATATAAAAAAAAAATAAACTGTGTTTACATAAGGCTGATTTCCAAAACAACCCAGTTTCTTCATATATATATATATATATATATATATATATATATATATATATATATATATATATATATATGTAAGCCCACGTATGGTGCGTAGCCGAGGGTACCATGTACAAGTACTAGTCATTTCCCTTGCTATTAACTCACACGGCGAGGACCAAACGATTATCCTCATGCTTCCGTACGAGTACTAATCTAATTTTTTTTCTTCACAGTCCTTGAGCGAAATATACATTGATGGCAGTAGAAATATTCTGCAACAAACACCAAATGTCGGTTCTCTAAATTTTCTTGATTGTGCGTCTCGAAAACATCGTCGCTTTCCCTCCGGTGATTCCCAATTGAGATTACCGTATCTCCATAATACTAGCGTGTTGTTCGGACCTACAGGTAACAAATCTAGCAGCCCGCCTCTGAATTGCTTCGATGTCTTCCTCAAATCCGACATGGCAGGCATTTCAAACACTGCAACAGTACTCAACAATGGGTCGCACTGGTGTTCTATATGCGGTATCCTCTAGAGATGAACCACACTTTCCCAAAATTCTCCCAATAAACCGATGTCGACCATTCGTCTTTCCTACTACAACTCTTAGGTGCTCATTCAATTTCATATTGCCTTACAACGAAACAAAATTTTTAATCGACACGACTGTTTCAAGCAGCACGCTACTCGAACATTAAAGCACTCCGTCGTCAGACCACGAGTGGCCTACCGGGACCATCCGACCGCCGTGTCATCCTCAGGGGAGGATGCGGATAGGAGGGGCGTGTGGTCAGCACACTGCTCTCCCGGTCGTTATGATGGTTTTCTTTGACCGAAGCCGCTACTATTCGGTCAAGTTGCTCCTCAATTGGCATCACGAGGCTGAGTGTACCCCAAAAAATGGCAACAGCGCATGGCGGCCTGGATGGTCACCGATCCAAGTGCCGATCACGCCCGACAGCGCTTAACTTCGGTGACCTCACGGGAACCGGTGTATCCACTGCAGCAAGGCCGTTGCCCTTCTCGAACATTACAGATTGTTTTTCCAACTCACCTGCAGTAACTTACATTTTTCTACACACGACAGGAACGCCAGAAAACAGCCGTATTCTGCTGCTTACCTTGTCCGTCAGATCATTAATGTACTCAGAACATAACAGCGGTCCCATCATACTTCCCTGGGGCACTCCTGATGATATCCTTGCATGCAGTGAACACTCGCTGTCAAAGACAACTTTCGTACCTTCGCTGAAGCAGATGCTTAATGTGGTGTCCATTCCTGCGACATATTAGGACTATCCAGAGAGCCGATTACGTTTCGAAATTTAGTTAATAAATAAGTAAAAGTTCAGGAAAAAGTTGTACTTTATTCATTCGCAAGTGACACTTTAATACTACTTTTCAGCAAAGGCTCCACAGAAATTTGGCACTTGTCGTACTAGAGAACTAGCTTTGAAATACCATTATCATAAATTTCTTCCGCCCGAGACTTAACCAGTTAATCGTTCCCTCCCGCACCTCCGCGTCGTCGTCATAGCTCTGCGTTGCTAGCCAGGTCTTCATCAGTGGAAACGTATGCATTCACTGGGTGCAAGATCAGGACTGTGGAACAGCTCCCACTTGAGAGCATCGAGTACCTGCCTAGCGCGATTTACCGTGTGTAATCGAGCGTTGTCGCGCGACATCAAAACTTCGCTCACCTTTCCTCTATGCTTATTCTGAACTACTCTTCTTAAGTTTTCCAGAGTTTGACAATACATCGTAGAGTTATTGTTGCGCCGCTTTGGAGAATGTAGACAAGAAGAACACCTTATCCGTGACAAGAAACAGTCACCATAATCTTTCTTGCAGACAACGCATGCAAGTATTTTCTCGGATAACTTCAAAGTTAATTTCCTCCAGAATTTTCGAGGCTGCGTGGAAGCACTTTGCCAATGACCTTAACGTAATGAGCACCAGTTCCCGTGAGATCATCGAAGTTAATCGCTGACAGGTTTGGCTACCACTTTGATGACTCACAGTCCGGGTCTATTGAGTGTTGCTGGCAGGTAGGGTGCACTCAGCGCTTGTGAGGCCAATTGAGGAGCTACTTGATCGGGAAGTAGCGGCTCCGGTCTCGGAAACTGACAACGGCCAGGAGAGCCACATCCGGTGACGTCTAAGTATGTATGGCACTGCGACCGGTCGGCACCGTTGGGCTTTGCGAAGCCTGTTTGGAGGAGTTTCCGTGGAAGTATTTCTCGGTTTTGATCTCATCAGTACACATGGTCATTGCCATTCCATCTTAAGTTTCTTTTTCTTTTTGTTTTCTTTTTGTAAGATTGGTATTTGACTTCTGAACTTCAAGTACCATAAACAGAAAAAAAAATACTAAAATCCGACTGCCAGGTTGTCTTGCCATTAGGAACTGGATGACCTAAGAGGTCTGTATTTACCAAGGGGCGAGGTCACCTGTCTAAATAGGCTGAATGTATCCGTTAGGGCAGACGACAAGCGCCGGTCGCGGTGGCCGAGCGGTTCTAGGCGCTTCAGTCCGGCACCGCGGAAGTGCTACGGTCGCAGGTTCGAAAGCTACCTCGGGCATGGATGTGCGTGGTGTCCTTAGGTTAGTTAGGTTTAAGTAGTTCTAAGTTCTAGGGGACTGATGACCTCCGATGTTAAGACCCTTAGTGCTGAGAGCAATTTGAACTACTTTTTGGAGACGACATGCCAAAGATAAGAGGATTGGTAAGTGTATCCAACAAGTACAGTGTGCTTACCAGCAGTTTAAACGTCGCACAAATGGCTTGTTTCCAAGTCGCGCGGTCTTTGGAAAGAGGGCAGATTTGAGTGGAAGATCAGCACAGTCCAAGGTGCTGCCACCATTGATTATCAAGAAACCAATCTGTGTGGCTGTCACTGCGTTCTCAGCGTCCGTTGTGCATCAACTTAATTTCGCGAATAGTGCATTTTTAAATGATGTAAATTTGAAAATTAAGAGATTAATAGTTAAAGACTGCAAATTTTGTCAGTTAGAAGAGATGTGGCCTGTCCTTGCAACGAAATAAAATGTAGTTTGACTTCAGTTTATTTACGAAGCGTCCTTATAAAAAAAGAAGCGAAATCCGTACGATATAAAAACAATTTATTCGTAATAATAATTATTATAGTTGATCAGGAACAAAGAAATGACGATACAATAAATGTTCTTGATATGGTGAAGAAAGAGTCTGATGTTGATGGAAATGGCAGTTCTTTATTTATGAGGACGTCGATGTTGGAGTCTTAATGACTAATTGCGAATAACTAGTAGGCTGGAATGGCACTGTGGTAAGGAAAGTCGAGTTATACGAGAGAGATGAAGGTTGTAGAATTTTTTGCCTGCCGAACACTGAGTATCTCGCATGACTACAACAGTATCTGTCTCTGCTTGTTATGACGAATGGATGCAGTAAGTGCTACATAGGATGGGATGGGAGTGGTATTCAACAGGGGTAGAGAAAAGTGAGAAAATGGGTTGGATCTAAGGAAGTGTAGTGGCGGTACTAAAATGAAGTCCATATCGGGGCACAAGTTTGATTTACTGGTGGACATAGGTTCACTAAAGGGAGTAGTTATATAAAGGGGAAACGTAGAGAGATGTTTGGAGCGAGCGATGTTACGGTAGGATTGACGTTTACAGTTAATCTAGATAAGACGTGAGATGACTTCGCCTTACGTTGCAAGGAACGGGCGGGGTGGGGCTAGTTACAGATGTTGTATCTATGGAGGGATTGCTGATGTTAACTGCAAATCCAATAAAGTGGTTAATCACTGACCAAGCTTCACCACGAATTAAAAAGCTGAAATATTACAAACTAACGATTCATTCCTATGCTAGGTACTATTGTTATTAAAATTCTGCCGATTCCTGTCTATCGTCAGAGATAATTGTGTATTACTAGAAAAGAAAGAGTTCAGCATAATAGGAGGGGCGTTCAGTAAATAGTGCCACACATTTTTTATTTACCAAGTTCGATTGGAAAAAAGTGCATTTTCTTGTTTGGCGTCATTGAATATCTAGTTTTCTGCCGATATAATTTTACGTAGTTCCGACATGTGTCGGCGCTGTACGTGCCTTCAAAATGGCACCTGTAACGGAGGTGCGTTCCAAGCAGATATGTCTTTGTTTTGGCGGAAGAACACCGCAGATATATAACTTTGCAGAATGTCTGCGAAGACCTGGCATGAACAAAATCTTGATGAGTTGTGAAGCGAGGGTCTATCATCATCATCCCCACAAGGTCGCGCCAACCTGTCTGAGCTCCCGCGTGCCAGACGCCCGCACACACCTGCATGCTTGGAACGTGCTGACACTCTCATTCGAGGTGACTGACGGACATCTCTATTGTTAGTGCTGAGACACTCGTCCACCTTTTGGTATGCACAAAGTTGTGTGCCCGCTGAGTTTCTCACAGCCCAACAGAAGATCATAAAGAGCAACGAAAGACCTTCTGAGTGGAATTGCTTGCGCGTCTCCATGTTGAGCGTGACAAATTTATGTCGAACGTCGTCAAGAGCGGTGAAACACGGGTTCATCGCATCTAACAGGAAATAAACGGCAATTCATAGAGTTGCGCCTCATCCTCTCCATCGAAGAGAAACACCGAAGCCGCATCCGCAGCCGCTAAAGGCATGGTGACCGTCTTCTCGGTTCCTGTGATCGTTATTCCGTTTGATGTCCTCCCTCATCGTGCTACAATCATCTATAAAGTGTGTTTGTGCTATCCTCAGAAAATAGAAGTAATAACTTCAGCGTGTTTGCCGCCACAAAAATGCAAAGAAACTGCTCCTTCTCTATGACAACGCAGGGCCTCTGCATACCCGAGATGAAGTCACGAAACTTCCTTGAACTTCCAGAATGAGATTTTCACTCTGCAGCGGAGTGTGCGCTGCTATGAAACTTCCTGGCAGATTAAAACTGTGTGCCCGGCCGAGACTCGAACTCGCGACCTTTGCCTTTCGCGGGCAAGTGCTCTACCATCTGAGCTACCAAAGCACGACTCACGCCCGGTACTCACAGCTTTACTTCTGCCAGTATCTCGTCTCCCACCTTCCAAACTTTACAGAAGCTCTCCTGCGAACCTTGCAGAACTAGCACTCCTGAAAGAAAGGATATTGCGGAGACATGGCTTAGCCACAGCCTGGGGGATGTTTCCATAATGAGATTTTCAGTCCGGAGCTCGTGGTCGTGCGGTAGCGTTCTCGCTTCCCACGACCTGGTTCCCGGGTTCGATTCCCGGCGGGGTCAGGGATTTTCTCTGCCTCGTGATGACTGGGTGTTGTGTGCTGTCCTTAGGTTAGTTAGGTTTAAGTAGTTCTAAGTTCTAGGGGACTGATGACAATTGATGTTAAGTCCCAAAGTGCTCAGAGCCATTTTTTTTTTTTAGATTTTCACTCTGCAGCGGAGTGTGCGCTGATATGAAACTTCCTGGCAGATTAAAACTGTGTGCCCGACCGAGACTCGAAGTCGGTACCTTTGCCTTTCGCAGGCAAGTGCTCTACTATCTGAGCTACCGAAGCACGACTCACGCCCGGTACTCACAGCTTTACTTCTGCCAGTATCGCGTCTCCTTCCTTCTGTAAAGTTTGGTAGGTAGGAGACGAGATACTGGCAGAAGTAAAGCTGTGAGTACCGGGCGTGAGTCGTGTTTCGGTAGCTCAGATGGTAGAGCACTTGCCCGCGGAAGGCAAATGTCCCGAGTTCGAGTCTCGGTCGAGCACACAGTTTTAATCTGCCAGGAAGCTTCCTTGAACTTTCTTCCTCATCCACCCTACAGGCAAGATCTCGCACTTCAGACTTCCATGTGTTTGGCCCAATGATGGACTCACTTCGGCGGAAGCAGTGCGTGGATAATCGGGAGGTTACTGGTGCAGAAAGATGTTGGTTCCGATGTCCATCAGTACAGCGGTGCCATGGTGGCATGCATGGCCTCCCAATAAAATGCTGTAAGCCTGTCGCTTTAAACGGAGATTATGTTGAAAGATATGATTTTCGAGCCAAAAGAGTAGGGAATAGTAATGCTGAATAAAGCTAACCTGCTATCAGAACAAATATGTGTCGCATTACTTATTGTCTCGTACATAGCCATTAATGGTTCGACATAAACACCCTGAACTGTCAGATTAGACACGAAAAATGTGATACTACACACTCAACACTATGACCACCGACCTACTACCAACGTAAACCCGCCATGGCGATAGCAGCGTCACCTGCCGAGGAATGACTGCTAGTCAGACACTCGTACGTTGCATATACACTCCTGGAAATGGAAAAAAGAACACACTGACACCGGTGTGTCAGACCCACCATACTTGCTCCGGACACTGCGAGAGGGTTGTACAAGCAATGATCACACGCACAGCACAGCGGACACACCAGGAACCGCGGTGTTGGCCGTCGAATGGCGCTAGCTGCGCAGCATTTGTGCACCGCCGCCGTCAGTGTCAGCCAGTTTGCCGTGGCATACGGAGCTCCATCGCAGTCTTTAACACTGGTAGCATGCCGCGACAGCGTGGACGTGAACCGTATGTGCAGTTGACGGACTTTGAGCGAGGGCGTATAGTGGGCATGCGGGAGGCCGGGTGGACGTACCGCCGAATTGCTCAACACGTGGGGCGTGAGGTCTCCACAGTACATCGATGTTGTCGCCAGTGGTCGGCGGAAGGTGCACGTGCCCGTCGACCAGGGACCGGACCGCAGCGACGCACGGATGCACGCCAAGACCGTAGGATCCTACGCAGTGCCGTAGGGGACCGCACCGCCACTTCCCAGCAAATTAGGGACACTGTTGCTCCTGGGGTATCGGCGAGGACCATTCGCAACCGTCTCCATGAAGCTGGGCTACGGTCCCGCACACCGTTAGGCCGTCTTCCGCTCACGCCCCAACATCGTGCAGCCCGCCTCCAGTGGTGTCGCGACAGGCGTGAATGGAGGGACGAATGCAGACGCGTCGTCTTCAGCGATGAGAGTCGCTTCTGCCTTGGTGCCAATGATGGTCGTATGCGTGTTTGGCGCCGTGCAGGTGAGCGCCACAATCAGGACTGCATACGACCGAGGCACACAGGGCCAACACCCGGCATCATGGTGTGGGGAGCGATCTCCTACACTGGCCGTACACCACTGGTGATCGTCGAGGGGACACTGAATAGTGCACGGTACATCCAAACCGTCATCGAACCCATCGTTCTACCATTCCTAGACCGGCAAGGGAACTTGCTGTTCCAACAGGACAATGCACGTCCGCATGTATCCCGTGCCACCCAACGTGCTCTAGAAGGTGTAAGTCAACTACCCTGGCCAGCAAGATCTCCGAATCTGTCCCCCATTGAGCATGTTTGGGACTGGATGAAGCGTCGTCTCACGCGGTCTGCACGTCCAGCACGAACGCTGGTCCAACTGAGGCGCCAGGTGGAAATGGCATGGCAAGCCATTCCACAGGACTACATCCAGCATCTCTACGATCGTCTCCATGGGAGAACAGCAGCCTGCATTGCTGCGAAAGGTGGATATACACTGTACTAGTGCCGACATTGTGCATGCTCTGTTGCCTGTGTCTATGTGCCTGTGGTTCTGTCAGTGTGATCATGTGATGTATCTGACCCCAGGAATGTGTCAATAAAGTTTCCCCTTCCTGGGACAATGAATTCACGGTGTTCTTATTTCAATTTCCAGGAGTGTAGTATCAATGAACCTGCTGTCTGGGTGTGCAATGGGAAAGGCGCACATATTGTGATTGCCCGGAGGCTCGAAATGAGCATGTAGCAAACTGTGTGCATGAGCTGTTAAGCTGATTGAGCAGTAATTCTCGCACACGTTGGCTCTTGCAAGTCTGATGGTATATTTCCCGTCTCATACATTCTTTATACCAACATGAATAATCGTTTTGTTGCCATTCCCCTAACGATTTTAGAAATTACGATGATATCTTTCCCTTCTCCTTTAGTTGATTTTAAGCCTTCCAAGGCTGTTCTTAATTCTTATACTGGATCGCTTTCCTTTCCCTATCGACTCTTACGTCTTCTACTACCACGTAATCAGATAAATCCTCCACCACGTAGAAGCCCTCAGCGTACTCTTCCCACCTATCCAGTTTCTTCTCTGCATTTGATAGTGAAATTCCCATTACAGTCTTAATCTTACCACCCTTTCTTTTAATTTCACATAATGTTGTTTTGACTTTTCTCTGGGCTGGGTCGGTCCGACATTCATTTCTTTTCCGTTTTCTTTTCGCGCAATCATTTTGCCTTATCGTCCAGCCACTTCCAATTTATTTAATTCCTAGGTGACTTGTATTTCAGTATTCCCGAATTTCGAGGATATTTTTGCACTCACTTCTTTCGTCGCTCAACAGAGGTATTTTTTTCTGTTACGCTTGATCTCGTCGCAGTTACCTCCCTTGTACCAATGTTTCTCTCCAGCTTCTGTGACTGCCCTTTTTAGAGATGTCCAATCTTCTTCAACTGTACTGCCTACTGAGCTATATATTATCTCAGTATCTATAGCATCAGAGAACTTCAAGAGGATCTCTTCATTCCTTAGTACTTCCCTATCCCACTTCTTTGCGAATTTATTCCTCCTGACTAGTCTCTTAAACCTTAGCTTACTCTTCATTATTACTGAATTGTGATCTGATTGCCTGATGAAGATATAATGTAACTGGAATCTTCCTATATCTCCCAGCCCCTTCCAAGTATACCTCCTCCCCTTCTCATCCTTGAAAAGTGTATTCGCTGTTGCTAGGTGAAATTTATTGCAGAATTCAGTAAGTAATTCTCCTTCCTCAGTCCTAATACCAAGCCTATATCCGCCTGTAACCTTTCCTTCTACTCCCCCTAAAACCGCACTTCAGACCCCCTCGATTATTAAATTTTCGTCTCCCTTTACGTACTGAACTAACTGTCAATATCCTCATTTACTTCCTCTATCTCATCATCTTCTGCTTGCGACGTCGGCTTATATATCTGAACTATTGTTGTCGATTCTCATTAGAGCGACCCTGACACTGAATTGTTCAAAGTAACTCACTTTCTGTCCTACCTTCCTGTACGTAATGAATCCTACTCCCGTTATGCGATTTACTGTTGCTGTTGATATTATCCTACGCTCGTCTGACCAGAAATTCTTGTCTTCTTTCCATTCCATTTGACCGACCACCACTACATCTAGACTGAGGTTAAGCATTTCCCTTCTGAAATTCCACGACCCGACTCGTAGAACGTTATCATTTCATCGGTTATTCAGTTTTTTTCTCATGCTCACATCCCCTTGCCAGTCCTCTCCCGGAGATCCGAATGGGGGTTCGTCTGGAATCTTTTGCCAATGGAGAAACCATCATAATTTTTTTATCAATTAAAGGCCACATGTCCTATGGACACACTTTATATCTTTAATGGAGTGGTTTCCATTGCTTTTGGTATTCTCATGAGTTCGATCGTTGGTGATTCTTCCACCTTTTTGGGGAAGTATCCCAACCACAGGGGGAGAGAGCGCGCTGAACCTCTGTCTCCTCCTCCGCCCTCTTTGACAAGGTCGTTGGCAGAACGAGGATGACCTCTCATGCCGGAAGCCTTCGAAATTGTTGATGACGTTGAATCGGAATTTAAGCGGTGGCAGTTGCCGGAAACGTCATAATTACTAATCAAATACGGTACACCCTTTTTCTAAAAAAAGTAATTCGCTAATTAATTATATGAAATACAAGGCGCGTTGGCAGACAGGGACCTGCAACTGGGATCGAACATCGTCTACTTGGTTAACCATTTGACGATACAAATATTCAACGCTGTCAGTGAACAGCCGTATTTTATGGTCACAACAATCAACAATCATGCAGATAGAGGGAATCAAAATTCAAGCGCTCAGCCTGCATTTGAATCCGGGACCACTTGCACTCAAAGCAAGAACCATACCCCTTTTTATAAATCTACCCTTGCTTGGGGCCGTAACTTTAACCCTACCGTAAGAGAGAGAGAGAGAGAAATAGACTAACCCCCTTTAGGCGTTGCGCCTAACTATTCCCAGAAATTCTCCCAAGGCGGTAGGCTCCACGGGCCTATAGTTTGTTTCTTATTTATTTATTGATATAATTGCATCTTTGTAATTAGTAAATGAGCAGATATAAAAATGCTATAACACATAATACTATATTAAAAACGTGATTAAAAGCATAAACTGAAATAGCTTTTTATATTGCTTGCGCAACTTTAGCTAAAATAATCTTTCTTCAAGAAATGGTGCCACTAGAGTTCTCTTGCGAACAGCCACTGCCGTTTTCTATTTCCAACAATGCCGTCTGAAACGTCTACTACAGACTACCGCTGCGTTGCTAATGCCACAATAAATGCTACCTTCCTTGAATCAGTCAGTCTCGTATCTTTCACGTTGCTTGGAATTCGGTCATTTTGTCTTCGATGTGATGCTGCGCAGTACCTGACACAGAGCCTCGTACTTTCCAACTAGCGGGGGGTTAACGAAACATTGCGTAAATAATATGCAAAGAGCGTGCGGTACCTCGGTATGCGTTCAAGAGCGTTGTGAGCATTTGGCAGGTACCACCAGTAATCAAGCACCACTTCCTCCCCTTCCCCGAACATTTTGTTGTTCGTCATTCAATTGAACCATGTATTTGACGAAGGGACGCAGTAGGGACTGAGGCTCAAACTTCTGTCGCCAGACGTTGGACGACGACACTGGTGTGAACCGATGTTCGTCGACGTCCAGGAGGCGGTTATCGGGGGGCTTTGCGGAGTCCACTAATCCGACAGCCTGGAGCCGGTGTCCCGTTTAATAATTTTTTGTTGGTGACTCGATACCACGGCGCGAGCACTGTGTTTGGCAGAAAGTGTTGGTGTGTCGTTTTCCACACTCGTGGGCATTTGATAGTTGGGTACTTGGTGTCTTCTACATTACGATCCGCAAAAGGGTGGAAAAATATCTTTCGCATTCGGCGGCTGTGTTGTGGGGAGATCCGTGGCCACAGAGAATCAATGTCGATACATGGGAGAGCTGGACCGCGACCTGCGCCACCGACACTGAGACCGCCGGCCGAAGTGGCCGTGCGGTTAAAGGCGCTGCAGTCTGGAACCGCAAGACCGCTACGGTCGCAGGTTCGAATCCTACCTCGGGCATGGATGTTTGTGATGTCCTTAGGTTAGTTAGGTTTAACTAGTTCTAAGTTCTAGGGGACTAATGACCTCAGCAGTTGAGTCCCATAGTGCTCAGAGCCATTTTGACACTGAGACCGGCATCAGGACTTGCAGTAGACGAAGCGTGAGGAAGGGGGGGCGGGGGGGGGGGGGTGCGGCATGTTGACTGGTCCAGTGTTTCCACATACTGCTCACAAAAGTACTTTAAATATGTGTCCTGTGTATAGGAAATAACTGAAAGCCGCCTTAAGTCTGCGACCTATCGGCGGCGTTAGTAAGAAGACCTGTGCCACGTGATTCAATTTTGATGCCACGTAGAGATTTAGGTATTCCGCACGATGTAGATGGTTCTCGTTGAGGAGCAGGGACTGTAAACAGCAGGTGGCAAACAACTTGGACGAGTCGAAAAAAAAAAAAAGAATCATATTTATGGTGTCTTCGCTAATCCCCCTGTGGTCTGCGGTTTAAGGCGCCTTGCCACGGTTCGTGCGGCTCCCTCCGTCGGAGGTTCCCTTAGGCATGGGTGTGTATGTGTTGTCCTTAGTGTTAGTTTAAGTTAGATTAAGTAGTGTGTCAGCCTGGGGACCGATGACCTCAGCAGTTTGGCCCCATAGAACATGTGGTGTCACCGCCAGACACCACACTTGCTAGGTGGTAGCCTTTAAATCGGCCGCGGTCCGTTAGTATACGTCGGACCCGCGTGTCGTCACTGTCAGTGATTGCAGACCGAGCGCCGCCACACGGCAGGTCTAGAGACAGACTTACTAGCACTCGGCGCAGTTGTACAGCAGAGTTTGCCAGAGATGGATCACTGACAATTACGCTCTCATTTGCCGAGACGATAGTTAGCATAGCCTTCAGCTACATCATTTGCTACGACCTAGCAAGGCGCCATTACCAGTTAATATTGAAATTATAAAACATGTACCATCAAGAGCGATGTTCTCCAATTATGAATTAAAGTTAAGTATTACATCAACTACGTACTTTATTTGCTACTATTAATTCCTCTACATTGTTCCAGACCTCACGCCAATCTGCGTGAGCTTAAAAGCGTGCATTTCGGCCTCCTTTAGCAACACGGTGTTGGCACTTCTACCAACACTTCAGAACATACCACAAATGTCCATTTTTCCTTGTGGTCATCTGTACTCCACAGTTTCGTATCAGTAAGCTCGTTTTTTGGTGAAAGTTTGACTTAATTTATGCATGAGGGTAAAAATTATCACACGAATGTTGTGTTCTCTTATGTAAGAAGTACGTAAGTGGGAATGGGTACTACTAAAGAGTTTCGAGAGTGCGCTCATTCTCAAGTGTACGATGGATATGGACGAATAATGCCTATAATTAGTATAAAACTCATGTGAAATGCTATGCACAGTTATACATGGCATGGTCCTCGGTTAGCACTATGTCGAAATTGATATTCATAAATGACAAACAGCCGGCCGCTGTGGCCGAGTGGCTCCACGCTCTTCAGTCCGGAACCGCGAGACTGCTATGGTCGCAGATTCGAATCCTGCCTTGGGCATGGATGTGTGTGATGTACTTAGGTTGGTTAGGTTTAAGTTTCTTAAGTTCTAGGGGACTGATGACCTCAGATGTTAAGTCCCATAGTGCTCAGAGCCATTTAAACCATTTCAAATCACATACACAAAACTTCTTCCTGTTCTGCTACATATATATTCTTGGTTTCTTTTACTACTTTACGTGTGATGTCACCGCCAGACACCACACTTGCTAGGTGGTAGCCTTTAAATCGGCCGCGGTCCGTTAGTATACGTCGGACCCGCGTGTCGCCACTGTCAGTGATAGCAGACCGAGCGCCACCACACGGCAGATCTAGAGAGACGTACTAGCACTCGCCCCAGTTGTACAGCCGACGTTCATAGCAATGGTTCACTGACAAATACGCTCTCATTTGCCGAGACGATAGTTAGCATAGCCTTCAGCTACATTTGCTACGACCTAACAAGGCGCCGTATTCAATTGATATTTATTAAGTGAAGCATGTATCATCAAGAGCGACGTTCTACAATTGTGGATTAAAGTTAAGTATTACATCATCTACGTACTTTATTTGCAATTCTCAAGATATTGTCCTGTTCCAGACCTCACGCCAGTCACCGTGTAATTAAACGCGTGCATTTCGGCCTCCTCTAGAAACACAGTGTTGGCTCTTCTGCCAACACTACATTAAGAGCTAAAGATTAAATAATGTGGGGGATAGACTAAAAACTTGCCTCAACTACTACCTTCCGTCATATCCGTATGGTATTTCTTACTTTTAGTGTTCTGCCTGACTTGCCCAAAACGGAAAGATCATCTGACTATGCAAATACATTAATTTTTCTCGTTAGCAGAAATTTTATGGAGCATGTGCTTTGAAAGTTTATACATGATCTAACCGTACATCGCTTGCACTTACTGATGACGCTAAATGTCCACTGCAAATTAATTGCAATGTTTAGCCAACTTAAGCTCTCGTTTGCAACATTAAAATGTAACAGGGCACTCGAAATGTAGCAGTAATGGTACGCGAGCAGCGACGTTCCTTTTCATTTCTTTTTCTATCCACCGCGCTACGTGACAAGTTTGAAAGAAGAGTGTCGCTTAAATTATGCATGAGGGCCAAAAATTAACATACGAATGTTTTTTCTCTTACACAAGGAATACGTAAGTTGTCTCATTACGGAACATAAGCTGTGTCTTTCTGGCAGCCTTTCAGGATATGAGAGGTCAGGTATGAATTAATCAAGAAGGTTAATAATTTATCTTCTCTGAATTGATAGCTGAGGCGTCTTTTAATCAGTGACAAATTAGGAATTTTTCGGCTGTAGTAGAGTTATTTCACTGCAGTTTCGTTTCTGCTCTTTTCAGCTGCTTCCCGTGTAAGTGTAGACTTCACAACTTGACAGAGGCAGTAGGCGAGAATAAGCCTCTTATTGCTGCATCTTTCTGCATAGCATCTAGCTGCACGTATATTTCACCAGCTGCATTGCTATTTAATGTATTTCCACAACATATGATAATTTGATACGCTTACAGCGAGTTTTCTACACATTCCCCTCATGTTTTTGAATCACATATAGTCTTCCGAAACAACACAAACATGACAAGTTATCACTGACATTGACACATGCACGTTTAGCGCGGTTCATCATTAGTGACTGAGAGACTTAGATTAACATTCACACTAATACTCAGTCAATGACTAAATCATTGCACACGGTTTATTCTATTCGTATCAACTGAACCGTGTGCTCCTGACTTGAATACCATCTTGTTGTAAATATGGAAATTTAAATCTAGGCAAAATGTCCCCCTTTATTCATCTGAGGGTTTTTCCACAATCAGTACCACTCATCCAGAGCTGTTTTGTTATGGTAAGTTAAAAGTCTAAAGTAGAGGTGATGCTCCTCTTTCGTAACTGGCCCACTACCTAGATTCTAAAATGACGTTTTGATTGAGATGTTTTGTTCTGTGTTGTTTGGTACAGTAATAAATTAGTTCGGTTCAACGAAGAGTTTGCAGTTCGTTTTGAAGTTCCTCTATCTTTCTCGATGTCACTCCGTGGAAATGTTATGATGAGAATACCGTCAACATTACACAGTGTCTTATAGTTTGGCTGTAAGGCAGCTCGCCTCATGGAAACGTTTCTATACAGTGCAAGTTTATATGTCCCGTCTCTTCAGTCGTCTAAGACTTGTCGACGTACATCAGGATCACTGTCATCCACGCCCGCATAATGCCGTCAATGCTTTCCAGTTCCTTCATGGCTGAACGATTTAGGAAATTTGTATAACACTGGCAGACATAATGAAGTCGCATTAAAATATTGGAACTGTGACACTCTACTGTCTAATAAGATTAAGAAATGAATAGCATAGTAGCTTTTGACCATGAGTGGAAAAGAGTGGAAGATGTCATAGGAATGTAAGTAGTGGGATACATTGTCGTTGCTGTTACAAATTGTTTCACTAGGGGGCAATGTAGTGGGGAGATCGCTTGGAGAGCTCACAAAGGACTCGCCATGAAACTGCAAAATGTGCAGCAGGAATAGGTTAATGGAGGAGTAGGAAACGAAGACCTGTGACTTTCAGTCGCGTTTCGATCAAGCTAGGAGAGAACTAGTTTGAGGGGGGCAGTGGATAAGGGGATATGTTGGGAACTGGCAGTTGCCGGGAAGGCTAGAAGAAAGAGGATACTTCTGAATGTTTTGTTGTCCGTATCAGCAACAGGTTCCAGCTGCCAGATTTGAGGGGAGAGGAGCTTCAGGATGGTGTATTAGACTGTGGCTATGGGCAGGAAGCATAGGAATAGCACAGATGTTGAGATGAAGGCAGTACTCCTGTTAGGTATACGTCATGACATGTAGGCTCTCAATTGCAGGACAATTTTCAAGTCGATTTCTGGGCCACATTAAGTGATTGTCGGTTGAGGTCTTTTATGTGAGAATTTTACGAAATCTGATCAGGTAGTGATCTAGATTTAGTGCCTATCAATGAAGTGAAATGGGAAGAACACAGGTATTTCTGGTTATACGAGGGGTAATATCAACAGCAGCAGAAAATTTTATAACAAGAGTAGAATTAAATACCAATAGGAAGGTAGAACAGAAAGTGAGTTACTATAAATAGTTCAGTGACAGGGCTGTTCTCATCAGAATCGAAACCAAACCAACAGCGACAATAATAATTCAGCTATACACGCTGGAGTCGCAAGCAGAAGCTGAAAAGATGAAAATTTAGGGGTCATGATAGATTGGATCACGGTTATAGGAGACGGAATAGAAAAAGTGTTACAGAAGAATATGGTTGGAACGAGAGAGAGAGGAGAAAGACATCTGCCATAAATTACGGATGGTAATTACGAATACTCTGTTTCAGAATTACAAGAGGATGAGGTATAACTGGAAAAGTAAGGGGGATCAAGAAACATTTCATTCATGTTACATCACAGTCAGGCAGAGATTTCGAAAACAGATATTAGAGTGTAAGGCATATCCAGGGCAAATATGGACTAAGACTACAATTTAGTGAAGATGAAAAATAGGTTGAAGTTCCAGAGTCTAACCAGGAAAAATTAATGCTCGAAGAAGTGGGCTACATAAATACTACAAAAAAAGGAGAAGAAGATACATGCTGTAAATTGTCTGAGGCTGCAGATACTGTGATATTGAATAGCTCCGAAGGTAAGGCATTTGAAGAGGAATGGATCTCTCTAAAAAGGGGCAGTCACAGAACTTGGAAAGCAAATTGTAGGTACAGCGAAGGCAACCGCGAAGAAACCATGGATAACAGATGAAATACTTCAGCTAATCGACGAAAGAAGGAAGTACAAAATTGTCCAGGGAAATTCAGGAAAATAGAAAAGTAAGTCACCTAAGAACGAAATAAATAGAAAGTGAGGGGGAAGCTACTTCGAAATGGCTGCATGAAAATTGTGAAGCAATAATAAGGAAGTGATTTCGAAAGGACTGACTCAGCATGTAGAAAAGTCAAAACAACTTTCCGTGAAATATAAAACAAGGCTCGTAACATATAGAGTGTAACGGGAATTCCACTGCTAAGTGGAGAGGAGACAGAAGAAACGTGGAAAGAAAACAATGAAGACCTCTGTGAGAGGGAAGACTTTTGTGGGGGCGTGATAGAAGAAGAACTAGGAGTCGCTGTGGAAGAGATAGCAGATCCCGTATTAGAATTAGAATTTAAAAGTTTTAGATGACTTAAGATCAAATGAGACAGGAGGGATAGCTAACATCGCATCAAAATTAATAAATCACTGGGGGAAGTGGCAACAAAACGACTACTCACGTTGGTGCGGGGAATGTATTTGTCTGGCAATATGCCAACTGACTTTCGGGAAAACATCATCCAAACAATTCCGAAGAATACAAGAGGTGACAAGTACGCGAGTTACAATATTGCAGTGACTGTGTTATTGCGAATTACGATGCAATGTTCCTTCGGACACGCCTACATTTCCGAAGGTGCAAGAGTCACGGCGATTGCAGCCGTTACGAAATACATGAAATGTACCCGTAGTTTTGAATATGGAAAACTGTCAACTGTGTAATGAAATGACGACAATGAAAATCTGTGCCTGATTGGAACTCGAACCCGAATTTTCCGCTTATCGCGAGGGTCGCCTCACTATTTGTCTACCCGAATACGACTGAAGGCCTGACCAAAACTTCCGTACGTCGTGAACAATGTGTCTACAACATGTACTCGTCAATCCATTATGTATATTGTCGTATATGCATACATGTCCGAAGGACCATTGCATCGTAAATCGGAATAACACAGGCACTGCATTATCGTATTCACCCTCCGACACGGGGCAAGTGACTTTCAACGAGAATGTCCCCCGGTACGGCAATATACAGGGTGTCCCGCTCAAACCTCCCGGATTTCAAAGGTACAGGAAGAAAAACCACAGTAGATACGACAATGAAAAGTGCACCTCATTTTAGAGCATCTCAAAGAATTTATTTATTTATCATCAATACATTTCTACGTGTGAACCATTTGTAGCACGAAGAATATCGCGTCTATATTCAATTTCTTGCCTAGTTCTTTGTAGCATTTCCTCTGTTATTGATGCAATCGCATTAGTGATACGATGTCGAAACGTAGGAATATTGTCCACTCTGGTCGCATACACGCGGTCCTTCACGAATCCCCACATGAAGAAATGAAGCGGCGTAATGTCGGGTGAACGTGGTGGCCAGGCAATGGGTCCTCCGCGTCCGATCCGATGACCAATGCGGCGGGGCTTCATCTTGTTGAAAAATGATGTTGGGATGCCAGTCTTGTATCTGAGGGTACACAAACTGCTCCAACGTGTCCAGATATACTGACTCATTCACTGCTTGTTCCGGAAAGAAGAACGGGCCAACAATCCTGTCGTGCATTTGCCCGCACCAGACGTTTAGTTTACGGCTAACACGAACATGTTTAATGACAATGTTCGGATTTTTCAAACGCCAGATACGAACATTATGCCTATTAACCCTTCCTGATAGATGGAAGGATACCTCATCTGAGAATAAACATCTTTCCAGGAAGCTGACATTCACATCAATACGCTGCAGCATATCTGCAGCAAATTGTTGTCGGTGTGGTTTGTCGTTCGGCGTCAGATGTTGCAGAATTTACACTTTGTAAGCTCACATACGAAGACGCTGGTGAACTACACGATTCAATGTTGGTCGAGGTACATCAGGTTGCTTAGATGCTTGACGAATTGACGTAAGTGGGCTTCTGAGAATCATTTGTCTGATGTCCTCCACTGTCTCTCTGAAAATCCTTAACGTGCACCGCCAGAATCTTTCAGAACACTTCCTGCTGCCAGAAACTTCCTATACCTTTCCTTAATTGTTTTCATATCAGGTGGATCACATTCATGCAGACGGCGATAATTCCTTTGCACGCCGCCCGGTGTGGCCGAGGGGTTCTAGGCGCAACAGTCTGGAACCGCGCGACCGCTACGGTTGCAGGTGCGAATCCTGCCTCGGGAATGGATGTGTGTGATGTCCTTAGGTTAGTTAGGTTTCAGTAGTTCTCAGTTCTAGGGGACTGATGACCTCAGTTGTTGCCCCATAGTGCTCAGAGCCATTTGAACCATTTTTTTTTTTCTTTGCACAGTAATCGACGGTTAAGTTTCTGCAAACCACACTACTGCTTGCGCGCACTGCTGTGGAGTCGCCATTTTCACTCCATGCGACCATGCTGCACTCTGGCGACGATACTTGGCACTTCTGACGCGGGAATATAAATTCTTTGAGATGCTCTACAACGTGGTGCATTTTTCACTGTCATTTCTACTGTGGTTCTTCTCTCCTCGTTCCTTGATATCAGGGAGGTTTCAGCAGGCCATCCTGTACATAATGGGTGTCCGAGTACAAGTTGTTGACAGATGGTTAACATCGTATGGAAATCTGGGTCTGGCTGTGAGTCGTGCTCCGATAGTCGTAGTATACAGAAGAGTGGAAAGGAAAATTGACGATCTGTTAGATAACGATCAGTGTAGCTTTATGGCATCAAGAGGCAGCTCTGGCGTTACAGTTGGTAATGGAAGTAAAACTGAAGAAAAATCAGGATACGCTCATAGAATATGTAGATCTGGAAAAAGCATTCAACAAGCGTGCAAGTAGTTCGAACTCCTGAGAAAGAAGGGGGTAAACTATAGCGAAAGATGGCTGATATACAATCTGTACAAAAACCAAGAGAAACAATAATAGTGGAAGAGCAAGAACGAAGCGCACAGATTAAAATGTGTGTATAAGGGTGCAAGACAGGAAGGCAGCATTTCACTGTTACTGCTCAATCTATAGGTTAAGAAGCAATGCCAGAAATAAAAGAAGAGTTCTACAGTACGATTAAAAATCAACGTGCAAATATAAGTGTGAACATTTGCTGATGACGTTGCTATCCTCAACGAAATGAAGGAGATTTGCAGGACCTTTCGAATGAAATGGACAGTCTAATGAGTACAGGATATGAATTAAGAGTAAATCGAAGAAAGACGAAAGTCATCAGGTGTAGTAGAAATGAAAACAGTGAGAAACTTAACATCAGTCACGAAGTAAATGAAGGTAAGGAATTCTGCTACCTAGGCAGAAAGATGACCAATAATGGTCGAACCAAGGAGAACATCAAAAGCAGACCAGCACCGGCAAAAAGGGCGTTGCTGGCCATGTGAAGTCTAATAGTATCAACCATAGTCCTTAATTTTGGGAAGAAATTTCTGAGAATTAATGCTTGGATCACAGCATTGTATGGCAGTGAGACATGGATTGAGGGGAAACCGAAAGAGAAGAGAATCACAAAAAAATGGTTCAAATGGCTCTGAGCACTATGCGACTTAACTTCTGAGGTCATCAGTCGCCTAGAACTTAGTACTAATTAAACCTAACTAACCTAAGGACATCACACACATCCATGCCCGTGGCAGGATTGGAACCTGCGACCGTAGCGGTCGCTCGGTTCCAGACTGTAGCGCCTAGAACCGCATGGCCACTCCAGCCGGCCGAGAATCACAGCATCTGAGATGTGGTGCTACGGAAGAATGTTGAATACTAGGTGTACTAATATGGTAAGGAATCTTGAGGTTCTCCACAGAATCGGTGAGGAAAACAATATTCGGAAAAATATGACGAGAAGAAGGAATTGGATGGTAGGACATCTGTTAAGATATGAGGGAATAATTTCGTGGTACCAGAGAACGCTGGGGAGAGTAAAAACCGTAGAGGAGGACAGAGACTGTGGTATACAGGGTGAGTCACCTAACGTTACCGCTGGATATATTTCGTAAACCACATCAAATACTAACGAACCGATTCCACAGACCGAACGTGAGGAGAGGGGCTAGTGTAATCGTTTAATACAAACCATACAAAAATACACGGAAGTGTGTTTTTAAACATAAACCTAGGTTTTTTTTAAATGGAGCCCCGTTAGTTTCGTTAGCACATCTGAACATATAAACAAAAACGTAGTCAGTGCCGTTTGTTGCATTGTAAAATGTTAATTACATCCGGAGATATTGTAACCTAAAGTTGACGCTTGAGTACCACTACTCCGCTGTTCGATCGTGTGTATCGGAGAGTACCGAATTACGTAGGGATCCAAAGGGAACGGTGATGGACCTTAGGTACAGAAGAGACTGGAACAGCACATTACGGCCACCTTTTTATTGGTCTTTTTCACTGGCGCACATGTACATTACCATGAGGGGTGAGGTACACGTACACACGTGGTTTCCGTTTTCAATTACGGAGTGGAATAGAGTGTGTCCCGACATGTCAGGCCAATAGATGTTCAATGTGGTGACCATCATATGCTGCACACAATTGCAATCTCTGGCGTAATGAATGTCGTACACGCCGCAGTAATCTGGTGTAATGTCGCCGCAGGCTGCCACAATACGTTGTTTCATATCCTCTAGGGTTGTAGGCACATCACGGTACACATTCTCCTTTACCGTACCCCACAGAAAGAAGTCCTGAGGTGTAAGATCAGGAGAACGGTCTGGCCAATTTATGCGTCCTCCACGTCCTATGAAACGCCCGTCGAACATCCTGTCAAGGGTCAGCCTAGTGTTAATTGCGGAATGTGCAGGTGCACCATCATGCTGATACCACATACGTCGACGCGTTTCCAGTGGGACATTTTCGAGCAACGTTGGCAGATCATTCTGTAGAAACGCGATGTATGTTGCAGTGCTCTCCGATACACACGATCGAACAGCGGAGGAGTGGTACTCAAGCGTCAACTTTAGGTTACACTATCTCCGGATGTAATTAACATTTTACAATGCAACAAACGGCACTGATTACGTATTTGTTTATATGTTCAGATGTGCTAGCAAAAATAACGTGGTTCCATTTAAAAAATAAAAACGTAGGTTTGTGTTAAAATACATACTTCCGTGCATTTTTGTATGGTCTGTATTAAACAATTACACTAGCCCCTCTCCTCACGTTCGGTCTGTGGAGTCGGTTCGTCAGTATTTGATGTGGTTTACGAAATATATTCAGCGGTAACGTTAGGTGACTCACCCTGTATATAGCAAATATTTGCCGATAGAAATTGCGAGTGCTACTCCTAGATGAAACTGTTGGGACATGAGAGGAGTTCAAATGGCTCTGAGCACTATGGGACTTAACATCTTAGGTCATCAGTCCCCTAGAACTTAGAACTACTTAAACCTAACTAACCTAAGGACATCACACAACACCCAGCCATCACGAGGCAGAGAAAATCCCTGACCCCGCCGGGAATCGAACCCGGGAAACCGGGCGTGGGAAGCGAGAACGCTACCGCACGGCCACGAGATGCGGGCGTGAGAGGAGTACGTGATAGGCGGTGGGGAACAACTTCGAGAAGGACAGGGTGTACTATAGGGTTGATGACCTCAGTAAGGTAGCTCCTGTAGGTGGTGGCACCATCGTGAGCGTAACTGAGATGTGGGGCTCGCCTTGGCAGCGCTGTATGACGAGTAAATGGAGAGTTCGAGATGGTGCTGATTACTATCAGCGCACACTCCGCTGCAGAGTGAAAATCTCATTCCGGAAAGATCCCCCAGGCTGTGGCTAAGCCATGTCTCCGCAGTATCCTTTCTTTCAGGAGTGCTAGTTCTGCAAGGTTCGCAGGAGAGCTTCTGTAAAGTTTGGAAGGTAGGAGATGAGATACTGGCAGAAGTAAAGCTGTGAGCACCGGACGTGACTCGTGCTTCGGTAGCTCAGATGGTGGAGCACTTGCCCGCGAAAGGCAAAGGTCCCGAGTTCGAGTCTCGGTCGGGCACACAGTTTTAATCAGCCAGGAAGTTTCATATCAGCGCACACTCCGCTGCAGAGTGAAAATCTCATTCTGGAAACATCCCCCAGGCTGTGGCTAAGCCATGTCTCCGCAGTATCCTTTCTTTCAGGAGTGCTAGTTCTGCAAGGTTCGGAGGAGAGCTTCTGTAAAGTTTGGAAGGTAGGAGACGAGATACTGGCAGAAGTATAGCTGTGAGCACCGAGCGTGAGTCGTGCTTCGGTAGCTCAGATGGCAGAGCACTTGCCCGTGAAAGGCAAAGGTCCCGAGTTCGAGTCTCGGTCGGGCACATAGTTTTAATCTGCCAGGAAGTTTCATATCAGCGCACACTCCGCTGCAGAGTGAAAATCTCATTCTGGTGCTGATTACTGCTGACCAGGTGCGCAAGCACTGGTGTAGGTGAAGAATACTGCACGCGGTCTGCATGTCAACTGGACTGCAAAAGGAAGTTTGGTGGAGTTACTCAGTGAGAGTGTAAAAGGTCGGTACGTAACAACACGTGGCCGAATACCTTTTCTCGTGGGTAGGAGAACAATACCTTGTTGGAGATACACCTCGATAATATGCTCCCCTTCGTTAAAAGAGTCTCAATCTGATTAAAGATGTATTCATAGTGTACACAGAGGACAGGTGTACCGCAGAAGAGTGCTTATAACTCACAAAAATTTGCTAGGAATCGTATATTTCTCATTAGAACGAGCAGTCTATTAAAAATAAATCACAGCAGCTTGAATTTGAATTATAGTTTTGGAACAGTGTGGTGGTGCACATTACAGAACAATTGTGGAGGTATCACGAAAGGAATCGTATAGTGCTATCGTCACTGAATGCTCAAGTTGCTACTGTAGAAGTTTCTTCAACGGTGGGGAATCAGTTACTTACATTACAGGTGACACACATTATAAAGCGAGATAAGATCAGATCACAGTCACTGTTGATAATCAAGAGTAACTGACAGCTGGTGAACTAAGAGCGCTAGACATCTGCAAGATATTGACCGCTCGGCATGTGTACCGCTCATCTTGTGGTACTGAGGACATTTTCTTACGCAAATTAACTGAACTCCTCTAAAGAGCATCAGCCAAAAACTAATCTAATATTATGTGAAACCATTTTATCAATACAGGTATTGAGGATAAAATTAGTACCAACGTCCTAAATATTTTGAGCGCTTTGTGGAGTGCCAGGTTTGAACTTCTTATTTTTCTTCTTTGTCTAGCTTTGTTCATATCATTTGTACTATTTTTAAATGCCGCTGCCTTTTACAAGATTCTAAGAATTATTAGTGCGGACCCCCAGAAAGCTATGAAGAATGTGCTGCCCACGATCTACACTAGACAAGACCACAGCTCATCGAAACTGAAATAAAATTTTCTGACTCTCTACTTATTTTCTAGGGGTGTCAGGAAACACTATGTTAAATTAAAAGTCTATTGTCGTTTGACAAATCAGTACATCCAATAACGATATCCACTAGACAAGACCACAACTCAGCTCATCGAAATTGGAATAAAATTTTCTAACTCTCGACTTATTATCTAGGGGTGTCGGGAAACACTATCATAAACTAAAAGTCTATTGTCGTTTGACAAATCAGTACGTCCAATAACATTTCACCCACACAAAGATTAATAGTTTTAGGTTTACTACATTTTTCATATCGTAATTAGCACTCAGAATAGTTCAGAGATGATTTCCATTCGAAGTTCAAATTATTGTCAGTTATCATTCCGTTTAACAGACACATTTAACTGCTCACCTTGCAGGTGATGGTGCAGCTACGCCACTTGCTATGCAGTCTTCTACTATTACGGGTGGCCTACAAATTAGAAACATCGAAACAGAAACACAGGCTATCACTTGAGACTGACGGTTAAATTCTGGTGCACTGTGCGATGTGGCTGTGTTGCCAGACCCTCGTTTTCATACAAGTGTTTGCAACATGCACCGGATCTGATTTTGCTAGATAAATTTTGCCTTGAATGTGGATGGTGAATCGCATGCCGACTACTAAGTGCAGCTTTTTTTCTTCGCCCTGTGATTAGCTTTCAAATGGTGTGGTTATGAACTGCCTGTGTTACGTAACTTCGTATTCAGTAAAAATTTGGTGTGCAGTCTGGTAATATTGCCCAGTCATCTGACGTGGCAAGGTGATCAGGTGACCTCATTGCCCTAACGTAATTGAGCCGTTACGCCAAGAAAGGAAGAATGAATTGATTCCAGAGTGAGATTTTCACTCTGCAGCGGAGTGTGCGCTGATATGAAACTTCCTGGCAGATTAAAACTGTGTGCCCGACTGAGAGTCGAACTCGGGACCGTTGCCTTTCGCGGGCAAGTGCTCTACCATCTGAGCTACCGAAGCACGACTCACGCCCGGTACTCACAGCTTTACTTCTGTCAGTACCTCGTCTCCTACCTTCCAAACTTTACAGAAGCTCTCCTGCGAACCTTGCAGAACTAGCACTCCTGAAAGAAAGGTTCGCAGAAGAGCTTCTGTAAAGTTTGGAAGGTAGGAGACGAGGTGCTGGCAGAAGTAAAGCTATGAGTACCAGGCGTGAGTCGTGCTTCGGTAACTCAGATGGTAGAGCACTTGCCCGCGAAAGGCAAAGGTCCCGAGTTTGAGTCTCGGTCGGGCACACAGTTTTAATCTGCCAGGAAGTTTCAATGAATTGATTGTTGGTGTTAACGATCATCCTCCTTTACCTCCTGTGCATTACTGCAGATGACGTGTCACTGAGCACATTTGTTCTGTGCATGCAGTACACGCGAGGCGCCTAGTGGTTTCCACTGCACTGTGTGGAATACGAAGGTTCTGTTACAGTTCACTAACCTGCTGTCTTCAAGTTGATGTCCCCAGGGCAGAAAACAGCACGCAGGTCGTAGGTTCTGTATCTTGAGGCTGAAACGGACTTTTAGCGACGTTCTGTTCTGAAATAATGTATCACTTCTTTGGGATGCCACTCGCGTATTTTAATACAGCCCCACGAGAAGACGCCATGATCTTAATATAACACCTTTTGATACAGCAAAGTACATGATCAAACACAATGTTTGCGAAAATGTATCTTTACACTATTTGTGGCACTTGTCTGTGCCTCATGACTACCGGAGTGAATCTTTTAATACTGAATACTGGCAAACACATTCTGCCACAGACAACGTGACTGTACATCTCGACTGCCTAATCCAGAGTGACGAACAGCCCGAAACACTTCACGCGCCATACCAGAAAAGTCGTGACCCGAACGCTTCCGAAGTGCTTCGTCTGCAATTTTGTCAGTCTTTTGTTTTTTATTTAAATTGTTTTTAATAATTCCAAAATGACTGATTGATAATCAGCTGTTGAAAGATATTTATATTAAAAAGTGAAGTCATTCCAATGTGTAGTTTAACTAATAATAATAACTGTACTTTAACGTTTTCGCGCCCTTGCTCCGAACACAGCAGTCAATCTCAGAGCAGTAGCATTATGCAGGTGGTCTTTCTCACGGGAATGGTACCGAATGTAACATCTATCACAGGTACCTCACACCACATTTCGTCATCTATATACTTCTCCATCTCCACTGCTCTGGGAACAGCTTCTTGGAGCCTAATATGATGGCTGACCAAGTCAGAAATATTACACGAGCACGGCTCATGTTCTTCCCATTAATTGTTTGTCATCTTCTATTTCGGTAGTGCCACCTCGTTTTCTTATTCAATTTACTACCCATGAGTGGCAGCAGCAGCGCATATCGATAAGCGCACTGCCGTACCATCTCTGGAGCGACCGATGGTATTTCCGGGTCGACGTGTGTCGCGTAGTCGGTGAGTGGGAGATGCACAAGCAGTGCAGTCCCGACGGAACAGCAGTCGCGGACGGATCAGCAGTCCAGTCTGTCGGCTGGCGTGGATGAGCAAGCAAGGCCCCATCGCGCGGATTCGGGCTGGAGCCACTGCCCGCGTGCACGCGCGGTTGGAGTGTGACGTGCTGCTTGCAAGTGCTACGAAGTTAGTGGCCCACCGAACTCGGACATGAAAGTTGAGTCCTCACGTAACATACTATCGAGCCTCAACGTTTTACATTTCTTCATTTGATCCTGGTTGTCGCTTTTGGGACAGTCCCATCGAGCAACAACATGTGTGTATTTGAGTCGGCTAAGATTCCAGTCGTCTTCCTGTGAAATTTAACTTAATTTATTCCCTGTTACTGAAGTTCGCCGGCCGGAGTGGCCGTGCTTCATTCTGGAACCGCACGACCACTACAGTCACAGGTTCGAATACTGCCTCGGGCATGGATGTGTGTGATGTCCATAGGTTAGTAAGGTTTAAGTAGTTCTAAGTTCTAGGGGACTGATAACCTCAGATGTCAAGTCCCATAGTGCTCAGAGCCATTTTTTATTGAAGTTCACCAGCGGTATCTTCTGCCTACTGGCCGTTGGCGTACCGGTTACCTGCCCTGGTTGTTGATGTAATTTTGGGCAGTGTATTTTCCTCGTCATGTTGTTGCTGTCCAGCGTGACGTGTAGTTCGACAGCTGAGGTGTTGTTGGTCGTTGTGGGCGCGAATATTGTGTCGTGTATTGAAACCTTGTGGTCGTTTTGCTGGCTGGGTGGAGCGGAACTGATTTGGTTGATTGGTCGGTCGGCTGTCTCTCGGTTGGGTTGCCTCCAGATTAAGAAGTCTATGGACAGTCTGCCTGTCTCACCTAAAAGGGCGTTAGTGTTTCAATCCCAGGCTGACCCTTGGAAACTTCTGAGCTCCGTTCCTTGTGTGTTATGTAGTAGTTTCCCTGTTTGGATTTTAGTTATTTGGTTGATTTGTGGCTTTCAGTCGAGTATCAATATCTCTTAAATTAATGTTCTTGTCTTTCCCTTAAGGCATGAGATTGTTATATTTTGTATGGGGCCTTCAGCCGAATTGTATTGGAAAGGTTTAGAGATAAGGCCTTCTGCCTTTTAGATTGAAACTCTTTCTAGGCCTTAAGCCATGAAACATATTTGTTGTTATGTGGCATTCAGCCGAGTATTAATATCTCTTAAATTAATGTCCTTGTCTGGCCCTTAAGGCATGAGATTGTTATTCTTTATTTTGTATGAAATGTTTTAACATGTGGCCTTCCGCCCTTTAAAATTGACTCTATTCTAGTGCTTAAGCCGTTAAATTATTTGCTGCTGAGTGGCCTCCAGCCGAGTTTTAATATCTCTTAAATTAATCTTCTTCTCTTGCCCTTAAGGCATAAGATTGTTATGCTTTTGAATGGGACCTTCAGCCCAATTTGAATGAAATGTTTCAAGATGAGGCCTTCTACCTTTTGATTGAAACTCCTTTTATTGCTTAATATGCCTAGTTCCACTAAAATTAAATTGTTATTGTCTGCAACCTCCGGAAGAACCTTGTCTTTAAATTTTTCTTAAGCCTTTTGTCTTGGATTTTGAATGTGACCTTCATCCGATCTAAAGTTAATCAAAGGAGGTCGATTACAGTTTTGGGTGTTTTGCATCCTTGTTGTAATATTGTGTGTTGATAAATAAAGTTTGTATGTTGAGTGCAACTGACAGCAACTCATTTTGGCCCCTTTCCACAGCCTAATCCGCTCTGTTCTGCTAGCCCACGCATTTCAATAATCTTTTCAATGTTGCAAATGTTGCAACGTATCTACTTGTTTCAGGGCAACTGAATTGATAATAAGACAATAGCAATTCATGAACTAAATATACAAAGGCATTACTGTTTTAGCAACTTAGGCTATGTTGCGTTTTACAGCTGTATTCTAAGATGCCATCGAACTATTTAAGGAACTCATTTCAACAATGATGAGTTTCCCGAGATATACGAAAGGCACTGGGAGCTGCATGAAGACAAAAGATGTTGATAAAAATGGAATTATGCACAAGTGACAAGTGAATAACAATGACAATAATGTCGTTGATGTAAATGAAATTACAACACAGCTGTCTTATTTTCAGTAAGTCGAAGACACATCTTATCACCTCCGCAACTAAAATTATGCCAACAGAAACATCAAGGAATGAAATCCCAAGGGAAGGCAAAATTTAATATTGTCAAGCCCGTAGAATTGTAAGAAGATGAAGAAAGATAAATAGGTTAACAAGACAAGATTGAAGCCAGTAAAATCTGAAGAAAAGACTAAAAGGTACAGACTCTCTGGACTGAATAATAAGAAAGCAAAGATGCTACAAGGAAAGGATTCAGTAAAGATTAAAAGTAACTTTGGGCAATACTGTGAGGAAGAGAAGTTCGCTGTACTCAAGCGAAACTTTCTCTAAGAACAATGAAGTCTGAATTAGATTCTCTAATTGTAGACATCTTACTCATCAGGAATGTGCTGGTTGACACCAAAAACTGCGAGAAATGTATCACATCTTGACTTTTGAAACTAATTTGACATTTAACATAATTACGACAAATGTTAAGTACTTTTTTCCAGTATTGAATATATTTCATTTCATAAACGTGTATCTTTTGCATTTAACAATCTCTTCTTATTTGCAGTGCCCCAAAAGTCTTAATCTTAGCCTTGTTTATACTTTTCCTTACCAAAATGGCTCTGAGCACTATGGGACTCAACTGCTGAGGTCATTAGTCCCCTAGAACTTAGAACTAGTTAAACCTAACTAACCTAAGGACATCACAAACATCCATGCCCGAGGCAGGATTCGAACCTGCGACCGTAGCGGTCTTGCGGTTCCAGACTGCAGCGCCTTTAACCGCACGGCCACTTCGGCCGGCTTTTCCTTATCACTAGCCACTTTGCCTACCAGGAGAAGATGCCATTTTACAGACGTTTACTTATACTCACTTTTCTACAACAAAAGGAGGATTTGAATAACAACACCACAGTTTTATAGTTAGCGGAATGTATTCAGATTATACAGACAGATATCATGTTTGTGTCTACGAGGTCAGAGAAAAATAACATTTTCCTGAAGGACTGACACTTTACCCATCTTTCTCCTCCTTTACAAGCTATTCCATATCTTCTTGCAACTACTTCCAGCTTTTGTTATCCATATACTCCGCTCTGTACCGATTCTGCAGAAAACTCCTTTTTTACGAGTCCACGTAACTTTCGACATAATTCCGTAACAGCACACCCCAAACACTTGGATTATTTCTTTCTCTTCAGTCAACGATTCACTTCGACGGAACGCTGTGCTGCAAACGTACTTTCTCAGAATTTTCTTTCCCCAATTGAGGTCTGTATTTTTTTCTAGTAGACTGGATTTGGCAAGGAATGTTCCCTTTGTCTGTACCGGTTGGGTTCCATTTCCTCCCTTCTTTGTCTTTCAGTTTTTGCTCTGTCCCACTTTGTCCACTGCGTGATTTCCTATTTTGGAGTCCAGTTTGCTACTAATGTCATTTTTGTTATACAGCACCTCATTACTTTCCTCTTTCTTTAGTTTATTCTCAATCCACATTCTGTGCCCAGCAGTCTACTCATTTCAATCAACATGTCAAGTAAATTTTCCACATAATCACAAACGATAACAGTGCCGTCAGAGAGGTTCATCATTTTCATCATTTCACCATGAATTGTACAGGGTGCGGCAGAAACAACTCCCCGATTTCGGGGGCAGCGGGCAGTTGGCAGGAATAGAGTGGTGCGGGCGTGTCGTTGAATAGCTGCATACGTGCCGTTGTCAGTGTACGCCAAGGTTTGGTCAGGTAAGCATCGCGCTTTTATCGCTGAGGAGTTTATTCAAAATAGCGGACCCTATTCCCAGTACGAAAACCATGTGTTTGTGGATTGCGAATTTTTGAGAGACAGGTTCTGCATTGAAATACAAACTCAAAGGCCAACGGCTCATTTCTACAGGCGCAGAAAATGCTGTTGTGAGAGGTTAAGCTAAACAATCTCCTTGAAGTTTCGCTAAAAAGCAAGCGTTAGTCTTTTGATTATCTGATAGAAGTGTGACAAGAATCTTGCATCGAGATTTGAAAATGAAAAGCATCCCTACAAGATTGTGTACGTTCGAGAACTGAATGGAAGAGGTTACAAAGTCTGTATGGCACTGTGTCAAGACTTGCTTCAGAACGTTAACAGAGAAGACGTGACTTTTTCCTTTTTTTTTTTTTTTTTTGAGGCAAGGTACATTTTCATCTATCAGGTGCAGTAAACAAACAAAATTGCAGGTTCTGGTCTGAAAAAAATCTCCAGTAAATCTATCAACGACCAGTCCATAGTCTCACAGTAACATAGGGATGTGCTGTTAATTTTCGTGTGATTGGCCCCAATTTTTTTTTTAAGAAAATGGTGAGGGTGCTGCTGTAAACAGCAGTCGGCGACATGCTCTACAGCGAAAATTAGGCGAATTTAATCTTCCTGGCAGATTGAAACTGTATGCCGGACCGAGACCGAACTCGGAGCCTTTGCCTTTGGCGGGCAAGTGCTCTACCAACAGAGCTACCCAAGTACGACTCACGCCACGTCCTCAAAGCTGGTACTGCCAGAAGTAAAGCTGTGAGGACGGGGCGTGAGTCGTGCTTGGGTACCTCAGTTGGTAGAGCACTTGCCCGCAAAAGGCAAAGGCCCCGAGTTCGGGTCTCGGTCCGGCACACAGTTCCAATCTGCCAGGAAGTTTCACATCTGCGCACACTCCGCTGCAGAGTGAAAATCTCATTCTGGAAACATTAGGCGAATTGTTTAGTGACCTTGAGATTATTTGGTTACAACACGATGACCCTACAATTCACACAGCACATCAACCACTGGCATTGGTGAGGTAAGTATTTCCTGCACATGTCATTTCTTTGCTTGACAATACTGGGTGGCCACCAGCTTTCTCTATACTCGACACCCTGTGACTTTGTGCTGTGGGACTACCCCAAGACCAGGGCGTACCAACATCGCCGTCAAACTGTAGAAGCCCTCCAGGAAATGATAACGCAAGAAGTTGAAGTAATCACGCCTAACTTAATTCGTACAGTGGTGAGCAACTTCAGAGAACGGCTCAAGCAATGGTTCAAATGGCTCTGAGCACTAAGGGACTTAACATCTCAGGTCATCAGTCCCCTAGAACTTAGAACTACTTAAACCTAACTAACCTAAGAACATCACACACATCCATGCCCGCGGCAGGATTCGAACCTGCGACCGTAGCGGTCGCGCGGTTCCAGACTGTAGCGCCTAGAATCGCTCGGCCACCCCGGCCGGAGGCTCAAGCAATGCATCAACAACGGAGGTAGCTGTTTGAGTGACGTATTGTTTAAAACACATAAATACAGCATATTCTTAAACGACGATATGTGCATTCTTAGGTAATAAAAATAAAGACGATCTATCTTACAAGGAGACGGCACGACCGTGGGGTCGGGGATTTGTCCGCAATTTTGTGTGGTGAAAGAGGACCCCTAACACCTCACGTGGTTAAAATATTAGGACGCACTACCCGGAAAATCCCGGGAAAAATCGATCCAAAGTTTGTTAGGTGCCTTATCAGTATAAAATGTTAGTACACTGCCAAGCCGCCGTCTGGCCTAGGTAAAAGTCGCGACTTGACTTTTGGTATCTCTTGCAGCAAGCCCACAATGAGGTTCATAGAAGGTCACACTGTCGGAAAACCTTTGCCAGCTATCTTCAGGCAGTCTTCCTCGACCCCCCACGCAGTTGTGATGTGCCGGGTGCAGTTGGTGTGCACATTTAACAGCTGATAATGAACCACACGCTTCTCTCACCACTCAATATGTAATGCACATACTATACGATGAAATGATCTACATGTTCCTTTTAACAGAGTGATCTTTATCGAAAATAAATAAATAAACAAACAAAAAACAAAAAAAAGTGTTTAGGGCTCGGATTGTCCCACCAGACGTCTCGTGTTCGATTCCTCCCCTGGCAATTTTTTTTCTTGTTTCATTTTCTTTCGTTATTGCAGAAATTATTCAGAAAGTTTCCCAAACCTACATTTTCTTTAACAAATTAGTTTCATTATTGAATAAAAATTTTCTTTTTGTCCAATAACGCAATTCATGGCGGTGGGTTTTCCATTTTTCATTGTAAAGTATATGAGGAGAAACATTGCCTTTTTAATCAGAATAACAAAGTCGATTGGTTGGTTCAAGTGGCCCTGAGCACTATGGGACTTTACATCTATGGTCATCAGTCCCTTAGAACTTAGAACTACTTAAACCTAACTAACCTAAGGACATAACACACATCCATGCCCGAGGCAGGAGTCGAACCTGCGACCGTAGCGGTCACGCGGTTCCAGACTGAAGCGCCTAGAAGCGCACCGCCACACGAGCCGGCTAAAGTCGATTGGAAAACATTCAGTTTTTATACATATAATAATTATAAACAAGAACCGCCGTGGTAATTCTCGTAAAAACGAACAAAGCAATAATTTTTGCGACATCTTGCGCAACATATAAAAGCGGATTTTTTTACAATCACAGGGCGTTTGAAATAAATCTTACAAAAACATGCCCCATTAACATTTACGAAAATGTTTCGAGTTTCTGACAATTTTGAGGCAAACCAGGCACATTGAATCATGTCTCGGAACATTGGTGACAATAATTGATGGTGAGTTATAGAATGAATTTTTATAGACTTCCCGGGAATTAAGTTCATGATTCTCCTGTAACAATGCGCTGCAAATTGTCAAACAACAGAAGAAATAAAAAGGAACCGAACCCGAGACTTTTCGTGTAAGGGTCCGAGCGCTAACCATGCGGTTTTTTTTTTTTTTTTTTTTTTTTTTTTTTTTTTTTTTTTTTTTTTTTGCATCTGCTCGGGGCGGACGTCGTAAGACATCCGTTTAAGTTCGTTAATGACCGATAAACTGTTTTTTTTTTATTACAGAAGGCACGTAACCCTCTGACCAAACACGCTGAGCTACCGTGCCGGCGACCATGTAGGCCAGACGGCGGCTCGGCAGTGTACTAACATTTTATACTGATAAGGCACCTAAGGAACGTTGTATCGATTTTTCTCGGGATTTTCCGAGTAGTGCGTCCTAATATTTTAACCACTTGAGGTGTTAGGGGTCCTCTTTCACCACACAAAATTGCGGATATATCCCCGACCCCACGGTCGTGCCGTCTCCTTGTTAGTTGGTTTCGTTTTGCTGAGCTTCCCTAATACGGGAGTTCTTTCTGGTGCAGCCTGTACTGGTTCTGAAACTTTATTTGCCGGTATTTCTAGCTTCTTCAGGATACAGGTTGAACGGGGTAGGAGAAAAACTGTATCCCCCCTGCCATATGGTTAATTAATCCGGGAACTACTGGCTCGCAGGAAACAAGAAGCGACGTTGCTGAAGCGATGGCGCTTCTGGGAAGCAAGCGAGGAACGTTCTGGGATCACAGCGCTCACATTTTAGTTGCGCTGCTGTATGTAACGAATTCCTGCATCCAAGGAGCCGGGGAATGTGCAACCAGTGTAACACAGCTCGTGTGATGCCAGCAGTTTGCGGGAATTAAACACAAAGGACGGCGCCCTAGAGCAGATCCTCAGCCTGATGAAACTCGGCTCGCTGTGGGCGCTTTGTAATGTAACGAGCTGACTCCTTTACTCATCGTTCACTTGCAAAAACAACCAGCTCGGTCTCAGGAACATTACTGAAATTGTGGACGCGTTGTGTGGTAGAACTCCACGTTAACAAAGCACTTTTCTAGGAAAAGATACAACTAGTAACGTTCTACTCCCTGCAACAGTAACGAAAAGAACTCTCATCAAGTAACAAGTCTTTGTTGCTCACACTGCATAGTTAAGAATATTGTAGTGTACAGCTTATCTCTTTATCGTATCGTTTGCTATTAATCTCTTCATCTTGACATAACTACTGTAAATTAAATCTTCTACGTATAATGTTTCACATAATTTATATTTTACCTGCTTCTAAAATTACGAGGGTCGCTCCAAAAGGAATGCACACTGTTTTTGTAAAAATACAGTTTTCATTCTGCATGTTTGAAAGTTTTACGGTTTACAGATACATACTTCCCGTGTGTTTTCAAACTTAGTTCAACCTGTTCCCATGAGTGGCGCCGTCACAGCATTTCTTCAACATAGCTGCTACACTTGACGTTCGTCAGAAGCAACGTGCTGTCATAGAATTCCTGTGCTGTGAAAACGAGACAGTGGGAAACATCCACAAGAGGTTGAAAGAGGTGTATAGAGTTGCTGCTGTCGATCGCAGTACAGTTAGTCGGTGGGCAAGCAGGTTACGTGATGAAAGCGGGCACGGCAATATTGAGAATTGTCCTCGCCGCCTCAGGCCTCGTACTGTACACACTCCAGACAATGTGGAGAGTTAACGAATTGGTGACTGCTGACAGACGCATCACAGAGATCGAATTTTCACGCTACGTTGGGATAGGGGAAGGAAGTGTTTGCAGAATACTGAAAGTGTTGACGTTAAAAAAGTTTCGTGAATGGGGGGTTCCCAGGATGTTGACAGTGGCTCACAAAGTAACGAGAAAAACGGCATGCAGCGAACTTTTGGAACAGTACGAAAATGGTGGAGATGAATTTCTTGGAAGAATTGTGACAGGTGATGAAACATGGCTCCATCATTTTTCACCAGAGAAGAAGAGGCAATCAATGGAGTGGCACCACGCAAATTCACCCAAGGAAAAAAAATTCGAAACCACATCTTCTGCTGTAAAAATTATGTCTGCGGTGATTTTCGATTCCGATGGACTTTTGCTTGTGAACGTCATACCAAGTGGAACCACCATAAATTCTGATGCATATGTGACGACACTGAAGAAACTTCGTGCTCGACTGAGTCGTGTTCGACCACATCGGCAAAAGCAGGACGTTTTGCTGTTGCACGACAATGCACGGCCACATGTCAGTCAAAATACCATGGAAGCGATCACAAAACTCGGATGGACAACAGTGAAACACCCGCCTTACAGTCGTGACCTGGCTCCATGTGACTATCATCTCTTTGGGAAACTGAAAGATTCTCTTCGTGGAACAAGGTTTGAAGATGATGACTCACTTGTGCACGCTGCCAAACAGTGGCTCCAACAGGTTGGTCCAGAATTTTACCGTGTGGGTATACAGGTGCTGGTTCCAAGATGGCGTAAGGCAGGTTAGAGGGATTGAAATTATGCGGAGAAATGAAAATACTGTTCCTAAAGGATGTATCTACACACTGTAAAACTTACAAACATGTAGAATGAAAGATGGATTTCAAAAAAAAAATAGTGTGCAGTACTTTTGGAGTGACCCTACTATTTCCCCTGACTTCTCGTTCCAGCATTAACGGATTGGTAAGTTAAAATGTGCTCTCGAACGTGGTATCAGCAATTATTAAAAGCAATCGTGTAGGCCTGTTACAATGAAAGATATTTCATTTATGCGACAACCGAGTTTCATTATCAAAATGATTAAATTTGTGTTCAAATACATAGGACCCCAGTGCACAGAGATCGTTGGATATACAAATGGAAGAATGCAGCGATCGGTCACGAATACTCTGAATCCGTTGCAGACTGATTTCGACTATGGAATAGCCATTGTCAGTGCATACATCTTATTCGTATTATATCACAAATGCTGCTTATTTTTCTCAGTATATTTATGTATGTGACTATCTACTGAAATTTCAAGGCCATTTATCTTTAAGCATGTGACCATATTGTATTGTGTATGCAATATGCAATACATTCAAAATAATTATGTTTATTCTAAGCACCGACTAAACAAACAATGCTACTATCTCTTTTACCAGTTCTGACAACACGAAATATTTGCAACTACACATAACCCAAAAATCTTCTCGCACTCCGGCCGCGGTGGTCTAGCGGTTCTACGCGCTCAATCCGGAACCGCGCGACTGCTACGGTCGCAGGTTCGAATCCTGCCTCGGGCATGGACGTGTGTGATGTCCTTAGGTTAGTTAGGTTTAAGTAGTTCTAAGTTCTAGGGGACTGATGACCACAGATGTTAAGTCCCATTGTGCTCAGAGCCATTTGAACCATTTTTTTTTTCTTCTTCCATAGGGAGCATTTGTACACTGTTACTCACGTTCTGGTTACGCCTGACGAAGAAAATATGCAGCACAATGTAGGGAAGGAGGAAAGAAACAAACTTCACAGGTTGGCAGAGTATGTGACGTTAATTCAGTGGCTAGAACATCGCGTTAAATTTGGAAGGAAGATGCATGCACTAGTTCAGTTTGGATGGGTGTCATAACGATCTGTCCTCACCTGACGCAACCCGGCAATCAATAGACAGTAGAGTTGAAATCAATAAAGGACCAAGTGCCAAAAAATACACTCCTGGAAATGGAAAAAAGAACACATTGACACCGGTGTGTCAGACCCACCATACTTGCTCCGGACACTGCGAGAGGGCTGTATAAGCAATGATCACACGCACGGCACAGCGGACACACCAGGAACCGCGGTGTTGGCCGTCGAATGGCGCTAGCTGCGCAGCATTTGTGCACCGCCGCCGTCAGTGTCAGCCAGTTTGCCGTGGCATACGGAGCTCCATCGCAGTCTTTAACACTAGTAGCATGCCGTGACAGCGTGGACGTGAACCGTATGTGCAGTTGACGGACTTTGAGCGAGGGCGTATAGTGGGCATGCGGGAGGCCGGGTGGACGTACCGCCGAATTGCTCAACACGTGGGGCGTGAGGTCTCCACAGTACATCGATGTTGTCGCCAGTGGTCGGCGGAAGGTGCACGTGCCCGTCGACCTGGGACCGGACCGCAGCGACGCACGGATGCACGCCAAGACCGTAGGATCCTACGCAGTGCCGTAGGGGACCGCACCGCCACTTCCCAGCAAATTAGGGACACTGTTGCTCCTGGGGTATCGGCGAGGACCATTCGCAACCGTCTCCATGAAGCTGGGCTACGGTCCCGCACACCGTTAGGCCGTCTTCCGCTCACGCCCCAACATCGTGCAGCCCGCCTCTAGTGGTGTCGCGACAGGCGTGAATGGAGGGACGAATGGAGATGTGTCGCCTTCAGCGATGAGAGTCGCTTCTGCCTTGGTGCCAATGATGGTCGTATGCGTGTTTGGCGCCGTGCAAGTGAGCGCCACAATCAGGACTGCATACGACCGAGGCACACAGGGCCAACACCCGGCATCATGGTGTGGGGAGCGATCTCCTACACTGGCCGTACACCACTGGTGATCGTCGAGGGGACACTGAATAGTGCACGGTACATCCAAACCGTCATCGAACCCATCGTTCTACCATTCCTAGACCGGCAAGGGAACTTGCTGTTCCAACAGGACAATGCACGTCCGCATGTATCCCGTGCCACCCAACGTGCTCTAGAAGCTGTAAGTCAACTACCCTGGCCAGCAAGATCTCCGGATCTGTCCCCCATTGAGCATGTTTGGGACTGGATGAAGCGTCGTCTCACGCGGTCTGCACATCCAGCACGAACGCTGGTCCAACTGAGGCGCCAGGTGGAAATGGCATGGCAAGGCGTTCCACAGGACTACATCCAGCATCTCTACGATCGTCTCCATGGGAGAATAGCAGCCTGCATTGCTGCGAAAGGTGGATATACACTGTACTAGTGCCGACATTGTGCATGCTCTGTTGCCTGTGTCTATGTGCCTGTGGTTCTGTCAGTGTGATCATGTGATGTATCTGACCCCAGGAATGTGTCAATAAAGTTTCCCCTTCCTGGGACAATGAATTTACGGTGTTCTTATTTCAATTTCCAGGAGTGTAATTTTTTTGAAATAGACCCAAGAGACCCTGCTAAGTGCCATAGCCAACTACCTGGAAAGCGGACTGTTCGCTACGATCATTTCTAATAGTGCATGTAAGGCCCGAAAGATGGCATTAGCTGTATGTGCTGGGCCTCAGAGGAGGCTTAAGTGGGCTAAGTGGCACAAAGCTTTGCCGTTGTTTCGAGTATGGTTTGCGACAGTACTGTGCAGCTACACTGCGTTAGTCTGGTTTGTTTGTTATTTGGTTTGCGACAGTACTGTGCAGCTACACTGCGTTAGTCTGGTTTGTTAGTTAAACTCACGAAAGTACTTTGTCAAAACGATATTTTACACAGTGATACAAGCAGAAAAAGGAAGGAGGGAGAATCAGTTTGCGATGAAAGAATGCTTTTAAGAAGAGAAGGAAAATCTTACATGATCTCGTTAGTAAAGCAAAAACTGAGCCTACAGAACAGGTGTGTTTTATATATTGTAACTGGGTTTTCTCTTTTGATGCTAGTCAATTGTCGGGATGAGCATTACTGCAAAGGGCATTTGGTTCCAAAGCATTATGTCAGGGTGAAAAACACTAAATAAATTACTTTTACTCTCTTAACAACATGTGGGCACGGTGGATTCTTCCTTGGCTCGGCTATGAGGTAGAATGAAACAACATCTTTACATAAGATAGCGTTTATTGGAAGTTTTGTACAATGGTTACCTTTGTTCTGGCTGGGAGAGCGGCAGCTGTGTCGTTTTCAAAGCCTTCTGCTGCGGCAGCAGCTGCGTCTGATTACGCCTGGCGGTGTGTATACCCCGTCTCGTCCAGTTGACTGGAGACGCGCATCGTGAAGTGGCTCATTTAATTATTGAGAACGAAGTCGTGAATCGGATGGTGATACCTTGGATGTGGCGTCCCAGTGTTTCTCTTCTCTATGCGCCCGCGTGTGTTGTGCGTCGGCCAGCGGAGCGGTGCGGCGGGGGAACGACAGTGTCCCGGACCCGAACAACGGACTCCAGCTTGCCAGTCTTCGCCTTTCAGCTCTTCATCCCAGCTCACAGGTGACTGCTGATGTGAGGCCGTCTCCTTCCTGTCCTCACGAGTCACACAGGTATGTAAAAATCAGTCTTCAAATACCTTTTAACTTCTGTCTTCTGTCGGCGAGGCTGCGGCTTACTATTCCTTTACAGCGGTGGACTTGGTGCTTCTGTGTACGATGTAGTCTCTTCCTGCATGACGGTCTTCAGCACCGACTGAACTGTAAACTACTCTGTCGGGCCCACTGCGTCTCGCGTATTTACTTACTTGAGTTCACTGTAGGTGAACGACTTCACTTCTGTCACGTTCAAAAGCTTCCCGAAGAATCTTATTAACGTCGGTCATTGGCTCTTGGAATGTAGGCTAGGGCCTTTGATCACATGTGACAATTGAGAAACATGTGAGCCGGTCTGGCGATGCCCTGACGGCTGAATCGACAGCGTCCGCTTATGTGGGGTGGGTGATGGCCTCTCCTGAACGCGCTGACTTCACAGTCATTACCTCTTGTGCTCTGCCCGCTGTTTGGCAGTCTGTAATTCTTCTAAAGTAAACTAAGCTTTTGATTTATTTTCTAATTTCTACTTCACTTCACATTGATTTCACTAATTTATTTACCTATCTTAAGTACCACTCAACAATATTCATTAGTGAGCCGTGGCTGGCTCATGCTATGCGGTGGATTAAACCTGCGTTGCGCTTCTGTGTTTAGTCTCCCGCAGTTATCGGGATTGTGCTGTTATCCTCTCCTTCAGCGGGTGGCAGCTGCGGTGTGTATCGATTTTCGTATCTTGGACTATCTTTGACGTAGTGTTTATAGTTCGCAGCTGGGCGGTGTACGACCAGTCGGTCGGTTGGCGTGGAGTAGCGAGGAATTCTCCGCGGCACGTAGTTTGGTTGGGGCCGCAGGCGGTCTCTACGCAGTGTCGGGGTGTGTGGGCTGTTCCCATTGCTACGAGGTCTGTGGATCACCGACGCTGGACACGAAAGTAGAGTTTTGATTTGATCAACTCGCAAATCAAGACTGTTCACATTGTGTCGTTTGGAGTTCATTGTCGGCTCTTGGCATATTCCCGCGAGCAGCAACGTGGTTTTCAAGTTGGAAAATTCTACCCACCCTCTGGTGGAGTTTCACTGTATTTGGTTCTTTGAATTGGAGTGCACCAGCGGAATCTTCTGCCTTGTAGCCGTTAACGTTCGGTTACATGCCCTGGCCGATGACGTAAATTTCAGGTAGTGTAGTTTCCTCATCGTGTTGTTGCTGTCCATCACGGTATGTAGTTTGACAGCTCCATATATGATTGGTTGTGGGTGCCAATATCTTCTACGTTGTCCCGTTGAACTCCCTGTTGTGCCCTGGTTGGGTGAAGTGGAACTTATCTTGTCGGTGGGTACCTTGACTGTCGGTCGGTTGGGTTGTCGTTGGAACGTGAATGGTTGGCCCCACTGCCAGTCTCACCTAGGCGAGCGTTAGTGTTTGAATTCCAGGCCGACCCTCGAACATCTGAGCGCCATTGGGTGTACTGTCTTTTTTTATTCGTTCTTGTTGTTTGTACTTGTATGACTTCTAGCCGATTTTTTTTTTTAATGATGGTTGTTTTTCCCTTAAGGCTTAAGATTCTTTAGGCCTTCACCCGAATTTAAAGAACTGTTTCACGTAAGACCTTTGGCATTTTAACGGTTTTAATGTTGTTGAATTTTAAGTGTTGGGCCTTCACCCGATTTTAAGTTTGAGTTGTTTTGCTCTTAAGGCCTTCAGCCTAGTTCAAAGAAATGTTTCACGTAATTCGTTTGGCATTTTACAAATTTTAATGTTGTTGAATTTAAAGTGTTAGGCCTTCAGCCGATTCGAATTTAACTTGTTTGCTCTTGAAGTGTCTGATTCTTTGGGCCTTCAGCCTGACTAATGAAATGTTTTCAGATAAAGCTTTTCCTTTTAAATTTCTGTTTTGGTTGATTTTTGCCGAATTAAGAACTGTTTTATATAAGGCCTTATTTCTTTTTTATAAAAAAAATTTATGTTCTTCAGCCTTAAGTGTTGGGCTTTCAGCCGATTTTGAATTCAAATTGTTTGCTCTGAAAATCTCAGATTCTTTGGGCCTTCAGCCTAAATAAAGAACTGTTGTAATATAAGGCTTGGCTTTTAAATTTCTGATTATGCTTGCGTTTTAAGTTATTGGCCTTTTATTGGCCTTCAGCCGCTTTTAAATTAAAGTGGCTTCCAGCCGGTAATTAAGTCCCAAAGATTAAAGCTGTGTGCTAAAAAATATTTTTTGGGCTCTTGTAATGTTTGATCAAATAATAAAGTTGTATGTCCGAGTGTAACTGAGAGCCCCTTATGTAAACCCCTTTCCGCAATTTAAACTACCTGTCCTGCCCTTCGTGAAGAACTGGGCGTATCACTGGTAGTAGAGCGTGGTTTGCGCTTGTGCTTCCCATTCTAATTGCTGTCAGTTTCACTCTTGATTCGTTTTTGTTGTGTGGCACCACATCGTTTTGGCTGTTACTTGTTTCAGGTGCTTACCGTAATGGCAGTCAGACAGTGTTCGGGGATCGGCCTGCTCAGAAAAGACCACCTTGTTTACGAGACGGCAATAAGGCGCCAACAGATTGAGGGCAGTGTTCCGGAATTGGTAACCCGTTTGTGCGCTGCCGTTTTTCAGCCGGTTGACGTCACGCCGACGGTGACGGGTGGGACAGTAGCGGCATTTGAGTTCTTGTTTGAGGCTATTAGAAGCCTTGAGGACACTGTCTTTTGGAGAGAACCCAACCTAGCGACAATGAGATGGATAGGGTGCTGGCGCAGTTAATGCATTTAACTAATCTGATAGCGAATCTGAGCACGCTGGATTTGGAAGATTATCACAAACAATTAACCGCTGAGTTTAGAACTTTGGTGAGCGCATTACTGTTTAAGATTACGTGTTTGCAGTTGGATGGGAGGAAGGTTGAAGATATAGACTTGCGCTGTCAGGAAGAGAGTGAGAGCCAGCATGGGGGTGGTACTGCGACAGCCTCTGTCAAGCTGTGTTTGCTAAGTTGCCTAATCCTCTGACCTATTTCTTTCGAGATATTGTAAGTAGGCTGTTTAGGTTTTTATGTAGGTAACGCCACGTAGCGCTCTATATGAAAATCACTGGCTGTGCTGTGTGCAGTCTGTGGCTGGTTTGCATTGTTGGAATTTGCTGTTGTAGTGTTGGGCAGTTGGCTGTTAACAGCGCGTAGCGTTGCGCAGTTGGAGGTGAGCCGCCAGCAGTGGTGGATGTGGGGACAGAAATGGCGGAGAGCGGATGATCTGGACGTGTGTCAATCAGAGACAGTAAATTTGTAAGACTGTACGTCATGAATATAGGGTGTTACAAAAAGGTACGGCCAAACTTTCAGGAAACATTCCTCACACAAAAATAAAGAAAAGATGTTATGTGGACATGTGTCCGGAAACGCTTAATTTCCATGTTAGAGCTCATTGTAGTTTCTTCCACCTACGCTCAATGGAGCACGTTATCATGATTTCATACGGGATACTCTACCTGTGCTGCTAGAACATGTGCCTTTACAAGTACGACACAACATGTGATTCATGCACGATGGAGCTCCTGCACATTTCAGTCGAAGTGTTCGTACGTTTCTCAACAACAGATTCGGTGACCGATGTATTGGTAGAGGCGGACCAGTCCCATGGCCTCCACGCTCTCCTGACCTCAACCCTCTTTCATTTATGGGGGGATTTGAAAGCTCTTGTCTACGCAAACCCGGTACCAAATGTAGAGACTCTTCGTGCTCGTATTGTGGACGGCTGTGATACAATACGCCATTCTCTAGGGCTGCATCAGAGCATCAGGGATTCCATGCGACGGAGGGTGGATGCATTTATCTTCGCTAACGGAGGACATTTTGAACATTTCCTGTAACAAAGTGTTTGAAGTCACGCTGGTACGTTCTGTTGCTGTGTGTTTCCATTCCATGATTAATGTGATTTGAAGAGAAGTAATAAAATGAGCTGTAACATGGAAAGTAAGCGTTTCCGGACACATGTCCACATAACATATTTTCTTTCTTTGTGTGTGAGGAATGTTTCCTGAAAGTTTGGCCGTACCTTTTTGTAACACCCTGTATATATGTTATGACTTTTGAACGCTATTAAGGTAAATACATTGTTCTCTACCAAAATCTTTCATTTGCCAACTATGCCTATCAGTAGTTAGTGCCTTCAGTAGTTTGAATCTCTTATTTAGCTGGCAGTATTGGCGCTGGATGTATTGAGTAGTTCGAGTAACGAAGATTTGGTGATTCATGAAAGGTATAGGTATTGTCAGTCAGGGACATTCTTTTGTAAGCATTATTGAAAGTCAGATTGCGTTGAGCTAAAAATATTGTGTGTCAGTTTAGTGTTGATCAGAATAGGTAAAGAGCAAAATGTCTGAGAACGTTCAGTTCTGCTCAGCTGTTTGAAACTCAAATAACGTAAGATGTTTGTCAGCACATAAATTCATAAATTTTTCTAAGGGGACGTTTCAATATTACTGAATAGGTGGAGGAGCGACTTGATCAATTAGAGGAATTATTGCGGTCATTGGTTCGCTTAGAACAACACGCGGCCGCTTTTCGAGTTCCGCGCCAAGTAGCATCTGCATTACCAGTTGAGAACCGTGTACGTCACGAGGTTAAGTGGCGGGACGTCGGCGCTGATGCCGGAGTATCTAGGGTAACTCGGGGCGGAACGGAATACTTAGTGTTTAACAATTTCTATACAATAAGGGAACACAAGGAAACACTTCGTAAAGTGATAAAAAACACCTTGTAGTGTAACCTAATATACCTTATTTTAAAATTGCTTAAAACAAATTATTTTGCATTTTTTACAATTTTTCAAAGAAAGTCTTGCATATTTCCCGTTCCGCCCACCCACGGGGCAGAATGGGATAAGGGTACTTTTTGTTAAATTATTGCATAAACGTTGAATTTGAATTACGAATATCGTATTAAACTATGACAAAATGTTGTATAACAGGCAATTCTGACTAAGGAATGTGTAATTTAAACAATTAAAAACTCGTTCTTCGAAATAAGAATATATTTTAATGTTATACTGAAAAATGTACAATGCTTAATAACCACCAAACCCCTAACTACTATCCCTTTCGAGAACAGTCACAAATCAGTATTTCCTCTTCATCTTCACAGTCTATGCCAGCACATGAATTGTGTGTCCAATCTGGCATGCGACCCAGCCCTCATTAGAAACGGAGCAGAAGTCCAGACAGTAGAGACACTCACCATCCTCTCTCTCTGATTCTCTCTTCTCCATCATCTTCTTTCTTTTATTTTTCTTAACGTCTTTGATGTCCTCTGTTTTGGTTTTTTTGGGTGTACAGTTTGATATTTTTGCCTTAAGCTGCATTGCACGTGACGTCTCTGTCCTGACATTGTTCATATTTGTGTACCCTCCTCCATTCTGTAGGCCTACTTTTCGTGCGACAGCATTCTGCAGTTGTTTCTTATAAGGAGAACCTATTAATACCACGGTTTTTCCTTTTCGTCTTGTAGTCCGCCGAGTATTTTGACAGATTTATGGGATTGGAATGACAGCCTCGAGCGATATCTGGAAAGCTGAGTTGTTCGGTGAACATAGCTGGTTGTGAGAGTCTGGCATCCATGAACATCCAAGTTGGGTTTTCTTTCTACTTGGATCAAAATATGACGGGGCAGAACGGGACACTATCCCATTGTGCCCCGTCCCGTTCCATCCCAAGAGCACTTTTGAGGTTAACAACTTTTATGGAGTGTAATAACTAACGTATTTAAACGCATTAAATAACTAAAGTATAACAAATGCCATACACGTTAAGGGAATGTGTCATTTTAGGGTATACAATTAACAATTAACAGCTTACCTGGCGTTGAAATTCACCAAACATTAGAACAACGCAAGCGGTAACGTGACGTACAATTCACTTAGATCTCGCACTTCAAACTAAATCAGAATGGCTGCCATCACTTCCCTCCCACTCGGAGAAATAGTTACATGGCCACACAACAGGTTGCAACACTGTCCAGTCTAGAAAAGAGCAATTTTCCCATTGTGCCCCGCTATCCCGTTCTGCCCCGAATTCCCCTACATCTGCTGAAGTTATCAAAAGGGAGCCTCGGTGGTGTTTCAGGTGCGGCAGTACGACTCATTTGGTGCGCTCTTGTGTTCAGCCTCGCACCCAGAGCCAATAGATGTCACCGAGTTGGGCCGCGAAGTCGGGTTCCAGCTTCCTGACATTGGTGTACTCGGGTGGTCGCTCCCTCATTACCCCCCTTGCCTTACGTTTGTTCTCGGGTAGGTGGCGAGCCGGTCTGTGCTCTTTTGGATTCTGGTAGTTCCTTTTCATTATTGAGCTCCGTGTGAATTTTGGAATTTGGGCACCTCACGTAACTACGGTCGGTTCCTTCTTCGGTGCAGATGTGTTGGGCGGCCAATGGCCAGGTGTTGCCTCTGTACGTTTGGGTTCGGAGAAGTATATCGGTCGGCGATTTTTCCTGGCCTATGTCTCTAGCCTTGGTTAAGGAACTGCCTGTTAATCTAATTTTGGGGTGTGATTCAATCAATAAAATCGGCTTGGTCTTGGATTATTTCGGACACACCTTTTTCTTTAAATTCGTTCCTCGAGCGATGTTTGGCCTTTGCGAGTGCGCTAATCGCGTTGTGCAGCGAACTGTCGGGGCGTTGGCCGTTGATCTGGCCTTTCTCTCCCCATCTTGTTGTTTGTACTTGTATGGCTTCTAGCCAATATTTTAAATTAACGTTGATGGCTCTTAGGGCTTCAGACTCTTTAGGCCTCCAGCCTAATTTAAAGTACTGTTTAACGTAAGACCTTTGGCATTTTAAAGGTTTTAATGTTGTTGAATTCTGTGTTGGGTCTTCAGCCGATTTTGAGATTGAGATGTTTCGCTCATAAGGCCTTCAGCCTATTTCAAAGAACTGTTTCACGTAAGGCTTTTGACATATTAAAAATTTTAATGTTGTTGAATTTTAAGTGTTAAGCCTTCACCCATTTGAATGTAACTTGTTTGCTCTTGAAGCGTCTGATTCTTTGTGCCTTCAGCCTGACTAAAGAACTGTTTTAAGATAAGGCTTTGCCTTTTAAATTTCTACACTCCTGGAAATTGAAATAAGAACACCGTGAATTCATTGTCCCAGGAAGGGGAAACTTTATTGACACATTCCTGGGGTCAGATACATCACATGATCACACTGACAGAACCACAGGCACATAGACACAGGCAACAGAGCATGCACAATGTCGGCACTAGTACAGTGTATATCCACCTTTCGCAGCAATGCAGGCTGCTATTCTCCCATGGAGACGATCGTAGAGATGCTGGATGTAGTCCTGTGGAACGGCTTGCCATGCCATTTCCACCTGGCGCCTCAGTTGGACCAGCGTTCGTGCTGGACGTGCAGACCGCGTGAGACGACGCTTCATCCAGTCCCAAACATGCTCAATTGGGGACAGATCCGGAGATTTGCTGGCCAGGGTAGTTGACTTACACCTTCTAGAGCACGTTGGGTGGCACGGGATACATGCGGACGTGCATTGTCCTGTTGGAACAGCAAGTTCCCTTGCCGGTCTAGGAATGGTAGAACGATGGGTTCGATGACGGTTTGGATGTACCGTGCACTATTCAGTGTCCCCTCGACGATCACCAGTGGTGTACGGCCAGCGTAGGAGATCGCTCCCCACACCATGATGCCGGGTGTTGGCCCTGTGTGCCTCGGTCGTATGCAGTCCTGATTGTGGCGCTCACCTGCACGGCGCCAAACACGCATACGACCATCATTGGCACCAAGGCAGAAGCGACTCTCATCGCTGAAGACGACACGTCTCCATTCGTCCCTCCATTCACGCCTGTCGCGACACCACTGGAGGCGGGCTGCACGATGTTGGGGCGTGAGCGGAAGACGGCCTAACGGTGTGCGGGACCGTAGCCCAGCTTCATGGAGACGGTTGCGAATGGTCCTCGCCGATACCCCAGGAGCAACAGTGTTCCTAATTTGCTGGGAAGTGGCGGTGCGGTCCCCTACGGCACTGCGTAGGATCCTACGGTCTTGGCGTGCATCCGTGCGTCGCTGCGGTCCGGTCCCAGGTCGACGGGCACGTGCACCTTCCGCCGACCACTGGCGACAACATCGATATACTGTGGAGACCTCACGCCCCACGTGTTGAGCAATTCGGCGGTACGTCCACCCGGCCTCCCACATGCCCACTATACGCCCTCGCTCAAAGTCCGTCAACTGCACATACGGTTCACGTCCACGCTGTCGCGGCAGGCTACCAGTGTTAAAGACTGCGATGGAGCTCCGTATGCCACGGCAAACTGGCTGACACTGACGGCGGCGGTGCACAAATGCTGCGCAGCTAGCGCCATTCGACGGCCAACACCGCGGTTCCTGGTGTGTCCGCTGTGCCGTGCGTGTGATCATTGCTTTTACAGCCCTCTCGCAGTGTCCGGAGCAAGTATGGTGGGTCTGACACACCGGTGTCAATGTGTTCTTTTTTCCATTTCCAGGAGTGTATTTCTAAGTTTTAGGCGACTGATGACCTCAGAAGTTGAGTCGCATAGTGCTCAGAGCCATTTGAACCATTTTTTATCTGAGTTGCAACATCCCGTCTGTAAACAAAATTGCAAACTCATCTGTAACTACGTCTGTATTCCACAAGCCACCTTACGGTGTGGAACAAAAGGGACTACTTTCCCTCATTTCCCATCCTTCATTCACGAAGAGCACACGTGGAGAATGATCGTCGATAAAGCTCAATATTACACGCAAGTTCTCAAGATATATTCATCGTGATCATTTCGCGAGACGTATTTGGTAGGGAGTACGAGGGTGTGTGGAAAAGTAATGCCTCTGAATTTTATATGTGAAAACTGTTAAAGTTTTTTAATTAAAGCAAATGTCGTTATCATCCTACTTCTAAACTTTCACGTCTACATATCTCCCCTTTGCCGCTACAGGTTTCCGAATTGTAGCATGTCATTTGGCAGCGTGTAATTTAACTGTATCGGTGTGTGAGAAACAGCGTGCTGTAATCAGATTTCAAATTCGAAGAGTTCGTCTACATATGGAGCACCGTCTATGACAGTGCCAGACCACACACGAGCGCTGGCGTGTCTGCAACACTACAACGCCTTGTATTCACTGCTGTCAATAATCATCCATACAGTTCCAAATTGGCACTATCCGATTTTCCTTTTTTTCAAAAACTTAAAGAACATCTTCGCGTACTTCAGTTTGACAATTATCTTGCGGTGCATGCAGAGGTGAGGCTGTGGCTCTGTCAACAAAGTCACGTATTCAACGGTGACCGTGTCAAAAAGAAAAAAAGAAATGATTCTAATGGCTCTGAGCACTGTGGGACTTAACATCTGAGGTCATCAGTCCCCTAGAACTTAGAGCTACTTAAACCTAACTAACCTAAGGACATCACACACATCTATGCCCGAGGCAGGATTTGAACCTGCGACCGTAGCAGTCACGCGGTTCCGGACTGAAGTGGCTAGAACCGCTCGGCCACAGCGGCCGGCACCGTGTCAACAAACTGATCTCTCGTTGGGAGACATGTTTTCGTCACCAGGGTGCCTCCATTTGAGAAATAAATATGTAAGACATAAAGAATAAATATGTAGAGTGTTACTAAGGTTCGTTCTATTTAAAACAAGATCTCGTATAATGTTGCCTGAATCTCCTTGGCACATATGATCTAGAAATTTCAAAAGTAAACCTCTCTGCGGCACCAGCCCTGTAGTGTCTACCATAGGAGACAGTTGAGTATCTTCACAATGTTCTCTCGCCGAGTAAACGGTCTTGTGACGAAACATGCCGCTTTTCTTTGGACCGTTTCTATCCCGTTGATGCTGATCCTAACGATCCCAGATTGATGAACGGTAATCAGTAATCGAACGAGTGTTTTGTAAGCCACTTCTTTGTGATTGAATTACATTCCTTACGTTTCTCTCTATGAGTCTTAGTGCGGCACCCGTTTTTCCTACTATGCAGACGGAAAAAGTCGCAAACCCAAAAAATAATTAACGTGCAGCAATAAAATTCAGGAAACACGTTTGTCTAGGTAACATACTTAAATGATTAACATTGCAAGGTCACAGGTTAACGTAAGCGCGAGGTAAGCCATTGTTAATGTGAAATGCTAGTAAATTAATAACGCATGCAAGCGCCAGAATTTTGAATTCAGGCATGCAAACGTGAATGTGTTGTGTTGTACAGGTGCTGATGTCAGTTTGTGGGATGGAGTTGCATGGTTGTTGTACTTGGTAGATCAATACAGGGACATTTTAAGCTGGTTGTGGATGACGCTGGAGTTGCCGTTCGAGTATGTGCCATATGTGCTCAATTGGAGAAAGATCTGGTGATCGAGGAGTTGAAGGCAACATGTCAACACTTTGTAGAGCATGTTGAGCTACAACAGCGGCATGAGGACGAGCTTATCTTGTTGGAACACACCTTCTGGGATACCGTTCATGAATGAAAACACTATAGCTGTAATCGCCAGACTAACGTAAAAATTCCCAATCTGTGTACGTGGTATATCCACGAGAGTGCTACCGCTGGCCGAGCGGTTCTGGGCGCTACAGTCTGGGACAGCGCGACCGCTACGGTCGCAGGTTCGAATCCTGCCTCGGGCATGGATGTGTGTGTGATGTCCTTAGGTTAGTTAGGTTTAAGTAGTTCTAAGTTCTAGGGAACTGATGACTTCAGAAGTTAAGTTCCATAGTGCTCAGAGCCATTTGAACCATTTTCTACCGCTGTCTTACGATACCGCACCCCAGACCATAACTCCAGACCATAACTTCAGGTGTAGTTCCAGCGCCTCCAGCACGAAGACGGATTGGTTGCAGATCCTCAGTTGGCCTTCTCCTAACCAACACATGGAAATCACTGGCACTGCGGCACAAGCAGCTTTCGTCAGAGAAACACAACAGACCTTCCACCCTGCACTCCAATAAGCTCTCGCTTGGCACCACTGAAATTCCCACACATGTTCACATGTGTGTGAAATCTTATGGGACTTAACTGCTAAGGTCGTAAGTCCCTAAGCTTACACACTACTTAACCTAAATTATCCTAAGGACAAACACACACAACCTTGCCCGAGGCAGGACTCGAACCTCCGCCGGGATGAAGTTCCCAATGGCGGTGGTTTGTCATCAGTGGGATGCACGCTACAGCATTTCTGGCACGGAGCTGTCCTTGAATTAACCAATTTTTATGAGTTCGTTGTGCAAGTGTGGTGCCCACTGCTGCTCAAATTTCTGCTGCAGATGCAGTACGATGCGCCAGAACCTTACGGAAAACACGATGGTCTCTCTTCTCTGCAGTGCCACGCGGCGGTCTAGAGTCCAGTCTTCTTACTACCGTACATTCTCTTGACCACTGCTGCCAGCAGTCATGTATAGCTGCTACATTTCTCCTCAGTATCGCAGAGGAACATACAGCTTCTCGTAGCCCAATTACGCGACCAAGTTCAAATTTAGAGGGGTGTTGACCAAATCTTCCGGCCCAGACTGTATGCCAATTAGGTTCCTTTCAGAGCATGCTGATGCAGTAGCTCTATACTTAACCATCATATACAGCAGCTCACTCGACGAAAGAACTGTACCCAAAGACCGGTAAGTTGCACGGGTCACACCAATATTCAAGAAAAGATAAATAGGAATAATCTACTAATTTACAGACCCATATCATCAACGTCTATATGTGGCAGGACTTTGGAATATACACTCCTGGAAATTGAAATAAGAACACCGTGAATTCATTGTCCCAGGAAGGGGAAACTTTATTGACACATTCCTGGGGCCAGATACATCACATGATCACACTGACAGAACCAGAGGCACATAGACACAGGCAACAGAGCATGCACAATGTCGGCACTAGTACAGTGTATATCCACCTTTCGCAGCAATGCAGGCTGCTATTCTCCCATGGAGACGATCGTAGAGATGCTGGATGTACTCCTGTGGAACGGCTTGCCATGCCATTTCCACCTGGCGCCTCAGTTGGACCAGCGTTCGTGCTGGACGTGCAGACCGCGTGAGACGACGCTTCATCCAGTCCCAAACATGCTCAATGGGGGACAGATCCGGAGATCTTGCTGGCCAGGGTAGTTGACTTACACCTTCTAGAGCACGTTGGGTGGCACGGGATACATGCGGACGTGCATTGTCCTGTTGGAACAGCAAGTTCCCTTGCCGGTCTAGGAATGGTAGAACGATGGGTTCGATGACGGTTTGGATGTACCGTGCACTATTCAGTGTCCCCTCGACGATCACCAGTGGTGTACGGCCAGTGTAGGAGATCGCTCCCCACACCATGATGCCGGGTGTTGGCCCTGTGTGCCTCGGTCGTATGCAGTCCTGATTGTGGCGCTCACCTGCACGGCGCCAAACACGCATACGACCATCATTGGCACCAAGGCAGAAGCGACTCTCATCGCTGAAGACGACACGTCTCCATTCGTCCCTCCATTCACGCCTGTCGCGACACCACTGGAGGCGGGCTGCACGATGTTGGGGCGTGAGCGGAAGACGGCCTAACGGTGTGCGGGACCGTAGCCCAGCTTCATGGAGACGGTTGCGAATGGTCCTCGCCGATACCCCAGGAGCAACAGTGTCCCTAATTTGCTGGGAAGTGGCGGTGCGGTCCCCTACGGCACTGCGTAGGATCCTACGGTCTTGGCGTGCATCCGTGCGTCGCTGCGGTCCGGTCCCAGGTCGACGGGCACGTGCACCTTCCGCCGACCACTGGCGACAACATCGATGTACTGTGGAGACCTCACGCCCCACGTGTTGAGCAATTCGGCGGTACGTCCACCCGGCCTCCCGCATGCCCACTATACGCCCTCGCTCAAAGTCCGTCAACTGCACATACGGTTCACGTCCACGCTGTCGCGGCATGCTACCAGTGTTAAAGACTGCGATGGAGCTCCGTATGCCCCGGCAAACTGGCTGACACTGACGGCGGCGGTGCACAAATGCTGCGCAGCTAGCGCCATTCGACGGCCAACACCGCGGTTCCTGGTGTGTCCGCTGTGCCGTGCGTGTGATCATTGCTTGTACAGCCCTCTCGCAGTGTCCGGAGCAAGTATGGTGGGTCTGACACACCGGTATCAATGTGTTCTTTTTTCCATTTCCAGGAGTGTATATTGTGTTCGAATATTATGGATTACCTCCATGAGAACTGTCTATTGACACACGGTCAACACAGATTTAGAAAACCTCTTGCGAAACGCAACAAGCTGTTTACTCACACTAATTGTTGAGTGCTATCGACAAAGGATTTCACATTGATTCCATATTTCTAGATTTCTAGAAGGCTTTTGAACCACATCTAAAAAGTGGCTCTTAATCAGATTGCGTGCTTATGGAATATCGTCTCAGTTATGCGACTGGATCGGTGATTTCCTATCAGAGTGGTCACAGTTTGTAGTAACTGATGGAAAGTCATCGAGTAAAGCAAAAGTAATTTCTTGCGTACCCCAAGGTGTGTTATAGGCCTTCTGCTGTCCCTTATCTACATAAACGATTTAAGAGACAATATGAACAGCCATCTTAGGTTGCTTGAAGGTGATGCTATCGCTTATCGACCAGTAAAGTCATCAGAAGATCGAAAAAAATTGCAAAAAGATCCAGAAAACACGTCTGTGTGGTACGAAAATTGGCAGTTTATCCTAAATAATGAAACATGTGAAGTCATCCGCTTGAGTGTTAAATAAAATCCTTTAAACTTCGGTTACATGATAAACCAGTCAAATCTAATGGCCGTGAATTCAACTAAATACCCTGGAACTACAACAGCGAACGACTTGAATTGGAAATAAGACATAGAAAGTGTCGTGACGAAGAGGAATCAAAGAATGCATTATCTTGCCTGAACACTTAGAAGATGCAACACATGTACTAAAGGGACTGTGTACGCTACGCTTGTCCGTAATCTTTTGAGGTACTGCTGCGGATTAAGATACGATTAAGATACGATTAACAGAGTACATAGGGAAAGTCGAGAGAAGGGCAGTACGTTTTGTATTATCGAAAAATAGGGGAGAGAATTTCACGGACACAATAAAGGTTTTCAGACGGAAATAATTTAAACAAAAGCGTTTCTTGTTTCGGCGAGATCTTCTCACGAAGTTTCAATCACCAACTTTTTCCACCTATGGCGAAAGTATTTTATAGACGCCGACCTACATAGGGAGGAACGATCATCATAACGAAACAAGGAAACTTCTGGCTCGCACGGAAAGATATAGGTATTCGTTTTTCCTTCGCACTGTCCGAGATTGGGTTAATAGGGAAGTATTGCGAAGGTGCTTCTATGAACCCTCTGCCAGGCTCTTAAGTGTGATTTGCAAAGTATTCACGTAGAGACATATATAGATGTATAAGTGACTTGGTAATGAACTAAATAGACAGTGGAGGGAACGTAAGGCGATATGATTGTGTTTGCATGAAAAATGTGTAGAAATCGAGAAGGAATTGATAGTCGGAAGTACTGAATCAGCACACAGAAAGGTCAGGAGAATCTTCGGTGAAGCGAAAAACAAGGGCGTCAACATTCAGTGTGCAACGGTTACGTCACTGTTAAATGCAGATGAGAGAGCGTATAGGTGGGAAGAAACCACTGAAGGCCACCCTGATCGGGTGGACTTGTCTGATGGCGTGATACAAGAAATGGGAGATGGTAGATAGATAACCCAGTATTGCAATCAGAATTGAAAGAGCTTTGGAAGTCTTAAGATCAAATAAGGCAGAAGATATAGATAAAATTCGATCGGAATTTCTAAAATAATCGGAGGAAGTGACTAAAAGAGATTTCTCACGTTGATGTTTAGAATTTATAAGACGAGTGATATACCATCAGACTTCGGGTGGAACGTTATCTTCACAATTCCGAAGGTTATAGGAGCCGACAAGTCCGGAAAATATCGCTATCAACTTAACAGCTCATCCAAGTTCATGACAAGAATAATACACAGAACAATGGGAGAGAAAATTGAGGATGTGTTAGATAACAATCAGTTTTGTCTTAGGAAAGGTAATGGCACCAGACAAGCAATTCTAACATTGCAGTTGATAATGGAAGCAAGACAGAAGAAAGATCAAGAGACGTTCATAGGATTTGTCGACATGGAAAAAGCGTTCAACATTGTAAAATGGTGCGTGATGGTCATACGCCTGAGAAAAATACGGTTAAGCTATAGGGAAAGACCGGCAACATACAGTCTGTACAAAACCCCAAGAGAGAGAACAACAAGAATGGAGACCAAAAAAGAAGTGCTCAGATTTAAAACGCTGTAAGACAGACCCGTGGTCTAGGGGTAGCGTCTTTGATTCATAATTAAAACGTCTTCGGTGCCGGGTTCGATCCCCGCCACTGCCTAAATTTTGATAAATAATCAGCATTGGCGGCCGAAGACTTCCGGCATAAGAAGTCAGCCTCATTCTGCCAACGGCCTGGTCAAAGAGGGCGGAGGAGCGGATAGAGGTTCAGGGCACTCTCTTGTCCTAGGGGTGGGAAATTGCCCCTAAAGACGGAAGAATCATCAATGATCAACGACAGGAGGATGCAGAAGTCAATGGAAACCACTGCATTGAAGACATGTAACGTGTATCCACAGGACATGTGGCCTGTAATTGAAGAAGTGTCATGATGTTCTCTCCATTGGCAAAAGATTCCGGAATAGTCCCCCAGTCGGATCTCCGGGAGGGGACTGCAAAGGGGGAGGTTACCATGAGAAAAAGATTGAATGATCAACGAAAGGATAACGTTCTACGAGTCGGGGCGTGGAATGTCAGAAGCTTGAACGTGGTAGGGAAACTAGAAAATCTGAAAAGGGAAATGCAAAGGCTCAATCTAGATATAGTAGGGGTCAGTGAAGTGAAGTGGAAGGAAGACAAGGATTTCTGGTCAGATGAGTATCGGGTAATATCAACAGCAGCAGAAAATGGTATAACAGCTGTAGGATTCGTTATGAATAGGAAGGTAGGGCAGAAGGTGTGTTACTGTGAACAGTTTAGTGACCGGGTTGTTCTAATCAGAATCGACAGCAGACCAACACCGACAACGATAGTTCAGTTATACATGCCGACGTCGCAAGCTGAAGATGAACAGATAGAGAAAGTGTATGAGGATATTGAAAGGGTAATGCAGTATGTAAAGGGCGACGAAAATCTAATAGTCATAGGCGACTGGAATGCAGTTGTAGGGGAAGGAGTAGAAGAAAAGGTTATAGGAGAATATGGGCTTGGGACAAGGAATGAAAGAGGAGAAAGACTAATTGAGTTCTGCAACAAGTTTCAGCTAGTAATAGCGAATACCCTGTTCAAGAATCACAAGAGGAGGAGGTATACTTGGAAAAGGCCGGGGGATACAGGAAGATTTCAATTAGATTACATCATGGTCAGACAGAGATTCCGAAATCAGATACTGGATTGTAAGGCGTACCCAGGAGCAGATATAGACTCAGATCACAATATAGTAGTGATGAAGAGTAGGCTGAAGTTCAAGTCATTAGTCAGGAAGAATCAATACGCAAAGAAGTGGGATACGGAAGTAGTAAGGAATGACGAGATACGTTTGAAGTTCTCTAACGCTGTAGGTACAGCAATAAGGAATAGCGCAGTAGGCACTACAGTTGAAGAGGAATGGACATCTCTAAAAAGGGCCGTCAAAGAAGTTGAGAAGGAAAACATAGGTACAAAGAAGATAGCTGCGAAGAAACCATAAGTAACAGAAGAAATACTTCAGTTGATTGATGAAAGGAGGAAGTACAAACATGTTCCGGGAAAATCAGGAATACAGAAGTACAAGTCGCTGAGGAATGAAATAAATAGGTAGTGCAGGGAAGCTAAGAAGAAATGGCTGCAGGAAAAATGTGAAGACATGGAAAAAGATATGATTGTCGGAAGGACAGACTCAGCATACAGGAAAGTCAAAACAGCCTTTGGTGACATTAAAAGCAACGGTGGTAACATTAAGAATGCAACGGGAATTCCACTGTTAAATGCAGAGGAGAGAGCAGATAGGTGGAAAGAATACATTGAAAGCCTCTATGAGGGTGAAGATTTGTCTGATGTGATAGAAGAAGAAACAGGAGTCGATTTAGAAGAGATAGGGGACCCAGTATTAGAATCGGAATGTAAAAGAGCTTTGGAAGACTTACGGTCAAATAAGGCAGAAGGGATAGATAACATTCCATCAGAATTTCTAAAAACATTGGTGGAAGTGGCAACAAAACGACTATTCACGTTGGTGTGTAGAATATATGAGTCTGGCGACATACCATCTGACTTTCGGAAAAGCATCATCCACACAATTCCGAAGACGGCAAGAGCTGACAAGTGTGAGAATTATCGCACAATCAGCTTAACAGCTCATGTATCGAAGCGGCTTACAAGACTAATATACGGAAGAATGGAAAAGATAATTGAGAATGCGCTAGGTGACGATCAGTTTGGCTTTAGGAAAAGTAAAGCGACGAGAGGGGCAATTCTGACGTTACGGCTAATAAGGGAAGCAAGGCTAAAGAAAAATCAAGACACTTTCATAGGATTTGAGGATTTGGAAAAAGCGTTCGACAATATAAAATGGTGCAAGCTGTTCGAGATTCTGAAAAAAGTAGGGGTAAGCTATAGGGAGAGACGGGTCATATACAATATGTACAACAACCAAGAGGGAATAATAAGAGTGAACGATCAGGAACGAAGTGCTCGTATTAAGAAGGGTTGTAGACAAGGCTGTAGCCTTTCGCCCCTACTCTTCATTCTGTACATCGAGGAAGCAATGATGGAAATAAAAAAAAAGGTTCAGGAGTGGAATTAAAATACAAGGTGAAAGAATATCAATGATACGATTCGCTGATGACATTGCTATTCTGAGTGAAAGTGAAGAAGAATTAAATGATCTGCTGAACTGAATGAACAGTCTAATGAGTACACAGTATGGTTTGAGAGTAAATCGGAGAAAGACGAAGGTAATGAGAAGTAGTAGAAATGAGAACAGCGAGAAACTTAACATCAGGATTGATGGTCAAGAAGTCAGTGAAGTTAAGGGATTCTGATACCTAGGCAGTAAAATAACCAATGACGGACGGAGCAAGGAGGACATCAAAAGCAAACTCGCTATGCCACAAAAGGCATTTCTGGCCAAGAGAAGTCTACTAATATCAAGTACCGGCCTTAATTTGAGAAAGAAATTTCTGAGGATGTACGTCTGGAGTACAGCATTGTATGATAGTGAAACATGGACTGTGGGAAAGCCGGAACAGAAGAGAATCGAAGCATTTGAGATGTGGTGCTATAGACGAATGTTGAAAATTAGGTGGACTGATAAGGTAAGGAATGAGGAGGTTCTACGCAGAATCGGAGAGGAAAGGAATATGTGGAAGACACTGATAAGGAGAAGGGACAGGATGATAGGACATCTGCTAAGACATGAGGGAATGACTTCCATGGTACTAGAGGGAGCTGTAGAGGGCAAAAACTGTAGAGGATGACAGAGATTGGAATACGTCAAGCAAATAATTGAGGACGTAGGTTGCAAGTGCTACTCTGAGATGAAGAGGTTAGCACAGGAAAGGAATTCGTGGCGGGCCGCATCAAACCAGTCAGTAGACTGATGACGAAAAAAAAGACAGGGATGCAGTCTTTCGCTCCTACTGTTCAGACCATACATCGAAGAAGGAGTAACGGAAATAAAATGAAGATTCAGTCTATACGTCGAAATAGCAGTAACAAAAATAAAAGAGAGATTCAAGAGTGGAATTAAACTTGAAGGTGAAGGAATATCAATGATAAAGTGTGTTAAAGGAGAAGCAGCACGAGATAAGACTGATAGAGGTATCGTAGAAGGTCCAAAGACGAGCAGCAAGTTCCGTTTCAGCTTCATTTAGTAAGGCAAAAGCGTCACAGAAATGTTCAGCCAACTACAGAGGCACACGCTGCAAAAGAGGCATCCTGCATCACGTTATTGTCTGCTGTTAAAGTTCCTAGACGGTACATCCTCTAAGAGTTAGCCAATATAATGCTTCGTCCTACCGATACCACCCGAAAATACCATGCAAATAAAATTAGAGTCGAACCCACATGGCGGCTTATTATCAGTGGTTCCTGCGAACCACACGCAGCTGGAAAAGTGAAAGGGGATAGAGGCACTAGTAACAACAGTTACCCCCGACATACACTGCAAGGTGGTTTGCGGTGTATTGTGTACATGCATAAGTTCCTCAGTATACTGTATTGTTTCTTTCATAGGTTCCTCATTAAATCACTTGACACGTGATATTTCACAGTCTGTTTCCAGTGAGATGGTTCTTTGAAATAATGCCGCTTAGTTTACTCGCTCACTCTCCATTTCATCTACAAACAACATGAAAAAACGTCTGTAAATGTTTGAAAACATTACTTCCAGTTTTCCTCTGCTTGAGCGATACTCTCTCTCAACCCTCGATGTTTACCATTTCATTTTCAATTTACATGTAAAATGTTGTTCGAGAACACTTTTCATTTTCGTTATTCTAACTGCTAAGTGTCTTGTAATTCCATATTTGTTTAGTAAGAGGGTGCGTTGAAAACTAATGCCATCGAATATTTTGTATGAAAACTCTTAAGGATTTTTAAATGAATCAAACGTTATTAATAATCTGAATCTCTATTTTTCAGACCTACATATTTGCCTTTAGAGGGCTCCGAACTATAATGTGTAACGTAAGTATGTCGGTGTGTGAGGAACAGCGTGCTATAATCTATATAATTTCAGGATTTCGTTCACGTATGTGATCGCCCTCTCCTTCAGCATGAACATGCCAGACCGCACAAGAGCTCTGTGAGATCTCCAGCAATCCGACACATTGGGTTCACTCTCGCTGATTATCTTCAGTACGGTTCCTGCTTGGCCCCATCCGGTTTTCATCTGTTTCAGAAACGTAAAGAACACCTTCGTGTACTATACTTTGCCAGTGATGAAGCGGTTTAAGCTGAGGTGAGCTTGTGTTCCGTCAACAATGTCAAACATTCTACAGTTATGGTATCTCTCGCTGGGAGAAATGTGTTCGTCGCTAGAGTGACTCTGTTGAGAAATAAACATGTAGACGTGAAGAAAAATTATGTACAATGTTAATGATGTTTGTTTTATTTTAGAACCTTTACAGTTTTCATATAAAGAGGTCGGAGGCGATAGTTTTCATCACGTCCTCGCATTCAAAACGGTTACTGTGTTGCAAAGTTAAACGACATAGTAATTAGCAATTATTAAGCATAATTTCTCAACGCAGTACTTACATGTACGATACCGACGTAATGTTGCCTGTAGTAGCCAGCATACTTCTATGACAATCATTATATGTATAACATTCATATTCAGAGACGTTTTCTAACACTTGGGTCCAAACATCACTAAACGACCGTTTCAGCGCTATTTGCAATCAGTGACTAAGTTATAACACTGTAATACCTCGATAAAATGAAAGCATTAGTGCAGTAACAAGGTACGTCTACTTTTGGCCGAAAATGTGATTTCACTAAGATTCCATGGTTTGCAAATTCCTCTGTCGTGTGGTGCAAGATTTAGACCTGTCCAAAGGACCAATCCACAGTAACATAGAACGGACTTGTCGACGTCGGTTGTTTGGGCAAGGACCAGAGATGTCGAGGGCTTGTTTTGTCATCGCACCAAACAGTAGTCAAGTTATGGTATGTGAAATATATTCAAGAAGTTCACTATGGTTGATGTTACACAACATAACTAATATATTATATTAGTAGTCTTCTTACTCCACCCAAAAAATCTTCTTTTCCTCTAACATTAACAGTGCAGATCCTGAGAAACTATAGGACTTTGAGTACTTATTTTTATTTAAATTATTTTCACGTCAAGTTCCGTGGGACCAAATTGAGGAGAAAAACTCCAAGGTCATAGAACATGTCAGTACATGAAATTACAACATAAAAGAAATAACAGATAAAAATAAAATGTTTATGAAAACGAAAAAAGTCAGTCCATAAGTTTAAGTAAACGCAATCAACAATACAAGAAGAATCAGCCAAATTTTTCAAGAAACTCCTCAGCAGAATAGAGGGAGTGAACCATGACGAAACTCTTCAGTTTCGATTTGAAAGCTCGTGGATTACTGCTAATATTTTTGAATTCGAGCGGTTACTTATTGAAAACGGATGCTGCAGTATACTGCACACCTTTCTGCACAAGTGTTAAGGAAGTCCGATCCAAATGCAGATTTGACTTCGTCCGAGTATTAACTGAGTGGGAGTATGGTAATATTGTCAACAAGAAATAACAGTAAGGAATATATAAAGAGGCCAGTGTCAAAAGACCCAGACTCGTGAACAGGGGTCGACAGGAGGTTTGTGACCTTACACCAGTTATTGCCTGAAACGCCCATTTCTGAGCCAAAAATATCGTTTTAGAATGGGAAGAGTTACCCTAAAATATAATACCAAACGAAATACGTGAATTAAAATAATAGACTAATTTTCTTGTCGAACTATCACTCTCTTCACATACCGTTAGAATAGTAAAAATGGCAGCATTGAGTCTTTGAACAAGATCCTGAATGTGGGCTTTCCACGACAGTTTGCTATCTATCTGAACACCTAGAAATTTGAACTGTTCAGTTCCACTAATCAAATGCCCATTCTGTGAAATTAATACGTCAGGTTTTGTTGAATTGTTTGTTGGAAAGTGAAAAACCTGAGTTTTACTGTGAGTTAGCGTTAGTTTATTTTCTACAAGCCATGAACCTAGGTCATGAACTACACTATTTGAAACTGGGCGAATGTTGCACACAACATCCTCTACTACCAAGCTAGTGTCGTCAACAAACAGAAATATTTTAGAGTTAACCATAATACTAGAGGGCATATCATTTATATAAACAAGGAACAAGAGTGGCGCCAACACTGATCCCTGGGGCACCCTTCACTTGATTATACCCCACTCAGATCCTACATCACAGCTGTTATCAACATTGTGAATAATGACCTTTTGCTGTCTGTTGCTGAAGTAAGAAGTGAACCAATTGTTACGCCTCGTATTCCGCAATGGTACAACTTCTGGAGCAATATTTTGTGATCAACACAATCAAACGCCTTAGTTAAATAAAAAAATTGCCTAGCATTCGAAACCTATTGTTTAACCCATCCAGTACTCCACAGAGAAAAGAGAATATAGCATTTTCAGTTGTTAAAGGACTTCTAAAGCCAAACAGTACATTTGATAACAAATCGTGTGATATAAAATGATCAATTATTCTTATATACACAGCCTTGTCAATAACTTTAGCAAACGCTGATGGCATAGAAATAGGTCTAAAAGTTTCTACATTATCCTTTTCTCCCTTTTCATAAAGCGGCTTTACTGAAAACTTTAATCGTTCAGGAAACTGTCCATTCGTAAAGGAAAAATTACAAATATGGCTAAATGCAGGACTAACATGGGCAGCACAGTACTTTAATATTCTGCCAGGCACTCCATCATATCCATGAGAGTCCTCAGTCTTCAGTGATTTAATTACTGACTCAAACTCCCCCTTGTTTGTATCACAGAGGAGTATTTCAGACATCACTCTCAGAAAGGCATTTGCCAAGAAAGTTATATGATTCCCTGTAGAAACAAAATTTTTATTTAATACACCAGCAGTGCTCAGAAAATGATTGTTAAATACTGTACATACACTCCTGGAACTTGAAATAAGAACACCGTGAATTCATTGTCCCAGGAAGGGGAAACTTTATTGACACATTCCTGGGGTCAGATACATCACATGATCACACTGACAGAACCACAGGCACATAGACACAGGCAACAGAGCATGCACAATGTCGGCACTAGTACAGTGTCTATCCACCTTTCGCAGCAATGCAGGCTGCTATTCTCCCATGGAGACGATCGTAGAGATGCTGGATGTGGTCCTGTGGAACGGCTTGCCATGCCATTTCCACCTGGCGCCTCAGTTGGACCAGCGTTCGTGCTGGACGGTCAGACCGCGTGAGACGACGCTTCATCCAGTCCCAAACATGCTCAATGGGGGACAGATTCGGAGATCTTGCTGGCCAGGGTAGTTGACTTACACCTTCTAGAGCACGTTGGGTGGCACGGGATACATGCGGACGTGCATTGTCCTGTTGGAACAGCAAGTTCCCTTGCCGGTCTAGGAATGGTAGAACGATGGGTTCGATGACGGTTTGGATGTACCGTGCACTATTCAGTGTCCCCTCGACGATCACCAGTGGTGTACGACCAGCGTAGGAGATCGCTCCCCACACCATGATGCCGGGTGTTGGCCCTGTGTGCCTCGGTCGTATGCAGTCCTGATTGTGGCGCTCACCTGCACGGCGCCAAACACGCATACGACCATCATTGGCACCAAGACAGAAGCGACTCTCATCGCTGAAGACGACACGTCTCCATTCGTCCCTCCATTCACGCCTGTCGCGACACCACTGGAGGCGGGCTGCACGATGTTGGGACGTGAGCGGAAGACGGCCTAACGGTGTGCGGGACCGTAGCCCAGCTTCATGGAGACGGTTGCGAATGGTCCTCGCCGATACCCCAGGAGCAACAGTGTCCCTAATTTGCTGGGAAGTGGCGATGCGGTCCCCTACGGCACTGCGTAGGATCCTACGGTCTTGGCGTGCATCCGTGCGTCGCTGCGGTCCGGTCCCAGGTCGACGGGCACGTGCACCTTCCGCCGACCACTGGCGACAACATCGATGTACTGTGGAGACCTCACGCCCCACGTGTTGAGCAATTCGGCGGTACGTCCACCCGGCCTCCCGCATGCCCACTATACGCCCTCGCTCAAAGTCCGTCAACTGCACATACGTTTCACGTCCACGCTGTCGCGGCATGCTACCAGTGTTAAAGACTGCGATGGAGCTCCGTATGCCATGGCAAACTGGCTGACACTGACGGCGGCGGTGCACAAATGCTGCGCAGCTAGCGCCATTCGACGGCCAACACCACGGTTCCTGGTGTGTCCGCTGTGCCGTGCGTGTGATCATTGCTTGTACAGCCCTCTCGCAGTGTCCGGAGCAAGTATGGTGGGTCTGACACACCGGTATCAATGTGTTCTTTTTTCCATTTCCAGGAGTGTATATCTGATTTGTCAGTAACAGAATATTTTTACTACGAACTAACTTTATACTGTCGACCTTGTGCTGCTGACCAGACACTTCCTTCGCAACTGAACATACAGTTTTAATTTTTTGCTGTGAATCAACTATTCTATTTGCATACCACATACTCTTTGCCTTCCTAATAACATTTTAAGCACCTTGCAATACTGATTGTAATTGGCTACTGTAGCTTGATGGTGTCTACTTCTAACATTTTGATGTAATTCCCACTTTGTTCTACATGATATCCTTATCCCACTAGTCAGCCACCCAGGCTACATATTACTGCTAGTATCCTGTTTAGAAATTTCTAATGGAAAGAAACCCTCAAAGAACATGAGAAATATGTTAAGGAAAGCATCATATTTATCATTTACGTTATCGGCACTATAAACATCCTGTCACTCTTGTTCCTTAACAAGGTTTATTGGATGAACTTTCCTACATAGTTTGTAATTATATGTGACATTTGTTTGTGTACAAAAGCCTTTTAGTGTTAAAATTTGTGCACCATGGTAAAGGAAGACTCTAAATTGTCAAATTATTTAAGTGGTGCTCCGGTATACCAATAATTTCACAGTCAACATCTATAAGCACTTTACTAACTTTATCTCTAATACCCCTTATATTTTGATGAAATATGGTAATTCCATCTCTACTTGGAAACATGACGTCCTCTGGAGGTGAGCCCTTAGTTAGAGGGACTTCCTTTAAGCAGGTGTACCTATCAGCTGCCTTCAGTCTAAAAACAGTGGAGCTCTAACACCAACTACTACAGAAATTTTTCCATGAGTGATCCCACCACCACCCACTACACTGTCACCTATAAGCTTTGGCAGGCTCCCCTTCTCATGCCTACTGAGGTGCAGGTCATGCCTAGTGAAACCCGACCTACTGATAGACACAATTTGCACCACTGAGATGTAACCCATGCCCTCTGCCATCAGTGCCCTTCCCAGCCCTATGTGAACGCTCCTAACAGCCGCATTAAGATGAGGCCGATCATGACGCTGAAACAGCTGCACGAAATGCACAGAAGTGCCACCAGTTTGAGTAGCTATCTTTACCAGGTCACCACCTACATCATATTCCCCGTACCTATCAAGACTCTTCCTTGCTCAATCCACTATCACTACCCGATCCTTCTTCGTAAAATTTCTACATAACTCCCCTATGCTGTCAGTCACCTGCGCCAACCCTGCACTAGTCTTCACAATTGCTCGCAATGCTGGTGACCTGGTACTCACTCCCCAACACTTCCTGACACTTCCTGCAACTGCTGGCCCACAGCTCTACCATGTGCACTACTTAGAAGCAGAACCTTCTTCTTTCTGTTAGAGTTTACAACTGACCTAAGCTTCCTAACTGTTGAGAACTGCTGCATGTTCCCTGCATCTAGAACTCAACTCTGACAGTTGGTCAGATCTGTTGTATACACGCAAATTGTCTGAATGCCTCCTCCTTCTAGTTGCGTTATTGCCAACTGCCAGTTCCCATTCCCCACTACCCTTCACCCTCCTCAACCAATCTACTTTGTGCGTTTTAACTGCACCTGAAGGGTACAGCTCTTACGCTCCTGCTCCTCTATCAACTTATTTCTACTACAGATTCTGCATTCCTAGGAGAGGATCAACGCCCACTGGCTTCCCCACTGCATTTGAACAAATCCCACACCATAACCCACTACTCTCAAATCTACGACAGAGCACATGCTTCTCACTCACGGTAAAATTGTACAGTTACTGAAAAAAAACTATACGTCTATGTTACCTAAGTTCACCTACACCAGTAGAACTACTTATAGAACTAACAATAGGCGTCTCGAAATTCTCTGCACACTAAGAATGCAACTACTTGTATTAATACTACAACGACACAGCTAATACCGATACCAACTAAACTTCACAAAACTATTAGCTAAAACCAAAAATTCAAGCGGACACTGGACCACTCAACGATGTTAAAACAGTGAATGAAGATTTTAATGCAATATTTCGGTGGAAACAATAAGAAAAGTCAGCTGAAAGCTAAAGGACGAAATTTAGTAAAAGGCTTCATTGCACAGAAAACTCTAAAAAACACAGCGAGCTAATGTTTCCAAAAGTTTATTAAATCGGTATTTCGCCACAAACATCACGAAACACCTCTGAAAACTATTAAATTTAATAACTGTATAACAGTGCACAAAAAACTCTGTCAGTACTTAGCTTAATAACCGCTACAGTTGCAGCTGCACGCCGCAAAATGTTAACACACTGCTGAGACGTAAGGCTTGGACGAATGACGTAAGCCCACTCACAAATAACATCGCTATTTCGCCACAAACATCACGAAACTCCTCTGAAAACTATTAAATTTAATAACTGTATAACAGTGCACAAAAAAACTCTGTCAGTACTTAGCTTAATAACCGCTACAGCTGCAGCTGCACGCCGCAAAATGTAAACGCACTACTGAGACGTAAGGGTTGGACGAATGACGTAAGCCCACTCCCAAATAACAGAACACTCGAGTCAATAGCACAAGAAGAAAGACTGAGATTAATGAAAATCCACTTTACAGCAAATATTAACACAAATACACTTTTAAATAACCAACTGAACTCTAAACTTTATAAAATATTGACAAGAAATTTCAACAGCAGTCCAGCACATGTGACGTCACACCAAAGACGTTCGGTGCGTATTTTTCAACTCTTTACTCTAATAAGTACAAGCATTAGTTTACTGTAATGCATCACTGTCAAAACGTATCTATCAATATTCTTTCATTGAAATTTTCTGAGGAAATTCATTGTAGAGTAACTCTGCCACTTAAATATGGGAAGCATAAAGGTGTAGTGAAGCTTACCAAGAAGTATATGCCAGCTCCAGACACGGAATTTCATTATAATGTTTTCTATGATAGAAGTTTTGCGATTATATAGTTCATCAGAAGAAAAACTTCTTATTAACTTCCATAGGTATGACTATTATTAGGGTATAATTTTTTGCGAGTCTAAGGCTCTTCATCACACTCTGTAACCCCGTGAATTGCTTATAGTTATTTTTTCTCTAATTGATTGTTTACTTTTTGACCACATATTCAAAAATAAAGTTGTTTTGGTGCAAGAGCAAGAGACGCCTAAGGCTTTTTAAAATTAAAAAATGCCACAGTATATCTTTGTTCGGTTGTATAAAAGGTTAGCGATGTGTTGGTGGCTTAAGAAAAGGTTGGGAAAAGACAAGACTGATTAGTAATGTTTTCTAATTTCTCGACAGTTCTGTGCGTTTTACTCGAAAGTGTGTAAACCTCTCTTATGTGGTTATTGCACCAATGCCTTCAAATATTGAATTTGCAGCCAATGGCATTTTATGTTAACCATAAAAAGGCAGCAGCGCAGTAGATTTACATTATTATGGACAAAAATAATTGTAAATATGACATAATGTGATAAATTGAAAGTCACAAAAAAAATTCTTGTGAGACGTTGCACTAAAATGATAGACTGCTGGAACATATTGACCACAACGTAATATAAGTAACAATTGAGATTTAGGGGAAAACTTCAATGGTCGTAAAATGTCTTCACCACAAATTTTTTCATGTAACTCTGGAGAAAGTCTTTAGTGTTATTCATGTCTGGTGATAAGGATAAATTTTTTTTTTCGTATGGTCTTGAATGACAAAACTCTAAGTTAGATTCGCTACTGACATAAAACAACGTAAAAATGTATTTTTACCTCCAACGATGGAGTTCGTTGCCCGAACAGATATATATAGAGAGTCACGTCGTCCTTTTGAGTTAGAATGGGAGGAAAAGAGACCGTCCTGGACGTGGTATCGGGCAATCAGGAAAAAAGGTTTCAAGTTTTCCATGAGCTGAAAGATAATTACGTTGTGAATCGTTATTTGAGAAGTAATTAAACCGCCCTCTGACACAATTGTGCAGCAGAGCACCTGCGTATTGTTAGCCGAATAACAACGTGTAATAGTCTTTTATCTCGGCCCTTTGTTTAAAATCGTTTTGAGGGACCAGAAGCTTCTGTGAAACAGGACGCTGTAGCTTGTCGAGGCAAGCAGAAAGAAAGTAATTTTGAGCCATTCAACAGAGGAGAGTAATTAACTTTTGAAGAGGAACCTGCAGCTAGCGGTGAAACTTTTAGCTCATTATCGAATGATCCATAATTTAGATACGTTCAGAGTACTTCACCTATAGTTCACAGGCTATTTAAGGAAATTAGATTTCCCGTGAGGATACAACAGTTATTGGGACACAGGTGTATGAATTTGGACGTTAACTATGTAATTGTCTCTCTTCATTCCCCGTATTATATGACTCAGGCGGATATTACTGCTACTTTCTACTCTAAGTTGACAATTACCAAGTTATATTTGTTTTTTACTGAGCGGTGGTGGGAATTACCGCATTGCTGATACCCAATGTGTATCCACACGACATGTGGGCAGTAGTTTTAAAAAAAAGTATCGTAATGTTCTGTCCATTGGCGGATTGCTCATTCTTTCGGATCTCCAGGAGATGACTGCCGAGGGGGGGTGTAACCATAACAAAATAACCAACGAAAGGTTAATGTTCCACGAGTGGAGCGTCGAATGTCGCAGGTCTGGTAGGGAAGGTAAAATATCTGGCAAACTCTTGATATAGTGAGGGTTAGCAAAATGAAACAGGAAGAAGACTAGGATACCGTGGTAGAAGAATGTAGGGTACTATCAGCAGCAAAATAAAATGGTGGAGCGAGGGTGATATTTACCATGAATAAGACAGAAGAAAACAGATTGAATGACTCTGAACAGTTCAGTATGAAGATTATTTTTGTCAGAATCGACAGCAAAAACAGTGCCAATAACAACAGTTCATATATTTATGCCTAAGTTAAAAGAAGTAGATGAGATAGATAAAGTATATGAATATACTAACGTGTAATTCAGCATGTGAAGGGAAATGAAAGACTAACAGTCAAGAATGATAACAACGCAGTAGTAGGGGGAGAAATAAAGAGTTCTGGGGAATGTCAGGCCGATGGCAACAACGAGACAGGAGTAGACTAATTGACTTTAGCAGTAAAATTCAGCTGGTAAAAGGTGACCGTGAGAAAAAGATTGAACAACCAATGAAAGGATAACGTTCTACGAGTCGGGAAGCGGAATGTAAGAAACTTGAACGTGGTAGGGAAACTAGAAAATCTGAAAAGGGAAATGCAAAGGCTCAATCTAGATACAGTAGGGGCCAGTGAAGTGAAGTGGAAAGAAAACAAGGATTACTGGTCGTATGAGTATAGAATAATGTCAGCAGCAGCGGAAAATAGTATAATGGGAGTAGGATTCGTCATGAATACGAATGTAGGGCACAGAGTGTGTTAATTTGCATATTTCAGTGATAGGGTAGTTCTTATTAGAAGCGACAGCAAACCAACACCGACAACGATAGTACACGTATACATGCCGACGCCGCAAGCTGAAGATGAAGAGATGAGGAAGTATATGATGATAACGAAAGCGTAATACAGTACGTAAGGGGAGATGAAAATCTAATAGTTATGGGGGACTGGAATGCAGTTGTGGGTTAAGGTTACAGGAGAATATGGGCTTGGGACTAGGAATGAGAGTGCAGAGAGACTAAGCGAGTTCTATAATAAATTTCAGCTAGTAATAGCGAATACTTTGTTCAGGAATCTCATGAGGAGGAGATACACTTGGAAAAGGCAAGATGATACGGGAAGATTTCAGTTATATTACATCATGGTCAGACAGAGATTCCGAAATCAGATACTGGATTATAAGGTGTACCCAGGAGCAGATATACACTCAGATCACAATACAGTAGTGATGAAGAGGAGGCTGAAGTTTAAGACATTACTCAGGAAGAATCAATACGCAAAGAAATTAGAATTACATATTAATACCTTCAGCTGCTGACGGACGCTTATATATATCAACGGGGGTAGGTGAAAATGTGTGCCGTGGCCGGGACTCGAACCCGCGATCTCCTGCTTGCATGGCAGACGCTCTAGCCACCTTTTTGTTCTTGTTAACTCTCATTTTTGTTGGCTTTCGTTCGTTGTATCTGCTCGCGGCGGACGTCGTAAGACATCCGTTTAAGTTTGTTGTTGATCGATCAACTCAGTTTTTTTTTCTTTTTTTTTTTTTAAATGACAGAGGGCAGCTAACCCTTCTGACCGAACACGTGCCGGCATCATACTGAGCCACCGAGAGCACATAGGATAGCGCGACTGCAGGGACTATCTCGCGCACACCTCCCGCGAGACCCACATTCTCACCTTATATGTCCATACACTACATTCGTAGTGTCCCTACCCAACACACTCATTACTCGAGGAAGACATTGTTACCAAGTCCCGTAAGAGTTCGGGTAATATGTGTGCATCCGCACAGAAGAGGAAGGTCGTGGCCGGTATTACATGAACTGTATACTTATGTGGATATGGTGTCTGTTATTTCGGACAATAAGCAAAGAAGTGGGATACGGAAGTACTAAGGAACGACGAGATACGGTAGAAAGTTCTCTAAGGCTATAGATATAGCAATAAAGAATAGTTCAGTGGACAGTGCAGTTGAAGAGGAATGGACATCTCTAAAATAGGCAGTCACAGAAGTCGTAAAGAAAAATACATATATAAACAAGGTAACCGCGAAGAAACCATAAGTAACACAAGAAATACTTATGTTGATCGACAAAAGAATGAAGTACAATAATGGTCAGAGAAATTCAGAAATACAGAAATACAAGTCTTTGAGGAACAGAATAAATAGGAAGTACAGAAAGCTAAGACGGAATAGCTGCATAAAAATGTGAAAACAATAGAAAAAAAATGATTGTCGGGAGGACCGACTCAGTATATAGATAAATCAAAACATCCGTCGGTGAAATTAAAAGCAAGGGTGGTAACATTAAGAGTGCAATGGGAATTCCCCTGTTAAATGCAGAGGAGAGAACGGATAGGTGGATGATTACAGTGAAGGCCTCTATGAGGGGGAAGATTTGTCATATGTGATAGACGAAGGAACAGGAGTCGATTTAGAAGAGATAGGGGATCGCGTAATAGAATCAGAATTTAAGACGGCTTTGGGGGAATTAATCAGATAAGGCAGAAGCAATAGATAACACTCCATCCGAATTTTTAAAATCATTGGGGGAAGAGCCGGCAAATCGACTAAGCATCTTGTGTGTAGAATGTAAGAGTCTGGCGACAAACCATCTGACTTTCTGAAAAATATCATCCACACAATTCCGAAGACTGCAAGCGCTAACAAGTGCAAGAATTATCGCACAATCAGTTAAACAGCTCATGCATCCAAGCTGCTGACAAGAATAATATACAGAAGAGTGGAAAAGAAAATTGAGGATGTGTTAGATGACGATCAGTTCGGCTTTAGGAAAGGTAAAGGCACCAGAGAGGCAATTCTGACGTTGTGGTTGATAATGGAAGCAACTATAAAGAAAAATCAAGACAGTTCATAGGATTTGTCGATCTGGAAAAATCGTTCGACAGTGTAAAACGGTGCAATATTTTCGAAATTCTGAGGAAAGTAGGGGTAAGCTATAGGGAAAGACAGGTAATATACAATATGTGCAAGAAAAAAATGAAAGTGGATGACAAAGTACCAAGTGCTCGGGTTAAAAATGATGTATGACAGGGATTTAGTGTTTCTCCCTACTGTTCAGTCTGTATACCGAAGATTCAATGATGGAAATAAAATGAAGGTTCAGGAGTGGAATTAAAATTCAGGGTGAAAGAATATCAGTGATACGATTCGCTGATGACATTGCTATCCTGAGTGAAAGTGAAGAAGAATTACATGATCTGCTGAATAGAATGAACAATCTAATAAGTACAGAAAACGCATTAAGAATAAGTCGAAAAAAGACAAAAATAATTAGAAGTAGCAGAAATGATAACAGCGAGAAACTTAATATGAGGATTGATGGTCAAGAAGTAGTTGAAGTTGAGGAATTCTAGTACCTAGGCAGCAAAATTACCAATGACGGACAGAACGAGGAGCAGACTAGCATTGACAGAAAGGACATTTCTGGCCAAGAGAAGTCTACTACTATCGAACATAGACCTTAATTTGAGGAAGAAATTTCTGAGAATGTACGTCTGGAGTACAGCATTATATGGCAGTGAAACATGGACTGTGGGAAAACCGGAACAGAAGAGAATAGAAGTGTGATGCTACAGACAAATTTTGAAAATTAGATTCACTGATAAGGTAAGGAATGAGGAGTTTCTGCGCTGAATCGGAGAGGAAAGGAATATGTAGAAAACACTGACAAGAAGAAGGAATAGGATGATAGGAAATCTGTTAAGACTTCAATGATACTACAGGGAGCTGTAGTTACAAGAGCAATTCCAGGATAATGTAGTTGGCACAGGAGAGGATTCGTGGCGGACTACATCACACCAGTTAGAAGACTGATACCTCAAAAAAGGAAGATTCCTTCTGGGTTACATCATGATCAGACAGACATTCCGAAGTGAGGTATTATGTTGAACGGTACACACAGCAGATATATTTTCGAATCAGAATTTAATAGCGATCAAGAGTAGAGTTTCAGGGAATGATTCGTAAGGAAGGTGGCGTTTCATTGGCAGGACATTTAGATGATGCAACAAGTCCACTAAAGAGACAGCTTACACTACACTCGTTCGTCCTCTGTTACAATATTGCTGCGCGGTGTGGGATCCTTACCAGGTGGGATGGACGGAGGACATCGAAAGGGTGCAAAAAAGGGCAGCTCGTTTTGTATTATCACGTAGTAGGGGAGAGAGAGTTTCAGATATGATACGCGAGTTGGGATGGAAGTCATTAAAGCAAAGACGTTTTTCGTCGCGGCGAGATCTATTTACGAAATTTCAGTCACCAACTTTCTCTTCCGATTGCGAAAATATTTTGTTGAGCCCAACCTACATAGGTAGGAATGATCATCAAAATAAAATAAGAGAAATCAGAGCTCGAACATAAAGGTTTAGGTGTTCGTTTTTCCCGCGCGCTCCTCGGGAGTGGAATGGTAGAGAGATAGTATGATTGTGGTTCGATGAACCCCCTGCCAAACACTTAAATGTGAATTGCAGAGTAATCATGTAGATGTAGATGTGGATGTAGATCGGTGCAGAAGGAAGTGGAATACTGAAGATCTGAGAACTAATGAGGTGCAGTTGAAGATTTCTAATTCTGTAGATACTGTGATAATGAATGACTTAGACGGCAGTTCAATTGATGGGTATCTCTGAACGCTGAATATTTTTAGTGAATTACACCGAAGTCATACTAGTTATATATTCAGAGTGTTTAAGGTAAATAGGAGATTTTTCAGCCTTGCGGAACAGGAGAAGTACTTTAATTGATCGACGCAGAAAGGAAGTACAAAACTGTTCGTAGGAAGAAATGAATAAAATAATAGGAAACAATTCCGCATGAAATAAATAGGAAGTGCAGGAAAGCCAGGGTGAAATGGCTGCAGGAAAAAGGTAAAGAAATCGAAAGGAACTTATCGCCAGAACGATTGATCCAGCTTCCGATATTGTTCCTGTTGTGTTCTTCAGTCCGAAGACTGGTTTGATGCAGCTTTGCACGCTACTCTAACCTGCGGGATGTTCTCAATCTCTGAATAACTACTGCAACCTACAACGATTTGAAACTGGACAGGATATTTGTCTCTTGGTCTCCCCCTATGATCCCCCCTCCTTCCCACATTTCCCTACAGTGCTGAAGTGATGATTTCTTGATGTCTCAGAATGTGTCCTATGAATAATCCTTTCTTTTTGTCAGTTTAAGATATAGATTTCTTTTCTCCCCAGTTCTATTCAGCACTTCCTCATTAGTATGCAATCTACACATCTAATCCCCAACATTATTTTGTAAAACCACATTTCAAAGGCTTCTAATCTCCTCTTGTCAAAAGCGCTTATCATCCACGTTTCACTTCCATATGAGGCTATACTCCAGACAAATATCTACAGAAAAGACTTCCTAACATTTAAATTTACGTTCGATGTGTACAAAGTCCTCTCCTTAAGAAACACCTTTCCTGTCATTGTTAGTTCATGTTCTCTCTACTTCTGTGTTCATCAGTTATTTTGCTCCCCAAATTGCAAAACTCATCCACCACTTAAGCGTCTCATTTCCTAATCGAATTCCCCCAGCATGACCTGATTTAATTCGACAACATTCCTTTATCCTCGTTCTACTCATGTTGATATTAATCTTCTATGCTCCTTTCAAGACACAGTCGATTCCCTTCAACTGCTCGTCTAGGTACATTGCGGTCTCTGACAGAATTACAGTGTCATCGACCAACATCTTAATCTCTCCCTGAGCTTTAATTCCTTCTTCAGTTGTACTTTGATTTCCCTTACTGCTTCGCCGCGTGTTGTGGCCGCGCGGTTTGAGGCGCCCTGTCACGAACTGCGCGGCCCCTCCCGCCGGAGGTTCGAGTCCTCCCTCGGTCCCTGAACCGGAAACGAACGAGTCGACAGTTACAAGCGAAAAAGAGCTCATAGCTCTGACAGGGGAATACATGTGCTGGTACTGCTAAGACCATAAGGTAGGCAACTTCCAGAGGTGGTAGTATGGACCGAAACGAGGAAGAAATATCCAGTAAACATGGGCTGTGAAATCCATACCTGAGTAGCTATGAGCACGTGTTCGTCTTCGCTACTATGGAACACTTCTCCCCTAAAGAACAAGTGCTCATAGCTCTTAAGCTACGCATTGTAGAACCCGTCGTTAGCAGAAATTTTCTCTTGTTTTGGTCCGCATACAACGACCTCTGAAAGTCGCCTTCCGTGCAATCTTAGTAACAACGCTATCGTACATATATTCCACTGTTATAGCTATCGGAATGGTTTTCGCTTAAAATTTTGGACTTGTTCATTTGCTGCACAGGTACCTCAAATTGATTCATTTATACCTTTCCGTCACCCTAGAAAGACTATAACATCATTACGGAATCGCGCTGTATATACAGGGTGTTACAGAAAGGTACGGCCAAACTTTGAGGAAACATTCCTCACACACAAAGAAAGAAAATATGTCACGTGGACATGTGTCCGGAAACGCTTACTTTCCATGTTAGAGCTCATTTTATTACTTCTCTTCAAATCACACTAATCATGGAATGGAAACACGCAGCAACAGAACGTACCAGCGTGACTTCAAGCATTTTGTTGCAGGAAATGTTCAAAATGTCCTCCGTTAGCGAGGATACATGCATCCACCCTCCGTCGCATGGAATCCCTGATGCGCTGATGCAGCCCTGGAGAATGGCGTATTCTATAACAGCCGTCCACAATCCGAGCACTAAGAGTCTCTACATTTGGTACCGGGGTTGCGTAGACAAGAGCTTTCAAATGCCCCCATAAATGAAAGTCAGGAGAGCGTGGAGGCCATGGAATTGGTGCGCCTCTACCAATCCATCGATCACCGAATCTGTTGTTGAGAAGCGTACGAACACTTCGACTGAAATGTGCAGGAGCTCCATCGTGCATGAACCACATGTTGTGTCGTACTTGTAAAGGCAAATGTTCTAGCAGCACAGGTAGAGTATCCCGTATGATATCATGATAATGTGCTCCATTGAGCGTAGGTGGAAGAACATACTGACGAAACTAAAATGAGGTCTAACGTGGAAATTAAGCGTTTCCGGACACATGTCCACATAACATCTTTTCCTTATTTGTGTGTGAGGAATGTTTCCTGAAAGTTTGGCTGTACCTTTTTGTAACACCCGGTATATACATACACAGGCGCCTGTAACTTTGACGCTCTTTAGGTCGCTGGATGACATTTCCGGACAAGGGTTCCTATTCAAAATATTACGTACTCACTCTCCCTACAAGCTCTACAAGTTTGTAACTGGTATTTCCGAACACCCTTTACATGTAAATGACATTGTCAATCAATGGCCACATAAAAAGGAAGATTCCTATCCGTACAGACGGACAGTATTCAACTCATTACTTTTTGCAGATGAGCAAGTTAGAATGGAGAATACGGGAGACAACCTAAAACGAGCTCTATGGTCCTAACACCTAATGGCAAAACAATATAATTTAACTGTATCCCGACGGAAACTAAAGGTACAGTCTATTGTGTAAAGAACATTTATGATCGATAATAACATACTGGAACAAGTCTATTTCTTCAAGTAATTGGGCTGTGAAATCTCTTAAGTTTGTAGTAATGATCCTGAGAAGAAACTACAAAGGTAACTACGATTAAAAGAGCGCCCCTGAAGAGAACAAAGAAGGTGACAGTACTTAAACCCTATTGTACTATGACTGCACCTTTGCTGCTCTATGCAGCTGAATTGTGGACTTCAACAACCAAACATTACAGAGAACCTTTTGAAAGATTGAAACTGGATAATAAGAGGAACAGCGAGACAGTGGAGTTGCACGTTACAGGAATAGCAGGAAAGATGCAAATGTATAGAAAGGAACGGCACGACCATCTCCTACGTATAGATCAAAAATGGATTATGGGTAAAATCTATGACAACAGACAAAAGGGTAGAAGAAGGACACGACGACCACGAAGAAGATGGTGCAATCAACTTTAAATTGATTTGTTTCAGAACAGACAAAAATGTCTAACCCGAAAATGTACATGATGAGGAGGACGACGTTGACGAGCCACCCAAGCAGTCGGTCACGTTACCCATTTCATAAGCGAAGGGCCGTCTAAACCGAAAGGGTGTGCTTAACCAAGAGTCGTCGATTACAATCAAGCTTTCGAAGATATAAGAAATATTAATAGAAAAAATTGCACACAGTACAATCAATTTCACAAGTTCAGAGCAAGCATCCCTCGAGGAAGCTCTATGGAAACCCACTGTGCAAGGTGTCCAGAAAACTGAATACTACACTGAGACCCTGTAACTCCCACTACATTCAACGTGCTTATCCATTACGTTATCCAAAAAATACAATCGGAAGAAGTGAGAATGTCGCTGTATTGGATGATATGATCCTACTTTCCAGGACGAATTTTCAATCTGAAGTGGGGTGTGGCCTGATTTGAGACTTCCCAGCAGATTAAGGCTATGTGCTGGAACGGAATTTTTCGGGCAAGTGCTTTATCGATTGAGTTACCCAAGCACGACTCACGAATATTCCTGACAGCTTGACTTCTGTCAACGCCTCATCTCCTACGTTTCATTCTCCTGTGTAACTAGCGGGAATGGCACTCATGGAGAGAAAATTCAGTCTGTCTCCCAGGCTATTCAATGTCTACGCAGAACCCTATCTTGCATGAGTGATAGCCCTGCAACTTTCACAGGAGACTTCTAGTAAAGTTTGAAAGGCAGGAGACCAGACACTAGCGGAAGTAAAGCTGTGCGGCTTGGTCGTGAGTCGACCTTGGGTAACTCAGTTGGTAGAGCAGTTTTCCGCGTAAGGAAAATGTCCTGGGTCCGAGTCCCAGTTCATCACACAGTTTTAACTTACCCCGAGGTTAATATAACATATCTATCACAAAAAAGAGGGCCCCTGCAAAAAGCCATTGACAAACTGGAGGAGTGGTCCCAAGGAAGGTGACCTCTTCATAACTTGAGATAAGAGGTGCCCTAGGAAGAATGACAAACTTACATGCGGAAAACAAGAAATCGAAATGATCAAAATCGAAAACTTCAGTACCGGTGACAGATCGTACCATATCCAGTTACATTGAAGAAAGAATAGCAAGAGTGGCGAGGGGGACATATGAGACAAATAAGCTGTGTGTGATATCTATGAGGACAGTCTTGAGACTATTCAGCATAAAGATTGATCACACTGCATCGTACGGCCTACAGCTGACCTGGAGACCTTGCTCAAACGACTGAAGGGAGTCAAATCAGCCTACGCAAAAAGAGTGCTATGCATCTTAAAATAGTGCGAAACACAATAATTCATATCTTGGCAGACACATTATCCTTCGTTGAGGCCCTGATAGCAGCTAACAGCACCTTGTAAACCCCACAAAGCTACAGATTTCCGGAAGACAGTCGACAAAAAGCAAGAAATCGATCGTGGACTACTCAAAAACCCAGCGATGATAAAAAAAAAACGATTATAAGGAAGCCAACTTACGTCAAAGCCACCGACTACATCACCGAATATCGTCAACCAAGGGATGTCAGTGCACCATGTGAGGGTGACCTTACAATCCATTTCACGTCATTAAGTATAAAGAAAGAATATAGTCACTATCTCAGTATGCAAAAGATGTAAGTTAAGTTAGCAAATCAATGTCTTGTACACATTGTATTTAATAAATTCTTTAAAGACAGTCTACTTCAGTCAAGATTGTCGAAAGCCTTATCTAAAACTACAGTAGCTATAAATATATCTTTTGCTTTATTTAGTTTATAATTTACGACATGCCTTCCGGGTTTGTACAATTTTCCAAAACTGGGTCCTACCCTAGGTCACCTTCTACAAAGCTTAAACTGATGGTTCTGTAAAACACCTGACGATACTTAACTTTTGGTATTCACATTATTAGATTCTCCTTGATGTCCGAGGGTGTTTCGCCACTTATATGTATGGTAATATCAGGTAAAACAGTTCTCTCGCCGTTGATCCTCCCAAATACCACAAAAAAAGGAAGAGTCGTTTGGTATTCATTATTGGCCGTAAAATTGATATCTGACTAATCGCCAGTACATAGCATACTCCACTCGAATAGCACCCAGGGGTCGCGAAGCTTAACAGCTACATCCGGCTCACGGGTTACCACAAACTGTCTCACGTATCCCCATTCCATTAGAATATAATCCATGGCATACGTAGAAAAGCTGGTTCTTCACCACCTATCCTCCCCTGCTCTCGAAATACTCGTAATGAAAATTTCTTCCACCATCTTTATTCGATGGGGATACTTCCTGGCACCACCGAATAGCCTGTGGAGGCGGTGTCAGGGCTCTGTTAGAATATCACCTACTCCAGGTGCGTATATCTCCAGTTATGTCATTCAGGACTGGGTCATTTTCTTCTCGCAGTCTCACATCTCCCATCACCATCTATTTCACAATCACTTTCCATAATGCTGTCTTGAAGCTTCTTAAAATTTTATGATGCTTCTGTATATTCCTTCTACATTTTAGTCTTCATTTCGTTACTTCTTATGGATTTGCCGCATCAGCTTGAGGTGTGCATGGAGCTATTTCCTTGTCTGTACGCAGCACGTATCCAACAGTCATGCTCATTTATTTTGCAGTTATTCTCTACCATTCTTGATTTGTTAGGGGCGGCTATAATCCCTGTCTAGTTCATTTGCTTTATCTTTTATTTTGTCGAGTCACTTCTCATGTGTTTCCTTAGGATTTCTTTCGCGTCGTGTCTTTTTGTCTAGTCGTTCCTGTGCATTCTTCAATATGTCTTCTCTCACTGGGACTCGAGGGCTGTACCGCATTTTCACGGAACTTGTGTGAACTCACATTTATCCAGAACTTTGATTTCACTCGTAGTTGATAGATGTTACCAATTATTTTCTATATGCAAGGTAGGTGTTTGGTAGTGATTTACCACAATTACTATCACTCGCTTTCGCGGCATACGTAGTATAGGCTAGGCTTGTCGTCCGCTAAGAATGCTAGTAGTTAGTGTTCACAAGGTACGAGCAAAATCACTCTGTGTTGCCAACCAGCGTTTTACTTTGAAACTGCAGCTCCAGGGAAGCAAGCTTCACAGGTACATGGAGGTGTTGTCTGAACTTAATGCAAGAAATACGGCTCTGTGTGCTCGCCCTCTTAGATGGCCGGCGAGCCAGATTAACCACGCATTGTTCCAGCTATCCGGCAGTTATACTCTTTAAGAGTCGGGTCGACTAAGCACTATTTTTCAATTACGTCTTCAGTCACAACGTCGTATGCTACTGGAAGTGTTTCGGAGTGTGGAATCTGTTTTCTAAGTCTTTGTGGTACCAAAGAATTACCTATTCGTGCCGTTATCTCTTCCACGCGTACAATCTTCTTTCATTTGTCTTAATGTCTCCGCAATCTTTAAATTGTGATCTGTAGAAAATCCTACCAGCGGCTTCCCCTTTCATCCTTTTTTCACCTAATCCATGTGCTGTGACTATTGTCGCTTCTCCTCTATTTTCTGCTAATGAATTCCAGTCTCCTATACAATTAAATTTCCGTCTCCTGTAGTATAATAAATAATTTACTTTATCCCATCTTAGAATCAGCCAATCTCAGAAACGCGACTATGCAGTGGCATGGATTCCTCTTCCTGCCACATTTAACTGTTTGACTTGGTGAACGCATCAGAAGCGAAATGGAAAAAAAAACCTGTGAAGGATTGACGCTTGTGTCCCTTAACGAAAATAAATGTAACGTTTTGTTCATAAGTAAGTGAAAAACCCATTACTGTTGGATTACACAATTAGCGGTAAATTACCGGTAAAAGTAAGAACCGTAAAACATGTGGGAGTAATCTTCTGAAGCGACCTCAAAATAAATTACTGACAATAAATTAGTCTGGCCGATTCATGAGTCTGGATTCTTGTCACTCTGGAACATTTGAAAAGTAGGAACAACAGATGATAGACAATACCTAAAGAAGAGGGGCGTTCGTAAAATAAGCACTAATGCCTTACGGAGATACGCACCAAAATCCAGTGATAGGTACACCAGGAGAGGCGTTGTTTACCACAGATATGAATGCCATTCAAAACAACAAGCGTACGTTCTAAATGGGGGGAATTCAGTGTGACTGGAGTCGACACGGAGGCTTAGCGTCGGTCCTCTGCACCGGAACAGGAAATAAGCGAAATGATGGCAATAGTATCACACACTGTAAAGTGGCTTGCACATAATAGATAAAGGTAGATTCACCCAGGTAAATCACGGTATCAGAGACTAGAACACGAAATAGGATGGAAGAGATGTATTCTCCTCAAGCAGTGCACAAGGATAGTAAAAATACTTCTCCAATACCAGCATAGTACTTGTATTGCTAGCAGTTTTTTTACTAAATTCAAGATGATCCCAAAAGTGTAGCTGATCCCTACGCTAGCAATTATGTTAATAATTCGTTGAGAAAAGAATTTTCAAATCTTAGCATCAGCAATGTGGTTAGTTCCTGTAGCTGGCACATTCACAAATCTTGTTCGTTTTTTATTTCAACTATCCCTTTTTTATATATATTCACAACGTACTGAATAATGTGATAGCCGCAACTCCACATGAGAAAATATTCCTGTACAACTAACGCAGTTCTGTATAAAATGTACAGTTTTATTCGTCTTTAACTTGTCAAATAACATAAAAGTCACCTGTGCACATCAGCAAATACTGTTTTATATTGCTGCCCTGTAAACAAACTCAAAAGACGCTAGCGAGCCTGCCTTGTCTCTGCTGTGTTAGAGCTCCAAGCTCTCCTCGCTCGCTTATCTGACATCGAAGTTTCTTCAGGCACTGCGTCTCCTGTAGCACTGCCAGAAAACCGGTAGAAACGCCACTCCCCGTGGATCTTAACTCTGATTTGTGGGCCTCGATGGAAAGGTTGCAGCAACCACCATAAATCTTCCTTATGCCGCTATTCTTTCCCTTTGCAGGCTCGGAAAATAAAGTATGAGCTCTCCACTTATCAGTTAAAGTGTGGTTTGGTGCGTCGTAGAAAGAGTGCAAAGGATTGTCCAGAACGACAAAGGAAGCAGTTGTGCATCTAAGACAGATTTCAGTACATTCCAAGACGCTCATGCAGGCGGGTGTCAAATGACTGTGGGCAACGGAAAATAATAAATGCTGAAATAAAGATTTGGCCTTGTCTGACTACCCCCTGAAGCAGATCTTAGGATCTCTAATGCTCTTTAACATATAAATTCCAACCTAAACAGGAATGAATGATTAAGGGAACTAATTATACTAAATGATAAACGTTGTTGCTGCTTATACGTTTATTGTATATAAAAAATCTTTATTACAAATGTCTATATCTCCTAACTAAAATTACTGATCGATTGAACGACTCTGCCCTTTTATTATGACTGCGCGATCTAATATAAATAACGCAACATGACTGACATCATCTATGTACCAAACACAAGAAGACGCTACTTTTAAAGATGATCTACAATTGAGTGCAACGTCAGTGGAAATAAGTCCTATGTGATCACAGCTGTTTAGCCTTATAGCCCCTAATAAGCCAAAGCAATTAGCGATATCACCGTATGTACTGCGTCTGGTGCGTCGGCGTGCTGGTTCTCGTACACGTCTGCGACGGTGGAAGAACTCCAGCCACAAAATAAACTGTTTCAAAGAGTAGGACGGATGAAGGCGGTCCTCTGACTACTATACTCTAACATTGTCTTCTCCTCTCTGCGTTCAACAGGCGAGAAACGCAAACTCCCAGCCACAAGGACGGAGTTCAGATAACGTCTCAACGTAAGTGTCGGCAGAAGGAGTGGTCTCAATCACTGAACGCTACGTACTCAACGACGACTTCCAGCCTGGAGGCGAAGTCCAGAATCGTATAAGTTCACAATAGTACAGTGCCTCACCGTTCTAACTATAAAATATCGTGAGAGTAAAGACAGCAAGTCCATCCGTACTAACAAGAAGATTATACTGACAAGGGAACCTCCCCATCGCACCCCCCTCAGATTTAGTGATAAGTTGGCACAGTGGATAGGCCTTGGAAAACTGAACACAGATCAATTGAGAAAACAGCAAGAAGTCGTGTGGAACTGTGAAAAAATAAACCAAATATACAAACTGAGTAGTTTATGCGAAGATATGAAAAATTAAGGGGACTGGGAACGCAGGAGCGCCGTGGTCTAGTGGTAACGTGAGCAGCTGCGGAAGGAATGGTCCTTGGTTCAAATCCTCCATCGAGTGAAAAGTTTAACTTCTTATTTTCAGTTTATGTGACAAACTCTTATGTTTTCATCACTTTTTTGGGAGTGATTATCACATCCACAAGAAAACCTAAATCGGGCAAGGTAGAAGAATCTTTTTACCCATTCGCCAAGTGTACAAGTTTGGTGGGTCGACAACATATTCCTGTCATGTGACGCACATGCCGTCACCAGTGTCGTACAGAATATATCACATGTGTTTTCCTGTGGAGGAATCGGTTGACCTATGACCTTGCGATCAAATGTTTTCGGTTCCCATTGGAGAGGCACGTCCTTTCGTCTGCTAATCGCACGGTTTTGCTATGCGGTCGCAAAACACAGAAACTAAACTTATTTCAGTGAACAGAGACGTCAATGAACGAACGGACAGATAATAACTATGCAAAAATAAAAAGAAAGTAAAATTTTAACTCGAGGGAAGATTTGAACCAAGGACCTCTCGTTCAGCAGCTGCTCACGCTACCAGCGGACTACTGCGCTCCTGAGCTCACGTTCTCCATGATATTGCTTATGTGGCCCATGAACTACTCAGTTTGTATATTTTGTTTATTTTTTCACATTTCCACACAACTTCTTCCTGTTTTCTCAATTGATCTGTGTTCAGTTTATCAAGGCCTACCCACTGTGCCAACTTATAACTTAATCTGAGGGGGGTGCGATCGGGAGGTTCCCTTGTGAGCGACAGTCACACACGGGGGCTCAAAACGGAACACCACGTCTCTCCAGTGCTGTCTTCCCAGCAAGGCTTGGCTCCCCACCCTCGTAATCCCGAAAACGAATCATATTCCCGAAACCACGGAATATTGTCGCTCTCTACAGATTCTTCTGAACGCCGACCAACCATATTTTAGTCTTTTGTCGTCCAGCACGGAAAGTTTGCGAGGAAAAACCTATACTAGTACAATGGTGCGCTTCTGAGTAAAAATCCTTGGAAATAATCCAGCCTGCATGATTTCCGAGGTGCCCTTTCTTCGTTCCTCTCACCTGCGTCCAAGATTTTTACGGTTCCGAAGTATAATCCTTCTGGTTCGGCTACAAAACCATCCGGTTGCGACTCAGTTGTGCTCCAGCGCTTAGGTGCTACGACGTCCATCTTGCTATTTCCTGTGTTTAAGCAGGACCAGCACACCTGTTTGGGCCTTCCACCCAGGGCTTCAGTTCCGCCAGCTGTTTCATTTCCACTGGCGTTCCAGCCTCTACTAGTATAGGCAATCATTCATTACGCCGTTTTTATAATAAAGACACTCCGTCACCTTTCATGCAATAAGCGTTAATAATTATTTACAAGGCGTATGTGACAATGTCAGTCTCCTTTAAATATTCATATATATCAAATATTAATATCAAATATTCAAATTTTCATATATATCGAATAAAACCTAATGTGGTTGTAGATCGCGGCAAAGTATGTGGATGAGTGCTTGTAAGGTGCGAAATTATAGCCACCTTACAACATTTTAGTAAATAATACCTGGCAGTCTTTGACGTAAAACCCATGGAAAAACATAACATAATGACGTAACTTGTAGTAAAAACGTAATGTGTAATAACATTTTCTTTTAACACTAACGAGGAAAACACGGCAAGTGCCATAACCCGATTTTCCAAAAACTACGCTCAGTGAAAGAGGGGTCAAAATAAGCGAACACATGTCTCGCCTTATCCGTAGATACACGACCGTTTCTGTAAACATGACGCACAAAGTTTTCGAGGTATTTTCGGCATTCTTTACGTGCCTTTCATACTAGTAATTTGGTCCGTGATCAGTAGTAATTCCCGCTTTAAATGTTTATCTCGCTCGAAGCTGTTAACTTTAACTAGCATCAAGAGGCCAGTTAACATTCTGTAGCATAATCGTAACTTAACATTTGTTATTGAATTTCATTTACAGCTGGGCGAAGGATTTATGTAACCTCTTCACTGCTTAAGAGAGCTTTGATGTATATGTTGTAGCGCACTATCCTCTCCAGGCCTGTCGCCTCCGGGGAGCTGGATTCTCATGTCTAGGTCTTGGGTCTGTTGTGTCGTCTGCAAGTTGGTGCCCTGACATGACATGGGCCCGCTCTATTACTTTATTTTTCAGGTTACGTTGCACCTCGACATGATATTCAGTGTAAATTATTAATACTTAATGTTTTGATGAAACTTTAATTCTGAAAAAAAGCTCTACAGAATATCTAAATTGATTTGCTTCTGGGGTTTCAGATTTAAAGCTTTTTTTAAGGGTGAAAGCTCAATGTTAAATTTTAGCGTATTTTTCTAGTTGAACCATGGTCTGTTGGTTAAGAAATTGTTTCAAAGAATATTCCTTAACAGAAATGTCCAATAGTTTTCCCCAGCCCTTCTTCTAGCGCCTGTTGGTTGGTGTCATCCTAAGATACAAGCTATTTTTGCCCGTGTCCATAACGAAGCGGAACCTGGATCCTTCATCGACCAAGGAACCCGAAGAAGGAGTTGACTCTGTGCTCCAGAAAATCCTATGGTGAAGGCGTTTCAGTTGTCTAGTGCAGAAGGGAACACGAACTGTACGCTTCGCAGAATTGCACCAAACTTTCCGGGAGGAACAAAGATAGTGCGCCAACAAGTACAACCAGGGCAGGACTAGGCTGCCCCAGCAGAAGTCAACACCCGCACTGCCCCACGCAGAGAACGTCAACCGCTAACTCTCACACCAGGAAAATGGTGCCCTGGCAATGGCGACCAATTGCTCTCTGTGAACTCCCTACATTCCACCGAACACACCATACACCGCAATCAATCTGTGCTGGCTGCAGCCTTGCCGTTTCGCACAGCCCACATCCTCTCTACCACCAGAGAGAAAACCAGAGACTCTCTAACGGGCAACGAACGTGCTCAGGCTGCCGGGCGCGAGCTAATGAGCTCGGTGCACTGCTCATACTGATTGTAAACATCGCGGTTTACGGTAAGGACTACGATATACCGCTCACTCAGTGCTCATAGAGTCCACCCCTGGTAGCTGAATGGTCAGCGCGACTGGATGTCATACCTAACGACCCGGGTTCGATTCCCGGCTGGGTCGGAGATTTTCTGGGTGTCGTGTGGTCCTTATCATCGTCATTTCATCCCTATCGACGTGCAAGTCCCCGAAGTGGCGTCAACTCGACAAGACTTGCACCAGGCGAAAGGTCTATCCTATTGGAGGCCCTAGCCCCACGGCATTTATTTAGTGCTTGTAGAGATACGATACTGCGTTGTATGCGTTTCTGGTAAACACCCTTGAATAAAAGACAAATCCTCCAATTTAGACAATAATTTCTTCATCTTCACTCTGTCCATGTCTTTAAGATGCTCCAGTTTCCTACGCAGTGCAGTTTTATTGGCAATTTAGGCGTTACGCTGATGCACACTGAGCCTCTACATATTTCATCCAGGCTTACTAAATTATTAGCCGACATTCCCTTGGTGCGCTGTACTCAATTGGCGCCAAAAATTATCTATATTCAGTGTTCAAATGGTTCAAATGGCTCTGAGCACTATGGGACTTAACATCTGAGGTCATGAGTCCCCTAGAACTACTTAAAACTTAACTAACCCAAGGACATCACACACATCCATGCCCGAGGCAGGATTCGAACCTGCGACCGTAGCAGCAGCGCGGTTCCGGACTGAAGCGCCTAGAACCGCTCGGCCACAGCGGCCGGTTAAATTCAGGGGGATTTACTTTCCTTTACAATTCTTTCATTACGCAAACTATGCTTCACCATACAGAGCAACCTGATGCGTCTAGCATATCATTCTCTACCAGCGATTCTATCAAGCACAATGCATTAACAGGCCATTCTGGTCCCACTTTATCATGTGAATTAATCCTAAGTGTCGTTGACCACAATTCAAGTGATTCACGCCTTAAGACTACGCACTTTGCATCCGTACTTCGCTGGTGATTGTCTCCCCTAGCTGGAATTTTTTCCTTCTAAGTTCAACCATCCGTCACCTAGACTCGGTTTTGCGTGCTGCGTTGTCACAAAGTCTAATCTGTAGATCATGTAGTAACCAGCACTTACTCGGGGCTTGACTTCTACTGATTGCTTAAACAGCTGTGTCCCCACTTTAAACTCTGTCACTATGAACCCAAAGACTACACATAACTCTCCACCCCACGTAAATTACAGCACGGAGGGTTTAATGGCCTCTGCCCCATGACTTCCACACTTCCCACCGACACATCCACCACTGTATACAATAAAAATTTGTACCTCTCATCTTTCATTGTCCCCACTACAAACACATTCTGTATGTGTATCCCCATTTATCGAGAAATCTGCATAGTGGACCCGGGTTTCCCTTTCGTGTTTAACACCTGATTATTTAACACCTGATTATTTTACCCTGTGCCCCTAGGTGTCCAACCACAACACACCTATCACACTGAGGTTGGAAATATTTCCTCCGGACTACATAAATTTCTTCATGCTACGTGGCTAATCTGACCGCAATGTATAAGTGCTTTACAGTACTCGTTCTCACACTTCCTGAAATACAAGCGGTAAGCGCCTTAAAAATAAGTTACTGCCAACTCCTTATTCTTCTTTTGACAGGTTACCCAACTGCTCGTGGAAAACCTTGCGCTCTTTTCCTTCTTGTGCCTTTAAATCAGGCCTTTTTTCAATTCCTCAAATGACTGCACACCTCTTGTCCTACCAACCATAACTTTGTCACTTGTTATTACTAACGCCGTAACCACCACCTAACCCTACAGAAATCAGCAGTTAACAGAATGTCGACCTTCCAGAGAAGGAAGTGATCAAACAGGCCGTGGCTGGATCCAATAAAGGAGTTGGTTTTCAGTGATAGCTTATTTGGACTATTTAATTGATTGAGAATGTTGTCAAAATTTAGTGTACTAACACCATTTATTTCACCAAAGAAGAGATAAATTATATTAAATAAGTTATACATTGAATTTCCTAAACAACTAACCTATGATTAAATACTCCACTGGGTGGCTCCTGATTGGCAAAGACAATTTAAGTAGGTGATCAGTGAGTCAAGTACTCTGGTCCTAAAAATGTGGATAACTCAAGCTGAATTGATCTGACACTGAGCAGACTTTGATTAATGAAATCTACTTAAGTTTCGCTACGTACGTGGAGCTGAGACCAAGTGGCGATTGAGATCTGTACGTCCTGACAACGCGGGAAGGCAGCGCGTTACACTTTTGACTTCGTGCGGCGATGTGACTTGAAGCTAACGAGATGCGTGCGGCAGAGGCCGTGAGACGTGGAAGCAGCACCTGTAAATCGATCGCAGCCACGAAAAAAATGAAAAAATCTCACGGTCTAGAGATGAGGCAGACGGATTGCAATTTACTCTCTACCAGAGCCCTGAAATCACGGTAGATTTCAGGTTTGACATACCGTTCGTTGGACGTACCAAGGGCCAATTTGGCTCACTTATACGACAGAGCACACAAGGACACCAAACGTCAAGACTGGTAAACCAAAAACGAGTAAGTGTGACCTCGGCAAACGAGTAGTCCGAGACGTTTGAAGTCACAGTACAGTACAGTAAGAACTTCACCACAAGCTCCCCAGTCTTAACTACTCGCAAGTTAAGTCAGTCTTGGGACAGGTCCCAAGTACCAACCACAAATTCCAGAACTTCGATCAGAAGTCCCTTATCAGCCCAAAGTCCTGTACTCAAGTGCTTACCACCTATTCACATAAAAATTCCGTTTTAAACTGCCAATTACTGGCTTTTTAAAGTTTTCACAAAAGGGAAGAGATGACTTCTGCGAAGTCATGTCTCTTTCTATGGGAACAAGCAAACAGATAGTCTCGAAGATCTTTATCTAAAGCGCCTGTGCCTTGGAGCTCGTTAGTACTAGCGATGAGGTGTATTAAAAATTTGTATCTTAACATTTCCCATACACCTGTATTTTCTTATACAATAGGGGCGGCCAAGGGAAGTGGCTCATTGGCCACTTGCAATATCTGCGAACACAAAAACATGTGAATTTTTATTGCACGTGGCTCTGCAGACAATGCCCAGTTTAAGACTGCACTAGGTAGATGCGTTCCTTTAGACGTTCGCCCCTGCCCAGGCTTCTGCTATCGCCATGGCAGATATCGCGGCATTGTTCTGCTGGAACCCTGTCCCGACAAGGGGCTGAGCTGTCTGCCCTGAACGGCTGTGGGCCCTTCTAGCAAGACTTACTAAGGGATGGGCTCGCCGCCAATTGCTTTCAGCTCCAAACAAGCCGTTTCTACAAGCTAAGAATCATAGACTTACCTCATGCTTTTAATGCCCTACCAGTCTCCATCAACGTCTGCTCAGGCCATTAACTTTCTGGAGTCACGTTCAAGGTGCGTCAGGTTGTAATAAAGTCTTTAATAATTTTCTGTATGGGAAAAATAGGTGAGAGAGTAACTTGTCCTGTCTCAGTTTCTCAGCTATTTCATGTCCTTGACCCCTATTTGCAAGCCTATTACACGAGTTTGACTGATCTACTTTCAAATGCGCCATTTCATTAACAGTGCTTTAACTCCCTTCCGACTAGTGATACCCTGTGTTGTAGACTCTACCAATGGTAAACTTAGAGTGACCACATCTCACAGGTCGTGAATAATAGTCCTTTGCATTACCGAGGAGCCGCGCGGGATTAGCCGAGCGGTCTTAGGCGCTACAGTCATGGACTGTGCGGCTGGTCCCGGTGGAGGTTCGAGTCCTCCCTCGGGCGTGGGTGTGTGTGTTTGTTCTTAGGATAAATTAGGTTAAGTAGTGTGTAAGCTTAGGGACTGATGACCTTAGCAGTTAAGTCACATAAGATTTCACACACATTTGAAAATTTTTTGAAAATCACCGAGGAACTGTCAACTGTATAAACGTAGCCTCAAATACCTATCCATCACTCGCTTAGAGTTTGTGATCACAATGAAAAACACAACAAAACGGAATAGTCTGCTCACTCACCTCACTGTCTGACGAAACTGCGTGCTGTGGTTGCGAAGCCGTGCAGCGTGGAAGTCGACTGTGCTGCTACTAGTTGCCAGACAAGGTCCACCAGCCCTTCTGACAACACTTTTTGCTAACTCGGTGTGAGATGTGCCACTATGGTGTAGAGGTGAAGGTGTGGGGACTGTGGAGGCAATGCCGCTGGCGAAGTGTAGCTACAGAACTCCGATGCAAGATACAACATTATTTTATTTCGTTTTGAGTTACAGCGTCGGAGTGCTGCTGTTTGGTTGGTCGATTTCGGGGAGGGATCAGACAACAAGGACATCGGTCCCATCGGATTAGGGAAGGATGGGGAGGGAAATCGGCAGTGCCATTTCAAAGGAACCAACACGGCATTTGTTTGAAGCGATTTATGGAAAACCCGGGAAACCTAAATCAGTATCGCCGAACACGGATTTGAACCGTCCTCCAGACTGCAAATCCAGTGTGCTAACCACTGCGCCACCGATGTTGCGGAGGGTGACGCCAGACTGTCGTAGAAAAAGCGGGTATTTGTAGTGAATCACAGTACACTTCTTCCCCCGGTACGTTGCTTCCAGGCACGTCCAAAGTAACACTTCTGTGTTGTACTGTTTCTCCTGGGTGGACTTGGGATTAAAAAATGTAAACTATACAATATGGTAAATTTTATAAACAATCGACAAGTACGCCAAAGAAGAAGAGACAGATCTACAGTGGACATGTTATCCCATGGACTCTTGCGCTTCCACGCATGAACTATCCTTCCTTTGTCATTCACTTATCTTATCTGCTTGGATTCGGACCTAAGAGGACGTTCTTGTGTAAGGCTCATCTTGTTGTATGAGCTGACAATGTAAGCTGTACATAAAAACCGAGAAATACAATCGTTATTTTGTCAAAAGAATTCGTGTATGTGGTCGGTCTATTGTGAGTCTGATACCTATATCGCCTTAAGTAGATATGGGCCTTAACAAAGAATGTTCATTGTTAGGCGCCATCTTAGAGAAATCTTTAGCATTTTTCTTTTAGCTCATCCACGAGACGTGCCATCGGTTAGGACAATTAATTTTATTTCAGATCCCACGAGACCGGAGGCAGCTACTAATAATTTAACAATTTTACTTACAGATTTTCTGTATATAACGAGATAACATCCGAGGCAGAATAGGTCTCGTCACAGGATTCCAGTTCCATTATAGGATTTCATTTGTAGATGCTACTCTTGTTATCTTATATTGGGGAATCGAGATGAAACCACGATAAGTTACGTATTACAGTAGTGTTCATCGAACAGACTTGGCAAATATTCTCTGATGAAATAAGCACATCCGTAGTGTTGGGAAATAAGAAAAGGACAATTAATTATCGACGAATACGTAACTACCGTAAGAACTGAGATAGTTTACTGAGTGCTTATACACGTCGGGCTAAATTAAGCAACATATTACACTTTCAATAATATTCCTACAGTAGTTATTTCTCTTTTATGCTTAGCCATTGCATTAATGTATGTTTCTTTTCTGTAGAAGTCATGGCTCATATTTTATTACATTACACTAATAGTCACAAAATAATAAAAATTTTATTTTATTACATTACAGTGTCTCCATGGTGTGAAAATACTCAGCAGGCTGTTTCATAAATGCAGGGCCTTTCTACAACGTCATCATTATTGCTTGGCGTGGCCCAGCCGCTTGGCGGTGCACAAAAAGGTTAACTTGTGAAATTGCAAAACAGTACCTGTGTTCCTGCCTGCATTTCTCACATGTGGCTACAATGGAGCTGCTTATAATTCAGTAACAGCCAAAATTTAGCGACGACGTTATAGTTGGTTTCATTGATAAGATAGTTTGAAAATGTCAACGACCTACAAACGCGACTGCTTACTAAATGTGTCGTCCCCCGTCTCTCGTTATTTGCTTCGTCTCTGTCGTGGTGTGCGTAGTTCGTCGTCCTAATATCTCCTATCTTCTCGTTTCTCGTTTAACTGCGTCTGAAGGACGTGACTACTGCGCTGGTACCTTGCCGAAGGAGACGTCACAAGCCTAGCCTAGTTAACATTCTTCATATGTGGATCTCAGTTAACCTTTTGTAAAGTTCTAGACCGATAAGTGATGTCCAACAAGATATGTTGAGACAAACCTTACTCTTATTTTTACGTAATTTTCTAGCTTTATCACAGTCCACAGGAAATGTTCATGCTAATATTCTGTATCTTTGGCTAAAATATTCATTCTTTTCTATTATGTGACTATAGCTATAATTTTCGACAGTCATTTTTACGTATGGTTGTCAACACAACAAACCAATCCAGAGATGTTAGACTGATATGCAAGTAATCGATAGTACTCAGACAACTGACTGTAGCGATGTAGCGTGTAGTACCACAGCGCATTAATTCCGTAAAAAAATTTCAGAGTATTAAAGACGAAGTCTACCTTAGTGGAAAAGCACTACCGCTACTATATTCATTATGATGTCCATCCACTTTACTTGAGTATTTGATTGGGTTCATTCTCTTTGGTAAAGACAAATTAACGACACAACCTATACATTTTGTAAATGAAATTGTGAAACTACATTCTTGAATATATTTCCGACAGTACTAAATCATTCATCAATGCTCACACAACCAACATGAACACCTCCGAACAAAACAAACGACGGACAGAGAATAAATAAAAAAGAGAATCCAGGATAGTTTTGATATTAGAAAAACAAATAACAGAATTACTTTATCTTCTGTATGATATACTCTCTTAGTTATTTCAATTACACTCTATTAAATAATATTTAATAAACTTATTTAAAATCATTAGTTCATCATACTGTTCATTGAATGTTCTTAACTGAACGGCTTAAGACTAACTATGTGTGGTTCAATAAACATTCGAGCGATTCATTCTAGAATATTGCTTTATTGTATAGGATCCATACCACATAGGACTATAAGTCGATACTGAAAGTGACGAACTCATGAGTGACGAACACGGAAATGTAGAAAAACTAGAGCTGGCAGATGCTTGAAGATAGATTCAAACTATCACTCCGAAGACTACCTCCAAGTTTTAAGTGACAGTAGTAAGAGCAGAATCCAGAACTATACTGCAGCCCCTTACGTATCGCTTTTCCAGTGATAGCGAAGGAAAGATTATTACGGAAGTATTCACACACCAAGCTTGCACAACATTGCTTTCTCCACTCTTCGGTCGCTCGCTTCCACCCAACTGGATGTTTCCTGTCTTCAGCGGGGATAAGTTCGCCAACCAGCGAGGTAATTGTCGCATGTGTGTGCCCGTTCCTCCCAGAATTCTGATGAGCTGCTCAATTTAAATTTGCATCCACGAAAGGAGGATTTCGTAGCGGTTGTAGCGTTGCTCTTGGGGGACAAAAATAAAAAGAATTGTTACTTTTTTTTTAATGTCGAAAAAGTGAATATTTTGGTGGGCCACTTGGCAACAGAATCAGGGATTTATTACGCTATTATAATAACATACGTTGACCATTAAATACCTGAATAAGAGCAGCATATTGATATATATATTTGAGATCGCTCGGAAGAAACATTATCATTTCTGTGCATTTTTATAGTCGCGATGTAGTCATACCCGGATCAACACTAAGGGACCAGAAGATTTATAGACTTTAAAAGAAATGCAACACTACACAATTAAAAAAGAAAGTTGGTTCAGAAATAATAGGAAAACGATAATGTTCCTTCTGCCTCATGCTGCGTTCGGCCCATCAGCGTGATCGTAATTTCTGATGATGAAGTAACACAAAATAATTAAGTTAAGTAAATAAGGAGATGGACTCATCAAGGTTAATTTACGAAAATAAGCACACTTATCTTTAACACACGTTTTTTTTAATGCTACGTACCTTTTCATATTAAATTACAATAGATGACCATTGTGGTTAAATACTTTATACATAACAGTCAAAATGTCCTCTTGATTCTGTCTGTTCGATATCAGTTACAAGAAACTACATCTTTTGTGATTGGAAAAAATAACAATTAGCATATTCACTCAATATTTTCACATCAAATATAAAATACAGTTGTGGAACGCAGCAAGTCTGCGTCCGCCTCTCATGGAACACAAACAGTAAAAGGTGAGGCGCGAAAAGCCTCATTTGTCTTGAAACAACAGAATTCTTTTTTACACCATTAATCGATACATGTACATAGAGATTTACTGGCACCGCGCAAGAACGGTAAAGATAAAGAATAATAGTTTCTGTCGATGCTATGCGATGGTTCATTTCTTTTACTTTACAATTGTTCGATAACTTTAGGCCATCAGGCGTTTACTATTGAGCGTATATTAATGTTTGTGAGGCGAAAATTACTAATATTACACTGCCTCCCATGAGGAGGGAAGCAATACCGAAGGTATTACTTTCATCCTCATGCCCATTGGAATATTTGTAATTTTCGGATGTAACATACAGGTTATTAAAAGTCTCATTTCATATTCATTCCATAATAAAAGAATTAACGTTTCAATTTGTAATTACTGACGGTGGATCATTGTGAATTTGTTCTGTGTTTCTATCAGTGTTTGTATGGATTCATTCTATCTTGATGATTCTTAAAATTAAGGCTATAAGTACACATATTTACAAAATTTATAAGGAAATAGAGTCACACTTCATTTTTCATCGTTGCAAAAGTAATTTGACTATCACAACTGGTACACAACTTTCTGTTTTGACAGTATTCATTACATTGTCATCGTCTTGTCGATTGATTGCTTTGTCCGTCGTCGCACTTAATTATACATTTATTTTCGTCGCACATACACTATTTATGATAGACTTTGATTGTAGAGCGGCCACTGGTGATGGCTTCGACAAGGAAGTCCATATCTTTCACTTTCAGGGCTCGAGTGTGGCTCTCCGAATTATTTCCCGTATGAAACAGATAAAATATCTTATATTAGAATAGCTTACAAAACTAATTTATATACATGTGGGATGGGATATAGGAAGGATCGGATCCTTTGACGTATTTTCGTGTGCTTATTTTCATTCGTATCGTGACCTTTCGTTAAAGTTTACATTTCAACAGTGTTCAGAGGTGACCTTGTGACTTGTCTCTGTGTACAATCAGTCATTATAATAATTACGTTAACTTCTCTATTTTAGAGTCTCTCGGAAGGTTTATGATACATACAAAATGTTTTCAGTACTGGGTGTGAATGTTTTTGCTACAGAATGTAGCGCACAGCAACTGTGTTGGCGGTTGAACGTTTACATTATTTCGGCACGTGGTGGCTGTCCGCCTCCACTGTTGCCTGTTGCGAACAATCTTGAAATTCAGTCTGTGCGCGCGCACGTGACCGGAGCTTTCTTGCAGAGCGTTGATTTCGCGCTTGAGGTGCCGTGCGTCGCTTTTGTTCGGCGGATCGTGGCTTTGTGCTTTTTTAGATTGCTGGAGGGAGCTTCTGCCACCGAAACTGCCTCACATCACTTCCTGTCCACTATCCAGTTACGGATTCACAGGTAAGTGGTAGCTACCGCTGCAACTGCATGTGTGGAATGACACTGATTATTACACACTGCACACATCAACGAAATTGTTCACACATATGGTGCAGTATAATACTGCCACTGAAAACCGTCGAACTTTAAAACTTCACTTGCACTGTGGTGAGCGTCTGCGTGAACGGTGTACTAAAAGAAATTCTCGCTTCATAACATCACACGGTGTTTACAAGTTGATTTACTTACTAATATTTACAAGAGTTCATTTAAATCGATAAATAATCTAATTGACCACTTTGAATCAAAGCAATTGTTTCTTAATTAGTCTTTTTTTTATATAAGTACTTTTTCTTTGACCAAATCCATTCCAATCTCCTTTACAAATTAATTTCATTCATAGTAATCTTTATCACGCTTGCTTATTCATTTTGTAGGACCAATACTTTTTTTTTTTTTAGTGCTCGTCTTATTTAGTGTCAAAAGTTTTTCTCGTATGTGCTTGTCTTTAAAGAAAGTTCGAGGACAGATTTGAAAATAGCAATTCCGCCTCTGAGTTTCGTGTAGAAATACAAACAGTCGAAAAAAAATGGGAAAAGCGGGTCTACTCGCTGATCGTCGACAGAATTTAAATTACTCCTCAACCAGGTCGAAAATTTAATTTACCTTGCGCATTACAAAAGCAATATGCGCGTCGCGAACCTACTCATTTTTATATGTAGTGCCTCACTTCCTAAGCACACGTGCATCTTTACAAGTTGATCCTGAGGAGTGGATAGGATCAAGGATCTTAAAGGATTTGCACTTAGGAAAGGGATTCAATAATCACAGAGAAAACAATAAATATTGCAGTGCACACTTAAAATAAAATCTATCACTTCAAGCATGTATATCTAATATGTATCTTGCTGCAGCTTGCTTACTACTCTTTGCTCATTTCTTAGACTAAGTCAAGTTTATGCATTACGCATTTGGGTATTAATTATCATTTGTATATATAAGCCTCTCACTAGAGTGTTGTTTGCTGCTGTCGCTACCTGTGAAGCTTGGGCGAGATCCTTATTCTATGTGCTGCTAGCTTGTGAATTTGCAGTATCGCTAATGCTCAATAGTACCGTGAAGTTGGCATAATAAACCATGTTACTCATATCTTCTTTGACTCAGCTTGTTTGTAGTCTAGACTCATCTTACTTTGCGTTATACAATAAACTTCCTTTTTATTCCATCACGCTTTTACTTAAGGTTAACGTCAGGCCTTTTTAGAACAATTGCACTGCGTCATCAATCTGTTCATGCTTAATCCTAGGTATCTGTTCACTTCAAAGAGATGTTATTTTATCGCTGGCACAGCACTGTGCTGGAATTTACAAGTTAAATCTACCGACTGTTTTACGCTAACAGGTGGTGCCTTATTTACGTCACATTTGAAAATAGGGAATAACCTCATGGAATCGAATCTTTCTCACAACTTTCCTCTTTTGTCTGGACGTTTAAGTATTTCCTTTTAAAACAGGTCATTAATTTGTCCTCGATTAAATTTCACTTACTAATACTAAGCACATATAATCATCATTTTCATATTACTATTTAGTGAGAGAAGTGCATTATTCGCTCCTTCCTGCTCATTCTCAAATTACTATTTAGCGAGAGAAGTGCATTATTCGCTCCTTCCTCTTTCCTCATTTTAGTACCTCGGGGCTAATTAATACCTCTCGAGTACATCATTTTCCTTACATACTAACTTATAACTAAAATTGAAAATCGCCTCTAGGACATGTCCTCCTGTTTACATAAAGATTATTCATGTAAATACTTGTCTGCAACTTATTCTGTATTTTATTTTCCAGACGCGTTGTTTTAATACACAAGGTTTCCTTTTAGCACCGGTTAACGTCCGTAGTCAGTTCAGTTCCGTTCTTGTTACTCATTGGTTAATCCTGATCTCCAATACCTTAGAATTTTCTTACAGCTTAAATTAACTTAATTCCTGGCGTTATAAAATTTTCTTAAATCTTGATGGTGGAACAATCCTTTGATTTTATTCGTGGCAGGGTCAGATAACAAATAGCTACCAATGTGTGGTTTCCTCATTATCACAAAGGGACCTTCATAAATGTGTTGCCACTTACGATTCTTCTTTAACAACAGGGATGGTTTAAAGTGAGTCCTGACTAATACCTTTTCTCCTTCTTTGAAATCTATAACTCTGTTTATCTTCTTATCAAATGCCTTTTTTCGGAGGTTAGCATACGTTGTCAATGATATGAGAGCTTGCCTGATTTTTGCGTCTAGGTCCAATTCGTTGTCTTGTAACTTTGGAAGGGGGTCTATCCATTCATTCCTCTCTTTTGATCTTGACATTAACTCATGTGGCGTGAATCCGGTCGACAGATGAGGAAGGTGGTTTACAATCTGTTCGAATGGTGTTACGAAGTCCACCCACTTAGATTGCTTATTCGGAATGTACGTCCTTATAAATCTGTTAAATTCTTTGAAGATTCTTTCTGTCGGATTCGATTGCGGTCGAAACAGGGATATCAAAATTTGTTTGATTCCATGGCGAGCAAGAAATGCACGCCACGGGCGTGATGTGAAATTTGAAGCATTATCAGACAAGATTGATTCGGGAACCCCGAATCGTGGGAAATAATCATTTTCAATGCGACGAATTATTGGATTTGCACAAGAAGATTTTACTGCGTACAGTCTTATGTGCTTAGAAAAATTGTCCAGGATTGCTACTAAGTATTTAGCGCCTCCCCTACCGGTGGGTAGTGGACCTGCTAAATCAATACTAAGAAGCTGGTTTGGCCTTTCAGCAACTATTGGATTTAGTGGAATTGAAGTGGAAATGTTTAAGGATTTTGCCTTTTGACAGATGACACAGTTTCTCAATAATTTATGAATTCTCTGGTGTAGATTCGGAACATAACAGTAAGTCGAGATTTTCCTTTTACATTTTTCTGGTCCGTAGTGACCCCATGAAATGTGAGTGTACCACAGAAGATGTTCAATGAAATTTCGAGGGATGCAAACACACCACCTCTCAGATGACTCAGACGTCTTATGAAATAGCACTTGGTTATGAACTTTATAAAACTTGGACAACTTGTGGGCTGGATTTTCGTGAAGAATTTGTATAACCTTTTTCCATTTTGGATCTGTATTTTGAAGAATCTGAATCTGCCTACATAACTGAAGAAAATACTTTCTGTGAATTGGATCTTTCATTAACAAGACTTTATAATTAGACATTTGTTCCACCAGTTCGCTGGTTTCTAGTAAGCCCTCAGGTGAGCGAGAAAGTGCGTCTGCTATAACATTATCTTTACCTCTTATATATACAATGTCAAAGTCATATTCCTGCAGGAATAAGCACCATCGAGTAAGACGAGGGTGTTGCAACTTGCATGTAAGGAGGAATGATAAGGCTTGATGGTCTGAATAGACTTTAATTTTTCTTCCATAGATATAATAGTTAAATCGCCTAAAAGCCCATATTACGGCAGGTGCCTCCAACTCCGTAACCGAATAAGACTTCTCACACTCTGATAACACTCGACTCGCAAAGCTAATCACTTGGATTTGCTCGTGTCCATTTACTAATTGAATCTGGAAAAGACAAGCGCCGATACCCACAAAGGAAGCGTCTGCAGTAATACAAAATTCCTTATCCATCTGAGGATGATGGAGAATGTTACTGTTAACCAGACTGTCTTGAATTTTCTTAAATCCGTCTTGGCATTCCGGCGTCCAATTCCAATGTGAATTCTTTTTTAAAAGGTTGTGAAGAGCGGGATTGTTCAATACCTGATTGGGAACAAAACGTCTGAAAAATGACGTAAGACCGATAAATCCTCTCAGTTGCCTTTTTGTAACAGGGGTTGGAAAGTTTTTTATAGCAGATAATTTTTCCGGGTCGGGTTTAATTCCTTCAGGGGTGATGATGTGCCCTAAAAATTTAATTTCACTTTTTCCAAACTTGGATTTCTTAAGATTTGCTGTAACACCATACTCTCTGAATCGTTGAAATATCTTTTGCAGAAGGGCCACATGATCTTCCCAATTTTTCGATGCTACAAGAACGTCATCCACATAGACTGTTACCTCATCTAAAAGTTCAGGACCTAGTACATAGTCAAGGGCAGAAATAAAAATTCCGGAACTCACATTTAGTCCAAACGGTACAACTTTGAAATGGTAAGATCTACCTGCAAATATAAACGCAGTGTACTTCCTAGACTCCTGCGCAAGTTTTACTTGCCAGTAACTGCTTTTCAAATCAAGGGTACTCAAATACTTAACTCCATGAAACTTCTGCAGATGCTCTTCAAGAGCCTCTGGTCTCGTTCTTATGGGTACTATAATTTTATTGATTAATCTTGCATCTAGGACTAGCCTTACGCTACCATCTGATTTTAGCACAGACAATAAAGGACTCGAATAAGGTGAATGAGATACTTCTATCACATTCCAGCGTAACATTTTCTTGATCTCGCACTTGACAGCTTCGCGTATGGAATGGAATAGCTTGTTCTACAGTAGGTTGAATGGGGCAGGACATCCATTCGATATTCAAAGCCTTTTATTAGTCCAGGTTTCTTAGAAAATACTTGAACGTAATCTGTTAACAAATTGTAAAGCTCATTCTTCTGTTGTTTGGATAATTCAATGGGCTCACTAGCTTTACCGTATAATTCATTCTGACCGGGAATTAGGTCTTTATACTCATCGTCATTAACACTTTCAAGATCTGTCATGTCTTCTGTCTGACTGTACTGTTGTCTTTTAGTCCATGGCCGTACTGCTGTTTGAAGCACCCCAAAGTTTGTCTTCACCTTACTTCTTAACAAATTTACAGTTACTTGTTGCTGGCTCGCTACTAGAGTACAGATTCCACACTCGATGTCAATTTTAGCTTTCATCTGCCTCAAGAATTCCATACTCAGGATACATGGCACTGATAGGTTTTTAACAATAAGAAAAATGCACGTTACTGAAATAGACTCTATCTGGATTTGAAGCTGAGTCTGAAGATTTACACGTTGTGTTAGTGGACCAATTGCTCCCGATATGGTGCAACCTTGAATTGGAAGTGATAAAACTTTGCATACAGAGGATATTTGCTTAAATAAACATAAAGATAAGACATTTATATTAGCTCCTGTATCTACAATAGCTGTTACAGGTATGTTGGCAATTGATACCCTTATGGAAGCTTGAACTTGTTCGTCCCATACGTCATCATTGTCTTTCGTCTCAGTGTCTGCTACTAGATCATCCCGTAAGTTTGTCTCTTTGTCATACCTAATTGCTTTAATTTCGTGTGGACTAAGGGACAGGGTGCCCTCATTCAAACCTGCAGCATCCTCTAGGAGGCTCAAAGGTGCTGCTTTTAATTTTCGCTCGACGCTTACTTTCCTGCTGATTTATATTTCTTAATGTTTCTTCCGTCTGGAACTGGTGTTGGTTTTGTGGTACGAACTCGGTTGGAAACGGATCTTGTTGTCCTGGCGTATTCGCTTGCGCATAATAAATTTGCGTATTATGCGGGCGTTTAGGCTTCAGAGTTCCCGAAGGTCCGTTCGCTTGTTGCGTGAAGTGTATATATTGTGGCTGAAAGGTATTTTGCTGTGGCTTGTGTTGATTGTAACCGTTACTGAAAGGTGTACATTGGTCTCCACCTTGATTATGCCATTTATTTCTTTTCCACTGACGATTTGAATCGTAAGACTGATCGTTTTGATAATTACCGTTGATCGGTTGCGTGTTTCCATATTGCTGGGGCTGTGTGCTATAATGTGTATTTTCGTACTGAGGTGGTGACGAATTATATATTGGATTGTATCTCTGGCCGTTATTGTACTTATTTTTGTATTTGCTGTTGGAGTACGTAGTGTGTTTATTTTTGAAACCGTTGTGGGGTTGGTACTGGCTGTCGCTGTGACGCGCTTTCGCTCGGCCACCATTGTTGCCTGCGTATTCTGTATTGTGCTGGCCGCCTGCACTGAAGTGGGCCTTGCCAACATCAACTCTAGCGTCCTCGTAAATCAGATCTAACGAGTCTAACACAGATAGGAAAGTGTCCGTATCGTCCTCAGACACGTTTACTAACTTTTCTCTGATCGCAATCGGTAGCTTAGTTTTTAGAATCATAATAACATCTTTGGCGGTGATCGGCGAATCCCAGAACTTGATTTTCGCTAAATACTTTTCAAAATATCTTCTCAAACTACCGCGCTTACTGTTAAACACTTCGGCGTTGTAAACCTCTTTTCTCAGGCGCTGCTGCACACCAGAACTCCAGAATTTAGCGAAAAACATCTGTTCAAACTCTTTGTAACTTTTACAAGAGTCGACCATTTCGGTTCCCCATAAGGCAGCATCGCCTACGATAAATCCACTAACGAATTGAATTCGCTGGCGGTCACTCCAGCTACTCGGGAAAATTCCTGAAAAATTTCGGAGGAACACTATAGGATGAATTTCTCTTTTCTGTGGGTGAAAGGTCGGAAAAATACGATGTTTGATCACGCTTTCCTCCTGCATCAAACTGACAAAAATGGATGGGCTGGTAGTCTGGTTAACTTGTGCTTCTATAGAACTATGAGTTTGAGCGTTATCAAATAGTGAACGGTAATGTACCTGCTGTTGTTCATTACTTCGTGGTGAATTATTCCAGTTTCCTGACACGGGAGGTGGGGAATTTTCAACTTGACATTTTAGTGTACGAACTTCATCAACTATCTGTTGACGCCATTCAGGTAAATCTTGAGCTAACGTTCGTCTTATCTGGCCTAATTCTGACATCACCGTGTCTCCTGTTTTTCCAGGAGCTGCCAATATTTCAAAGGTCATGTTTTTGACAGTTTCCCTGAGTTCGTTCTTGACCTTGTTTTCTATGAATCCGTCTTTGTTTTTAATCCACTCTTGGTAGTGATCAGACAATGCTTCAGCATGTGCCTTAACAGTATTCTTTATTTGGTCCTCTACATTAAGAGTCTCAATCTGTTTCGAAAGATCATCAACAACATTCTCGATCGTGTCTACTGCGGTTTTAACTCTTTTGACCTCATCAGAGATTGCAGTATAATCTTCTTTTAAGGTCGCAGCTTGTTTTTGATATTCTATCACTTTTGAATTTATCTCCCCCTTGGCTGCTTCGATTTTTTCATCTAACCGTTTTGAAATATCCTCTATTTTTGACTCTACTTGTGTGTCAATTTCTAGCCTCATGATCGTGATCTGACTGCTGATTTGGCTTTGGACATTACCCAACAGGGTATTTAAATCAGCTGTTATGTCTGCCTTTAGTTCGGCCTTTACCGAATTTAACCGTGTATTTAGGTCATTTATCTCCGTTTGCAGATCTGTTTTTACTGAATTTATGTCTGTTTTTACCGAATTTATTTCTGTTTTTACTGAATTTATGTCTTCTTTTACTGAGTTGCACAGATTTGTAAGGACCTGATTTTTATTATGCCGTCTTTCGGCCTTCTCTTTTTCTTCGCGGGCCTTTTCATCTAATTTTTCCTGCTTTTCACGTTCCTGTCTTTGCGCCTCTCTCTGTCTTTGACTTTCGAACTTGCGTTCCATTATTGCTTCGATCATTGCAGCCAAGTCATTTTTTTCAAAAGCGGGAATAGTTTGCACACTAGGACCAGCTTCTAAAACTTCGGTCGAGGCTGCTTCTGCCTCCGCTCGTGTACCTATCGCGCGTGATCGTAATGGATAGTGAGGTCCATTCGCATCACCGCTGTCGTCTGGTTTTGTTTGTGTCCGCTGTTTACCGTCAGCCATGTTCATGAATTATTTGTCAAACGTCAAAATTCTACAGATATTGTTTGTCACTGCCGTCAGTCGTTTGTCTGTGACGTAGTGCTATGGCTTACTGGGACCTAAGATAAAATTTTATCTCTGTGTAACAACTGACGTTCATTTACGCCAAGAAGACAAGATGGTTCCTACTAATTACAAACAAATGAAATATCACACGTTTTACCAGTTTTGAGCGTAGTTATCCGCCATATCGTAATTTTTTTTATGCACTGACAACAATGTTACACTTTCACTGAATTTAACTACGTAAGAATGGACTATGGACAAATTGAAATAAAGCTGTTTCAAGGCAAGGAAAGACAGGTTTACGTTCTGATCAACTCGAAAGATGCTACGTCACTACGAAAGCTTGGCTACTGCGTATAAAAATTTGACTTACTATGGCTGTCTTGATGGTGATACGGATGAATACTCGCGTTTTTTGGTAATTTCATCAATCGTTCTTCTGAATTAACTAAAAGGTTTTCCCACTTCTCTTTCTCGGTTGAATTGCATCCACATGAAAAAAAATGAAACAGTTATTAGAACAAGCACTGAAAAATTGATAAACACATACATGAAATGATTTTTGATCAAGTCCCTGTTCGGGCGCCAAGTGTAGCGTTGCTCTTGGGGGACAAAAATAAAAAGAATTGTCACTTTTTTTTTAATGTCGAAAAAGTGAATATTTTGGTGGGCCACTTGGCAACAGAATCAGGGATTTATTACGCTATTATAATAACATACGTTGACCATTAAATACCTGAATAAGAGCAGCATATTGATATATATATTTGAGATCGCTCGGAAGAAACATTATCATTTCTGTGCATTTTTATAGTCGCGATGTAGTCATACCCGGATCAACACTAAGGGACCAGAAGATTTATAGACTTTAAAAGAAATGCAACACTACACAATTAAAAAAGAAAGTTGGTTCAGAAATAATAGGAAAACGATAATGTTCCTTCTGCCTCATGCTGCGTTCGGCCCATCAGCGTGATCGTAATTTCTGATGATGAAGTAACACAAAATAATTAAGTTAAGTAAATAAGGAGATGGACTCATCAAGGTTAATTTACGAAAATAAGCACACTTATCTTTAACACACGTTTTTTTTTAATGCTACGTACCTTTTCATATTAAATTACAATAGATGACCATTGTGGTTAAATACTTTATACATAACAGTCAAAATGTCCTCTTGATTCTGTCTGTTCGATATCAGTTACAAGAAACTACATCTTTTGTGATTGGAAAAAATAACAATTAGCATATTCACTCAATATTTTCACATCAAATATAAAATACAGTTGTGGAACGCAGCAAGTCTGCGTCCGCCTCTCATGGAACACAAACAGTAAAAGGTGAGGCGCGAAAAGCCTCATTTGTCTTGAAACAACAGAATTCTTTTTTACACCATTAATCGATACATGTACATAGAGATTTACTGGCACCGCGCAAGAACGGTAAAGATAAAGAATAATAGTTTCTGTCGATGCTATGCGATGGTTCATTTCTTTTACTTTACAATTGTTCGATAACTTTAGGCCATCAGGCGTTTACTATTGAGCGTATATTAATGTTTGTGAGGCGAAAATTACTAATATTACACGGTCTGCACCAAGTAGTCCTGAAACGTGCGTGATCAGCGTAATAGCATATCACACCCATTGTGATTAAGTCCAAAAAGAAACTTTTCGAATTGATGTGAACAGGCTTGAATTTCATCACAGAGAGACAAATTCCGTACTACACTTACCGTGCAGCCAGTTGACATAATGCGTTATATTATTCCATGCGTGTAGAGCACTCAACAAGCCTACGGTTGACTACAAAGCACACGAAATTGTAAACAGTATTATTACAATAAGAAGAATGTTTGAAGTGAATACTTTCAGTCATCTCTTAGTGGTTGTACTTTTGTAAGACTTGAACTTTCCGTTTATGAAAAATATGTGGAATATTTCAAAACTTATGCTCACTGAATAATTATGTACCTTACAACTTCACAAAACTTACCAACTTTTGCTAAGGAAGATAATTGCTTTAAAGGGTAGTAAAAAGGGAGACTCAGACTCATTGTGTCTCTTGGGATAGGACCCTGTCTAGGTAAGTGATTAAGGGTAAAATACGGTGGCTCAACACAAAGTTTACAGAACACAAGATTGTTATTGAAAACGAATCCGCATAACGGGTCCAAGCAATTATGCGGCACTTAACTGATATTTTGAGATGAAGGTGGGGGCAGGGTCGATCTTCTGTACTATTAAGAAAGGGTAGAAAGAGTGTCCCTGGTTCTTCTTGTGTAACAAGCTCTGAAAATTCTCTTCTTAGCGTCGGAGTTTCATACTATAGAGCTAACCAAAGTATGCCATGAATAATAAGCCAAGTTACTTCCGCATCCGAGACTACGTTATATAATCTTGTAGTTGTTTTCGCCTCTTTCAAGTCACAAGATGCGCACTCTTTGCCCTCTACCCATTGACTAGCTCGTACCACACAGGAGCATTGCAGTTCGACCGCCAGGTCGACCTATTCCCGCCCAGCCAGATGGGCCGCGGAGGGACGTACCTCCAAGTTTTACATGATTACAAACCTACTTTCCCTATGCATGAACCGATATTACAATTAAAGTATTAACATTTCCATTCCTTTACAACACATTACTATTGAAATTACATTCATAGATTAACTACAATTACATAAATTATTGCAAATAATGAATAAAATCTTTATTTCGATGTTATATTAAAGCGAATGGTTATACAGAAGTCACATTAAAAACTGACGAAGAAGTTAGATAAACTCGTTAAAGGTAATACCGATAATAGTGTTACAAGAGCACGGAAAAATGTGAGTTGATATCCTCCAAATACTGATACTATTCCCTGTAATTTTTGCTCCACAGAATGATACAAAACTTTGTAGCTTTATATTTGTAACGAAATAAAATTATAAGTGGAATATTCTAAAAACGAAATACAATAATAAATCCAAAGAAAGCCAAAAGTATATTGTAGATAGTGCATCCAATCACAAATATAAGTTCTGAATCACCATAATTATTGAACTACACCAGAACACAAACAAATAATACCAACTGAGGCCACAGCTGTATATGCTATCGCGTTTTGATACCACAGCAGCACCTAATCAGTCAGCTGGAAATATGAGAACTATCTCGTCTTTTACGAATTCATTATGTGCCAGCGAGTGAGCAGGTTATAAAAATGTTCCACGTAAACCTAAAAAAATTTCAGATCAACTTGTTGAATGGTCTACACACATGTAATAGTATAACGCATTATGTCAACTGGCTGCCAAGTAAGCTGAGTATGAAATTTGTCTCTCTATGACGTGATTTGAACTTATACAAAGAGTAGAACAATTAATGGGAAAGTGATATATTGTCCCACAGAAGGATCAGACGGACATGCTAAATGAATTGAACTGACACGTAATTTCCTTTACGTTTTGCTTATACGCAGACGCAAACTACTTAGGGGAAAGTCTGTTTAGGAAGTTAATGGAATGAAACTTACGTGACGAAATTAGCAGTGTGCTACAACCCCCAACATCTGGCTCCCATTGAATTTGAGACTACAAGGTAAGGATAATTAGATAATCACCGAGGTGTTTCAGCAAATACTTCCCCCACGTCCAATACATGAAAAAAAGAGAAAATCCTAAAACTGCTAAAGTGTTAAGTACCGTCTGCCATATGCTGTTCTGTGGTTTCCTGAGTGTAAATGCAGCTGGCGACCATTTTTTGCAGTTTTTCTTCAGTGGAGAACGGTTCCTTTTCGTTGCAGTTTGTTCGATTACTTTCCTTTTCCGTTCAATAAACACGTTGTGCGGTGATTTTCGTAATCGAGCTACACCACTGAAAAGAAGATAAAGACAATAAATATTTTAAACCATAGATGTTTAGACTAACTCATTATTCCACAGACCTGAAAGGAATTAGTCCTCAAGGATGTGGAATAAGACCAGTATAAAAGGCCTCTGAATATGCGACTGTAACGAGACTTTCTGAACAAATTACAGATAACCCCCTTTCATATCGCGACCGAGTGTTTCCCTCTGAGATAGTCTCTTGATCACAAGCAGTCTCTCCGTTTCATTTTATACAGACTTCGTACGTCAACGAAAGTAAGACACACGTGTTCCTGTGACGTCGTTATCAACAATGAGCTCGGGCACAAAGCCACCGGAGCCGTTGCGTAGCATCAGTCTCACTGACAAACCTTCCGAAGAAAGAGTCGATTTCGAAGTGCGCTTTCTAGGAAGTCTATTTGGCATCATTCGGGCTGTGAGAAGAAGCGAAGAGGTAGGTGACCGTCGAATTTTTCATAGTGTTGTAGTTGCAGCATCAGAGATAAGTAGGTGAATTTCTCACGTGTGACTTCAGCTTATACGCTCGCCGAGTAATGGTAGAATGACGTAAGCAAAGAGGAGCAGAATTTCATTTTGCTGCATAGTTGTAGTCTCTAATTTTCGTCTTCTCGGTCATGGAAGCATTTGTCTGAATCAATACTGGATCCACTTACACGAACCTAAGCTATCTTTTCGCAAACCTCATGATGATGTAAATAATTATTCTCATCATATTTTTGTAAGTTCTAGCTAGAAAACTGTGCTGTTTGTTGAATGTTACCTTCAGAAGATAGTTTCAGTATCATACTAAGACCAGACATCCTGAAATTTAGCTTGTGATTTCCAAAACCGTCACAAACGCACCATCTCAAGTTTCAGAGTTTAATGTTTCAATGAAGGCTACATATGAGGTTAGAGAAAGGTCGCCATCTTCCACACACAGATATATGAAAGTAATTAATCCATTTCAAAGTGGCTTCACCATATCTGTAAATTCCATTATTTTCAATAACTGTTTCCCTGAAACCAGCAATTCTTGCTCTTAATGATCAGTCGCTATGATATGATGTGAAATGTAGTATGAGACCTAACCACTGCTTTAATCAAATCAATCTCATGAGGCTGAAAGTCTTAACATAATTATTTTCACTTTATCAAACACTGTGCTTGAAAGACTGCCTGATTTATATTCCCAGATGTTTTCGCGGATGAAGTCGCGGTTCAGCTCGTCACCTGCCAGCCAGGGGAAACCCAGGCTGGTCGATGAGCCGCCAACACCTGCGCCTCTGCGCCGCCTTCGTCCACCTCGACCAGAGCCGAAACAGAAGAAGGCGGATTTCACCACCGACAGTGGAGAGGCCGTTGAGGATAAACCAAAAGTTCAGCCAATTCATGTAAGCAGAAAGCCTCCTGCACTACTAGACAATAATTACTGCAGTGTGTAGCACGAACGATCTTAAACGTATTCCAGTAACATGCAGATATATTAATTAAAATAAAAATTTCCTTTCACAGTTTGGTCCAAGACCGAGAATTGTGCATTTTCATTTGTCTGATGATGAAGATGAGTTGGAGGAAGTCTCTGGTTCTTATTATCCTCTTGGAGTACCAGTTCCGCCCAGTCGGCTGCAGATCTTTGCCAACAGACCACGCAGACGGAATATCGTTCTGGAGCCACCATCGTTGGAAGTGCAGTCTGCTGTGGCACAACTAAGAGCTGAGATAAAAGCAATGGTATGTTACCCATGTACCTGTTACAAGTACAACATTATCTTAGAGACACAAACGTAGATTTGTCTCCAGTTTTTTATGTGAGATTCTTTTAAATAAATGTCGTACTAAGAATAGTGCGGATTAGTGACAGTTGATAAATCTGACTTACGGTTTACTGACTGTTCATGGAGTTGATGAAATTGTTAATGTGTAACCATGTAATATTTCTCTTGTTTCCATAGTCATAACAAGTCCTAGCCTATTAACCGGATCCAATATTAGAAATTGTTCATTTAGTCCTGGTCGAACAAACAGAATAATTAAATATAAATATTTTTGCCATTCGCAGGAGAACCCACCGCCTACAACATGGATCGGGCTTTTAGTGGAGAGCCTAGTCGTCATGTATCGAAACAAGAGGGATTACCGCCGGAACCATGGACTGGCAGATAGACCTGGGTTCTTCAGTCGAATGAGGAGGGGCCTCGCCCCTGTTCGTGAGGCAGTGAGAAGATTTCGGCATGTTAAGAAGAATACAGGGAAGAGACAGCTGCCCACATGCGTAGACTCAACTCTGCGTCATGACTTTCTTCATTGTGAGCACCCTGACCCCAGTTACCCGCCGGTTATTCCATTAACACCCCAGCTTCTTGAAACCTCGCTGTGAGCGGACTGTGGCAAGCCAGTCTGGTTTGGTTTCAATAAAACACCTTAAAAACTATCGTAATACTTCATTGTAGATTTAGTTGAAAAAGTATTTCTACGCAAAATAAGTAATATCACAGAGGACATGTACGGACCTAAGACATGGTCCACTATTTGCAGACTGCCTTTACTCTTCTCACGTAGGAGGCTATGACTTAACCTACTTGAAACGAATTACCGAAAATTCATTTGCTTCGATGAATTTGAACAGCTAGCGCTGCGGTCAGTCTCACTAAGTTTAGGAATATTGAAGATGACTGGATTGTGGTTGAACATTCCAAATACTTTGAAAATAGATGAACCAACTCAAAAGTGTATCACAAGGCAGTAGTAATTACTCTACGCAGGTACTGCTGCCAGGCAATAGCCTTCGGTGAGCGGGTGAGCGGGGGGGAGGGGGGGGGAGGCATATGCGAATTACTACGGAACACCCTAACACCCTGCGTACCGAGGTGATAATGCCTACTGTTATAAGCCAAATGTGGCACTAGAAATGTGACTTGTGATGCAAGCTGTCTGGCGAACGAAACTGCTAAGGTGTGTATTGGTAATTCTGGCTACACATAAACTGCCAGGCCACAAACTTTCACCCTTGAGAACTGTGGATACACATAAACTTCTAAACTACAATCTTTCACTCTTGAGGATGTTATCAGATAAACTATTGAGAATGAACCTTGCAACAAAGCAAAAAGTGTTTGTCACTTTCAGGTGATACAACCACACTTATCGCATTATTCTGCACAGCAGACAAAAAACTTCATCATTTGTCCAGTAGCTTGGGACATCCCGAAATCCATTTCACAGACGTATCGTCACCGACGTAGTCGCATTGCATGCAGTATATGATTCTAGTGATAGTTTGCTTACATGATTAATTCCCAGAAATGTTTCATGCTACCGGATCGCCGTTCGTGAATGCCAGTAATTTCCAGTGAATACACTTAAGATAAGTTCTTCCGAGGGACAAATATGCAAAATACTAAAATAGAATCCTTGGAAGGACACAGAATGAAAATAAAAAAAAATATTACGACATTTTCAGCAGTACACAACAATCCTACTAAGGGGTAAGACGTCAAGCGGGTTCATTAGGAGCAGGAGAGGCACCACAAGAGTTCCAATTTCCACTGCCTATACTTTTACAAATAAATTTATAAAACTGTGTCAGAATCACTAGGAAGGATTCAAGATTCACACTCATAGCAGTGGAAGTCGAAAAACATATCAAAATAATTTTTTTACATGTGAAATTTCATCAAGTTTTCGCTTACTATTAGCTGCATTTGTTGCCATAGGTACACTTTTCTTCAGAAGTAAGATAGAGTCTGTAGTGTTGGCAGAAGAGCCAACACTGTTTTTCTAGAGGACGCCAAAATGCACGCGTTTAATTACACGCTGACTGGCGTGAGGTCTGGAACAGGACAACATCTTGAGAATTGCAAATAAAGTCCGTAGATGATGTAATATTTAACTTTAATCCACAATTGTAGAAAATCTCTCTTGACGGTACATGTTATAACCACAATATAAATAGCAAAGGATTATGGCGCCTTGCTAGGTCGTAGCAAATGTAGCTGAAGGCTATGCTAACTATCGTCTCGGCAAATGAGAGCGTAATTCTCAGTGAACCATTGCTATGAACGTCGGCTGTACAACTGGGGCGAGTGCTAGTAAGTCTCTCTAGACCTGCCGTGTGGTGGCGCTCGGTCTGCTATCACTGACAGTGGCGACACGCGGGTCCGGCGTATACTAATGGACCGCGGCCGATTTAAAGGCTACCACCTAGCAAGTGTGGTGTCTGGCGGTGACACCACAGATTCTTCTACGAATTTTGCACAGATACAAACATTAGGGGAATCACATAAGGAAACAGAAAAACTGTAATTATTTCTACAGGTGTAGTAATATGAATTTAAGCTCTTCTGAAACCCAATGAAGTTGAAAAAGTGCTACTGAATGGGTAACTTTTAAACATGACATTACTGTAAGCAACACACTAGCAATGGAAGAGTAGCTGTCTTCACAAAATGTGGTTTAAGGTTCCATTCGACTGAGGTGAGCCACAGCTGCACCAAACATTTCTTTCGGGAGCTGTATGTTAGTAACAGTCTTGAGATCGTAGAATACAATAGTTCAGACAGTGTAGATACTTGAACATGAAATGTTTTACACTTCATTTAACATCAGGGAGCATACAAATTAGACATTAAAAATAGGTGCGAAGTCATCACATGTTGAGTTTAAAAATTTTTTTTTTTTATCTCATAGAAGATATTGAGTGCACGTGGTGTAAACGCAAAACAGTTTCGGCTCATTCCCACTGCAACATTCCGAGCAACAGCAGAAGGACATACTGGTTGGTAATATGTTTCTAAATTCTACTGAATTTTCTATGAAATTTTTGTGAAGCCCACGATCAATTCATGATCTATTCTTTACTAGAACCCAGAGACTACCATAGTGAAATCCGAGAGAACATTTGGCTACCATTTTGGATTAAAGTACCATATGCTACAAAGACAGAACTTTACCTAAAATATAGGACTAGCACAACAAAGAGTTAAACGTACACTACAAGTATTCTTTGAAAACACTTCCTTACGTCTCCAGAAAGGCAAAAAGTTTGCACTATATACCAAAGCACAAAATTTCAAGAAGAAAGCAAATGCCAGGATGATAATTACATATTTGCTAGTTGGACTGAAATCCATAAAGGCAGCAAGCAACATTGCGGTAAATAGTGTAAAATTCAAGAAATTTAGCAGTGACTCATAAGATTTTCTCCCTATGAAAAGATACTTGGGGAAACTTTGGTCTATGTAACTGGAACCATTAGATCTACAATCTACAAAAGCAAAGTTATCAGAGACCACAGTGCTCTTCATGTTGCTGAGAATCACTAATTCTTCTGGCCATAATTGTATTCCCGAGATTGGATCAAAATTATGTGCTTGCACCGGTACTCCACCTGGAATTACCTTTTTAAATAGTCGTTTTAAAAAAGGGGATATATGGAAGTGACATTTAGTTGTAGTCCCATAACCTGCCATTTCGTGTTCCCTAATTCTTTGGGACGGTAATTTATATAGTAATAGAATATTGATAACCTTCACCTCAATGGTTTTATAACAGCATATGAGTTGGTCTTCTCGCCAGACAAAGCAGCACAAAAATAGAAAAATCAGTCTGTTGGCAGTCTTTTATTGTAGAGGTCAAAAAATTCTCCTAGGGCAATTAAAATGGTATAGCATTATTGGGATTCTGTTTAGAGGAACGAGCCATATCTAAACATCAGAAAAAAGAATGTCATCTTTTCATATTATACGGCAGGACTAGAACAAAATTTGGATGCACGAGCATTAAATATGCTACTTAATAAGATACAATGCTTCGATTTTACCGTTCATCACTCAGATAAATCATTTAACAATAAGTTAGAAGACTTTTCAAAATTGAGACATTTCTGATCACAGAAGTGTCCTGATAAAAGTACAAAGACAAACATGCCACTTGTATAATGACATATGCTTTAAGTAGTTCACAATAAAAATTAAAACGTAATATTTCAGTTTTATGTGACCTGTTTTATATGGCGCTAAGTATGTAACTTTGTAAACTGATATAACAATCACAGTGTGCCAGTAAAAGCTTATTTAACTTTATTGTAACTATGTAGTTAACGCAAATGCCGGTCGGAGTGGTCGAGCGGTTCTAGGCGCTACAGACGGGAGCCGCGTGACCGCTATGGTCGCAGGTTCGAATCCTGCCTCGGGTATGAATGTGTGTGATGACCTTAGGTTAGGTAGGTTTATGTAGTTGTAAGTTCTAGGGGACTGATGACCTCAGAAAGTAAGTCCCATAGTGCCCAGAGCCATTTGAAACATTTAACGCAAATTCTGCTATTAGTAGTGACCGTTTAGATAATAAGAGTGCATCACAAAGTATGAGACTGCCAGCTTCTATTAAGTTAGTGATATGACGATAATGTTATTGCTGTGAAATGATAGTTCTTTGATAATGATCGTGTTTAATGGAAAGACATCGGACTACTTTTGTTTCCTGACATACATCTAATGAAAGGAAGCAGTAGCAAAATAAAAGGGAGTCGAACCCACGCACTGTTAGCAATCAAGTAAACTGTAATTACGAAGAAGGAAGCGGTCGCCAGCCTAATTTGGCTTCCTTTATGAACCATGCAAATACTGAGTTCAACTTTGCTTAATTAGGCTGGCGACCGCTTCCTTCTTCGTAATTACAATTTACTTGATTGCTAATAGAGCCAGGGTTCGATTCCATTTTATCTTGCTACTGGTCCCTTTCACTAGATGTATTTGAGGAAACAAAATTAGTCCGATATCTTTCCATTAAACGCCAACATTATCAAAGAACTATTCTTTCACAGGAATAACATTATCGTCATATCACTAATTTAATAGTAGCCGGTTGTGTCATACTTTGTCTAAATGATTCAAATGGCTCTAAACAATATGGGACTCAACATCTTAGGTCATCAGTCCCCTAGAACATAGAACTACTTAAACCTGTCTAACATAAGGACATCTCACACATCCATGCCCGAGGCAGTATTCTAACCGGCGACCGTAGCAGCCGCGTGGTTCCGGATTGAAGCGCCTAAAACAGCTCGGCCACAACGGCAGGCGTCATACTTTGTTTTGCCTCCTTGTTATCTGAAACCTTACTATTAATCGCAGAATTTACGTTAACTACAGAGTTATAATGTAGGTAACCAAGCTTTTTATTGGCACACTGTGGTTGCTATATCAGTTTACAAAGTTTCATACTTAGCGCCATATAAAACAGGTCACAAAAAACTGAAATATTATGGTTTAACGTTTTATTGTGAACTACTTAAAGCATATGTCATTATACAAGTGGTACGTGTGTCTTTGTACTTTTATCAGGACATTTGTGTCATCAGTAAAACCTCTTAATTTTGAACAGTTCTCTACCTTATTGATAAGTTATTTATGTGAGTCAAGAACGGTGAAATCGTAGCATTGTAACCTGTGAAGCTGCATATTTAATGCTCGTGCATCCAGATTTTGTTCTAGTCCTGCCATATAATATGGAAAGGTGACATTCTTTTTTCTGACGTTTAGATATGGCTCGTTCCTGTAAAAAGAATCCCCATAATGCTATACTTTTTTAATTGCCTAGGAGAATTTTTTGACCTATACAATAAAAGACTGCCAACAGACCGATTTTTCTGTTTTTGTGCCGCTTTCTCTGTCGGGAAGACCAACTTATCTGCTGTTATAAAACCATTGCCATTGGTGGGGAGGAGAGCATAGGGAAACAATTGACAGGAATGGGGAAAAGAAATACAATAGTAGAAGAATGGTTAGCTTTGAGAGATGAAGTAGTGAAGGCAGCGGAGGATTAAGTATGTAAAAAGATGAGGGCTAGTAGAACTTCTTGGGTAACAGAAGAAGTATTGAATTTAATTGATGGAAGGAGAAAATATAAAGATCCAGTAAATGAATCAGGCAAAAAGGAATACAAACGTCTCAAAAATGAGAGGGAAAATGTAAGGATGTAGAGGCTTATTTCACTAGGAGCAAGATAGATACCGCCTACAGGAAAATTAAAGAGACCTTTGGAGAAAAGAGAACCACTTGTATGAATATCAAGAGCTCAGATGGAAACCCAGTTCTAAGCAAAGAAGGAAAAGCAGAAAGGTGGAAGGAGAATGTAGAGGGTCTGCACAAGGGTGACGTACTTGAGGACAATATTATGGAAATGGAAGAGGATATAGATTAAGATGAAAAGGGAGATCTCATACTGCGTGAAGAGTTTGACAGAGCACTGAAAGACCTGAGTCGAAACAAGGCCCCGGGAGTAGACAACATTTCTTTCGAACTACTGACGGCCTTGGGAGAGCCAGTCCTGACAACACTCTACCATCTGGTGAGCAAGATGTATGACATAGGCCAAATAACCTCAGATTTCAAGAAGACGATAATAATTCCAATCGCAAAGAAAGCAGTTGCTGACAGATGTGAAAATTATCGAACAATTAGTTTAATAAGTCACGGATGCAAAATACTAACGCGAATTCTTTACAGACGAATAGAAAAAGTGGTAGATGCCGACATCGGGGAAGATCAGTTTGGATTCTGTAGAAATACTGGAACACGTGAGGCAATACTGACCCTACGACTTATCTTAGAAGAAAGATTAAGGAAAGGCAAACCTACGTTTCTAGCATTTGTAGACTTAGAGAAAGCTTTTGACAATGTTAACTGGAATACTCTCTTTCAAATTCTGAAGGTGGCGGGAGTAAAATACAGGGAGCATAGGGCTATTTACAATTTGTACAGAAACCAGATGGCAGTTATAAGAGTCGAGGGACATGAAAGGGAAGCAGTGGTTGGGAAGGAAGTGAGAGAGGGTTGTAGCCTCTCCCCAACGTTAGTCAATCTGTATATTGAGCAAGCAGTGAAGGAAACAAAAGAAAAATTCGGAGTGGGTATTAAAATCCATGGAGAAGAAATAAAAACTTTGAGGTTCGCCGATGACATTGTAGTTTTGTCATAGATAGCAAAGGACTTGGAAGAGCAGTTGAACGGAATGGATAGTGTCTTGAAAGGAGGATATAAGATTAATATTAACAAAAGCAAAATGAGGATAATGGAATGTAGTCTAATTAAGTCGGGTGATTCTGAGGGAATTAGACCAGGAAATGAGACACTTACAGTAGTAAAGGAGTTTTGCTATTTGGGGAGCAAAATAGCTAATAATGGTCGAAGTAGAGAGGATATAAAATGTACACTGGCAATGGCAAGGAAAGCGTTTCTGAAGAAGAGAAATTTGTTAACATCGGGTATAGATGTGAGTTTCAGGAAGTCGTTTCTGAAAGTATTTGTATGGAGCGTAGCCATGTATGGAAGTGAAACATGGACGATAACTAGTTTGGACAAGGAGAGAATAGAAGCTTTCGAAATGTGCTACAGAAGAATGCTGAAGATTAGATGGGTAGATCATATACCTAATGAGGAGGTGTTGAATAGGATTGGGGAGAAGAGAAGATTGTGGCACAACTTGACTAGAAGAAGGGATCGGTTGGTAGGACATGTTATAAGGCATCAAGGGATCACCAATTTAGTATTGGAGGGAAGCGTGGAGGGCAAAAATCGTAGAGGGAGACCAAGAGATGAATACACTAAACAGATTCAGAAGGATGTAGGTTGCAGTAGGTACTGGAAGATGGAGAATCTTGCACGGGATAGAGTAGCATGGAGGGCTGCATTAAACCAGTCTCAGAACTGAAGACCACAACAACAACAACAAAACCATTGAGGGACAATTTTTTAATAATATATTATAAATTACCGCCCCATAGATTTGGGGAACACGAAATGGCAGGTTATGGGGCTACAACTAAATCTCACAGCTTTATATCCACTTTTTAAAACGACTTTTGCTACTATATGTTTTAATACATTACATAATTCATGTCATTGACTAATTACAAAGGTAACTCAAGGTGGAGTACTGATGCAAGCATATAATTTTAATCCATTCTCAGGAATACACTTATGCCCAGAAGAATTAGTGATTCTGAGTAACATGAAGAACACTGTGGTCTCTGATAACTTTGCTTTTGTAGATTGTAGATCTAATGGATCCAATTACATAGAGCAAAGTTTCTCCTAGTATTTTTTCGTAGGGAGAAAATCTTGGAAATCATTGCTAAATTACTTGAATTTAACACTATTTACACCAATGTTGCTTGCTGCCTTTATGGATTTCAGTCCACCTATTCTTCTTGGAATTTACTTTTGTAAATAGCTCATAATTTTTGCGATTCTGGAGACGTGGGGAAGTGTTTTCTACGAATACTTGTAGTGTAAGCTTAAGTCTTTGTTGTGCTGAGTCCTATATTTTGGCTAAAGTTCTATCTTTGTAGCATATGGTACTTTGATCCAAAACGGTAGCCAAATGTTCTCTCGGATTTCACCATGGTATTCTCTGGGTGTAAGTAAAGAAAAAGATTATTCAAAAATAAAACTTTCACCGTGGTATTCTCTGGGTGTAAGTAAAGAAAAAGATTATTCAAAAATAAAACTGACTGCTGCGAAGATATTCTTGTTCTCATTTGGTTGGATCGTCAACTTATCATTTGCTTCACAAAAATATCATAGAAAATTCAGTTGAATTTAGCAACATATTGTCAACCAGTATGTCTCCCTGCTTTTGCGTGGAATGTTGCAGTGGGAACGAATCGAAACTGTTTAGCGTTTACACCAGGTGCACTCAATAACCTCTATGAGAGACGAAATTGTGGTGTCACCGCCAAACACCACACTTGCTAGGTGGTAGCCTTTAAATCGGCCGCGGTCCGTTAGTATACGTCGGACCAGCGTGTCGCCACTATCAGGATTGCAGACCGAGCGCCGCCACACGGCAGGTCTAGAGAGACTTCCTAGCACTCACGCCAGGCTATTTGCTTTTTCTGTAATAAAAAAGGCCATGTTCAGCGTGTTTGCCAGAAAAAGCTCAGATCGGACACTCACAACCATTCCAGGGCCTTTGCGTCGCACCGAATTCGAACCAAGGATACTCAGGCTCGTCAAACTTCGCCCATGGAAATTCATGTAGTTCATTCCACTCCGCCCAGTGCCTCTCTCTCTAACAGTGACTGTGTTCGTCCCACAAATAGTGTGCGTCGACATCGCCGGAAATCCCGTCAAGTCGCAAGTGATTTTGTACCAGTGTCAGTTCACGTTGCACGAGACAGTCGCTCTTGTCGTCAGCAGGACAATAAACTTTTTGTAGATTTGGTCATAAATGGCAACGTGATACCATTCCAGCTCGATACCAGAGCTGCAGTTTCACTAATCAATAACGACACGTACAAACAACTGGGCACACCTCCGTTGTGTGCCGCAAATGTTAAGTTAAGTAGTTATTCAGGACAAGCGATCCCTGTGTTAGGACACTGCAGCCTTCTTGCAACATACAAAGGGCAAACAAAACTTGTGCCAGTTTACGTCCTTCGTTCTTCTTCTGCAGTGAACTTGTTTGGTTTCGATTTACTTCAGTTGTTTAACTTGTCTATAGTAAATCAGGTCCTATCAGTGAACCAGACTGTGCCTTCAGACAGTGTTTCTCGTCTATGTGAAGAATTTGCAGACATTTTTGCACCGGGCCTTGGTTGCGCTATGAACTATAAAGCACATTTGGAACCGAAAGTCAACGCGCAACCGAAATTTTTCAGAGCGCGCAATGTTCCCCACGCATTGCGTGATGAGGTCGCCAAAACATTACACGATTTGGAATCGCAAGGTGTAATTGAACGTGTGCAGGCTTCTCACTAGGCATCACCCTTAGTAATTTTGCCAAAACCTTCCGGAAAATTGAAACTTTGTGTGGACTTCAAGGTAACAGTGAATCCACAACTAGTGATTGCAACTTTTCCTTTACCCCGCCCGGAAGATCTTTTTGACAAACTGTGCCCGGGTAAATATTTTTCGAAGTTGGACCTAGCAGATGCGTACTTGCAAATACCAGTGGACGAAGAATCCCAGCGCGTTTTAGTGGTTAACACGCATCTTGGTTTGTATCGATTCAAAAGACTGTCATTCGGGTGTGCATCCGCCCCTGCATTGTTTCAGCAATACCTACAAACTGTTTGCGCGTCGGTCCCTACTGCAGCAAACTATCTGGACGATATTGTGATCTCCGGAAAGACGGAAGAAGAACATTTAGCCAATCTCAGAACATTATTTCAGGTCTTGCGACAACATGGTTTTCGCTTGCGGAAGGACAAATGTGTGTTTTTTGCTCGGGACTTGCCTTACCTGGGGACATGTAATCAATGCCCAAGGCATACATCCCAGTCCCGAGCACCTCCGTGCCATACAAGTCTTGCTTTCGCCGCAGAATTTGATGCAGCTACAGAGTGTGCTGGGAAAAATCAACTATTATCATAACTATATCCTCCACGCCTCTTCCATTTCAGCTCCGCTTCATCGCTTACGCCGAAAGGTGTTCCGTTCGTCGGGACGACGGAATGCGAACGCGCCTTTCGCCAGTTGAAATCGGCGTTGCTTTCCAATACTTGCCTTACGCTATTCGATCCCCAGAAGCCCCTTTTGTTAATGGTGGATGCATCGGATTTCGGGATCGGTGTGTGCTTGCGCACGAAGATGGATCGCACGATCGACCTATTGCCTTTGCGTCCAAATTGCTCTCGTCTGCGCAAAGATATTATTCACAGATCGAGAAAGAAGCATTGGCTCTCGTATTTGGTGTTTCAAAGTTTCATGATTTCTTGTATGGTCGTCACTTTACCATCATCACAGACCACAAACCTTTGACATCGCTTTTTCATCCGACCAAGCCTGTACCTCCACGTACAGCGCAGATATTCATTCGCTGGTCTATTTTCCTCTCGCAGTACCGATACGATATCTTGTATCGGTCCACTGCTAAGCACGGAAACGCCGATGCGTTGTCCCGTTTCCCTGTTGCTGAGGATAGGGCATTCGATTCCTCCGAACTTGCTTGCATGTTCGTTTCCGATTGATTTTCGACATGTAGCTACAGCCACAGCTGCCGACCCTGTCCTTGCTACCGTTCAGCGTTTTGTTGCTACGCAATGGTCCTTGTCGAAGTCACGGACCGGGGATCCGTTGGTTCGCCGATTTTTTGCTCACAAGGAGAGACTTTTGGTTCGACGTGGTGTTTTGCTGTTGCGTTCTGATAATGATCAGTCCAGGGTCATGGTCCCACGTTCGTTGCAGTCATCTGTCTTACAGCTTCTCCGCCAAGGACATTCGGGTATAGTGCGAACGAAACAACTTGCTCGTCAGCACTGTACTTGGTTCTGAATCGATGCCGCGATTACGAATATGTGCTCTTCTTGCAAGGTGTGTGCCGAACAACAATCAGCACCACCGCGGAAATTCTTTGCATGGCCAAAAGCCACTTCCCCTTGGCAACGCTTACACATCGATTTTGCTGGTCCATTCTGGAATGCTCGATGGTTGGTTGTGGTTGATTCATTCAGTAATTTTCCTTTTGTTGTCCGGATGTCTTCCACGACGTCATCTGCTACCATCCAAGCTTTATCTGCTATTTTTTGCATTGAAGGTCTTCCACAGACTATTGTTTCCGACAATGGCCCACAATTCATGTCCGCAGAATTTCAGTCATTCTGCAAGGCCAATGGTATTCAACATCTGACATCCGCGCCGTTTTCGCCTCAGTCAAACGGCGCCGCTTGAACGATTGGTCCGGACTTACAAGTCACAGATGTTGAAGTTAAAAGAGTCGCATTCTCGGGAGGACGCGTTATTGCTCTTTTTGTCCTCGTATCGCTTTCAGCCCCGAGATGGTCGCTCGCCGTCTGAGTTGCTCCACGGTCGTCATCATCGAATCTTGATGTCTTTGCTACATCCGCCGCATCAGGTTCCTGTGCAGCGGCAGACACCTGCTTTTGCTCCAGGCGACGTTGTCTACTATCGCCACTATCGAGGTTCACGGCGTTGGCTCGAAGGGCGCATTCTTCGCTGCCTCGGATGCGCTATGTATCTGGTTTTGGGGGCCTCTGGTGAGGTGCGCCAGCATCTCAACCAGCTGCGCCTCTGTCGTCGCACGGGATCTGCCGCTCGCCGTCTGCTTTCAGCGACGGTGCCGTCCGGTCAGCGCCCTGGGGAGCCATCTACTGGCTCGCCTCAGCTCCAGGTGTTACCGACGCTGCCTTCCATTGTGACCCATAGCGACGCGCCGCCGCCGCCGCCGCCTGTTCTCCCGCGGCGACGCCCGCAGTGGACGCTTCGCTGCAGCCGCCGGGCGCCTCCCTGGGTCACGCGCCGCCGATCGCTTCCCGTGACCAGCTGTCCTCCGACATGGAACTCTTGCCCGCTCCGGACCATATGTCGTCTTCGCCCGTCGGGTGCCCCGGCCCGATGGAGGTCGACCCTTCGGCCCCTCCTGTCTATCTGCGGGCGCATACACCGCATGTTGGCGTGCACCCTGGAGCAGGTTTTCAGGCGTTTCCCAGCTCCCCGCGGACCGAATGGCAGGGTGCGGGTGGCACAGCCTCGCCTGTAGTTAGGCTCCCCACCTCGTCGCATACGTCAACATGGGGTCCTCTCCACGGCGGGCGGTAGCCTTATAACACAACCGTACGCCGATTTGCGGGGGAGGAATGTGGTGTCACCGCCAAACACCACACTTGCTAGGTGGTAGCCTTTAAATCGGCCGCGGTCCGTTAGTATGCGTCGGGCCCGCGTGTCGGCACTATCAAGATTGCAGACCGAGCGCCGCCACACGGTGGGTCTAGAGAGACTTCCTAGCACTAGCCCAAGTTGTACAGCCGACTTTGCTAGCGATGCTTCACTGACAAAATACGCTCTCATTTGCCGAGACGATAGTTAGCATAGCCTTCAGCTACGTCATTTGCTACGACCTAGCAAGGCGCAATTATCAGTTGCTATTAATATTGTGAATCATGTAATGGCAAGACCGACGTTCACCATTAATGGATTAAAGTTAAGTATTCCACCAGCTACGTCCGTTTTTTCTAAAGTCTAATTTCCTTGTCCTGTTCAAGACCTCACGCCAGCCTGCGTGAGCTAAAACGCGTGCCTTTCGGCTTCCTCTCTTAAGGTGTTGGTTTTCCTGCCAACCCACAACAGAAATTAATATTGAAATCTCCACATATGATGACTTCGCATCTAATTTTACTGATTTCTATGCACCCTGGTGTTAAATGAAGTGTAAAACATTTCATGTTCGAATATCTACATTGTCTGAACTATTGTATTCTATGATCTCAAGTCTATTACAGACTGTTTAGTTCAGGAGTGGCTCACCTCTATCGAATGTAATCTTAAACCACATTTTGTAAAGACAACCAGTCTTCCAGTGCTAGTATGGTGCTTGCAGTAAGGTGATGTTTGAAAGTTCTCCATTCAAGAACACTTTTTCATGTTCAATACGTTTCAGAAGAGATTATGTTCATGTTAGTACATGTGTAGAGATAATTAATGTCTTTTCTGTTTCTTGATATGATACCAATACCTCATATTTTTTACTTCAGGTGGGTAGGACGTCAAACGAGCCGACTTGGAGCGGGAGAAGCACCACAGGACATTTTGATTTCCACTTCTATACTTTTACAAATAAATTCATAAAAGTTTGCCAGCATGATCAGGAAGAATTCAGGAAGTTCGAAAACATTAAAAAAATAATTTTTTTATAATATTTAATAGGATTGTAGCGTGCTGCTGAAAAATTGTAAGGTTTTCTTTTATTTTCATTATGTGTCGATCCAAATACCCTATTTTAATAATGTGATTAAGCGTTGTTGCATTGTGTACTGGTATTTTGCAGATTTGTCTCACAGAAATACATAACTTTTGTGTAATTATTGGAAATTACTGGGACTGACAAACAGTGATCAGGTAGCATGACACATTTCTGGGAATTAATCATGTAAGTAAACTATCACTGGAATCATATACTGCATGTAATGCTAGTGCGTCGGAGGCGATACATCACTCAAATGCATTTCGGAGTGTCCCAACTTAATGTACTAATGCTGAAGCTTTTTATGTGCTGTACAGAATAATGCATTAAGTGTGGTTGTATCACATGAAAGAGACGAAACCTTTGCTTTGTTGCAAGGAGCATTCTCAGTGGTTTATCTGATATTATCCTCAAAGGTGAAAGGTTGTAGTCTAGAAGTTTATGTGTACCCACAGTTCCCAAGGGTGAAACTTTGTGGTCTAGAAGTTTATGCATACCGACAACTACCAATACGCCATAGCAATTTCCTTCGCCGGACAGCGTGCATTACAAGTCACATTTCTAAGTGCCATATTCGGCATAAAACACTAGGCATTATCAACTCACTACGCAGGGAGTTCCATATTAATTCGCATATGCCCGCCAACCCCCGCTCCCACATCGCCGCTCACCTTGGCTATTGCCTGGCTGCAGTACCTACGTAGGGTAATCACTATTGCCTTGAGATACACTTTCCTCTTCGTTAACCTATTTCCAAAGCCCTTGGATCGTCCAATAGATAAATGTAGACAGAAACGAGTAGATGACCCTTGCCTGATATCGCATGTTCGACCACAATCCAGTCACCTTCAATATTCCTGAACTTAGTGAGGCTGAGCGCAGTGCTAGCTGTTCAAATTCATCGAGGCCATTGACAGTTCAATTTTGGCTAACTCGTTTCAAGTAGGTTAAGTCATAGCTTCCTACGCGAGAAGATTAAAGGCTGTCTGCAAATAGTGGAACATTTCTTACGTCCATACTTGTCTTCTGTGATATTACTTATTATGCGTAGTAATATTTTTTCAACTAAATCTACAATAAAATATTACTATAGTTTTTAAGGTGTTTTATTGAAACCAAACAAGACAGGCTTGCGACAGTCCACTCACAGCGAGGTTTCAAAAAGCTGGGGTGTTAATGGAATAATCGGCGGGTAACTGGGGTCAGGGCGCCCACAATGAAGAAAGTAATCTTGCAGAGTTGAGTCTACGCATGTGGGCAGCTGTCTCTTCCCTGTATTCTTCTTAAGATGCAGAAATCTTCTCACTGCCCCACGAACAGGGGCGAGGTCTCTCCTCATTCGAGTGAAGAACCCAGGTCTGTCTGCCAGTCCATGGTTCCGGCGGTAATCCCTCTTGTTCCGATACATGTCGACCAGGCTCTCCACTAAAAGTCCGATCCATGTTGCAGGCGGCGGGTTCTCCTGCGAATGGCAAAAATATTTATATTTAATTGGTCTGTTTGTTCGACCAGGACTAAATGAACAATTTCTAATATTGGATCCTGTTAATAGGCTAGGACTTGTTATGACTATGGAAACAAGAGAAATATTACGGGCTATGATTGTGTCTCTAAGATAATGTTGCACTTGTAACAGCTACACGGGTAACATACCATTGCTTTTATCTCAGCTCTTAGTTGTGCCACCGCAGACTGCACTTCCAACGACGGTGGCTCCAGAACGATATTCCGTCTGCGTGGTCTGTTGGCAAAGATCTGCAGCCGACTGGGCGGAACTGGTACTCCGGGAGGATAATAAGAACCAGAGACTTCCTCCACCTCATCTTCATCATCAGACAAATCACAATACACAATTCTCGATCTTGGACCAAACTGTGAAAAGAAATTTTTATTTCAATAAATAAATCTCCCTTGTTACTGGAATTTGTTGAAGATCGTTCTTGCAACACACTACAATAATTCTTTTCTAGTGGTGCAGGAGGCTTTGCTGCTTACATGAATTGGCTGAACTTTTGCTCTATCTTCAACGGCCTCTCCGCTGACAGTGATGGAATCCGCCTTCTTCTCTTTCAGCTCTGTTCGAGGTGGTCGAAGGCGGCGCAGAGGCGCAGGTGTTGGCGGCACATCGACCAGCCTGGGTTTCCCTGGCTGGCAGGTGACGAGCTGAATCGCGACTTCATCCTCGAAACCATCTGGGAATGTAAATCAGGCAGTCTTTCAGGTACAGTGCTTGATAAAGTGAAAATAATTATGTTAAGACTGTCAGACTGACGAGACTGAATGGATTAAACCAATAGTTAGGTCGCATACTACTTCTCACATCATATCATACCGACTGATCTTTAAGAGCAAGAATTACTGGTTTCAACGAAACAATTCTCGAAAATAATGGAATTCACAGATATGGTGAAGCCACTTTGAAAGGTGAAATCGGTAACCAGAACGTCCACTAAAGGAGACACCCACATTTGGAAACGGATTAATTACTTTCATAGAACTGTGTGGAAGACACTGAAACTTGAGATAGTGCGTTTGTGATGATTGTAATAAGCAAGACGTAGCTACAGTTTTTTCTACGAGAAACTGAAAACCACATTATTTTGTTAAGCATGTTTTTGGAAATGACATGCTAAATGTCTGGACATTTGGTCTTAGTAGGATACTGAAACTATCTTCTGAACGTAACATTCAACAAACCACACAGTTTTCTAGACATAACTTACAAAAATATGATGACAATCAGTTTTCACATCATCATGAGGTATGGGAAAATAAAGCTTTGATTTGTATACGTGGTTAAAGGCGCTGCAGTCTGGGACCGTAAGACCGCTACGGTCGCAGGTTCGAATAATGCCTCGGGTATGGATGTTTGTGATGTCCTTAGGTTAGTTAGGTTTAACTAGGTCTAAGTTCTAGGGGATTAATGACCTCAGCAGTTGAGTCCCATAGTGCTCAGAGCCATTTGAACTATTTTTTTTTTTTTTTTTTTTTTTTTTTTTGTATACGTGGATCCAATTTCAATTCAGACAAATCCTTCCATGACGAGAAGATGAAAAATAGAGACTACAACTAGTCAGCAAAATGAAATTCTGCTCCTTTTTGCATACGTCCTTCTACCATTACTCGGCGAGCGTGTAAGCTGAAGCCACACGTGACAAATTCATCTACTTATCTCTGATCCGCGGGCTGCAAGTACAACACAAATACGATGTCACCTACCTCTTCGCTTCTTCTCACAGGCAGAAGGATGCGAAATAGACTTCCTAGAAAGCGCACTTCGAAATCGACTCTTTCTTCGGAAGGTTTGTCAATGAGACTGGTGCTACGCAACGGCTGCGGTGGTTTTGTGACCGAGCTCATTGTTGATAATGACGTCACGGAAACTTGTCTTTTACTTTCGTTGCCGTACGAAATCTGTATGAAATGAAACGGAGAGACTTCTTGTGATCAAGAGGCTATCTCAGAGGGAAACACTTGGTCGCGATATGAAAGGGGGTTAGCTGTCATTTGTTCTGAATGCCTCGTTCCAGTCGTATATTCAGAGGCCTTATAACTAGGCTTACTCCTCATCCTTGAGTACTAATTCATTTCGGGTCTGTGGAATAATGAGTTCCTCTAAACATCTCTTGTTTAAAATATTTATTGTCTTTACTTCTTTTTCAGCGATGTATCTCTTGTAGAAAGACCACTACACGACGTGTTTATTGAACGGAAAAGCAACCTAACCGAACAAATTGCAACAAAAAGGAACCGTTCTCTACAGAATAAAAACTGCAAAGAGTGGTTGGCAGCTGCATTTACACTCATGAAACCACACTACAGCATATGGCAGAGAATACTTAACACTTTAGCAGTTTTAGGATTTTTTCTCTTTTCTTTCACGTACTGGACACGGGAGAAGTAATTGCTGAAAGACCTCTGTGCCTCTCTAATTAACCTAACCTTGTAGTCTCAAAGTCAATGGGAGCCAGATGTTGGGGGTTGTAGCACACTGCTAATTTCGTCACGTAAGTATCATTCCACTAACTTCCTAAATGGCTTTCCCGAAGTAGTTTGCGTCTGTGTATTTGCAAAACTACAAAACTTGAAGAAAATTATGTGTCAGTTCAATTCATTTGTCATGTTCGTCACATCCTCCTGTGGGACAAAATATCACTTTACCATTAATGCTTCTATTCTTTGTGTACGTTCAAATCTCATCACAGAGAGACCAATTTCATACTCAACTTACTGGGCAGCCAGTTGACATAATGTGTTATAGTATTACATGTGTGTAGACCATTCAACAAGTTGATCTCAAATTAAGGATTTAAGTAACTATTTTTTTATATTTCGACAGAATATCAGGACGATGAGGTGCACTACAGCGATCTGACGTGAATGGAAAGCAACGAAATACTGCACCAGAACCAGTAGGCCCACTAATCGTTCTTGCACAATGTCTCCATTAATATTGTTGGCCCCAATGTTCATGTATTTGACCACTGTGGTTCAATAATATTTAAAATAAAATGGAAAATTTATTGTAGGATTCGAAACTATCTGTAAATATACTATGTATACCTTGGTATTACAATTGGTGCATATATCTGTAGTGAGAACAGGCTACATTCAGACTGTGCATCCATACTTGTTCTCCTTACTGTGTGACAACACTTTTTGCGTGAAATGTGTGAAATACTAAGGGACCAAACTGCTTAGGTCATCCGTCCGTAGACTTACATACTACTTAAACTGATTCTAAGAACAACACACACTCATGCCCAAGGATGGGGCCGCGCGATCTGTGTCATAGCTTCTGAAGCCGCGCGGCCACTGCGCTCGGCTAATTTGTTCACCCACTGCGCTCTGCTTTTGGGTAAACAAATTAGTTCAAATGGCTGTAAGCACTATGGGACTTAACATCTGAGGTCATCAGTCTCTTAGGCTTAGAACTACTTAAACCTAACTAACCTAAGGACATCACACACATCCATCCGAGGCAGGATTCGAACCTGCGACCGTAGCAGAAGCGCGGTTCTGGACTGAAGCGCCTAGAACCGCTCGGTCACAGCGGCCGGCTAACAAATTAGTGTTACTGTCATTAGAAGATGCAGTGAATATTGTTTTTGCTGCACAAACTGCGAGTAATTCATTCAACTTTCGACGTGAAGAGTCGCACAGTTTCCGGTGATAAGATGGCTGAGCTACCAGTGACGAGACAGCAGCGTAAATGAAACATGGGTGCATGGGAGCAGAGGGACGGATGTGCCAGCGGCGAAGGGCGAGTTGGTTACAGCGAGTTAGCAGATTAACATAACCTTATCAACATGCTACACACGTGATTAAGGAATCGTGGTACAGAAAACGAAAGTTGTGAATCAGCTGTCTACTCGAGGCAATTTTACTTTCAACGGCGCTGCTCTGCAGGAGAAGAATTGTAATTGGAGTAAATGAAATTCGCACAAAGCCTGCACAGTACCTTGTTAACAGTTTGGGTCCATTGATTCGTGGTGTTTTCACCACACTCGAAACCTCCGATCGACTCCTACCAACGGGAATTTCGTTCTTATCTGACTAGGCCACGGTTTTCCAGTCGTATTGGCTCTAACCGATACGGTCACGAGCCTAGGAGACGCCCTGCATGCGACGTCGTGCTGTTAGCAAGGCCAGTAGCATAGGTCATCGGCTGCTACACTCCATTAACATAACAAAACAAGTAAGACAGAAGAGGGACAAAATGATGTTATTGCTGCTGTTGCAATTAATCTTCACGTTAGCTCCCGCCCAATCGCACGAGGAAGTGGCATGAGAGGCAAGTACCTTACGCATTGTCCATCGACATAGCTTCCATCCTTATCACATCTCTTTTCATCAAGAGCAGCTTGGAAACGATTACGAGAATCTTGTTAACTTCGGTACATAGGCGTTAAAAATGGATCTCCAGATGTAGCTGTTAGGTTGAGTAGTGATGGAGTCACATTTATTAGTCATAGAAAGATAAACCACCGAAATATCTCTGTTAACAATCCCTTTTGGCATCGTCAAGTGGAACGTCCGCTTCCATTGAGTGTAAACGTCTGGTGAGAGTTAGTGAAGCATCGGTTCATAGGGCCGTTTTTAATAGACAGGGCAGTGAACGCGCACAAGTATCACAGCCTCCTAACACACCATCTTCCGCGGATGCTAGAAGACGTTCCTCTGCAGACTAGGAGAAACTAGTGGTGCCAACATGACGCCTCTCCAGCTAATGGTACACAAAGGGCTGTAGCATGTCTTCACGAATTCCTTCCAAATCGTTGGACTGGACACATAGATCTTGTACCTTGCCAGACCTCTTCATCGGATTTGACTCCTGTAGACTTTTTTGTGGGGAAAGTTAAAAGACCCTGTCTTCAAAGACATAACAACTACATACCATGGTATCGAACAACGTATTATCACAGCCCGCTCGGACATCTCAACCGAATTGCTAACACGTGCGCAGAATTCGTTCCATACCAGAATGGAAGCATGTACTGCCGCTGCCGGTGGTCATTTTGAACACATCCTGCAATGGTCAACTGTCTCGTTACTGGTCATTATCCTCATACGCAGTGTGTCCACATGTCTTGTTCTTTAGGGTGTGCTACCACAGGTATTGTACAAGTGTCGGTGTTTGAACTTTTCAGAACACGATATCTCGTAAACGACTCGCACTTGGATTCTGCAACAAACACCACTGACATTCCAATGTACCTTAAGTTTCCTTTTTTCATGTCAAAAGACATTGTTTCATTTAAAAAACTATATTTTTGCACATAAAACACTCTTCCTAAGTATTTTTATGATGTGTTGATTGGCTAAGGGTACGAGGCCCTGACGACAAATCCATGCTGTCGAAACAGCACATCTATAGCACTTCCCATTTCCCCAATATTTCCGGCACACGCTTTAGATGATCACCCTGTATAATTTAAAAATTTTTCGTGTAATTTACCTTTATTATCGCAGTAAGCACTGAATACAAGATGAAACTGGCAAGAGGTCCGCCATCAGCTGTTTTGGGGGGATGGTTGCAGTTTGGAATATAAATTTTACAAAACTAATCTTTATTATCATAATAAGCAGCAAGTATAAGACGAAATCTGCAAAATTGAAACAATCAATTGTATTAATGGGGCGCTTTCGCTTTGTAACCACCGAGACGAACAGTTTTCAAGCACCAATCATTTCATGTCTTATATTTGAAAGAAATTCTCATGTTTCCTTGACGAAAAGCAACACCTCAAAACTTCCGTCAATTCACATCGCGTAAAACAAATTACAGACCTAAATAACAAACAAAACTGGGCTGCGACAATTCAATACATTTGTAATAGTACCTCTGTGTACCATTAGAAATCTGTTTTACTATAGCATCAGTAGTTTCATGCGAACAGAAATGGTACTTCATAAGAAATGAAGAGAAAAACGATGGTTTCAGTCACAAAGCACTATGCTTAGGGGATTAGCAGGTCGCTGAAGAAATTAATTGAGTCTGACACAAAACTCGTTTCATATTTACACAGACCACCACAGTGCATTAGCAGTATTGCCTTCTACGATTCTATGGGATGAAAGAACATTGCAGTTTCTCACTTACTGCACTCAGTATTAATAGTCACAACGTTTAGTAACACCTCGTTAGCATGCTAGTGGTAGTCCATGTTTCCTACCAATCTCGACACAGTTGTGTCAAAATATCCACTGATTTGAGTTACATAAATCTCTTTAAAGCTTTAGACAACGGTATTACTTGTTTCAATGGATTTAGGTACACGTATTCCGCGAAAAAACTGCTCGTAGGTGCTGTGTGAAAAAAAAACAGAGCATAGACGTTACGTGCTTGTTAAACCGACAGGGACTGGACAAAGACGTTCGACTACTTAAAAACTACCGAATAAACAAATTGTTATTATGGAAATGATACAATCACTTAAGAAATTGCAAGCTAAAATAGTCCTGTACATCTACATCTACATCTACATTTATACTCCGCAAGCCACCCAACGGTGTGTGGCGGAGGGCACTTTACGTGCCACTGTCATTACCTCCCTTTCCTGTTCCAGTCGCGTATGGTTCGCGGGAAGAACGACTGTCTGAAAGCCTCTGTGCGCGCTCTAATCTCTCTAATTTTACATTCTTGATCTCCTCGGGAGGTATAAGTAGGGGGAAGCAATATATTCGATACCTCATCCAGAAACACGCCCTCTCGAAACCTGGCGAGCAAGCTACACCGCGATGCAGAGCGCCTCTCTTGCAGAGTCTGCCACTTTAGTTTATTAAACATCTCCGTAACGCTATCACGGTTACCAAATAACCCTGTGACGAAACGCGCCGCTCTTCTATGGATCTTCTCTAACTCCTCCGTCAGACCGATCTGCTACGGATCCCACACTGATGAGCAATACTCAAGTATAGGTCGAACGAGTGTTTTGTATGCCACCTCCTTTGTTGATAGACTACATTTTCTAAGCACTCTCCCAATGAATCTCAACCTGGTACCCGCCTTACCAACAATTAATTTTATATGATCATTCCACTTCAAATCGTTCCGCACGCATACTCCCAGATATTTTACAGAAGTAACTGCTACCAGTGTTTGTTCCGCTATCATATAATCATACAATAAAGGATCCTTCTTTCTATGTATTCGCAATACATTACATTTGTCAATGCTAAGGGTCAGTTGCCACTCCCTGCACCAAGTGCCTATCCGCTGCAGATCTTCCTGCATTTCGCTACAATTTTCTAATGCTGCAACTTCTCCGTATACTACAGCATCATCCGCGAAAAGCCGCATGGAACTTCCGACACTATCTACTAGGTCATTTATATATATTGTGAAAAGCAATGGTCCCGTAACACTCCCCTGTGGCACGCCAGAGGTTACTTTAACGTCTGTAGACGTCTCTCCATTGATAACAACATGCTTTGTTCTGTTTGCTAAAAACTCTTCAATCCAGCCACACAGCTGGTCTGATATTCCGTAGGCTCTTACTTTGTTTATCAGGCGACAGTGCGGAACTGTATCGAACGCCTTCCGGAAGTCAAGAAAAATAGCATCTACCTGGGAGCCTGTATCTAATATTTTCTGGGTCTCATGAACAAATAAAGCGAGTTGGGTCTCACACGATCGCTGTTTCCGGAATCCATGTTGATTCCTACATAGTAGATTCTGGGTTTCCAAAAACGACATGATACTCGAGCAAAAAACATGTTCTAAAATTCTACAACAGATCGACGTCAGAGATATAGGTCTATAGTTTTGCCCATCTGCTCGACGACCCTTCTTGAAGATTGGGACTATCTGTGCTCTTTTCCAATCATTTGGAACCCTCCGTTCCTCTAGAGACTTGCGGTACACGGCTGTTAGAAGGGGGGCAAGTTCTTTCGCCTACTCTGTGTAGAATCGAATTGGTATCCCGTCAGGTCCAGTGGACTTTCCTCTGATGAGTGATTCCAGTTGCTTTTCTATTCCTTGGACACTTATTTCGATGTCAGCCATTTTTTCGTTTGTGCGAGGATTTAGAGAAGGAACTGCAGTGCGGTCTTCCTCTGTGGCTGCATTTTACGATTGCTTTGAACTTTTTCCATAAACACTCAACATTGTTAGTGTCGGAACAGAAATTTTCGTTTTGATCTGTTTCAATGCCATCATCATCCCGCAGTGTCTGGATATGCTGTTTCGAGCCACTTACTGATTTAACGTAAGACCAGAACTTCCTAGGATTTTCTGTCAAGTCGGTACATAGAATTTTACTTTCGAATTCACTGAACGCTTCACGCATAGCCCTCCTTACGCTAACTTTGACATCGTTTAGCTTCTGTTTGTCTGAGAGGTTTTGGCTGCGTTTAAACTTGGAGTGGAGCTCTCTTTGCTTTCGCAGTAGTTTCCTAACTTTGTTGCTGTACCACGGTGGGTTTTTCCAGTCCCTCACAGTTTTACTCGGCACGTACCTGTCTAAAACGCATTTTACGATTGCCTTGAACTTTTTCCATAAACACTCAACATTGTCAGTGTCGGAACAGAAATTTTCGTTTTGATCTGTTAGGTAGTCTGAAATCTGCCTTCTATTACTCTTGCTAAACAGATAAACCTTCCTCCCTTTTTTTAGATTCCTTTGTGGTTTAAAAGTATCGACAAAATTTTGTTTAACAAAGAATTAGGTAATCCTTACAATAAACAACTTGTTATTAGGCCAGATTTTCTGGATATGAAAAATATCTAGTTAGTCACTTTTCATATCACCAACGGAATTATTGTTACACTTCACAATGATCTCGTTACTGGTCATAATCCTTGCAACCAGTGTGTGCACATGTGTTGTTCTGTAGTGTGTGCTACCACAGGTATCGTGCAAGAATCGGTTTTTGAACTTTTCAGAACACGATATCTCGTAAACGACTCGCACCAGGATACTGCTACAAACGCCAGTGACATTCTAATTTTAGTTTTTCATGTCAAAAGACATTGTTTCATTTAAAATGTTGCACATAAACTGCACTTCCTAAGTATTGTTATGATCTATTGATGGGGTAAGTGTACGAGCCCCTGACAACCAGTCCATGCTGTCGGAACCGCGCATCTATAGCACTTTACATTTCCTCATACACCCAGTAATATTTTAAATTTTTTCGCGTAATTTACCTTTATTATCGTAGTAAGGACTAGATAAAAGATGAAATTGGCAAGAGGTCAACCATCAACTCTTTTGGGCGGATGGTTGCAGTTTGGAATATAAATTTTACAAAATTAATCTTTATTATAAATATAAGCAGCAAGGAAAGACGAAATGTGCATATTTTAAACAATCAGTTGTATTAATGAGGCGCTTTCACTTTGGAACCACCGAGACAACCAGTTTTCAACCACCAGTCATTTCATATTTGAAAAATTCTCATAACTTCCGTGAATCCACAATGCGTAAAACAAATTATAGACCTAAATAACAAACAAAACTGTGCTGCGACAATTCGACACATTTGTAATAGTACCTCTGTGTAGCATTAGAAATCTCTGTTTTACAATAGCCTCACTAGTTTCATGCGAACAGAAACGGTACTTCAAAAGAAGAGAAAATGATGGTTTTAGTCACAAAGCACTATGCCTAGGGGATTTACAGGTCGCTGAAGAAATTGAGTCTGCCACAAAACACTTTGCATATTTACACAGACCGTTACAGTGCATAAGCAGTATTGTCTTCTACTATTCTATGGGATGAAAGACCATTGCAGTTTCTCACTTACTGCACTCTGTATTAATAGTTACAACGTTCAGTAACACTTCGTTAGCATGCTAGTGGTAGTCCATGCCTCCTACCAATCTCGACACAATTGTGTTAAAATATCCACTGATTTGTTACATAAATCTCTTTAAAGCTTTAGACATCGATATTACTTTGTTTCAATGGATTTAGGTACACGCATTCCTCGAACAAACTGCGCGTAGGTGCTGTGTGAAGAAAACAGAGCATAGGCGTTACGTGCATGTTAATTCCCCAGGGACTGGGCAAAGACGTTCGACAACTTAAAAACTATCGAATCAACGAATTGTTATTATGGAACTGATACAATCATTTAAGAAATTGCAAGCTAAAATTGTCCTATTCGAGATGGACTACAGGTATTAAAATTTTGTTTAACAAAAAATGAGGTAATCTTTACAACAAACAACCCGTTCTTAGTACAGAATTTCTGAATATGAAAAATACCTAGACAGTCACTTTTCACAACACCAACCGAATTATTTTTACGCTTCAGAATTCCATTCAGTTTCGCGGACAAAGTAGCACCTTCAAACATTTCGTGTACGGTCTCTGTTAAAGCAGGATTTACTAGTGTCCCTTGATGATGCTGTTTGATTCCTTTTCGCGTGTTCGATGTCATTATAATCTGTCTTCTGCGTTGAATTCTTGACCAGGCTTCTGACCTCAACCTCGTTGCCTACAATATTTCCTTATCACCATTTCTCTTCTTCTTATTTGAATATCAAGTGCTATATTTTCTCGAAAGTTCTTTCTTACCTGCACCAGATCTACTGTTAGAGGTTTTGTGGTAATTTCGTCTTCCTGCACGGTTTTACTTCTGAAAAGTGCTTTCTCCAGTTCCCCACTGTAATCCTCACATCCCTGTACAAATGCTGACTTTTCTACAATGCATTCCGTTCTTCGTTCCATGACATTACCACTGCCTCCCGTCAATTCGTGACCCGTCTACACCGACCGTCTTAATGTTATCCTTGTATCGACTAATTCCTTTCCCTTGTTCCTTCCCCCTCAACAAACATTTCTAACAGATAAAACTTTTCCTACCTAGATAAAACGTATGTAGTTTGCACACAAATTTCATATAATGAAACTTAGGTGAAGTATTACAACCAATTAATTGGGTGCACTAAATTTCGTTTACAGTACTAACTAACGAAAAGGGATCACGCATGAACAAAATTTACAACTTATATCGCTCTTGTAGACAAACGCCGAAAATACTTTACATTGCCCTGAAGTGAAGAGATAATTACTCATCATAGAATGGATGAGGACACCGAATGTAAGCTAATCGCAGCGCTGACACTTTCACCAGTTCTCAAAACAGCTAAAAAATCAGCTACAGCACTTGTGCTAAAATTTAAGAATTTCGCTACACATTTTACACTTTATTTTATAAAATACTACTGTGATCGGCATATGCTACACTTTCTCCTCTTCTCTGTGAGAAGACATACACATATATACAAAGCAAATATATGGATCTTTTTTAGCATCATGATTTTGTCTGTAGTTTTGTCCATATACACTTATCCTAGATGTATTTAACGCCTATATATTTTTCACACTAATACTTTTAACATAGTTCACACTTATTTGACAATATTTTCCAACCATATCTCTGCCGGATGTCGCTCTGCTGTATCATCTGAAGTCTGAGGAAACTTTTTATTCAGTCAGTAACTGAGTGTCATTTGAAAGAAAAAGCTACCTTTGACAACAGTCTGATTCTCCGTTGTTTTCCACCATGGGACTCTAGAGAGCAACTTATTTACAGATACCTGTGTAGTTAGTAGATTATTTTTGTAATTTCTTGGGTGTTACTAGTCACAACCTTTTATTTTTATTTATATAACAGCGTGTCGTACAGTACCGCCGTTGTTATCGACCCTTGTAACGTATAGGCTTTTATTTGTTTCGTTTAGTGAACCTCAGTGTCGGTTAGACCGTCAGTGAGAGAGCACTTCTAATTCCTGCTGCTAATAAGCCGAGTACACCGTTCGTTTGTCACATACTTTTACGAGCTTCAAACAGGAGCGACTGCAGTAATGCATAGGAACTGTGATTGTTGTGTACAGATGCGAGCTGAGTTGGCGACCCTTCGCTCACAGCTGCGTGCTGCGTTGGCTTCCGTCACACAGCTTGATGCTGCTTTCAAGGGGCATCACTGTGGGGAGGGAGGGGGTGGGGTTTCGGACGCTGGGATGCGAGAGACGTAGAGACGTCCTTCCTGCACTGAGGCTGACCCCCCCCCCCCCCCTACCCGTCGTCGAGTGGGAGATCATTCCAAAGTCTGGAAGGCAGCGAAAGACTTTCCGAGAGGCCGATCATACGGCCTCCCCAGTTAGTTTGACGAACGAGTTCGGGTCGTCCAACATGTTCCAGAGGAAGCCCTGGTGCGTAACGATGGCAGCTACGCATCACTCGCTTAGACTCTGTGATTACTAGCAAAAAAACAACAAAAGGAATAGTCTGCTTATTCACCTCACCGCGCAGCGTGGAGGTCGACTGTGCTGGTACCAGTTGCCAGAGAAGGTCCACCAGCCCTTCTGACAACACTTTTTGATAAATCGGTGTGAGAGGTGCCACTATGGTGTAGAGGTGGAGGTTGGAGGGCTGTGGCGGCAATGCTGCTGGCGACGGGTAGCTAGAAAACTCCGATGCAAGACACAACATTATTTTATTTCGTTTTGAGTCATAGCGTCGGAGTGCTGCTGTTTGGTTGATTGATTTCGAGGAGGGACCACTGTCATCGGTCCCATCGGTTTAGGGAAGGGTGGGGAAGGAAATCGGCTGTGTCCTTTCAAATGAACCATCCCGGCATTTGTCTGAAGCGATGTAGGGAAATCACGGTAAACCTCAGTCAGGAAGGCGGAACGCGGGTTTGAACCGTCGTCCTTCCGAATGCAAATCCAGTGTGCTAACCACTGCGCCTCCTCGCTCGGTCGAAGTGCTGCGACGCCACTGTGCGTGCCCTCTGAGGGCGCGCCTTCCATCGGTGGTGTCGATGACGTCGGAAGGTTGCGGCTGCGAATGGACGTTTCACGTCCGCGTTCTGCTTTGATGGCACTGTTTACCCTATTCAGCAGAGCGTGCCTGAGTTAGCACCATGTGACCCTGAGTGAGCAGCGTCGCGTATGTCTACTGAATTCTCGCAGACGTCCGCTGCTACCGGATTAGAAGCTCGCCCTGGTGCGTAACGATGGCAATAGTCCTGGCTGCCCTCCAAGACCGAAGCTCTGCGGCCTCGGTGGAGCCTGCGAACAGTTTATCTACTGTGTCGTTGTAAGTTAATGAGTGCGTGAAATTGTCTATTGGAGGTGACTGTCCAGACGGCGTCGGCTGCTGGCTGGCCCCAAAGCGTGATGGAGACTTGCGTGGACCCAACGTCGCGGAGAGTGATGTCAGACTCTGCATAACTGTCATAGAAAAGAGGAGATTTGTAGTGAATCATAGTACACTTCTTTCCCCGGTACGTTGCTTCCAGGCACGTCCAAAGCGACACCCCTGTGTCTCCATAGTGTGAAAATACTCCGCAGGCTGTTTCATAATTGCAGGGCCTTTCTACAACGTCATCACTATTGCTTGGCGTAGGCCAGCTGCTGGGCGGTGCACAAAAAGGTTCTCTTGTGAAATTTCAAATCAGCGCCTCTGTTCCTGCCTGCATTTCTCACCAGTGGCTACAATGGAGCTGCTTTTAGTTCAGTAACACCCATAATTTAGCGACGACGTTATAGTTGGTTTCATTGATAAGATAGTTTGAAAATGTCAACGACCTACAAACGCGACTGCTTACTAAATGTGTCATCTCCCGTCTCTCGTTATTTGCTTCGGCTCTGTCGTGGTGTGCGTAGTTCGTCGTCCTAATATCTCGTACCTTCTCGTTTCTCGTTTAACTGCGTCTGAAGGACGTGACTACTGCGCTGGTACCTTGCCGAAGGAGACGTCAGAAGCCTAGCCTAGTTAACAATTTTCATACGTGGATCTCAGTTCACATTTTGTAAAGTACTAGACCAGTAAGTGATGTCCAACAGGATATGTTGAGACAAACATCACTCTTATTTTTACGTAATTTTCTAGCTTTATCGCAGTTGACAGGAAATGTTCATGCTAATATTCTGTATCTTTGGCTAAAATGTTCATACTCTTCTATTATGTGACTACAGCTATCATTTTCGACAGTTCTTTCTACGTAACGTTTTCAACAGAACAAACCAATCCAGAGATGTTAGACTACTATGAAAGCAATGGATGGTACTCAGACAACTGACTATAGCGATGTAGCGTATCGTACGATAGCACATTAATTCCTTAAAAATATTTCAGTTTATTAAAGACGCGGTCTACCTTAGTGGAAAAACATTACCGCTACTATATTCATTATGATGTCCATCCACTTTACTTGAGTGTTTGATTGGGTTTATTCTATTCCGTAAAGACTAATTAACGACACAACCTATATATTTTGTACATGAAATTCTGAAACTTCTTTCTTCAATACATTTCCGACAGTAGAAAATCATACATCAATGCTCACACAAGCGAACATGAACACCTCCGAACAAAGCAAACGACGGACAAAGAATAAATAAAAAAGACATTCCAGGTTAGTTTTGATATTAGAAAAACAAATAACAGAATTACTTTATCTTCTGTATGATATACTCTCTTAGTTATTTCAATTACTCTCTATTAAATAATATTTAATAAACTTATTGAAAATCATTAGTTCATCATACTGTTCATTGAATGTTCTTAACTGAACGTCTTAAGACTATGTGTGGTTTAATAAACACTAGGGCGATCCATTCTAGAATACTGCTTTATTGTATAGGATCCATACCACATAGGACTATAAGTCGATACTGAAAGTATAGAACGAAAGGCACTAGCGATGGCCACACATTTATTCGATTCATGGGTGACGAACACGGAAATGCAGCAAAACTAGAGCTGCCAGATGCTTGGAGATAGACGCAAATTATCCCTCCGAAGACTACCTCCGAGTTTAAAGTGACAGTAGTAAGGGCAGAATGCAGAACTATACTCCAGCCCCCTATGTATCGCTTTTCCAGTGATAAGGAAGAAAAGATTATTACGGAAGTGTTCATACACCAATCTTGCACAATATTCGAGACACATCGATTTCTCCACTCTTCAGTCGCTCGCTTCCACCCAACTGGATGTTTCCTGTCTTCAGCGGGGATCACTTCGCCAAGCAGCAAGATAATTGTAGTATGGGGGTGCCCGTTCCTCCCAGAATTCTGATGAGCTGCTCAATTTAAATTTGCATCCACGAAAGGAGGATTTCGAAGCGGTCTGCACCAAGCAGTCCTGAAATGTGCGAAGGACATACTTACGGAATGTTCCAAAACAAGTTATATATTTTCCCCGACTGAATAGATTACGTACTCTCATTTCAAGAAACGTGCGTGATCATCATAATAGCATATCACAGCCATTGTGATTAAGTCCAAAAAGAAACTTTTCGACTTGATGTGAACAGGCTTGAATAATATCATAAAGAGACAAATTTCATACTTAACTTACTGTGCAGCCAGTTGACATAGTGCGTAATATTATTACAAATGGTTCAAATGGCTCTGAGCACTATGTGACTTAACATCTTAGGTCATCAGTCCCCTAGAACTTAGAACTACTTAAACCTAACTAACCTAAGGACATCACACACATCCATGGCCGAGGCAGGGTTCGAACCTGCAACCGTAGTAGTCGCGCGGTTCCGGACTGAGCGCCTAGAACCGTGAGACCACCGCGGCAGGCAATATTATCCCATGTGTGTAGTGCATTCAACAAGCTTACGGTTGACTACAAATTACACGAGATTGTAAACAGTATTGTTGCAATAAGAAGAATGATTGAAGTGAATACTTTCAGTCTTCTCTCAGTGGTTGTCCGTTTATGAGAAATATTTGGAATATTTCAAAACTTATGCTCACGGAATAATTATGTACTTTACAACCTCACAATACTTACCAACTTCTGCTAAGGAAGATAATTGCTTTAAAGGGTAGTAAAATAGGAGACTCAGACTCATTGTGGCTCTTGGGATAGGACCCTGTCTAGGTAAGTGATTAAGGGTAAAATACGGTGGCTCAACACAAAGTATACAGAACACAAGATTGTTATTGAAAACGAATCCACGTAACAGGTCCAAGCATTCATGCGGCACTCAACTGATGATTTGAGATAAAGGTGGTGGCACGGTCGATCTTCTGTACTATTAAAAATGGGCGGAAAAAATGTCCCTGGTTCTTCTTGTGTAACAAGCTCTGAAAATTCTTGTCGGACTTTCATAGTATAGAGCTAACCAAAGTATGCCATGAATAATAAGCCAAGTTACTTTCGCATCCGAGGCTATTTTATATAATCCTGCAGTTGTTTTCGCCTCATTCAAGTCACATGATGCGCACTCTTTGCCCGGTACCCACTGACTGATTCGCGCCACACAGGAGCCTTGCAGTTCGACCGCCAGGTCCTCCTATTCCCGCCCAGCAAATTGCGCTGCGGAGGAACGTACCTCCAAGTTTTACATGATTACAAGCCTACCTTCCCTATGCATGAATCGTTATTACAATTAAAGTTTTAACTTTTCCATCCCTTTACAGCAGATTACTATTGAAATTACATTCATAGATTAACTACAATTACATAAATTATCACAAATAATGAATAAAATTTTTATGTCGATGTTATAGTAAACAACATGATTATACAGAGGACACATTTAGTAAAAACAGACAATGAAGTTACATAAGATCATTAAAGGTAACACCGATAATAGTGTTACAAGAGCATGGAGAAATGCGAGATGATCTCCTCCAAATCCTGTTAACAAATGGCATTCTTAATAACAGCAAATACTTTTCCCTCTAATTTTTGCTCCACAGAATGATTCAAAAAACTTGTACCTTTATATCTGTAACGAAATAAAATAATAAGTGGGATATTCTAAAAAGCAGATGCAATAATAAATCAAAAGAAAGACAAAAGTATATTGTAGATAGTGCATCCTATCACAAATATAAGTTCTGAATCACCAGAATTATTGAACTACACCAGAATACAGACCAATGATAATCAAGAACGGTCACAGCAGTGTAGGCGTGTTAATCATGCCCAACGAGGCCACAGCTGTATATGCTATCGCGTTTTGAAACCACAGCAGCACCTAATCAGTCAGCTGGAAATATGAGAACTATCTCATCTTTTACGAATACATTATGTGCCAGCAACTGAGTAGGTTGTAAAAATGTTCCACGTAAACCTAAAAAAAAATTGAGATCAGCTTGTTGAATGGTCTACACACATGTAATAGTATAACGCATTATGTCAACTGGCTGTCCAGTAAGTTGAGTATGAAACTTGTCTCTCTATGATGAGATTTGAACGTATCCAAAGAATGGAAGCACTAATGGTAAAGGGATATTTTGTCCCACGGAAGGACGTGATGGACATGCCAAGTGAATTGAACTGACACATAATTTCCTTTACGTTTTGTAGATTTGCTTATACACAGACGCAAACTACTTCGGGAAACCAATTTAGGAAGTTAGTGGAATGAAACCTACGTGATGAAATTAACAGTGTGCTACAACCCCCAACATCTGGCTCCCATTGAATCTGAGACTACAAGGTAAGGATAATTAGATAATCACCGAGGTGTTTCAGCAAATACTTCCCCCACGTCCAATACATGAAAAAAAGAGAAAATCCTAAAACTGCTAAAGTGTTAAGTACCGTCTGCCATATGCTGTTCTGTGGTTTTCTGAGTGTAAAAGCAGCTGGCGACAATTTTTTGCAGTTTTTCTTCAGAAGAGAACGGTTCCCTTCCGTTGCAATTTGTTCGATTACTTTCCTTTTCCGTTCAATAAACACGTTATGTCGTGATCTTCGAACTCGAGCTACACCACTGAAAAGGAGATAAAGACAATAAATATTGTAAACAATAGATGTTTGGACTAACTCATTATTCCACAGACCTGAAAGGAATTAGTCCTCAAGGATGTGGAATAAGACCAGTATGAAAGGCCTCTGAATATCCGACTGTAACGAGACTTTCTGAACAAATTACAGGTAACCCTCTTTCATATCGCGACCAAGTGCTCCCCTCTGAGATAGCCTCTTGATCACAAGCAGTCTCTCCGTTTCATTTTATACAGACTTCGTATGTCAACGAAAGTAAGACACACGTGTTTATGTGACGTCGTTATCAACAATGAGCTGGGGCACAAAACCAACGGAGCCGTTGCGTAGCACCAGTCTCATTGACAAACCTTCCAAAGAAAGAGTCGATTTCGAAGTGCGCTTTCTATGAAGTCTATTTCGCATCCTTCGGGCTGTGAGAAGAAGCGAAGAGGTAGGTGACCGTCGAATTTTTCATTGTGTTGTAGTTGCAGCCTGCGGATCACATATAAGTAGATGAATTTGTCACGTGTGACTTCAGCTTATACGCTCGCCGAGTAATGGTAGACTGACGTAAACAAAGAGCAGCAGAATGTCATTTTGATGCATAATTGTAGTCTCTATTTTTCGTCCTCTCGGTCATGGAAGCATTTGTCTGAATCAATATTGGATTCACTTACGCGAACCTAAGCTAGCTTTTCGCAAACCTCATGATATTTTTGTAAGTTATAGCTAGAAAACTGTGCGGTTTGTTGAATGTTACCTTCAGAAGATAGTTTCAGTATCATACTAAGACCAGACATCCAGACATTTAGCAAGTAATTTCCAAAAACATCCTTCACAAAATAATGTTGATTTCAGTTTTTCCAAGAATACAAAACTATAGTTACTACTTGCTTATTACAACCGTCACAAACGCACCATCTCAAGTTTTAGTGTTTAAAGTTTGAATGAAGGCTATAAACGAACTGGTTAGAGAAAAGTCGACGTCTTCCGCACACTTATAGGAAAGTAATTAATCCGTTTCCAAATTTGCGTGTCTGCTTTAGTGGACGTTCTGGTCAGCAATTTCACCTTTCAAAGTGGCTTCACCACTTCTACAAATTCCATTATTGTCAACAACTGTATCCCTGAAACCAGTTATTCTTGCTCTTAATGATCAGTCGGTATGATATGATGTGAAATGTAGCATGAGACCTAACTATTGGTTTAAGCCAATCAGCCTCGTCAGCCTGATAGTCTTAAGATAATTATTTTCACTTTATCAAACACTGTACCTGAAAGACTGCTTGATTTACATTCCCAGATGTTTTCGAGGATCAAGTCGCGTTCAGCTAGTCACCTGCCAGCCAGGGGAAACCCAGGCTGGTCGATGAGCCGCCAACACCTGCGCCGCCTTCGGCCACCTCGACCAGAGCCGATAGAGAAGAAGGCGGAATCTTATCACTGACACCGGAGAGGCTGTTGAGGATAAACCAAAAGTTCAGCCAATTCAAGTAAGCAGTAAAGCCTCCTGCACTACTAGACAATAATTACTGCAGTGTGTTGCACGAACGATCTTAAACGAATTCTAGTAACATGCAGATATATTTATTGAAATAAAATTTTCTTCTCACAGTTTGGTCCAAGACCGAGAATTGTGCATTTTGATTTGTCTGGTGATGAAGAGGAGGTGGAGGAAGTCTCTGGTTCTTATTACCCTCCCGGAGTACCAGTTCCGCCCAGTCGGCTGCAGATCTTTGCCAACAGATCACGCAGACGCAATATCGTTCTGGAGCCACCATCGTTGGAAGTGCAGTCTGCTGTGGCACAACTAAGAGCTGAGATAAAAGCAATGGTATGTTACCCATGTACCTGTTACAAGTACAACATTACCTTAGAGACACAAACGTAGATTTGTCTCCAGTTTTTTATGTGAGATTCTTTTAAATAAATGTCGTACTAAGAATAGTGCGGATTAGTGACAGTTGATAAATCTGACTTACGGTTTACTGACTGTTCATGGAGTTGATGAAATTGTTAATGTGTAACCACGTAATATTTCTCTTGTTTCCGTAGTCATAACAAGTCCTAGTCTATTAACAGGATCCAATATTAGAAATTGTTCATTTAGTCCTGGTCGAACAAACAGAATAATTAAATATAAATATTTTTGTCATTCGCAGGAGAACCTGCCGCCTACTACATGGATCGGGCTTTTAGTGGAGAGCCTTGTCGACATGTATAGAAACAAGAGGGATTACCGCCGGAACCATGGACTGGCAGACAGACCTGGGTTCTTCACTCGAATGAGGAGAGGCCTCGCCCCTGTTCGTGAGGCAGTGAGAAGATTTCTGCATCTTAAGAAGAATACAGGGAAGAGACAGCTCCCCACATGCATAGACTCAACTCTGCGTCATGACTTTCTTCATTGTGAGCACCCTGACTCCAATTACCTGCCCGTTATTCCATTAACACCAAAGCTTCTTGCAACCTCGCTGTGAGCGGACTGTCGCAAGCCAGCCTGGTTTGGTTTCAATAAAACACCTTAAAAACTATCACAATATTTTATTGTAAATTTAGTGGAAAAAATATTTCTACGCAAAATAAGTTATATCACTGAGGACAAGTACGGACGTAAGACATGGCCCACTATTTCCAGAGTGCCTTTACTCTTCTCACGTAGGAAGCTATGACTTAATCTACTTGAAACGAGTTACTTAAAATTGAACTGGCATTAGCCTCGATGAATTGGAACAGCTAGCACTGCGGTCAGCCTCACTAAGTTTAAGAATATTGTGGACGAGAGGATTATGATCGAACATGCCAAATCAGGCAAGGGTTGTCTACTCGGTTCCGTCCACTTTTCTGTAATGGACAATCCAAGCGCTTTGGAAATAGATGAACCAATGGAAAAGTGTATCACAAGGCAATAGTAATTACTCTACGTAGGTACTGCTGCCAGGCAATAGCCATGTGGTGCGGGAGGGGGGAGGGGGGGCATATGCGATTTAATACGGAACCCGCTGCGTAGCGAGGTGATAATGCCTACTGTTCCATGCCAAATGTGGCACTTAGAAATGTGACTTGTGATGCACGCCGTCTGGCGAACGAAGCTGTTAAGGTGTATTGGTAATTGTGTGTACTCATAAACTTCTAGACCACAAACTTTCACCCTTGAGAACTGTAAGTACTCATAAACTTCTAGACTACAAACTTTCGCCCTTGAGGATATTATCACATACAGCACTGAGAGTGCTCCTTGCAACAATGCTAAGTGTTTGTCACTTTCAGGTGAGACAACCACACTCATTGCATTATTCTGTTCAACAGACTAAAAACTTCATCATTAGTCCAGTAGGTTGGGACATGCTGAAATGCATTTGACAGACGTATCGTCACCTACGTAGTCGCCTTACATGCAGTATATGATCCTAGTGATAGTTTACTTACATGATTAATTCCCAGAAATGTTTCATGCTACCGGATCACTGTTCGTGAATCCCAGTAATTTCCAGTAATTACACTAAAGATAAGTATTTCCGGGGGACAAATCTGCAAAATACCAATACACAATGCAGCAGCACTTAATAACCTTAATAAAATAAAATACTTGGAAGGACACAGAATGAAAATAAAAAAATACTACGACATTTTCAGCAGTACACAACAATCCTATTGAGGGGGTAAGACGTCAAGCGGGTCGATTAGGAGCAGGAGAGGCACCTCAAGAATTTCAGTTTCCACTGCCTATACATTTACAAATCTTTTACAAATAAATTCATAAAATTGTGGCAGAATGACTAGGAAGTATTGAAGATGCACTCTCATAGCAGTGGAAGTCCAAAAACATATCAAAATTATTTTTTTACATGTGAAATTTCATCATTTTTTCGCTTACTATTTGCTGCATTTGTTGCTATAAGTACACTTTTCTTCATAAGTAAGAGATTTTTCTACGAATTTTGCACGGATGCAAACAATAGGGATATCACACCGGGAAACAGAAAAACTGTAATTATTTCTACTGATGTAGTAATAGGAAAATAAGTCCCTCTGAAACTCAATGAAATTGAAAAAGTTCTCCTGAATGGGAAACTTTTAAACATCACATTACTGTAAGCAACACACTAGCAATGGAAGAGTAGCTGTCTTCACAAAATATGGTTTAAGGTTTCATTCGATTGAGGTGAGCCACAGCTGCACTAAACAGTTCTTTAGAGAGCTGTATGTTAGTAATAGTCTTGAAATCGTAGATTACAATAGTTCAGAGAGTGTAGATACTTGAACATGAAATGTTTACACTTCATCTAACTATCAGGGAGCATACATTTTAGACATTAAAAATAGGTGCGAAGTCATCATATGTGAAGTTTACAATATTTGTTTCATCTCTCGTAGAAGATATTGAGTGCACGTGGTGTAAACGCAAAACAGTGTCGGCTCATTCCCACTGCAACATTCCGAGCAACAGCAGAAGGACATACTGGTTGGTAATATGTTTCTAAATTCAACTGAATTTTCTATGAAATTTTTGTCAAGCCCACGATCAATTGATGATCTAACCAAATGACAACACGAATATTTTCGCAGCAGCCAGGTTTATTTTTCGATAATCTGTTTCTTTACTAGAACCCAGAGACTACCATAATGAAATCCGAGAGAACATTTGGCTATCATTTTGGATCAAAGTACCACATGCTATAAAGACAGGACTTTAGCTAAAATATAGGACTAGCACAGCAAAGAGTTAAGCATACACTACAAGTATTCTTTGAAGCCACTTCCCTATGTCTACAGAAAGGCAAAAATTTTGCACTATATACCGAAACACAAAATTTCAAGAAGAAAGCAAATGCCAGGATGATAATTACAGATTTGCTAAGCGGACCGAAATCCATAAAGGCAGCAAGCAACATTGCGCTAAATAGTATTAAATTCGAATAATTTAGCAATGACTTCCAAGATTTTCTCCCTATGAAAAAATACTAGGAGAAACTTTGGTCTGTGTAATTGGATCCATTAGATCTACAATCTACAAAAGCAAAGGTATCAGAGACCACAGTGCTATTTATTTCATTGAGAATCACTAATTCTTCTGGCCATAATTGTATTCCCGAGAATGGATTAAAATTAAATGCTTGCACCAGTAATCCACCTTGAGTTACCTTTGTAATTATCAATGACATGAATTATGTGATGTGTTAAAACATATAGTAGCAACAGTCGTTTATAAAAGTGGATATATGAAGTGGCATTTAGCTGTAGCCCCATAAACTGTCATTTCGTGTCCCCTAAATCTTTGGGACAGTAATTTATTTAGTAATAGAATAATGGTAACCTTTCCATCATTGGTTTTACAACAGCAGATTAGTTGGTCTGCTCGACAGACAAAGCGGTACAAAAACAGAAAATCACTCTGTTGGCAGTCTTTTATGGTATAGGTCAAGAAATTCTCCTAGGGAAATTAAAATGGTATAGCATTATGGGGATTCTTTTTACACGAACGAGCCATATCTAAACATGAGAAAAAAGAATGTCACTTTTCTATATTATACGGCAGGACAAGAACTACATTTGGATGCATGAGCATTAAATACGCTGCTTCACAGATTACAATGCTTCGATTTTACCGTTCATGACTCAAAGAAACCATTTAACAATAAGTTAGAGGACTTTTCAAAATTAAGAGGTTTTCTGATGACACAAGTGTCCTGATAAAAGTACAAAGACAAACATACCACTTGTATAATGACAAATGCTTTGAGTAGTTCCCAATAAAACGTTAAACCGTAATATTTCAGTTATATGTGACCTTTTTTATATGGCGCTAAATACGATCCTTTGTAAACTGATATAGGAACCAAAGTGTGCCAATTAAAAGCTTAGTTACATTCATTATATCTATGTAAGTAACGCAAATTCTAGTAGTAAGGTTTCACATAACAAGTTTTCATCACGAACTATGATGCCGGCCGTTGTTGCAGAGCGGTTCTACATGCTTCAGTCCGGAACCACGTGGCTGCTACGGTCGCAGGTTCGAATCCTGCCTCAGGCATGAATGTGTGTGATGTCCTTAGGTTAGGTAGGTTTAAGTAGTTCTAAGTTTTAAGGGACTGATGACCTCAGAAGTTAAGTCCCATAGTGCTCAGAGCCATTTGAACCATTTAACACAAATTCTACCATTAGTAGTGACCGTTTAGATAATAAGAGTGCATCACAAAGTATGAGACTGCCAGCTTCTATTAAATTACTGATATGACGATAATGTTATTCCTGTGAAATGATAGTTCTTTGACAGTGATCGTCCTTAATGGAAATATAGCTGACTAATTTTGTTTCCTGAAATACATCTCATGAATGGATGCAGTAGCAAGTTAAAACGGAATCGAACCCAGGCTTTATTAGCAATCAAGTAAACTGTAATTACGAATTAGGAAGCGGTCGCCAGCCTAATTAGGTTTCCTTTATGAACTATGCAAGTACTGAGCTCAACTTTGCCTAATTATGCTGGCGACCGCTTCCTTCTTCGTAATTACAGTTTACTTGATTGCTAATAGCGCCTGGGTTCCATTCCCTTTTATCTTGCTACTGCTCCCTTTCAGCAGAAGTATTTGAGGAAACAAAATTAGTCCGATATCTTTCCATTAAGTGCGAACATTATCAAAGAACTAGCCTTTCACAGGAATAACAGTATCGTCATATCAGTAATTTAATAGGGCCGGTAATGTCATACTTTGTCTAAATGGTTCAAATGGCTCTAAGCACTGTGGGATTTAACATCTGAGGCCATCAGTCCCCTAGACATTGAACTACTTAAACCTAACTAACCTAAGGACATCACACACACCCATGCCCGAGGCAGGATTCGAACCCGCGACTGTAGCAGCCGCGTGGTTCCGGACTGAAGCGTCTAGAACCGCTCGGTCACAACGGCCGGCGTCATACTTTGTGATGCACACTTGTTATCTGAAACCTTACTACTAATCGCAGAATTTGCGTTAACTACGTAGTTATAATGAAGGTAACTAAGCTTTTTATCGGCACGCTGTGGTAGCTATATCAGTTTACAAAGGATCATATTTAGCGCCATATAAAACAGGTCACATAAAACTGAAATATTACGGTTAAGCGTTATTCTGAACTACTTAAAACCTATGTCATTATCCAAGTGGTACGTTGGCCTTTGTACTTTTATGAGGACATTTGTGTCATCAGAAAACCTCTCAATTTTGAAATGTTCTCTAACTTATAGCTAAATGATTTATGTGAGTCAAGAACGGTAAAACTGAAACATTGTATCCTGTGAAGCAGCGTATTTAATGCTCGTGCATCCAAATTTTGTTCTAGTCCTGCCGTATAATATGAAAAGGTGACATTGTCTTTTCTGATGTTTACATATGGCTCGTTCCTGCAAACAGAATCCCCATATTGCTATACAACTTTAATTTTCCTAGTAGAATTTGTTGACATATACAATAAAAGGCTGCCAAAAGAGTGATTTTTCTAGTTTTTTACCACTTTATCTGTCGAGAAGACCAACTCATCTGCTGTTATAAAACCATTGAGGGAAAGGCTTGCAATATTCTATTATAAATTACCGTCCCAAAGATTTACGGAAAACGGAATGGCAGGTTATGGGGCTACAACTATATGTCACTTCCTTCTATCCACTTCTTTAAACGACTTTTGCTACTATATGTTTTAACACATCACATAATTCACGTCATTGACTAATTATAAAGGTAACTCAATATGGAGTACTGGTGCAAGCATATAATTTTCATCCATTCACAGAAATACAAATATGGCCACAAAAATTAGTGACTCTCAGTAATGTGAAGACCATTGTGGTCTCTGATATCTTTGCTTTTGTAGATTGTATATCTAATGGATCCAATTTCATAGACTTTAATGAAATTTGCCAATTTAAATTGGCAATTTTGCCAATTTAAATGGAATTTCATTAAAGAATAAAAGTAAATAATCAGTTACCTTTTTTAAATTTTTCTTTTAGTTAATTAATTTGCCTTTCTTTCCTTCTGTACGTACGAACGAACTTTGTTGTAGAACCTCCCATTTACGTGTGGTAATAAAAAATTCATTTACACGGAACTAAGTACATTTAAAATTACGTGAACTCATATTAACTGATTAAGAATATTTAGTTGAGAATTAAATCCTTTACATAATTCGGCCTCGGCACACATTTTCTAAATGCAGTGGGTTTTTTTTTATTTATTTACTGAATTCTTTCCCGGCGTTAGCTATGGAACACAAGACTGTCTCTATTAGCAGAAAACGGTTAAATATTGCCAAGCCGACGTTTAATTATCACTGATAAAACACACATCCCTATACATTTAAGTTATTTGAAAGAACCAAAATTGTTAAAATTCAACATTAACTATCCGCCTATGAATGCACAAATGGGAACTAATTTAAAATCCGTAAGTCTCAGGATCGCTGTACAAGAAGAACATTTTCTTAATTCACTGCTAATTTTTATCTGTTCCCGATTTACGGGTTTGGTTAATTTTTCTTAGCGGAACAATTTTTTAAATGTGCCGCCGCTGCAAATCGTTCGGTCGCGGCACAGCCCAGCAACACCGCTAAAAATGCTGAAAATTCTTTAAAGAAATATTATAGATGACATGGGCAAGCTAATTTACATTAATAATACACACTTTTGATAAATTATGATGTATTTATACCACAACAATAATTCAACTTACACTAGTTTGTAATATCTGCTCTAATGGCGGCTAAATCTCGATACAGACAAAAGAAGTCTACCCATTCATAAAACGCTTCGTCACAGCTTCCTATCGCTATCAGCTCTAAAGGAGGATGACCAAAGAATACATAGTACATTGTGCTTTTACACTACTGCTGACTATTAACATTTCTTTGTAATCTCACAACATTATTTTCCTCTGGCTGAATTTCACATCTCTGTTATCGCAGATATTGACACATTTCGCAATTACATTATGAATATAGAAATATTACCATCCTAAATACAGAGAGAATATTACTACAAAAAATATTAAAATAACAACAAATGTCTTTTACACAAAATTCAATAATATTTTTTGCTAAATAATTACAGTATATACAAATTGCTCAGAGCGGCGTATATGGTACAATTAAATTTTAGTTTATTAATAGTGTGAGTTTGCCAGGGAACGTTACATTGCCCCCTGGCAGCATTTGGCAAAGAGTTTCTATACTTTGACACAATGGTGTCAGTAACGTTCTTTACAATTCTGTATTTTTTTTATGGAATGGCTCTTTTAATTAGTCCCAGGGTTATATATGTTCATGGCTCCCCCATTTGGGCGAAGGCAGACAGGAAACCTGGGCAAAACTGTGCCGGAGCCCAGCCATCCCAGTTGGTTCATGATTAATCTTGTCTCTTTAACAGTCATTCCTTTGAATTGATTTGGCAGTTTGTCATCTACGGTTATATAATATCACAGTCACATACAGTTCAACGATATACTGCAAGGTCACTTGCCCTAAGATATATCACTTAGTTTTTTGAAATCATTTAGCACAGCATCACTTTTTATAATGTTCCCACTACCTACGTGTTACAAATCCATCTCCTACACTTGTTAGTGTTCTTTTTCTCTTATCAGTTCACAGGTATACATAATAAATGTTCAATGTTTATCAAAAATCGGAGTCATTGACATGTTATGCAGTTCGTGTAAATATTTTGGAAAATGTCAATAATGCTGTAGTTGGTGAGCGGTGCGGAGTAATTGTTGAGCGGCGCTCGGCGCGGCGCGTCGGCTCCGTGTAGGTCACCGCCCCCGCTGTTGACAGCTACGGCGCAGAGAGGCGTGTGGCTGTCTGGTCTGCTACGGGCTGCTGCGGCCGCTGCATGGCTGAGGTAGCCGGATGCGCGTTGTATATCAGCTCGCCCGTGTGACATCTTCTTGCAGTGCTCCAGCAAACATGCAACAAGTGCACAAACAGTGTACTATCCTTATGGGCATTTTTCCTGCTGTGGGAAAAAACGCACACAGTTATTGGCAGTTATTATTCAGTAGGGCTTCACTAGTCTGGTTTGCACAATGTTTCGTTGTCACAGTAACACGTTTTATGGGCACACAATATTTTTTCACCATGTCATGACTTGTCATTAGTCACACGCAAGTTTTCACCTTAGGACAAAATTTATCTCTGTAGTCAATGCGCTTTCCTAGCGTCCCTTGACACACAAAGAGTTATAGTTTGACACTAACTTGGTCCACCGTCCGTTATCGGCTCACTGTTCGTGTCGTGCTAGTTCCTTGTTCACTTGCACACACGGCGATGATACAGTTTCTTATTGTTTGTTCAAAACAACTTCGTGACGTATTGCTGCAGGTTTAACAGTCACTGTCTGTCTCTGCCACACAATACTGCACTTTTGTTTAAGTTTTTTTTGTATTTACAATGTCCGTTGTGCGATTTTTATAACAGCACATTCGTAACTTCTTTGTTCGCTCTTTACCAAGGTGTGTGATATTTGCGTACATGGTAACAAATATTAAAACTTCGTATTAGTTTGCCCAAAAATCATCTATATTTATGTTCGAGTAGATTTTATTTGCGCATTCCAGCCGGATTTAGGCATATTGTTCAATAACTCCTTTGAAATTATGTCTCACTTTACTTGCAAGGTCCTACGTAACTACAGTGTAGTCTGTGTAGGCTAAAATTGACTTGGACTGTATCAGGCTAGCTCTTTTTTACTGATTGAATCTGCACATGCTTCAATTGAAGCTTCTTTGTGCGTAACTTTGCGTTACTTAAATTTGGAATAAGTTTGCCTCCCATGGTGCCCTCGGGTCACTACTGGGTGCATTATTCTCTTTGATAACACTGGTTTGAGAATAAAGTTCTCAGGGTCTCATATTATTGATGTTATTCTGGGTTCGAATCTGTCAATCTGACAGCTACACATACATACATATATACATATATAATAGAAAAGATTGTACCAAGAAATATTTCAAGTTTGACACACATATAGAATATTATGCAGTACACAAACTAATCACTACTAAAATGTTGCTCCTGACTGATCTCTGTCACAATTTAACACTATAAATAATTGCACTAATCAGGTTATCCGTGCAGACATTTAGAGCATGTTTAAGCTAACACTAATTAAAAGAAGACATAACACAAATATTCATAAACAAAACAGAAAATCAATCATATTCTTATAGCTAAATACTTCTACACTAGTACATTATCTCTACAGATCACACATCATTAATGTTCATTCCTTTTCAAAATAATGGTGTACCTTTTTTACACATAACAATAAGGACTATTAGTCATTTACTGTAGGAATATTTTTACATCCTTACGCTGATACAGTCCCCGTACTCTCCCTGAGTGGGGATCTGCTAAGAGATAGCTACTATTTCCTTCTTGGACTAAGGAATGGAGTATGAGGCTCGACAGTAGGTTTTGTGAGGCTTCACCTCGATATTGTACTGATATCCCTTAACAATTCCTGTTCGTTCTGAAAATACATCTACATAATTAGATAATAACTGTACCAAATCCTGCTGTTGCATTGAGTTCAAATTTTCGGACTGTGATACTTTGTTCACAAGTGCGCCCACATTTGCTTTTAATTGATCACTTTGTACATCTGGATAATAGAGATTTTGTCCTAAACAATGATTGTCTAAATGTAGTATCCACTGATTCCTACATTTTATGTTAATAGCATTACAATTAGGCACAGATACCTCTTCAGATCTGAGCATGCACGATTCTATCCTCCTACCCGCGTTCATCAAACTTAATTTTCCCCGAGAAAGGTCGATTATTGCGTCCCTTTCTCTCAAAAAATCTACCCCCAAAATGCAGGCTACCTTTAAACCCTTTACTACCAGGAATGAGCACGCTATGGCTTCACCCCCTATATACATCTCTACCCGCACTTGGAGTTTAATTATTTGTCGCTGTGCACTGATGGCTCCAGAGACTTTACAATTGTTCACAGGAAAAGTCAGCATACGCTTTTCTTTCCCCAGTATTCTGAATAAGTCCATACTCACGACACTGACAGTAGCACCTGTATCTACGATTGCTGGCACATCAATATTGTTAATTTTGATCTCTATTATCGCTTGTACTTTGTCTTTGTGCTCCTTTATGCACGTGGATGGTTCAGTTATTAATTCATGTCCCATCTGTACCCCGTCATTATACCTAAGGATACAGATTCCCGATGTTTTGTTCTGTGTCGGGCTGCTCTCACTCCAAACCTCAGCCGACGATGGAGAGCGTATCTCGGCTGAATCTAGTTTGTTGGATTATTGCTGGTGGATGGGTGTGGCTGCTCTGTGTCACTGACCTCCACTATGTGTAAGTTGTGTTGCGTCGGCCGCCACGGTTGCGCAATTGGCGCATTTTGTGGTGGCGGTCGGTTATTGTCATATCTTTCACTGTTTTGCCGGTCCGGACTGGGCCTCTGGTTCTGTGGCCAAGTTCGGTTTGCATCGTTATAAGTATTACTGTTCCACGGTCCCCTGGCATTTTTCCATCTACTATTGCTTGGTGGGCCTGTTTCATATCGGTCATCTGACCTCCTTTTCCGGTCATTATTCACCGGCGGACTATTGCCGTTCCGGTTTCTACCTCTATTCCCGTTTTGTACATAATCTTGTCTCCTATTGTTACCTCCGCCGTTTCCATTATTTGGTGGAGGCGTGTTATTTCGACCATTTCTGTAACCGTTTCCGTTACTTCTAGCCTGTTCAGAGGCTGCCTTAACATCCTCCTGAATCAGGTCAATTGAGTCCAGAACAGACAAGAAATGTTCTATGTCGTTCTCCGGCACGTGTAGAAGTTTTTTCTTTTACGTGTATCGGCAAGTGTGATTTCAAAAGTCTGATCAAATCCCGGGATGAAATCTGCTCGTCCCAGTAACGGGTCTTATTAATGTACTTCTCAAAATATTTTCGCAAATTGCCTAATCGTGGAGAATACGGCTCTGGATTATATACCTCTTTCCGTAATCTCTCCTGAATACATGTTGACCAATATTTGGCCAAGAATGCCTTTTCAAATTGCTCATGTGTGTCGCAACTGTCAGCTGCTTCGGTTGCCCATAATGCAGCATCTCCTTGTATGTAAGACATAACGAACTGTATTTTCTGTGTATGACTCCAAACGCTAGGCAAAATGTTTCTAAATCCCTTGATAAACACTACAGGGTGAACAGATTTCTTCTCCGTTGTAAAGATCTGAAACTGTCGGTTTCTAATCAGGCTTTCTTCAATCACTATTTTGGAATGACATTTATTTGTTTCGCTAACATTGGTTGCCTGTTCTGTCTCGCAGTGGCAATTTTTTACTGCTGTATTTATGTGCCTATCACTGTTGGACCTGGCTGGCGTGACACACGCCTGTGCGTCGCCGTGCAGCAAGCTGGTTTCCAGCTCTGCAAGACGACGGTTGACACTCCGCTGCCACAGCGGAATGTCAGTGTGTACCGCCTTTTTTAGGTTCTGCACTTCCGCATTGGAGCCTACGTCTTTGGCTTCAATCGTGGCGTGCACCTTCTCATCTATTTTTTTTTAATAATTCGTTTTCAATTTTGTGCACTTGTTCGGACATTTTGTGCTCAATTACTTGACTTGTGTCAATTTCTAATTGTTCCATCCTGTTAGCCAGTACACTAATTTCACCCACGATACTGGCGTTAACCACCTGGATATTATCTACTCTGTCGCTCAGTTCTTGCACCACTTTGGGTATGGTTTCGTAGTTTTGTCTTAAACTAACAATCTCACTTTGCATGGTTTCCAAAGATTGCATTAACTGCAAGTCTCTCTCATTCAAGCGTTGATCACGCTCTGCTTGTTTAGCATCACGTTCTCTATCGCGTTCTGCTTGTTTAGCATCACGTTCTTTCTCGCGTTCTGCTTGTTTATGTACAAATTCAGCTTGGAAATTGAGCATGCGCTCCAACATAATCTTAATAATTGCGCTTCTGACACCTCACCACTCTCTGGTCCGTGTCTAGTGCTTGTGGGTGGCACAGTATTTCTACTATCAACTGAATCACTGGCTGGCAGTGGCAACATTTCTTGCCCTTCTGCCCCCAGATTCTCACATGGTACGTCCTGAATTACGCTACTAACATTACTTTGTGCCCCACTTTCTAACTCGGTATCACTGCTTGCTAACTGTTGTTCATTATCCATGCTGATATCTTTCTGATTACGCAATCTAACCATAGTCAACAAAAGAACAAAATCTGAACTAAATATCCTAACACTCAGGTTTCACTGACATAATCACACAAGAAATGGTCATTTGTTGAAACACACTTATTATATACCACAATGACTAACTACTCAAATGTCCTGTTATTTTAAAACAATTTACTAACAACAAGCACACCACTAATGATCCGAGAACACTGCACTGAGGCTACTTTACTACCCACAAGACAACTACACTGTAGCTTTACCTTTTGGTGATCTATCTTGGGTGCAGCTGCCCCCTGGTATTGTGGTAGGAAATTAATTTTTCGATATAATGAGCTCTCTTCTTCAGCTTGCCTCTGGGTATACAGTGGTCTCATGCAAAAAATCATGTACAGGTATTACCACACAATATTGGTTAGGCAATACATAAAATACATAAACAAAAATTATTGGTTGTTCTCCGACAAAGTTCGACTACAATAATTCCCTAGTTATCTCATGGGTATTTTGAGGCCACTGCATATTCGAGCCCCACGTTGGGCGCCAATTTAATGAAATTTGCCAATTTAAATTGGCAATTTTGCCAATTTAAATGGAATTTCATTAAAGAATAAAAGTAAATAATCAATTACCTTTTTTAAATTTTTTCTTTTAGTTAATTAATTTGCCTTTCTTTCTTTCTGTACGTACGAACGAACTTTGTTGTAGAACCTCCCATTTACGTGTGGTAATAAAAAATTCATTTACACGGAACTAAGTACATTTAAAATTACGTGAACTCATATTAACTGATTAAGAATATTTAGTTGAGAATTAAATCCTTTACATAATTCGGCCTCGGCACACATTTTCTAAATGCAGTGGGTTTTTTTTTATTTATTTACTGAATTCTTTCCCGGCGTTAGCTATGGAACACAAGACTGTCTCTATTAGCAGAACACGGTTAAATATTGCCAAGCCGACGTTTAATTATCACTGATAAAACACACATCCCTATACATTTAAGTTATTTGAAAGAACCAAAATTGTTAAAATTCAACATTAACTATCCGCCTATGAATGCACAAATGGGAACTAATTTAAAATCCGTAAGTCTCAGGATCGCTGTAAGAGAAGAACATTTTCTTAATTCACTGCTAATTTTTATCTGTTCCCGATTTACGGGTTTGGTTAATTTTTCTTAGCGGAACAATTTTTTAAATGTGCCGCCGCTGCAAATCGTTCGGTCGCGGCACAGCCCAGCAACACCGCTAAAAATGCTGAAAATTCTTTAAAGAAATATTATAGATGACATGGGCAAGCTAATTTACATTAATAATACACACTTTTGATAAATTATGATGTATTTATACCACAACAATAGTTCAACTTACACTAGTTTGTAATTTCTGCTCTAATGGCGGCTAAATCTCGATACAGACAAAAGAAGTCTACCCATTCATAAAACGCTTCGTCACAGCTTCCTATCGCTATCAGCTCTAAAGGAGGATGACCAAAGAATACATAGTACATTGTGCTTTTATACTACTGCTGACTATTAACATTTCTTTGTAATCTCACAACATTATTTTCCTCTGGCTGAATTTCACATCTCTGTTATCGCAGATATTGACACATTTCGCAATTACATTATGAATATAGAAATATTACCATCCTAAATACAGAGAGAATATTACTACAAAAAATATTAAAATAACAACAAATGTCTTTTACACAAAATTCAATAATATATTTTGCTAAATAATTACAGTATATACAAATTGCTCAGAGCGGCGTATATGGTACAATTAAATTTTAGTTTATTAATAGTGTGAGTTTGCCAGGAAACGTTACAAGACCAAAGTATCTCCTAGTATTTTTTCTTAGGGAGGAAATCTTATAAGTTAGTGCTAAATGATTTGTATTTAAGACTTATTACCGCAATGTTGCTTGTTGCCTTTAGGGGTTTCAGTGCGCCTTGCAACTATTTTGATTCAGAGCTATGTAATTATCCTGGCATTTGTTTCCTTCTTGGAATTTTGTGTTTTGGTATATAGTGAGTAAGTTTTGCCTTTCTGGAGATTTAGGGAAGTGTTTTCAAAGAATACTTGTAGTGTGCATGACCCTTTGTTCTACAAGTCCTATATTTTAGCTAAAGTTCTGTCTTTGTAGCATATGGTACTTTGATCCAGAATGGTAGCCAAATGCTCTCTCCGATTATTACAATGGTAGTCTCTGGGTTCTAGCAAAGGAAAAGATTATTGAAAAATAAACCTGACTGCTGCGAAAATATTCGTGTTGTCGTCTGGTTGGGTCACCAATTTATCGTGGGCTTGACAAAAATTTCACAGAAAATTCAGTTGAATTTAGAAACATATTATCAGCCATTATGTCCTTCTGCTGTTGCTCGGAATGTTGCAGTGGGAATGAATCGAAACTGTTTAGCGTTTACTCCAGTTGCACTCAATATCTTCAATGAGAAATGAAACAAATATTCAGATCTCCACATATGATGACTTCGCACATATTTTAATGTCTGATTTGTATACTCCGTAATAGTTAAATGAAGTGTAAAACATTTCATGTTCGAGTATCTACACTGTCTGAACTACTGTATTCTACGATGTCAAGGCTATTAGTAACATACAGCTCTCAAAAGAACTGTTTAGTGCACCAGTGGCTCACCTGTATCGAATGGTACCTTAAACCACATTTTGTGAAGACAGCCACTCTTCCATTGCTATTGTGTTGCTTACAGTATTGTGATGTTTAAAAGTTTCATTCAAGAGCACTTTTTAAATTTCAAAGAGATTCAGAATAGCTTATGATCATGTTACTACATCTGTGGAAATAATTAAGGTTTTTTTCTGTTTCCTGATAAGATACCAATACCTCATATTTCTTACTTAATGAGGGTAGGACGTCAAACAAGCCTACTTGGAGCAGGAGAAGCACCATAGGACATTTTAATTTCCACTTCTATACTTTTACAAATAAATTCATAAAACTTTGTCAGTATGACCAGGAAGGATTCAGGAATCACATTCATAGGAGTGGAAGTTCAAAAAATTAAAAAATAACCTTTTAATAATTTTTAATAGAATTGCTGTGCGCTGCTGGAAAGTCTTAATATTTTCTCTTATTTTCAGTCTCTTTCGGTCCAGGTATCGTATTTTAATAACGTGATTAAGTGCTGCTGGATTGTGTATTGGTATTTTGCAGATTTCTCTCTCGGAAATATTTATCTTTAATGTAATTACTGGAAATTACTGGGGGTGAAGAACAGTGATCCGGTCGCATGAAACATTTCTGGTAATTAATCATGTAAGTAAACTATCACTGGAATCATACACTGCATGTAACGCGAATACGTCGGTGACGATACGCCTGTCAAATGCATTTCGGTATGTCCCAACCTACTGAACTAATGGTAAAGCTTTTTATGTGCTGTACACAATAATGTAATAAGTGTGGTTGTATCACATGAATGTGTCAAGAGCTTCGCATTGTTGCATGGAGAATTCTCAGTGGTTTAATTGATATTATGCCCAAGGGTGAAAGTTTGAAGTCAAGAAGTTTATGTGTACCCACTATTCTGAAGGGCTAAAGGTATGTGTACCCACCATTACCAACACACCTTAGCAGTTTCATTCACCGAACAGCTATCCGTATTAATTCGCAAAGTCAGGGTGCACGTAGAGGACCATGTGTTACGCCCTTACTTGTCCTCTATGATATTACTTATTCTCCGTAGAAATATTTTTTTCAACTAAATCTACAATAAAATATTACAATAGTTTTTAAGGTGTTTTATTGAAACCAAACCAGACTGGCTTGCCACAGTCCGCTCACAGCGAGGTTTCAAGAAGCTGTAGAGTTAATGGAATAATTGGCTGGTAACTGGGGTCAGGGTGCTCACAATGAAGAAAGTAATCACGCAGAGTTGAGTCTATGCCTGTGGGCAGCTGTCTCTTCCCCGTATTCATCTTAAGATGCAGAAATCTTCTCACTGCCTCACGAACAGAGGCGAGGCCTCTCTTCATTCGACTGAAGAACCCAGGTCTCTCTGCCAGTCCATTGTTCCGGCCCTAATCCCTCTTGTTTCGATACATGACGACTAGGCTCTGTGACATTACAGACTTTATCACTGCGATTTTTAACATGTAAAAGTTTTTTTTTCTGTATTTGCGTCAGTATGTGCGAACTTCTAACATATACCAATGAATGTTGTAACCAGATATCTTTGCCGCGCTCCTGAAAAGCGCAGAATATCACGATAGCTATAAACTGTTATACGCAGCTATCGATCAGTAAAAAAAACCGATGCACCTATGTTTCAAAATAACAATTGCCAGTTTTTACTTCTTCAGGAAGCCGCGCCGCTCTCTAGCTGTTCTTCTGTGAATGTGTTGCGAGTCGGATGCAAAAGTATTGTGCTCCATACTGATATAATCATTTATTGTAAATTTAAGAGTTTAAGTGATTGAAAAATATATGTAGCCACAAACAAGCGAGAATGTGTATCATGAAAATTCGCTCCACCGCCACAATGGGTGGCCATGTTAATGTGAGTTTCCGTTTCATAATATAATACTTGAAGCATTGAAGTTTATTTAATTTCAAAGAAAATCTCTCAACTTTATTTTCATTAATTATACTTGTGATAATCTTTTCTGTTTAAAAGATTTATGCAGCTTATGATCCAGCGTGTGTTCTGTCGGAACAGGAGGCTGTCGTGACGACATCGTTATAGTATTTATTCCAAGTTCTTTCAGTTCCGTTTATATGTTCGTACAAATCCAATTAGTTGGTCCCTTAGGTTTCTTTCATGTAACTTCCGTCTGTATTCTCCGCGCGATCTTCCTCCGAAAAAAAAAATTTCTGTTCATTTTTTTTAGTAATTTTCGATATCGCGAAGGAGAAAAGACAGCCGCCTCCTGCTCCGAACGGAACACCACGACTTTTCTAACGTCGGAGAGTACCGCACGAATTTTCCGCTAAAAGGTAATAGAATTTCTTAAAGCTGGGTCAATTACACATGTTGCTGCTGTTCCCCCTTAAATCTGGTGTGATTAATAGTAATTTATTCTGTCACGGCAAAAAGAACCAATTTTATTTTTACCAAAGCAACAAAGCTTTCAATTAAATTACTAGAAAAAAAAAATCATACCAGATCTGGCGCCCGAACAGGGACATGACTAAAATATTGAAAGTGTCACGGTACTAATATATGATTGTCTTATTTCATGTATCGCTCTTTGGAACCCAATGCTGCATAAAATTACGGATGAGCAATAAATATACGCAATCTTGAAGGACGCGGTATTTACACAAATATCTTGGGATTTAATAAGACGCAGATTTGCAGTTTTGAAGACAACGCCGAGTGAGTACCAAATTTTCGTTTGCCATAGTTCTGTCTAAAGAGTAGCTCATTGACCTTCAAATTCGACCTCACTCTATCCTTTCTGTAGCTTAACGTAAAAAACCTTTTTTTTTTCTACGTAAATATTTGAACATTTTCTGTAACCTTTTGCTTGGCCTATTTGTTTTATACTGTAGTTAGTATTCTCGTGTAAGTTCAAGATGGATGCATTTCAGTCTTTTCTGTGTAACAGCGTTGGCAATCAATTGTTTCAACGGCGTTGACTCCATCTTGTCTTTTTGCTACAGACGTGTGTCAGTTATTACCCACGTAACATTAGACATTTGACGAACGCGCCGCGACTTTAACTTGCGCGGCAAGAATAATTGACAATCAGAATTTCAGTTGGCAGTACCCATTTTAAGTTGGCAATAGTTGAATTTCATTATGGCGGACGAACAATCGAGCGCGAACTCTGCAGACGAAAGCGACGGCACTGTTAACAAACATTACCGACTCCGCTCACACGGAACGACGGCCAGGACAGACGACAGACAAGAGGTAGCTAACGTGGACGACACTCAGCAGGAAACACCCACCTCCCCGATAACGGTATCAGTTGACATTGTCAAAATGTTACAGGAATTGATACTAGACAGACAGGAGAGGGAACAGCGCGAACGTGATCGCGAACAACGTGAGAAAGACAGAGACAAGTTTTTATCAGAGCTGAAAACGGATATGACAACACAGATTGACTCAGTTAGGAATGACGTAAATACCATAATTGATGCGAAAGTAGGTACCCTCACTACGCAAGTAGGCTCTCTCACAGCACAGATAGATTCGGTTAAGGGTGACGTCACGGCACAGATAGATTCGGTTAAGGGTGACGTCACGGCACAAATAGATTCGGTTAAGGGTGACGTCACGGAGCAAGTAACCACTTTGACAACCCAGATAAGCACTCTGAATAACAAAATTGATAACATTGGTCAGAATCTCACAACTCAAATCGAAGCGTGTCGCAAAGAAACCGATTCGGTAAAACTTGCGTATAAAACAGTTGCACGACAGGTAGACGAGTTAGCGACAGCGGTAGCCACTGTAGAATCAAAAGTAAGTGCAATGGCGAATGACATTTCGGACCGAACTATTGACGAAAGAGTTAACAGTAGTGTTGCTTCGCACACTAAAGCACTTACCGAACATTAGAAAGAATGGATTGATGTACAAGAGAAGCTATTTGAGGAAAAGGTTACACGTGACTTGAAAGATGTTGTTAAATCCGCAACCTTAGACATATTATCTGCACCCGGCAGTTCAGGAGACACTGTTTGTACTGAACTAGGCCAAATTAGACGAGTGTTTACCCGGGATTTGCCGGAATGGCGGAAGTAAGTAACAGATGAGATATCCGACCTGAAACAGCAAATTCAAACACTACAGTATGATAACCAGAGTGACGGGAAACACTCACTACCTTCTGAGCCAGATGAACATCAATACCAGACAACACAACAACACAACACACCACAGTACATTCCGCGACTGAAAAATGAATTTAACGATTCACACAACAACAACACTGAACAATTGACACTCACAACCCTCATGAAAGAGGAGAGTGTATTGAAACACAGAGTTTTTCAACCATTCCAACCGGAAAAGCGAAATATTCATCCAGTCGTTTTCCTAAAGAACTTTTCAGGGGTCTTTCCAGCTGCCTGGAATGACAAACAGAGAATACAATTCATTACCGGATATATACAAGGAGAAAGTGCTATATGGGGAACCGAGATGGTTGATAAGTGCAAAACATTTAGCGAGTTTGAGAAGAACTTTTTAAGCAAATTTTGGAGCGCAAGTGTTCAGCAACGCCTACGCAAAGAGGTCTACAACGCCGAACCTTTCCATTCGAACAGTGGCGGACTTCGCCGGTACTTTGAAAAGTACTTGAGAAAGATACAATATTGGGACACTCCCATAACAACAAAAGATGTTATTATGATTCTTAAGTCAAAACTACCCATTTCCATACGCGAAAAATTAGTGAACGTGTCAGAGGAAGATCGGGACGCATTTTTATCCGTCCTTGATTCGCTCGATCTTATACACGAAGACGCGCGTGCGAATGCTAACCGTAAGAACAACAACGCAGACACGTATTCGAATGGAAACGGTAGTAATGGAAATGGTTCACACGAAACACAATACAGAAACAAACAGTACAATAACCGCAATAGAGGCCGAAGCAATGGTTACCGTAATGGTAAACACAAAAACAAGCATTACGGCAACCAACGGTACAATCCAATATACAACACGCAACAACAGTATTACGGGAATGCCCCATACCAATCAAACAATAACGGTAGTAACTTCTACCAGAATTGGAACAAATACAAGGGTAAATGTTGCAACAATCAAAATTGCAGGTCAGCTACCTCCACCACAACCCTATAGGCAGCCACAACATCAGCAACAACAGCAATACACGCCTCAGCAACAACCATTCATGCAACAACAACAGTACACGCCACCACAACAGGACTTTAGATACAATAACAATAAACCAAGAAAACAATACAATCCACCGGTATATTTTACGCAGGCAAGTAATGTACCGATTTTTCAGCCTGGTAATCAAGTGCATTACCAACAAGGGTTTGATACAAATCAACAAACACAATGGGTTAAAAACCAGCGAGAATGGTCAAGTGATGTGACAGAAGAATCAAATCAGTCGCATCACAAGAAAGCGGAAAACTTAGGCAGGCATTGGTATCCTTAGCTGTACAGGCGAATCTACGCAAGAAGTCTTATGACAAGAAAGTATCTGAGGCTCTTACATATGATATTAATGAAAAGGTGCTTTTACGGAAACATTTTAAGCCATCGAAGTTGTTGAAAAGAAATCGGAAATGGAGGCTATTGTACGACGGACCATTTGTAGTAATTAGAAAACCACATACAGGATGTTATCTAATAGCGGATCCAGCATCTGGCAGAATTAAAGGATTGTATCACCACCAGGATCTCAAGAAGTATAACGAGGCAAAGTAACGAGCAAAGGAACATTAGCCTAAGGTTTAACCTGTCAAACACCTCGGTATTCAAACACACCAATACGAGTACTCACACTTTGGCGAAAAAACTATGGAGGTAATTGAAGATTTGATTTATTATGGCGTACGAAAAAGAAAGCACATTCCATTTGAGAGGACAGATTCTCAGTTAGTTAGGTGTAAGCAGTCCAAGATGGCTGTTGGCATTGAGGAATGCCGTTATTGGTGAAAGGAGATACGGAAGGAAGTAGCAGATTGCCACCTTCCAACTCCAATGAATATATATGTATGTGAAATATTAGGTTAAGCAATTTCTTTTTCAGCCCTCAAGATGGAATGTTAGTCTTTAAGTGTACAGAGTACAGCCTATTGCGTGTAAACTGTGCGTTATTGTAACACCGCCATGAACTATACATTTTGTTAGCGCGATCTTCAGAATTAAACAATTTGTGTAGCCAAGTGTTTGATCTGTCAAAAGCAGTAAATAACAGAGAGAGAGAGTATCACGTAGTATTTGATAGTTTTCAGGAGATTCAATCTCAGATTCAAAGTATCATCTACGAACAGTAAGCGTCATAAAGATTTAATAGCTAAGCAACAAAGCATTTCCTTTATTCTGTTTTACAACAGCTGTTAGGTCATGTAGTCGAGAGTGCCACTACATGGAAACATATACGTCGTATTGACAAGTCTGAAGTATTCCTGATGGTAAACGTTTCTTCTTTAAACATGTAAGATGCACTAAAGTAATTAGTTATTTCACAGCCAAGCCCGACAAGCGCCCAGAAGGAAGCGTGATAAACTAGAAAGCTGTCACCAGATATGACTCACATTATAATAATAAAACTAAGATCTGATATTAGATTAAAGAATAGCCACTTGAAGGCACACGTGACGCATGTCATGCATCTAAGGTCACAAAAAAAAATATCCTAGTGTAGTTGTGCTAGAATCTGTATATGTATATAGTATATTTATGTTCATATTTTGATCCTCTCCTCTTCCACTTCCCCATCCTATCCCATTAAAAAAAAAGTGAGGATTAGAATTTGACAGGCTCATCTGAGTGCTCTTTAGACGGTTGAAGTGGAAACGAAATTTGTGGGAGAGATCCGTTAGCGAAAGTTTTGTTCTAATCGCGTATCGCGAGTAGCAATGTTGAGAGATTATAATACATTCCGCGAGTAGTACTTGCAGCCAGTAACTTTATGAAGCATGAATCTTCCGGAGAGAAATGCATGAGTATGCTCGACCAGTAGAGACAGAATTTGTTCAATCTGTGCTCTACATAAACAGTGACACTAAATTTTGAAGAGAAACGAAATAACAAGCTGCTTAAAAGATTTGTTTAAAAAAAAATTTTTACCTTTGTAAAAGGGAGAGAGAATAACCGAAATAATCGTGCCTTGATGCACAAGTAGTGGTATTCAATACGCTAATCCGGCGTGGCGTGACTGAAAAGGTTAACAGAATTTTGTGACTGTAAGCAAACTTAAGAAATGTATGTATGTATGTAATTTATGGACATTGTTTAATCTTGTAATGTATTTACCTGTGAGTAACTTGAACTGTGAAATCACAATGTGAGATGGGAGATGTGAATTTGCAGACACTCTAAGACGATCTAAACAAAATGCGAGTGATAAAGTGTAGAAAATACGTGTGCAGTGACATGTGTACACGCAAGTGCAGGTAGTGACAGCGATCACAGCAAAACATTTTGCAAACTATATGTAAAACGTTGGTTTCACTGACCTGTGTGTAAGCAGCATGGCAGGTCGCAGGGACTGTCGTGTGAAATCCTCGAAACAGACGGTGGTATTTTCTACCCAAGTTTTCGATACGCCGATCGACGATGGAGAAAGGACACTAGACGCGTGTTTTCCGTGTGTTCTCATTTTAGCAGAGCGCGACTGACACACGTTAAACCTCATACGAGCATACACGAGCGCGTGTTGCACTGGACTAGCAACCGGCAACAGCTCGGAGCTGCTTGCAGTTGAACTCAACAATTAACATTTGAAACACAACCGACGCGCGCGCTGTGGAGGCGTGTCATTGACCTTAGAATGTTTTCCGTCTCACAACTACGCAAGAGACATTGCTAAAGCTATCACAGTGAAACTTAATTATGAACTTTATTTATTCTGTAAAAAGAGAAGTCTTAGCTTCAAATTAATTTCCATTTAATCAGTCACGTCGGATATTTTGCGATAGATAGTTAAATAAAGACAAGGCATTACTGAGCACTGAAACGTTAACTGGAGGGGAAGGTTATCAATCCTGTCCAGAATCCTATAAAACCTTTACCTGTAAGCACGAACCTAACACAGGTTTCTTTCTGTTTATTTGCATGTAAACGACATGACGCTTGATGCGAGACACTAGAGAGGCAACACGAGCGAACACAAAAAAAAGACGCTACCCAGGGTCGTGACCTCTCGGACGACGCCGCTCACCGAACGAGAATAGACGTTGCAGACTCCGGTTAAGTGAGCGCGTGACAAATAAAAGTGTACAGTGTAGTGTCAAGTGAAACGTCCTGATTAACAACGACATTCTAAAAGAATCTAATGAAACGGATAAAAAAAACATTACGAGACCAAACAGGTCACAGACAATTTTAGAGGACTGTTTAAGTAATTATTTCAATGTATCTGTGTATGTTTGTCTACTGACATGTTTTGTTTTCTATATAGAGTATTATTCACTTATCTTTGTGTGTGTTAGACTTAAGATTGTTTTTTGTCATATTTTGTTTCACAGTAACAGCAATTAAGATGACAGTGCAAGGACACCTTACAATGAACTGAGAGAAGTGCCAAAGTGCACAAAAGACACTGAAAGACATTTGTTTTCATAACTGTACTGGAAGCATAAAATAACTAGATGACAAACTCATTCCAATTTTATGTTAGAACTAAAGTAAACAGATGATAAAAAACAGTAATGTCTTGAAACTACATGTGAGTCCTGATGATCCTTCCGGAATCATCATGCCTCACATGGGAGGCATTGTGACATTACACTCTTTATCACTGCGATTTTTAACATGTAAAAGTTTTTTTTTTCTGTATTTGCGTCAGTATGTGCGAACTTCTAACATATACCAATGAATGTTGTAACCAGATATCTTTGCCGCGCTCCTGAAAAGCGCAGAATATCACGATAGCTATAAACTGTTATACGCTGCTATCGATCAGTAAAAAAAAAACCGATGCACCTATGTTTCAAAATAACAATTGCCAGTTTTTACTTCTTCAGGGAGCCGCGCCGCTCTCTAGCTGTTCTTCTGTGAATGTGTTGCGAGTCGGATGCAAAAGTATTGTGCTCCATACTGATATAATCATTTATTGTAAATTTAAGAGTTTAAGTGATTGAAAAATATATGTAGCCACAAACAAGCGAGAATGTGTATCATGAAAATTCGCTCCACCGCCACAATGGGTGGCCATGTTAATGTAAGTTTCCGTTTCATAATATAATACTTGAAGCCTTGAAGTTCATTTAATTTCAAAGAAAATCTCTCAACTTTATTTTCATTAATTATACTTGTGATAATCTTTTCTGTTTAAAAGATTTATGCAGCTTATGATCCAGCGTGTGTTCTGTCGGAACAGGAGGCTGTCGTGACGACATCGTTATAGTATTTATTCCAAGTTCTTTCAGTTCCGTTTATATGTTCGTACAAATCCAATTAGTTGGTCCCTTAGGTTTCTTTCATGTAACTTCCGTCTGTTTTCTCCGCGCGATCTTCCTCCGAAAAAAAAATTTCTGTTCATTTTTTTTAGTAATTTTCGATATCGCGAAGGAGAAAAGACAGCCGCCTCCTGCTCCGAACGGAACACCACGACTTTTCTAACGTCGGAGAGTACCGTACGAATTTTCCGCTAAAAGGTAATAGAATTTCTTAAAGCTGGGTCAATTACACATGTTGCTGCTGTTCTCCGACAAATCTGGTGTTATTAATAGTAATTTATTCTGTCACGGCAAAAAGAACCAATTTTATTTTTACCAAAGCAACAAAGCTTTCAATTAAATTACTAGAAAAAAAAAATCATACCAGAGCTCTCCAGTAAAAGCCCGATCCATGTTGTAGGCCGCGGGTTCTTCTGCGAATGACCAAAATATTTATATTTAATTATTCTGTTTGTTCGACCAGGACTAAATAAACAATTTCTAATATTGGATCCTGTTAATAGACTAGGTCTTGTTATGACTACGGAACAAGAGAAATATTACGTGGTTACAGATTAACAATTTCATGAACTCCATGAACAGTCAGTAATACTTAATTCAGACATATCAACTGTCACTAATCCGCACTGTTCCTGGTACAACATTTATTAAAAGAATCTCACATAAAAAACTGGAGAGAAAGCTACGTTTGTGTCTCTAAGATAATGTTGTACTTGTAACAGCTACATGGGTAACATACCATTGCTTTTATCTCAGCTCTTAGTTGTGCCACTGCAGACTGCACTTCCAACGATGGTGGCTCCAGAACGATATTGCGTCTGCGTGGTCTGTTGGCAAAGATCTGCAGCCGACTGGGTGGAACTGGTACTGTGGGAGGATAATAAGAACCAGAGACTTCCTCCACCTCCTCTTCATCATCAGACAAATCAAAATGCACAATTCTCGGTCTTGGACCAAACTGTGAAGAGAAATTTTTATTTCAATAAATATATCTGCATGTTACTGGAATTCATTTAAGTTCGTTCTTGCAGCACACTACTGTAATTATAGTCTAGTGGTGCAGGAGGCTTTGCTGCTTACATGAATTGGCTGAACTTTTGGTTTATCCTCAACGGCCTCTCCGCTGTCTGTGGTGGACACACCGTCTTCCTCTCGTTCGGCTCTGTTCGAGGTGGCCGAAGGCGACGCAGAGGCGCAGGTGTTGGCGGCTCATCGACCAGCCTGGGTTTCCCCTGGCTGGCAGGTGACGAACTGAACCGCGACGTCATCTGCGAAAACATCTGGGAATATGAATCAAGCAGTCTTTCAAGTGCAGTGTTTTATAAGGTGAAAATAATTATGTTAAGACTATCAGACTGACGAGACTAACTGGCTTAAACCAATAATTAAGTCTCATACCACATTTCGCATCATATCATACTGAGTGATCATTAATAGCATTACTGGTTTCAGGGAAAAAGTTGTTAAAAACAATGGAATTTACAGATATGGCGAAACCATTTCGAAAGGTGAAAGAAACTTAATAGTCACTGTATGTTTAACTATATTTCCTAACGTCGTGCTATCAATTTTCACCATGTAAATTTCCCAAAATTGTGAACAGTCTCGAGGAATTCGCTATTATAAGAATAATGACAATCACTTTTTCACTTAATGAAAATATTTCAACCACAATATTTCATTGTATATATGCAAACAATTTACATAGGTAAACCTATTAACACGAAAGTCGACCTTCCTCGGTCTATTCAGTTACTTGTAGTAATAGTTCAGACCACTTTTTTGTTCTATGAGCAGCGCAATACAGTTCCTCAACAAAAAGGTAGAATGCAAAACTGGATATGTCAAGGGATGAATATCTCACCTGATATTAGTAAAACAAAGATGAAGGTAATCGTTTCTGTTATTCAACAATATCTGTCACTCAATATACATGTCACTTCGTATTGCTTCTTATAGTGACACGTCCTCTACAAATGCAGTACTTCACATAAGACTACTTCAGTGAGAAAATCAGTACCTAATCATTATAGTAAGACTCATCAAATAAAGTGTTCATGAATAGCCATTACTAAAATGATATTTAGTCTTTGTGTTCATTGTTGGCACTGTCGCATCTCACATTAACATGACATATATTTTTGTGGTTTAAGTTTCGATTTCGTTATTCAGAGCCAGTCAAGCTAATCTGAGTTGCAATCCCTCTTCCGACTACTAGTCCCAAGAACAAACTGTGAATGTACTCTTGTTTTAAAAAGTTCAAATCATTTCATTTGCTTGTTCCTTGCTCTATATTCCATAGCGTCACAGTGTTGGATTTTAAAATAAATTTACATAATGTTATTCGTATCTGATATTTTATATTTTGTTGTTCTCACCCTTTTCCTTGATGCAGTCCTTGATACTATGCCATACTCGCATCTACGTCTTGTCGAATCTGCTTCCTAGATAGCAAAATTGGACCACTTCACTAAAAATCCGTACTTCTAGTTTAAACATTTAGAAGCCGAGAAAATCCATCTGCTACATAAATCATTGGCATATTTTTCTCTTTGTTCCTGTTCTTAATATAACCACCATCTAGAAAACCTTCAATTTCGTTCATCGTTTGCTTCCAAGGTACTTTTACTGACTACTGGATTTTTCTTTTTGGGACATATCACTTCGACTGCTCTATAGTCCGTTGCTTCCCTCAGTGTACCAGAAAAACACAACGTAAATATCGATAGCGACAATGAAACATCTCTGCCTTCCAATTTTGTCTCTTCTGAATAACTGCATCAATCTGTACCGCATAAACAGAATGGATTATTTTCTAACCCCATATACTTCTTATGACACTCCCTACAAACAGAAAACTCCATTCAGGATTATTCAAAATCTTCTAGAAACCTACGAACTGAAAGGACACAAAATGTCATTTTCTAACTTGAACTTGTGCAAAAACGATATCCCGACGGAGTTACCGTCCGGCATACACAACATATATATAGTATGTCGTACTTTGTGTACACTCGGCAATGAGACCTTGTGCAAAATCAGTAAAAGCTCTGTTACATTCTGATCGTACCACATTTCAACGTACTTTTGATGTCTGGCGATCAGGGTCTGCAGATATACTATAATACCATTTAGATATTAATTGGATTATGTTTATCGTAACGGATTGTTGTAGGATGAAACTTGCTAACGACAAGATAAGAAAATTGGTAACAGAACGTCCAGTAACAGAGACATGCACATTTGGAAACGGATTAATTACTTTGATATAACTGCGTGGAAGACGTGGTGTTTTCTCTGACCAGTTCGTTTATAGCCTTCATTCAAACGTTGAACACTGAAATTTGAGATGGTGCGTTTGTGACGGTTGTAATAAGTACGTCCTAGCTACAGTTTTATAGTCTACGAGAAACTGAAATCCATGTTATATTGTGAAGCATGTTTTAGGAAATCAAATGCTAAATGTCTGGACATCTGGTCCTAGTATGATACTGAAACTATCTTCTGAAAGTAACATTCAACAAACCGCGCGGTTTTCTAGCTATAACTTTCAAAAGTATGATGAGAATCATTTTTCACATTATCATGAGGTTTGCGAAAAGACAGCTTAGACCTGTGTAAGTGGATCAAATTTCATATCAGACAAATGCTTCCATGACCGAGAATACGAAAAGTATGGACTGCAATTATGCAAAAAATGAAATTCTGCTGCTCTTTGCTCATGTCATTCAACCATTACTCGGCGAGCGTGTAAGCTGAAGTCACACATGACAAATCCATCTACTTATCGCTGATCCGTGGACTGCAACTACAACACAATGAAAAATTCGACCTTCACCTACCTCTTCGCTTCTTCTCAAAGCCCGAAGGATGCGAAATAGACTTCCTAGAAAGCGCACTTCGAAATCGACTCTTTCTTCGGAAGGTTTGTCAATGAGACTGGTGCTACGCAACGGCTCCGTTGATTTTGTGACCCAGCTCATTGTTGACAACGACGTCACAGGAACACGTGTGCCTTATTTTCGTTGACGTACGAAGTCTGTATAAATTGAAACGGAGAGACTGCTTGTCATCAGGAGACTATCTCAGAGGGAAGCACTCGGTCGCGATATGAAAGGGGGTTATCATTCGTTCAGGAAGTCTCGTTACAGTTGCATAATCAGAGGCCATTCATACTGGACTTATTCCACATACTTGAGAACTAATTCATTTCAGTTCTGTGGAATAATAAGTTAGTCTAAACATCTATTATTTAAAATATTTATTGTCTTTATCTCCTTTTCATTGGTGTAGCTCGTGTACGAAGACCACCACACAACGTGTTTATTGAACGAAAAACGAACCTAATCGAACAAATTGCAACGAAAATGAACTGTTCTCTGCTGAAGAAAAACTGAAAAAAATGGTCTCCAGCTGCATTTACACTCAGGAAACCACAGAACAACATATGGCAGAGGGTACTTAACACTTTAGCAGTTTTAGGATTTCTTCTCTTTTCTTGCGCGTACTGGACACGGGAGAAGTAATTAATGATACAACTAATTAACGTAAACTTGTAGTCTCAAATTTAATGGGAGCCATATGTTGGGGGATGTAGTACACTGCTAATTTCGTCATGAAAGTTTCATTCGACTAACTTCCTAAATTGGTTTCCCGAAGTAGTTTGCGTCTGTGTATAAGCAAATCTACAAATCGTAAAGGAAATTATGTGGCAGTTCAATTCATTTGGCATGTCCGTCACGTCCTTCCGTGGGACAAAATATCCCTTTACCGTTAGTGCTTCCATTCTTTGTATCCGTTCAAAGACTCTGTTATTGCTGTTTGGTAAGAATTTCCAGACAGTTGAGAAATGTGCTAGGATGGGTTCCACGAGTGTTTTGTATGCAATTTCCGTTGTAGAGACTCTGCTGTTTCTCAGTATCCTACTACTGATATTAGTGAATTCGCTACATGCAAACGATAATATTCGTTGTGAGATTATGACATAATTTCACGAATGATAACCAGAAGTGGCAGTTTTTAAACTGGTGCTTGTTTCAGCCGGTATTTGGACCCATAGTTATTTGGGTGTACAGGCATGCAGATAACCACAACCACTTCGTGAGTGATAACAACTGCAGTACTAATTTAAGGAAATTATTTCGTCTGTTTCACCTAAATTAAAGATTTCAGTAACTGTTTTTTTTATATATATTTCGACAGAATATCAGCACGATGAGGCGCACTACACCGAGCTGACGTGAGTGGAAACTAACGAAATACTGCATCAGAGCCAGTAGGCGCACGAATCGTTCTTGCACAAGAGCTCTGTTAATAATGTTGGCTCCAATGTTCATGTATTTAACTACTGTGGTTCAATAATGTTTAATATAAAATGGAAAATTTGTTGTAAGATTCGTAATTATCTGTAAATATACTATTTATAGTTTGTTATTAAAACTGGTGCGTATATCTGTCGTGAGAAAAGACTACATTCAGACTGTGCATTAATACTTCTTCTCCTTCCTGTGCGTTGACAACAACCTTTTTTGGGTGAAATGTGTGAATTACTAAGGGACCAAACTGCTGAGGTCGTCGGTACATAGACTTAAACAATACTTAAACTAACTTATACTCAGAACAACAAACACACCCACGCCATCGTCAAAGTCACAAATAAGTTGTGCAGCCCAGAAAATTGTAGATTTGATACTAATCTCGGTCGTTATCAAACAGTTTCATATTTCAAGTCTTCTCACACTACACGCAAAACTACAGCTTGTTGAGCCATACTACCTTCCAAATACCGGGTAATCAAAAAGTCAGTATAAATTTGAAAACTGAATAAATCACGGAATAATGTAGATAATGTAGATAGAGAGGTACAAATTGACACACATGCTTGCAATCACATGGGGTTTTATTAGAACCAAAAAAATACAAAAGTTCAAAAAATGTCGGACAGATGGCGCTTCATCTGATCAGAATAGCAATCATTAGCGTAACAAAGTAAGACGAAGCAAAGATGAAGTTCTTTACAGGAAATGCTCAATATGTCCACCATCATTCCTCAACAATAGCTGTAGTCGAGGAATAATGTTGTCAACAGCACTGTAAAGCATGTCCGGAGTTATGGTGAGGCATTGGCGTCGGATGTTGTCTTTCAGCATCCCTAGAGATGTCGGTCGATCACGATACACATGCGACTTCAGGTAACCCCAAAGCCAATAATCGCACGGACTGAGGTCTGGGGACCTGGGAGGCCAAGCACGACGAAAGTGGCGGCTGAGCACACGATCATCACCAAACGACGCGCGCAAGAGATCTTTCACACGTCTAGCAATATGGGGTGGAGCCTGCATAAACATCGTACGTTCCAGCAGGTGTTTATCAGCCAGACTGGGGATGATGCGATTCTGTAACATATCGGCGTACCCCTCACCCGTCACGGTAGCAGTTACAAAACCAGAATCACACATTTCCTCGAAGAAAAAAAAAGACCCGATAGCGGTAGATACGGTAAATCCAACCCATACCGTGACTTTCTCGTTGTGCCATGGAGTTTCCACGACAGTTCTAGCATTTTCGGTAGCCCAAATTCTGCACTTGTGGGCGTTGACAGACCCTCGGAGCGTGAAATGAGCTTTGTCGGTCCACAACACGTTACTCAACCAATCGTCATCTTCCGCCATCTTTTGAAACGCTCACACCGCAAATGCCCTCCGCTTCACTCAATCGCCAGGTAACAGTTCATGATGCCAATGGATTTTGTACGGATAGCATCGGAGGGTACGCCTAAGTGCCAACCAAACAGTAGTGTATGGAATGCCGGTGCGGCGTGCGACTGCACGAGCGCTGACGTCCCCGTGCATAGACGAACCCGCTACAGTCTCCATTTCTTCCTGAACTGTCTCAGCAGCATTACGCCTTGTGCTAGGTCGCCCACTACGGGGTCTATCCTCTAAACAACCCGTGGCTTCGAACTTCGAAATCATTCTCGCCACAGCTGCATTTGTCAACGGACCTTTACCCCTTCGAATCCCCTTCCTATGGCGATAGGATCGTAATGCTGAACTAGCATATTTCCCATTCTGATAGTACAGCTTAACTAAAAGCGCCTTTTCAGGTAACGTCAACATGCTGCGCATGCTGGCGCATCTGATTCTCTCTCTCATTACAGCTCCTTTTATACACGATTATCATGCGCAATCACTGACATTTTGCTGTCCAGCGCCATCTGTCGGACATTTTGTGAACTTTGTTTTTTTTTTTTTTTTTTTTTTTTTTTGTTCTAATAAAACCCCATGTCAATCCAAGCATGTGTGTCAATTTTTACCTCTCTATCTACACTATTCCGTGGTTTATTAAGTTTTCAAATTTATACTGACTTTTTGATCACGGGTATTTTACACCAATAATCATACATGTAATGAGTTGGGTGTATACTAAATTTCAATGAAATTTCTCCCGTCTCTCTTAGGCTTAGCTTCTATGTCATCCCATATTCAGCGCCAGCTCTATGTTTTGTAGGTTGTTCTTACCTCACTGTTACGTTGATGGGCATGCAAACAAAAGCTCACAAAAAATTCATTGCAATGAAATTAATCGTATATTAGCGGATAGAAGACGGAACAACAATCACACGCTGAGGCGACAAATGTCATGGGATGCCTCCGAATACAGTGTAGTGCAGCAACATGACGTGGCTCGGATTCAACAAGTCGTTGGAAATCCTCTGCCAAAATGTTGAGTCATACTTCCTTCATAGCCGGCCATAATTGCGAAAGTGTTGCCGGTGGAGGTATGTGTACACGACGTGACCTCTCGATAATGTCCCATATCTGTTCGGCAGGATTCATGTCGGCCGATCTGGGCGGCCAAAGTTTTTGTTCGAACTGTTCAGAATGTTCTTCAGACCATTGCGAACTGTTGTATACTGGTGAAATGGTGCTTATCTGCTTGTCGTCCATAAAGATACCGTAGTCGTTTGAGAACATGAAGTCCATGATTGGCTGGAAATGATTCCCAAGTAGAAGAACAGAATAATTTCCTGTCAATGATCAGTTCAGTTGCACGAGACAACCCAGTCTACTCCATGTTAACGCAGCCGGCACCATAATGGAGCCACCATAAGCTTGCACGGTGCCAGATTGGAAAGTAGGCCCCACGGTTTTATGGGGTCTGCACCACACTCGAACCCTACCATCAGCTCTTACTAACCAAAAATCGGGACTTATCTAACCAGGCACGGTTTTCCAGCCGTCTTTGGTCCAACCGATATGGTCATGGGACCTGAAGATCCACTGCAAGCGGTGTCGTACTGTAAGCCAGGGCAGTCGCATCGGTCGCTGGGTGCTGTAGCTCATTAACGCCAAATTTCGTAGCACTATCCTAACGGATATGTTTGATGTACGTCCCACATTGATTTCTGTGTTCATCTCACGAAGTTTTGCTTGTCTGTTAGCATTGGCAATTATACGATAACGCCGCTGCTCTCGGTCGTTAAGTGAAGGCCTTCGGTCACTGCATTGTCCGTGGCGAGAGGTATTGCCAGAAATATGGTATTCTCGGCCCACTGTTGACACCGTGGGTCTTGGAATATTGAATTCCCTAACGATTTCTGAAATGAATTGTCAAACTCCTCTAGCTCCAACTGTCGTTCTGCGTTCAAAGTCTGGTAGTTCCCGTTGTGCGCCTATAATCACGTCGGGAACGTTTTCGCGTGAAGCACCTGAGTACGAAAACAGCTCTGCCATGCACTACCCCATCATACCTAGTATACGCGATACTACATCCATATTAACATGTGCATATCGCTATCGGTTAAACTTTTGAGAGTATGTACATTTCATTCAACATTAATTATGTAGGTCTGGTTCAAGAGCGATTCGATGGACTATTCACTCTGAGATACTATTTCATCAGTTTTTATCCACATCTATTTCATGTACTGCATCTTCCACTTGCAGTTTTTATCTTGATATTCTAAAGTAAAGAAGGATACATTATTTGGAACACTGAAAATAATTTCCAATAGTTCTCACATTTATGATTATCCGTTATGAAGAAGTTTATAATGGAATGTAGTCGAATTAAGTGTAAGGGAATTAGATTATGAATCGAGACACTTTAAGTAGTAGAAGAGTTTTCGTATTTTGGCAGCAAAATAACTGACGATAGCCGAAGCAAAGGGAATATAAAATACAGACTAGCAACCTAGCAATGGCAAGCAAGCTTCTCTGAAAAATAGAAATTTGTTAAAATCGGATATAATTTGAGTGTTAGGAAGTGTTTTCTGAAGGTATTTGTCTGTAGTGTAGCCTTGTATGGAGGTGAAACATAGACGGTAAACAGTTTAGTCAAAAGGAGAATAGACGCTTTCGATACGTGGTGCTACAGAACAATGTTCAATATTAGATGGGTCGATCACGTAACTAATGAAGAGGTACCGAACAGAATTTTGGAGACAAGAAATTTGTGGCACAACGTGACTGAAAGAAGGGATCGGTTGATAAGACATATTCTCAGACATTACGAATTCACCAATCTAGAAATGTACAAGTTAAGAAATGTGGAAGTTAAACGTTAAACAGAGGAAGAGAATAGAGACTTTTGAAACGTGTTGTTTTAAAGGAATGTTTCAGATAAGGCGCATAGATCGGATAATGAACATGTACTGCAGCGAATTAGCGAGAAAAGAATACGAGAAAGTAATGCTGAAGGGGGGTTTAGAATAAAACCGTACACCTCACAAGACGCAAGTTCGTAATATTCTATGAATACGATACCAGTGAGTCACAAGTGAACCAATCACCTTGTGAAAGCACTTAGAAGTAACACATTTTTCGGATTTGAACGGAATGGTCACACAAGCTCAATCGTAGATAAAGCAGACAGCAGACTTCATTTCAGTGGTAAGAAAATGGGAAAATGTAGTAAAACTACAAACGTGATTGCTTACAAAATATTTGTGAAACCCACAATGGAATATTATTCAAATTTGTGAGGCTCGTATGAGATAGAACTAACAAGGTCTATTGGTCACATACAAAGGAAAACACTCTCAGAATAACGAAACGGGCATGCTGAAAAATCAGTACTTGAAGCGGTTTCAGAACAGAAAGGAACTACCCCGCCGAGGCCTAATTAGAAATTTCGAAAATCAGGATTGAAGTATATGTATTCCACAGCTCCCTACACATCGATCACATAAAAGACGGGGTTGGCAAATACAGTTACACTCTGCACACCGCCATTTAAGCAAACAATTATCCGAACGCTTCACACCTGAATGGAACGGGATGGTAGTAAAATATTGAGGACCTTTCCCTAAGCACGTCTCAGCGGTATGGCTGTAGATTTTGGTTCATGGTCTGTATGGAAATTTTGGGAAGGACGACATTTTAGTGGAACTGGAGACGCACAGTGAATTCCTGTTTTGGAAATATGTTATTACCCAACAGAATCAATAATTTCAGAGGAAATATCCGAAGTCAGCATCGACCATCCCCGGCTTATAATATACTTGTTTGGTGCCTCAGTTCGTAGTGTATTTTATTTTTTAAGTTTAATAAACACAAAAGATACACATAAGAGAGGCTTTGGTCATCAATAATATATTCTCCCTCACTATTTACAACAGTCTGCCATCGCTGGGGTGTATTTTGGATTCCGCGACTATAGAAATCACGTGATTTGAGGCGAAGAACTCGTAATTTTCGGAGCGTATTTTCGTCCGGAAAGGAAGTTACTTGAAGATTGTTCCATAAAGAGCAAAAAGGTGAAAGTCTGAGGGCGCAAGATTAGGTGAATCAGGTGGGTGCTGAAAGACATCCCAGTCGAACTCCTGTACTGTGCTTTGTCACTCTAGCAGAATGTGGGCGTGTGTTATCGTGTAGTAGTATTACTTCAAGCTGTGTTCCTGGTCGTTGTTCTTGGACTGTGTCTGAAAGACGTACCAACTGTTGATAATAAATGGCGGCAGTCTTGGTTACACCTCGGGAAAGAAATTCGTAGTACAACCACAACATCGCTGTTCCACCAAATGCATAACATTAGCTTTTGTGGACGCGCACAGGTGTTTATAAAGCGAGTTTTTGCTTTGTTTAAGGTAAACCGTTCATTTCTTTTCCTTATGTTAGCATAAAAACACCATTTCTCATCAACAGTAACTATACACAATGGGAATGCTCGATGTTGTTCACGACCCAATCAAATATGGTCACCCACTGTTTGCTGTGATTTTGCCTTAGAGCATGCCGTAACTATACACCCTATTTTTCAACCTTCCCCATTGCATACAAAGTCGCACAGTCATTAATGTCAAAAAGGTATCCTCAAAATGAAGAAAAACTATTTTCTTGCCGTACTGTGTCTAATGGCATTATCCCCATACACGGTGCAGATGTTTCTGATTGCCTCTGCTGTTGTCGTCCCTCTACTGAAAAAAAAAAAAAAAGGAGAATGTGTCGGCAGGGTTTCGATTTCTCCACTTCGCATTCCATTTACTAGCGTTGACAGCTCCACCCAACATCTCCAAATAACAAAATAATATATACACTCAAATAGCAACAGTGAACCACAAATAATAAATAACTGCGTAGAAACCGAAATGCTAACATGGAAAACGAAAGGCGCTTCTAGGCGCTTCAGACTGGAACCGCGAGACCGCTATGGTCGCAGATTCGAACCCTGCCTCGAGCATGGATGTGTGTGATGTCCTTAGGTTAGTTAGCTTTAAGTAGTTCTAAGTGTGGTGTCACCGCCAGACACCACACGTGCTAGGTGGTAGCCTTTAAATCGGCCGCGGTCCGTTAGTATACGTCGGACCCGCGTGTCGCCACTGTCAGTGATTGCAGACCGAGCGCCGCCACACGGTATGTCTAGAGAGACGTCCTAGCACTCTCCCCAGTTGTACAGCAGACTTTGCTAGCGATGCTACACTGACAAATACGCTCTCATTTGCCGAGACGATAGTTAGCATAGCCTTCAGCTACGTCATTTGCTACGACCTAGCAAGGCACCATTACCAGTTTATATTGAGATTGTTATTCATGTATCAACAAGAGCGATGTTCTCCAGTTATGGATTAAAGTTAAGTATTCAAAGAGCTTCGTACTTTATTTATTAGACTCAACTCCTTTAATTGTTCCAGACCTCACGCCAGTCTGCGTGAGCTTAAACGCGTGCATTTCGGCCTCCTCTAGCAACACGGTGTTGGCTCTTCTGCCAACACATCACTAAGTTCTATGGGACTGATGACCTTAGATGTTAAACCCCATAGTGCTCAGAGCTATTTGAACCAAAATTTGGAAAACGAAAACGGAAGGGAAGTTTGCACCCACATAATACATACAGTGGGTCAGTTTCATCCCTGTGATTACCACATTGCCAATGACTGTGCCCGACAGTTAAGTATTTTCTATATAGAATTCTTTTTGCTTCTCATATTGTGGCTGTGTTCGTTCTGAAACTCTTCAGGAGCAGTTTGACGGCCGAGAGTAAAGGACACTTTTGGGGACTAACATTGCTTCCTCGCTGGCGAAGGACGTCCAGTAGTTCTACTTGTGAGCTGCTTATTGTGTATTTTCTGGGGTCGTAGACACGTAGCCAGTGACCTCATTCTCGACGCTGCGCTACGTAATGAAACTGGTGGCGCGTTGTGCATAATGGACGGCGTATTTTGGTGTTTGTGAGCGATAGGCGGGATTACCGCCCACGACCGTCGTTTGTCACCGAGAGGGCTGACGCTCATGCGCATGCGCAGAGCCGCCCCGGGCGAACTTGGGCTGCTCAAGACAAATGACTGGCGGCCGTGGTACAGTGGCTGCCGAAGCAGACCCTCGTAATTTGGGAACAAGCGATTGTGCAGCTCCTCACATCCGTTCTCTGTTAAGGGACAGCCTCGTTTCTCCGGCATGACGCGTTAGTAAATTTCCGTTTCGTGACTGCTGATTACTGTTGTTGCGCATTTTAGTGATACTAGGTTGGTACGTAAATTCGTAGCGTTCTTGTTTTGCATGTTGGTATTCCTGCTGCCATCGGTTTATCTATCGATTGTCATTTTTTATTTGTAGCTCATTGTTGTTATTTGAGTTTACATTTTGTCATTTGGTGATAGAGAATGAAGCTGTGGATGTAGAAAATGGAGAGCCAAGGGGAGAAATTGAAACATTTCCGACATTTTCGTCTATTTGAGTTCAGCGGGGGAGGGAGGGGAGGGGGTGCCAGCAGCGGAGGCAGTCAGTAACATTTATGACGTGTGTGGGGATAGTGCTAGTAGACAGAGAAAGATGAAAAAATGGTTTTCACATTTGAAGAGGTATCTGCTGACATTAGTGACCCTCTGCATTCAGGAAGAACTTCGAGGTTTGATGAAGATCGTTTAAACGTATTAATCCACAATGATCCATCTCCATGCACTCGAGAACTGGCACCTGTGTTGAACTGTGATGATTACACCGGCGTGCGACATTTGTATGCAATGGGGAATATTCAAAAGTTGGGTGTATGGGGACCGCATACCCTAAGCCAAAATCACGAAAATCAGTGGGTGGTAATATGTGTATCTCTTCTGGCTCAAGGTCAGTTGGCTCGTGAACAACTCGGACCACTCCTATTCTTTACTGTTAGCGGTGATAAGAAATGGTGTCTTCCTGCTGAAATGAAATGAAATGGAACTGTTCAGCCCAAACAAAGCAGCAGTTCTCCACACAAAGATCTGCGCACATCCACAGAAGGTAATCTTGTGCATCCTTTCGAACAGCGACGATGTGGTGCTCTACGAATTGCTTCCCTGAGGTTTAAACATCACTGCTGAAATTTGTTGTCAAAAACTGCGACGTCTTATAGAACAAAACCAAGAACAACGACCATAAAGAGTGCATGCAGTGATACTACTCCACGATAAAGCCCACCCGAATTCTGCTAGATTGACATAAAACGCTGTCACGAGATGCGCTGGGGAGTCATTCCGTACCCACCTTATTCATCTGATCTTGCGCCCTCGGATTTTCGTCTTTTCCGCTCTCTATTGAACAATCTCCAAGGACCTTCTTATACTAGTGAAAACGTGCTCTTCGCCTAAAAACCTTGTGGTTTCTACAGTCGTGGAATCGAATAGGTACCCCAGCCTTGGCAGAATGTTCTCAATAGTGAAGGGAAATATGTTATTGATGACTGAAGTTCTGTTAGGTGTATCTTTGGTGTTTATTATTAACTTATTCAAAAACGATACGAACTTATGCATCAGTCCAATAGTTACAGAAACTTTATTAACTTTCAGCTTGATTCAATCATTGGTAGACACACGTTTTAAAGAAACTCACTACTGTCTCCTGAATTTGAGAAACATGTTCACAAAGTGACTGCAGCTTAAGCAATGGCCCGATGAAAACAAAGAAGGGAAGAGTATGAGGTAATCTCGAGTAAGAATTCATTACAGAGAAAGCTGAGGCTCGGACAGGGGAAGAATCGAGAAATGTGGAAGTACTTTGGGCCAGTATTAATCAATGTAACTCTCCTAAACTTTGCAATAAGTGATTTACGGAAATCAAGTACAACGCTAATCTTGATGGCCGGATGACAATTTGAACCATGGTCCTCTGGAGAGCATTGTCAGGTCACTGCATCGCCCCACTCTGTAAGTTCATGAAGAGTCGCATCGTAACGTTAATTGCTGACAATGATGTGAAGATCTTTCTACTTAGCTGCTGGCTAACTTCCAACTCAGACGGCAAAGCGCATTAAAGTGTCCGCTTTCATGACGTGCAGGGGAGGGGTGTGGGTGGGGGAGGGGAGAGGCGGCGTGCCTGCCCTGGATCGAATGCTGATATGGTTATATGATTTCCCGGTCCCCTTAGCTTGTTTTTAGAAACCGCCTCAGTAAAAGCAGTGTCACATTTCACTGTGCAATGAACGTGAGGAAGTCAAATGGAATCGAGACGTTGAAGAAAACCTGGACAAATGTAACTAGGACTAGCGCTCCTGTCATTCTACACAACTTCATTCTGTATGCAAAGTGTTTGGAAACTGCCATTACATACAGCTAGGAGTTTTAGAGGCGAGGGAGTACGTGATATTTTTAATAGGAATCAATGTAGATCTGCAACAGGGTAGTCATAGTGGGGGGTGGTGTTGTCGTGTTGTCTGATGTTATTTGACGTCTGTCCTACCTCTCTGACCTGGTTCGAGCCTCGTTCACAGGTCTGTGAGTTTCAGAGCGACATGGTTGGGTACAGGTTTGCAGAGTACACCGACGTCATCTTTTTGTATAGCAAAGATCACGGTCGCCTTTATAAGGTCATTATGCACACATTCGACTCCACTGCATACCCTTTTCGCCACAATTACGCAATAGCTATGACAAAATGGTCCGTTCACCATCAGCTCCAAGGAAAGGGCCGCTCATCCTAATTGGAAGAGGCTTTACTGCAACATGTTGAAGCAAACCCAACAATCTATACAATACCAATTGCGCTTGCAATGGATGTTGGATCCAGCACCACCTGATATGTTGTGGATGACCAACAACTGTATCATACCACCTCTAACATTCACAGACACGTGAATCACGCTCGAACTAGGTTAGAGAGGTAGAATAGACATCGAAAGACATTACTCAATACTACAATTGTGCTATACTATACCGTCTGACTACTGTGCTGTTCTGTCTTGTACATAAGAATAATACTCACTAAGGACTGTCTTCCTACATCCAATGGACATCTAGCACACAAATAAGTGGAATTGGCATGATCATGTGCCATCATCATGGACTTTTAAGAGTTTAAAAGGAGGTGTGATATGCGCAGCAAGATGCGTTGGTTTCTTGTTATTGCTGGAGAATCTAGACAATATTGTTACGAAATATTGGTAATATGACTGGCATTGAAGATGTTACGCTCTCCAGCAGGGTGAATTTCAATGTGTTAACATCCTCTATAGAATCGCTTTTCGAAGAGTTTTCGCTGTTTGCGGGGCTGTAGCACTATCGAAAATTAGGTACAAGCTGTTGAAATCCAGACTTCGCACTTGGTAATATCCATGCACAGTCTCTATATGTATGTGTGTAGAGCTGTCAGCGGCAGATGGTTACGGTTCAAATGCATGACTTACTGTCTGTTTATAAATTACATTGCCAGGGATACGCAGTCTGTATGTCTGGGGAGGGAAACCTCTCACGTTCCAAGATGCTAAGTGCAGTCAGCACACTGTCAACTAACGAATACCTTATTACTAGGACAAACAATTACCCGAAATCTACAGTTTATAGATGTCCTGACATGGCTATTGGGATGTAAGAGAGCTGGAAGATGTAAACAAAGTAGCGAAGCTCATCTGGTAAGAAGTAAGAGCATATACATATAGGAAAGAAATTTCAAGGCAGCAGCAGAAATCAACTGTTACATATGTCAGTTCCCTGTTGCAGGTCCCTACACAGTAAAGTGGAAGGCACATGAACACGTAGAACTGTGCCAAACTATAAGTTTCCGTTACATGCATCACTACACCATTCTGGACACAAGCTCTTTGGTGTGTCATAGCAGTACATGGATTTCTTTGCAGTATACGAGTTTCCAGTCTGCACCTCTCGTTGAGTCTCACATAAGTATTAGGCGAGTATCACCATACATTTCATGAACTTCCTATCCAGAATGTATGCATGTAGGTAATTGGGAACAGGGAAATTCTTAGGAGATAAATTAGCATGAAATACGGGCAATTGAGGCAGGTAGGGGGTACGTGGACACTCAAGACAGAGAAAAGCGTAAAAATTATGCTCTGGCTGCATTCAGTTTTAGCTCTTCCCTGCCCCCTGCAAACACTGGTTTTCGTAACATATACGTCAACAAAGGCGACATAAGAATAACACAGATGCGCTATATTAAAGCAGGCAAAACATATGTACCCCAATCCATAAGTGTGTTCTAGACACACGCAGTTGAATACACATATTGCCAAATCACGGTTGGTTCTCACAAGCAATGTTATTCCTTACGCGTTAAGGAGAAGAATCAATGCATTTACCAGACTTAAGTCATTCCTTAGAGTGTTCTATAGGAGAGATGACCAATCCCACATATATCATCTTTAATTGTGTGTGGGCGATGTACTCGAGATATGTGTTGTTTGGACGAAATTGCTATCTTATCCTATGTGGTGTCCTGCCCACTTGTCTCTTATAGGGTGCCCAAAGGATGCCGCTTTCTCGGATAGCTTTACGACAGTTCAAGCAAATCACATTAATGGTTTTTATTACCATAAAGTAGATTCACAGTACTTAACTTTGGTTTACAATGTCACAAGCGACGGGCGACATGCAAATAATCAATGTCTTTCGCTATATACAGTGTCCAAGCAATTTATTCCACTCGGTCGTGAGTCACTGCTATCGTTAGTATCGCTGCTCTTCTAGGCCTCTCTGCTAATGGCTCTGCTAGTGCCTGTCTACTACTGTCCAGGTCTGCTAGTGCTGTCCGGCCGAGGATGGCAGGAGCTGCGCTCTTAATCTCTTTGGGTAGAGGCCGCTGCTGTTGTGGTGATTTCCTAGTCAGAGTGCTATTGGCTGATACCATCTCACAGCCCTCTCTGCTCTTGCGTTCTTCATCTTCCTGCCGGCGCTTGTCGATTTGCTGCAACATCCTACACACGAGCAAAACTACCTAACATCAGACCAGAACTTGTTTGTACAAGAGGAATGCTACAGTTCCTGTGATGAAGTTACTGTAAACAGCAGTAAGACTGTACTTCCTCTCTGGCTACTGATTGTGGTGGTTACCCCCTCGTAAGAAGTTGTTGCTTCTTCATGTGTATTTTCTTGCAGCAGGGCGTAGGTGACGCCTCAATGTATCAGCTATCGAAAATATTCATGTCACTCTTTCAATGTTCCATTTCGTAGTGAGATATCTCTGCATTGTAAAAAGAGATACTACTACTAATCATAAGCACCACTGACATGGGAAATGTGATTGAGGGTGAGTACGTTTCTGACTTAAAGAGACATGTAAAATCCATTAATTTCATAAGAGACAGGACAGCAGTCTCCTGACTTCATTCTAATTGGTTTATAAGCAGCTCGAGTGGAGCAAATACGCTGACAGTGCTTTCCTAGAACACCGGAATAGTGTAGAAGGAAGTAGTTTGTCACAATAGTGAGTGTAGTTTCATCGTTGAATTTTGTCACCACAGTGACAGGATAAGGAAATACGCGGGGTGGTTGTATGTTTGATGTTGGACAAATGTATCCTGCATTAGTGTATTAAGTGTGTTGCATTCCACACGACTTATACTTCAGAAATCATATGGGTTCAACAATACAGCATTCTTAGACGAAAAACTGTGTATCCATAGGAGTGTGTGTTTATACTCTGTGATCATTTCTCTCATGCCGGTGCTCCGTGATTCTAACTCCTGACAGTGGAATAATGTTTCAGAATTGATAGCATAGTTGATTTACGTGAAATGTTCCGAATTCCATCTGTCTGGAGCTCCAACATGTATAAACCACATGTTTCTTCTTAACTGTTCTGTTATATCAACGCAACACTCTCATTTCTACTATACACTCGCCAGCCACTGTGGCCGAGCACTTCTAGGCGCTTCAGTCCGGAACCGCTCTGCTGCTACGGTCGCTGGTTCGAATCCTGCCTTGGGCATGGACGTGTGTGATGTACTTAGGTTAGTTAGGTTTAAGTAGTTCTAAGTCTAGGGGACTGATGACCTCAGATGTTAAGTCCCATGTGCTTAGAGCCATTTGAACCGTTTGAATCTACTATACACTGATAAAAGATGCTACCCTCTTCAACATACACACAACTGAAGAGATCATGTGCATTTTGATAGGTGGCATGGGTAATACTGCTTTGGAACTCTCTTCACTGAGCAGCAATTATGGGTACAGCTCGGGCTGTTCCCTCAAAATACGTGGAATGTAGTGGGCGCAGGACCCTCATACTTTTGGTCAGCTGCAGATTAAATTGGCGACTGTGCAGCAGGGAGGATTTGTCAAGCACAATGTGGGAGGGATCTGTCAATCTCTGATTTTATCCTATGGCTCCTACTCTGTCACATCCATTTAAAGAGGGAAAGATGGTCAGTATAGGAGGCTGTCTGGTATACTTTGGCGTATATGACTGAATGGACATACTGCAACAACATTTACCTTCATTTACAGTCTAGTATATGGTACTTGGAAAGTAGTGGAGGGGTGATTTAGTGATGATACAGAAATTGGGAACCAATCTGCTGGTCATTGGTTGGTGCTGAAATTATGTCACAATTGGTAAAATTACTAGAATTGATTGCACTATCAACTGAGGTCAGTATTGCAGTACATCATCCCACATCAATGGTGTCTTTCCCATCCTATCTGTCCAAAAGTGCGCTGATTGCCACATAATGACTGACTGACACCACTTGGTTGAGATGGAGAGAGTCATGGGGAACAAAGGATATCAGCTACTTGCCGCTGTGGGGTATGGAATTAAATATAGAGGTCACCACCTAGAGAAAGTTGTTCGGAAGCATTCCTCACTGTTGCAGACTCGTCCTATTTCCATTTGCTGAAATGCCTTCTACATGTTCTTTCTTTCTTTCCTTTTTACGCCAGTGTGATAAGAGTTACTCTTTTTATTTCAACTATCTTGATCACATTGTGAACAGCACGTTCTGACCATGCTCAACACTCGAACAGTAATCATGTACATGGCAGAAAAATGAGGAAACACTGCTGTTCAAAATGGAACACCTAGACAGCTGCTACGCCATTACTGTGGAAGATCAGTAAATAAATGTCGTGTGACTAGGGCCTCCCGTCGGGTAGACTGTTTGTCGGGTGCAAGTCTTTCTATTTGACGCCACTTCGGCGACTTGTGCGTCGATGGGGACCAAATAATGATGATTAGGACAACACTACACCCAGTCCCTGAGCGGAGAAAATCTCCGACCCAGCCAGGAATCAAGCCCGGGCCCTTAGGATTGACACACTGTCGTGCTGACCACTCAGCTATCGGGGGCGGACCTCTGTGGAAGATGAGATTAACTGTATAAGACATCACCTTTGGATATCTATTGGACACGCTCTAAATTGCAGCAAACTCTTCCAGTTTCCATATGTTGCGATGTCATACACGTTCTTGACAGTGAGAAACATCGCTCTGTGTTTCATTTCTAACAACCTGTGTGTTCAGGAGCTGCATAGTTTACACCAAGCGATGTTCAGCTTTCTATGAGAGCCAATGGGTCGAAATGTGTTAATGTCAGTTTAGCACCCAACACAGAACCCAACATCATAGTAAAAAAGGAACTGTATGGGGGTGAACAAAGATGTACTCATACACTGCTTGGATATGTTACAGCTGAGAAAACAATGTATTAAACTGCTTATAAAACGACAAAACAGAAACTCTCTCTTGTGATTGATAACCTGTTGATATGGTCTTCCTCCAGTACAATCAACAAAACTATACACAGGTCTGTGCAAGTGACTTCAACTGCTGGCCAGCAGCTCCAATGGGGTTATATGTTTATACGTAATTTACTCTATGTCAACATGCATATGTTATTTGTTTTTTAATATATCAGAAGAGAGAGACATGGTAGATTCTTATAGGAGGTTCTATTACAAGTAGTGGTATAACTGGATGTAGATAGTTCTCTCAAAACTACACCAATTTTGCTGATAAAACTAATGGAAATCAGCTGTATCTCTTCTGATGGAATCACGACTCTTTTTATTATTATCTTCATGACTGTGTTTAAAAATAGTTGTTACCACAAATAACGTATACTTCGTAGTTTATAACCTCTAATTATAAAATAAACATCTCTTGCATTATAGTTTGCTGTGGAACTTAGAAATGATGATGTTATTTCAAAAATGTGTGTAGCTTGTGTGAAACAGGCTGTGATGATAAAAATTGCTTACAAAACTAGAATGCAAGAATGTGTTGCTACTGCAAAACATTGTCTGCTAGATGAAAGAAATGTCACATACAGGTTAGTAGAGGGGAGGTATGGAGCAAAAAATTTCAAATGTAAGCACACAGACAGTATTTGTACTTGACGTGTGGGAAGAGAGAGAGACACAGTAAAATCTTATTGGAAGTTGTATTACAAGACAAACTCTCACGATTTGTTTCGTAAACGCCAGTGTGATACAGCATTGCCTTGATAAAATGGGACCTGCCATACAGTACAAAACAGCCATGTCCTCTTGAATTATATGTAAAATGATTGTGTTTTTTTCCGACATGTGAGCAAATGGCGTGGAAATCTATATTCTGTGATGTTGTTTCACATGACTGAAATATTTTTAATACACACATGTGTGACAGTTTATTTACACGCACTGATTTGAATGCGAGAGACACTCTTAGGTCATATAATTTGTCCATCAAGCTGAGAGAAATTACTTAATACAGATGTTTTTTCTTTGAAGTTTAAATTCTCGCATTTTCTTTACCCTTATGGTTTCCACATAATGATGCAATTCTGCAGTGATCGGTAATTTTCACAGCAAAATAGTGGAAGTCTTTTTCCAGATTTTACACAGGGATATGCATGTATATACATAGGTATATAGTGTTTACACATGTATAGCCCTCAGCAGCATTGTCATCTGTAATAGCGGTGGCGCTGTAGTTTCTTTTTCACTTCATTGGATGTCATAAAATAATGAGATGTGCACTGTATCCTGTAGTGAACGTAAAAACTATACCAATGTTGGTCATAAAACTAAAAGAAAGTGGACTTCGCCTATTTTTGTGGAAAGAGGTCATTTATAATCATCGCTATTGTGTTTTTCTTTTTAATACACACTCGATTATAAGATATGCATTGACGTCAAACGCAATTCTTACAGTGAAGTGTTTCCACATTCAGAACGGAATGCACTTGAGCGGGTGGTGTGGGGATGGTCCAGAGTGTGTGAGGTCTCCGACGCACCTGTGCACTGACCAGGGGGCAGCATGTGGGGTGTGGTGGTATCGCTACATTTTAGACAAACAAAAAAAGTGCACTTGGGGTGGCCCTCATGTATCTAATATTGTTTAGCCGGTTTCACAACCTTTTGTGTTGGCAAAGGGCCGATCCTTGGACTGTCGCCTCAAGGTGGCCAGTGACCACAAGCTCGTCTGCCAAGGGGATAGTGGTAGGCCGCAAAGCAGGGTGCAGTGCATGGAAGCGGTAGCAGCTGGCCATTTGAAAAGACCTGTGGAGGGATGGAGGGAAGGAGGGAGGTGGAGTTATGAGGGAAGGGAGGAGCGCCTATGATTTCGCTAATTCCTGACTCTCCATCAAGGAGAATGTGCATTCAGCTGCCACCCTCTCTGCAATTTTTTGGGACAGCATCTTTCCCCAATACGTGTGCTGCATTATGATCCATTGATTACGAGTGATGGTTTTTTTCACAATTTCTATGTGTAATTGGAACAGTGAAGCATTTCCCATCTGTCGTGGTAGCATGTATTGGCTTCGATTACCTGAGCCTCCAGCCTGTATCTTTACAGGTAATATACTTATTAAACTCCTCTCTGTCCAACACGACCATCTCATCGGTTGAGTATATTTCCCATTAAAAAAAAATAGTTCATCCTACTCCATCCTTTTTTTCTCGTCAGCTTGTAGGTGAGGGGTAGAGTTTGAGCTCGTCTTCTACTAGTTTCGAATGGTATTCTGAAATTTTTTTCCCAGTGGGATTACACTGGTTGTATGGCATCGACAATTCTTGAGCTGTATACCGATTTTAGGCACTTCTTGTGTAGCGCTATGCATATAGTTGTGTTATTAGGACCGATCTTTATGATTAATTACGTAATGAAGACCGATCTTTACTTCAATTTCCCAACCAAATTAAATAAAGTACACTAACCTAACCTTCCTCTCATGCATCTGGGCAGTTTCCATGCGTTGAGGGGTGCTGTTGGGCTTTCTGCCCAGAAGGGTGAGGGTTAAAGTCCCAGAAATGGGACAGCTATTTTGAATTTCCCTCCAATTCCCTGGCGGAGGGTGGAGGGGTAGGGGGTAGAATTTGAGATGTCAGCACTTAACTGGGACAAATAAACTCTGCCATTTTTGAAATTCCTGCCGAAATTCGAAACTCCTGCTGGAATATGAATTCCCACAAGTCAGGTTGGGGAGGGGGTAGAGCCTGTCTGCAGGCTGGGGAAAACTCATGATGTCATCTGGGTGAGTGGGGGTGGGGATGGTTGGGGAAGGGTAATTAATTGATCAGTTTAATTAATTTGCATATCAGTTTCATATCAAAATTGTGCTCAGAGCCTCATATCCCTACTACTTCCATGTGATAGGCATAGATTGTCATGGAATGTTTGTATGTAGAATGAGGAGATCGGAAAGGAACTGTAAGGCTAGTGCTGTGTGGTGGTGTTGATGAGTGGCCTTATGCCTGTCAGCGCTAGATGGCATAGACACGATTATCTTTTGGATCACACACAGCAGGATGACAAAATAATGTCTCGCAGATTTCTTAGCAGAGGCGACAGGAGTTTGAATGGGGCTGAGTGGAATCTGGTGGGGAATTTTCGGCGCTGAGCAGTCGCAGTTTTTGATGGAGCCAAACCACGTTTTAATTTGTGAGAGTTAACAATGTGTGGAAATGTTAATGGACCAACGGACAATTTTTAGAACGACCAAACAATCAGGCAGCTTACAAGTTCCGCTGCACTAGCAATTTACTTGCGGTGCTCTGCAGAACTGGTTAAGTAATAAAGCAGCAAGCACACCACTGTACATGTAGTCTGCAAACTGCTGAATAGGTCGGTGAGGGAAAGGTCATCGACTGAATGCAAAATGACTATCAATCCAGTAATACGCATTTCGGCATTTGGCATCATCAGATATCCCAGAACAGTGAGCAACTGGCAGACGCAGTAGTTGCTCGCACTAGTGGACATGACAGTTATCATATTGCAAATGCAACGGACGGGAGCAGACTTTGTGCATGGCAGATGGGACAGGACAGCACAGAGAGGTACATGTAACTGCTACATCTACTGGTTGCTCACAGTTCCAGGTGACAGAATATCTGATGATGGGAAACGCTGAAAGGTTTAGTACTAGATTAATAAAGTCATTTGCCGGCCGAAGTGGCCGTGCGGTTAAAGGCGTTGCAGTCTGGAACCGCAAGACCGCTACGGTCGCAGATTCGAATCCTGCCTCGGGCATGGATGTTTGTGATGTCCTTAGGTTAGTTAGGTTTAACTAGTTCTAAGTTCTAGGGGACTAATGACCTCAGCAGTTGAGTCCCATAGTGCTCAGAGCCATTTGAACCATTTTTGAACCAATAAAGTCATTTACATTCAGTCAATCATTTTTCTCTCAGCGACCTATTCACCAATTTGTAGACTACAGACATTTTTCAAACTAGTCACATGTCTCCTTATTGGCATTATGTCACGCCTATGTTAGGGCACACAACTCTTCAAATAATAATAATGAAGTGAAAATTGCATGCCGGTGCTATTTTCTCCACATAATACATAATATTTAACATGAAATGAAAACGTTGCACCTCCCGAGATTTATCTAAATGTCCACTATATTTAAACTACCCACTTGCGCTATCCTTGGAGGGGGGGGGGGGGAGAGGACAGATGGTGTAAGAGAGGGGGAGGGGCATTTCTGGAAACTTGTAGTCTTATTTCGTTTTATATAAATTCAAATTTAAATCAATGATCCTTTTTTTTCGAGGCTAAGAAGGAATCGCTAAGCAATATTGACAAGATTTGTGAAAGTAATGCATACATTGTTGAATTAAGTCTGAGTACGTGTTCTTAACTCCTCTTTTTTTTCCTTTCTTTTCTTAATGTTAAAAGAGAGGACATTAAACCGAAAACGCCAGGGACAACGAAAGCGAATAAGACTCTCTGGGAGAGAATAAATAACGATAAGGGTCATGGGGCTGCTCTCGAAAACAGTTCCCGCGCCGCGGTCAAAGTTTTCCGTGGCTGAAGTGCGGTAAACGTTTACGCAACCCGCAGGAACTCGCCTGGGAAAGCTATTGGCACAGCGAACTGGCGCGTGGCGGCTGCTCGGCGTGTTTGCCTTCCGGCAGAACTGCTCCTCAGAAGCTATTGCAGGCAGTTAGCCCTCGCTGTCTCGCCGCGATCCACCGCTCCTTCGCAGCGCACAGCGCAACCCTCCCCCCCCTCCCACGCACCATTTCTCTCTCTCTCTCTCTCTCTCACCGTTATTTGCTTATTCTGGACCACGCCGTTCTTTCATTTCTTGTTTATTCAGATCGGCATTATGCAGTATTCATGCCCAATACATCTCAATTTTCGTTTCCCGCACGCCGCGGCATGAAATACGGCAGCCCGAGGAGCTCCGACGGCGATGTGCCGCTCCGCCGGTCGACCGGTCGACCGGTCGCGGTCGATCGCGCCACGCGGTCGACCAGAGCGACCGCCGCGCCGCCGCCTCAGACGGTCGTAAATACAGAATGACAAGTGGGGGCGCGTCTCCTGCGCTGGGAAAACAACTCACGCTGCCCGCGAGGAGAGCTAGAGAGAGTGGCGGCAAACGTCCTTAAGGGGGGCGTCCCTCACAGCGCACACCTGTGCTCGCAACACACTGGCCAAACTTCTGCTCCCTAACTGCATTGTCATTTTATATTTTTTCGTTTATATGTGAGTCTTTGCAACTAGTTACCGGGTCGGAGCCCCATTGTCAAGCGCGTCTGAATAATAAATAGCGAATCTCACCGTAAAGACAAAAAATTTTGGTAAACTGCTTTACAACAACTTGAGGAAAGAGGATGTCCCATTTATCTTGACCACCCTAACCAAACAACTTTATGTCCGTGTAACATCCTCGAGATAAATTTTAGCTGCATTGTGACGAGAGGAAATTATGCCTCTAACAGTTATAAACATTATCTATCCGACATATAGAAAAACAGTGAAATAAAACAAAACGATGATAAACATAATTATTTATATAATATTTTATGATGTAATTGGACATATCGATGTGTATCATACAAAGACAATGATAATTGTAAATTCTTTTTATGATCTGCGTTTGTCTTCCCTTGTTTTTACCTTTTTTTGGTTGGCTTTTGAAGGTTGAGGACGCAAGACGCATATCAAACTGAGGTCTGTTAAAAATTGTAATCATTTCTTAAGTAATAGTAATAGTAATAATTTCTTAAGTAATACACTCCTGGAAATGGAAAAAAGAACACATTGACACCGGTGTGTCAGACCCACCATACTTGCTCCGGACACTGCGAGAGGGCTGTACAAGCAATGATCACACGCACGGCACAGCGGACACACCAGGAACCGCGGTGTTGGCCGTCGAATGGCGCTAGCTGCGCAGCATTTGTGCACCGCCGCCGTCAGTGTCAGCCAGTTTGCCGTGGCATACGGAGCTCCATCGCAGTCTTTAACACTGGTAGCATGCCGCGACAGCGTGGACGTGAACCGTATGTGCAGTTGACGGACTTTGAGCGAGGGCGTATAGTGGGCATGCGGGAGGCCGGGTGGACGTACCGCCGAATTGCTCAACACGTGGGGCGTGAGGTCTCCACAGTACATCGATGTTGTCGCCAATGGTCGGCGGAAGGTGCACGTGCCCGTCGACCTGGGACCGGACCGCAGCGACGCACGGATGCACGCCAAGACCGTAGGATCCTACGCAGTGCCGTAGGGGACCGCACCGCCACTTCCCAGCAAATTAGGGACACTGTTACTCCTGGGGTATCGGCGAGGACCATTCGCAACCGTCTCCATGAAGCTGGGCTACGGTCCCGCACACCGTTAGGCCGTCTTCCGCTCACGCCCCAACATCCTGCAGCCCGCCTCCAGTGGTGTCGAGACAGGCGTGAATGGAGGGACGAATGGAAACGTGTCGTCTTCAGCGATGAGAGTCGCTTCTGCCTTGGTGCCAATGATGGTCGTATGCGTGTTTGGCGCCGTGCAGGTGAGCGCCACAATCAGGACTGCTTACGACCGAGGCACACAGGGCCAACACCCGGCATCATGGTGTGGGGAGCGATCTGCTACACTGGCCGTACACCACTGGTGATCGTCGAGGGGACACTGAATAGTGCACGGTACATCCAAACCGTCATCGAACCCATTCCTAGACCGGCAAGGGAACTTGCTGTTCCAACAGGACAATGCACGTCCGCATGTATCCCGTGCCACCCAACGTGCTCTAGAAGGTGTAAGTCAACTACCCTGGCCAGCAAGATCTCCGGATCTGTCCCCCATTGAGCATGTTTGGGACTGGATGAAGCGTCGTCTCACGCGGTCTGCACGTCCAGCACGAACGCTGGTCCAACTGAGGCGCCAGGTGGAAATGGCATGGCAAGCCGTTCCACAGGACTACATCCAGCATCTCTACGATCGTCTCAATGGGAGAATAGCAGCCTGCATTGCTGCGAAAGGTGGATATACACTGTACTAGTGCCGACATTGTGCATGCTCTGTTGCCTGTGTCTATGTGCCTGTGGTTCTGTCAGTGTGATCATGTGATGTATTTGACCCCAGGAATGTGTCAATAAAGTTTCCCCTTCCTGGGACAATGAATTCACGGTGTTCTTATTTCAATTTCCAGGAGTGTAGAACGCAGTACGTTGTCCTCCATGTTGAGTGTTCATCGGAGGTGAGGGTATCATCTGGAGTGTCCCAGGGAAATGTGGTAGGACCGCTGTCGTTTTCTATCTACATAAATGATCTTTTGAATAGGGTGGATAGCAATGTGCGGTGTTTGCTGATGATTCTCCGGTGTACGGGAAGGTGTCGTCGTTGACTGACTGTAGGAGGATACAAGATGACTTGGACAGGATTTGTGATTGGTGTAAAGAATGGCAGCTAACTCTAATTATAGATAAATGTAAATTAATGCAGATGAATAGGAAAAAGAATCCTGTAATGTTTGAATACTCCACTAGTAGTGTAGCGCTTGACACAGTCACGTCGATTAAATATTTCGGCGTAACATTGCAGAGCGATATGAAGTGGGACAAGCATGTAATGGCAGTTGTGGGAAAGGCGGATAGTCGTCTTCGGTTCATTGGGAGAATTTTTGGAAGATGTGGTTCATCTGTAAAGGAGACCGCTTATAAAACACTAATACGACCTATTCTTGAGTACTGCTCGAGCGTTTGGGATCCCTATCAGGCCTGATTGAGGGAGGACATAGATGCAACTCAGAGGCGGGCTGCTAGATTTGTTACTGGTGGGTTTGATCATCACGCGAGTGTTACGGAAATGCTTCAGGAACTCAGGTGGGAGTCTCTGGAGGAAAGGAGGCGTTGTTTTCGTGATTCGCTACTGAGGAAATTTAGAGAACCAGCATTTGAGGCTGACTGCAGTTCAATTTTACTGCCGCCAACTTACATTTCGCGGAAAGGCCACAAGATAAGATAAGCGAGATTAGGGCTCGTACAGAGGCATATAGGCAGTCATTTTTCCCTCGTTCCGTATAGGAGTGGAACAGGGAGAGAAGATGCTAGTTGTGGTACAAGGTACCCTCCGCCACGCACCGTATGGTGGATTGCGGAGTATATATGTAGATGTAGATATTACTTGAGAGTAGAGTTCATTATTATTACAAATAAGAGTGAATAATTATTTAACTTTAATTCCTCTCTCAATAAGCATTATCTGTGTTAATTATTTCTTTCTGCTGCAAGGAGCACAGCCACTTAGGATAGCAATTTGTATGGCATTTTTATCTGTGTTTCTTACGAAAGTATCAAAGGTTTGCTTGATGAAAATTAGTCTAAATAGTGCATGTAAAAGTAAATTTTGATCGGCATTAGTTCAGATACTTATCCTGGTAAAAGGAAATTTACTCTAACAATAGAAAGACTATCAATTGTGTGCCGCCATCTTAACAATTATCTCAGCGGCAAATTCAAATTACGCAACTCTGCAGACATAAATGCCAAAAGTAATAAAAACGTGAAGAAATAAATGTGCACCGGTGGTCCTGAACTCATTTTAATGAAAATAATTCGAATCAATTTGGTTGTTTAAAAACAGTGCTCATAGCACAATCCATATAACAAACTTTTCCTTGCTCGTGTGTGGAGCCGAAATTAATTACGCAAGAGTTGCGAAGAATATTGTTTCAGGTAATGTACGTCAGTGTTGTGCGCGGCTGATATTCGGTGGTTTTAATGATCATTTTGCTGAAGATAACTGTTTCCATCATAATCAATAGTTGTATAGAATCTGTTGTGTGAAATGTGATTTAGTGACACTTACACGACTTACAGACAACACTTTAACTTAACGTTAACTTGGATTTCTTTAGCAACTTGACCAAATCTTTAGCCGGGACAAAAATTATTTTGTAATTACTCACTGTAATGAAATAAAATTATCATTTTCATTTACAAATTAGTTAACTACCAAGCCACTGAATAACACAGCGAACGCCACATCCGGAAGCAAAATAAAAAAAATTATCAAGCATTACCAGATTGTTCCATCACGTTTCAGGTGAACTGCCGGAGTCACTAACTTGCTGCCATGATATTTCTACCAGGAGTGTCCTGAGCCCCTTCAGGTGTATATTGTTTAAAACCACTGCGGTGCGTTCGTGGTGTTGTCGCTACGAATGTGTTGCCAGATTGCATGCATATCTGCAGCAAATCTGTGCTCTGTTGCCACTTGGTGGAATCTCCTCTCACCGATATAATACCACCTGAAATTTCATTGGACGATGTATACTCTGGAAATGTTTGAAACTTCGTAAATAAGAAAATGTTTAATATCAAAGGGACATAACTGCCATTCTTGTACACTACTGGCCATTAAAATTGCTACACCAAGAAGCAGATGATAAATGGGTATTCATTGGAGAAATATGTTATACTACAACTGACATGTGATTACATTTTCACGCAATTTGGGTGCATAGACCCTGAGAAATCAGTACCCAGGACAACCATCTCTGGCCCTAATAACGGCCTTGATACGTCTGGGCATTGAGTCAAACAGAGCTTGGATGGCATGTACAGGTATAGCTGCCCATGCATCTTCAACACGATACCACAGTTCATCAAGAGTAGTGACTGGCGTATTGTGACGATCCAGTTGCTCGGCCACCATTGATCAGACGTTCTCAGTTGGTGAGAGATCTGGAGAATGTGCTGGCCAGGGCAGCAGTCGAACATTTTCTGTATCCAGAAAGGCCCGTGTAGGACCTGCAACATGCGGTCGTGCATTATCCTGCTCAAATGTAAGGTTTCGCAGGGATCAAATGAAGGGTAGAGCCACGGGTCGTAACACATCTGAAATGTAACGTCCACTGTTCAAAGAGCCGTCAATGCGAACAAGAGGTGACCGAGACGTGTAACCAATGCCACCCCATACCATCACACGGGGAGATACGCCAGTATGGCGATGACGAATACACGCTTCCATTGTGCGTTCACCGCGATGTCGCCAAACACGGATGCGACCATCATTGTGCTGTAAATAGAACCTGGATTGTGATGTTTTGCCATTCGTTCACCCAGGTTCGTCGTTGAGTACAGCATCGTAGGCGCTCCTGTTTGTGATGCAACGTCAAGGGTAACCGCAGCCATGGTCTCCGAGCTGCCAGTCCGTGCTGCTGCAAAAGTCGTCGAACTGTTCGTGCAGATGTTTGTTGTCTTGCAAACGTCCGCACCTGTTGACTCAGGGATCGAGACGTGGCTGCACGATGTATTACAGCCATGCGGATACGATGTCTGTGATCTCGACAGCTAGTGATATGAGGGCGTTGGGATCCAGCACGGCGTTCCGTAATACCCTCCTGAACCCACCGATTCCAAATTCTGCTAACAGTCATTGGATCTCGACCAATGCGAGCAGCAATGTCGCGATACGATAAACCGCAATCGCGATAGGCTACAATCCGACCTTTATCAAAGTCGGAAACATGATGGTATGCATTTCTCCTCTTTACACGATGCATCACAACTACGCCGGTCTACTGCTGTTTGTGTGTGAGAAATCGATTGGAAACTTTCCTCATGTCAGTACGTTGTAGGTGTCGCCACCCGCGCCAATCTTGTGTGAATGCTCTGAAAAGCTAATCATTTGCATATCACAGCATCTTCTTCCTGTCGGTTAAATTTCGCGTCTGTAGTAGGTCATCTTCGAGGCTGGCTCTGAGCACTATGGGACTTAACATCTTTGGTCATGAGTCTCCTCATCTTCGAGGTGTAGGAATTTTAATGGCCAGTAGTGTTACTTGAATCTTTACGAAGATAAAAAGGCAGTATGTCCATTTTAAGGTTCCGTATCCGAATTGCTAAAAACGGAATCTTTATCGGACTACTTGTTTCTCCGTCTGTCTGTCCGATTGCTAAGACCCCTTTTCTCACGAGTGGGTAGAGGTATCAAGTAGAAGTACGCATCATTCACTATGGGCCCTTGGTAGTGTAAAAACCTTAATCTTCTAATCTAGTGACATCAAAAGACACGATTATTTTTACATAATCGCAAACTTACTCACCAAATCGCATAGGGTACTTCACATTGACATAGGATCGTTAAATCTGGCAAGAAGCACAAGCAAGGGAAAAAATCCGAAAATTGTTTGTTTGTAACCATATCATAAAACAAATATCTTTTACCATTACAAAATTACATTACAGTCGTAATCCATCAAAAATCTCAGCAAAATGTTTCGGCTGACAGGCTCGACGAAGATGTAGTCCCCTGGCGTTATGAAAATGACGCCTTTGCCATCTACCAGCGACAGGCCTAAGGTCGCCCGACTACCACCGCGCCACGGCAGCGCTAGCACCGCAAGGTCCTTCACGAACAGCTCGTTTTACACACAAACATTACCTGTCATTCTGTGCGTACGACAATTGCAGCATCTATAATGTTGCAGAGGAAAGTATTATCGGTAACTGACTACCTGTGTTTGGGATGAGCTTCCGATATGCCATAAAATATCCGTTGAAACGTTCCACAGAAAAATTCGACATTTGCTTTTCAGCAATAGCCCTATGGCCGGCTGTGCCGTTTTCTTCTCTGGCGTCTTCCGTCGGATCTTACCAGTAAGCGCAGTACTGATGGGAGGGAGTAAATGAAGTCAGCGCATCTACATTTGTCAGTTAGCATAGCATGTTAATGTAAGTCCAAAATTAATAAAATAAATTAATAATTACAGTAGCGAATGTGAAATTACACAAAACGTTTAAACTTGAAACATTCTCGAAAGTCTTGGAGTACGCAGGGCCAATATCTTGTTAGTGTCGATATCGATAACAGGCAAAAAAGTCGAGATTCACGACCCTTGGGATGCAGAAACTATCTACATATGGAACCATCCGAGCGTGAATCCTGAACGCACTAGCTTGGCTTTGATTTTAAATAGCATCCTGTATTTTGCCTTGGGTGATCAATTTCCTCTCCTAACACCTTTTCAAGAACATACCACGTGTTCATGCAAACACAACATCACAAACACAACATCACATTAACAAGAAACAGAAACGGCAGTCTTTATACCGTTAAGTAGTACTGTAATCAATTGTGGGCACAAAACGAGGTAGAACTTCCGAAGGTTCTTGGTGACCATGGACAGGAATACATTGGTCCACGCGCATGATGAAAAAATTCATTGCTCCTTCGAGTCTCGCCTGCAAAAATAAATTATATGCAACCCCTGCATGTTGTCTGGAACTACTGGATATCGTGATGGACAACGTCTTCTATGTGTTCATAGAGAAAGAAATCCAGAGGAGTTAAGTTAGGAGATGAGCATGCCAGTCTACTGTTCCACCAATACAGACCATCTTACAGGCTGTCCCCGCTTCAGAACAAGATGCTCTGTACAAAATGGCTCTGAGCACTATGGGACTTAACATCTATGGTCATCAGTCCCCTGCTCTGTACAAGATGGCAGCTAGTCAGGGATTATTTCATGCAATTGGTTTAAAAAATTTATTTCGAAGGCCCAGTCAGACCTTTACAAGTTTTCTCCCAAAGCAATTTCGGCTGTGCCTACGTGACACAAGTTTTCTGTCTTTCAGAACCGAGGCACTTCTGTCCAGTTATAACTGCTGAGAAGAGGCGCCTTGACCCCTCTGCTGACACTGCTAACGAATTCATGCCGTCGGTTTTAGCCACTAGCGTGCGTGGGATGTAGGTCACGTGCGTGAACTCTGGAGGATTCTGCAGTGCAGAACACAGCTGCCTGCCCCTCTTTTGATCCGGACCTCGAGTAGAACAGACCTCTTTCTTGGGAGGCAGAGCCTCCAGCTCAGCGTTCCATGACAGGCCACCAACATCAATTAACATGAACCGCCTCCCCTTCGGTTGCCCCCTTCAATTAGTTGTTCGACCTCTTAGATTGGCCTAAACCTGGTAACTTCCGACGCTAGGTACTCCCTTTGAAATTCCATATATTGAAACATATTCTCTTTTTTGTCTAATTTCCTGTTCTGTCATTTATCGGCAGTCCTGGATGCCCACTCACAAGTTCTGATCACTCGACCTCCTGTACATTGTCGTCGTAAGCACAATCCAACAATCTTTACCCCCTTCCCTGCCCACGTAAAGCTCACGCAAGGCATTATGTGCTGGGCATATATCGTGCTGATGTCACATGAGCACTCTGGAAAATTCGTGGTAGAAAGCTGGCACATGCTCTGCCGTTTAAGTGACGCCACCTATGACATAAGGGCAAATAATTTTATTACCAAACATCCCACAACAGAGATTCACTTTCCATTGTCGTTGATGGTCCACCTGTTTAATCCATTCCAGCTTTTCGTTGCACCAATAAGACATGCTCTTTGTACTTACCTTTCCTTCTTGTTGAGAAGGAACAGTCATCTCTGAAAAGAACACTGGGGGAGTTGTGGTTGTCGAGGATTTGCTCCTGTGCACGCTGACAGAAATGTACACGCTTATGGTACTCTTCGTGTAAGTTTATAGGTAAGGGTAGAACCAGTTATATGCTGGGATGCAATGTTTCGTGCACTGATTTAACAATGTCAATATCTTGTTCAAACTGAAGCGCCCTCACTTGTGTCTACCTATACATTGCTACAGATGTGAGATCAGTAACTTTCGTAGCTTCGTCCGTGAATTGCCATTAGCTGTGTACTGAAACATCACAAAAGGGCGAAGACCATTCGTTGGGAAAGTAGGTTGATATCATGATATCGTTCTCTGGAAGGGTTCCTCTGCCTGTACTGCATTACTCTTACCGTCAGCCTCAAGTAATTACGGTGCAATTTTTACTCAATGACATCCTTTGATGAACACAACCTTTCGTTTAAAATTGCTACCATTGTGTGCTCCTGTACCCCTATCATATATGAGACATTTTAATTAGTAGAAGAGGTCACATTTGTTATTCACATTCACTTCTGAGGATGAATATATGCCCTAAACAATACGATCACAATTAAAATCATTATGAGCATTTACTGTTACTGACTGAATTTTTTTTTGTTTCATGTCACTTTCGGAAATTACTGTTAGAAATCAGTCTATGATTAGTAGCTCTTACTCGCAGACTGTTTATTTCCCAGTTCTCTCTTACATATACGTATGTCCATTGCCAGGAGTGATTCTTCCAGTTGCCGGCCGCGGTGGTCTAGCAGTTCTAGGCACTCAGTCAGGAACCGCGCGGCTGCTGCGGTCGCAGGTTCGAATCCTGCCTCGGGCATGGATGTGTGTGATGTCCTTAGGTTAGTTAGGTTTAAGTTCTAGGGGACTTATGACCACAGATGTTGAGTCCCATAGTACTCAGAGCCATTTGAACCATTTTTTTGATTCTTCCAGTTATTTGAAATAATTCACGAGAGATATATTCTGATTAAATGACTTGTCCAGAATGAGACTTTCACTCTGCGGCGGAGTGTGCGTTGATATGAAACTTCCTGGCAGATTAAAACTGCGTGCCAGACCGAGACTCGACCGCGGGATCTTTGCCTTTCGCGGGCAAGTGCTCTACGATCTGAGCTACCCAAGCACGACTCTTGTGCCATCCTCACAGCTTTACTTCTGCCAGTACCTCGTCTCCTACCTTCCAACCTTTACAGAAACTCTCCTGCGAACCATGCAGAACTAGCACTTGTGAAAGAAAGGATATTGCGGAAACAAGGCTTAGCCACACCCTGGGGGATGTTTCCAGAATGAGATTTTCACTCTGCAGCCGAGTGTGCGCTGATATGGAACTTCCTGGTATATTAAAACTGTGTGCCGGACCGAGACTCGAACTTCTGGAAACATACCCCAGCCTGTCGCTAAGTCATGTCTCTGCAATATCCTTTCTTTCAGAAGTGCTAGTTTTGCAGGGTTCGCAGGAGAACTTCTGTTAAGTTTGGAAGGTAGGAGACGAGGTACTGGCAGAAGTAAAGCTGTGAAGCTTGGTTAGTTCAGATGGTAGATCACTTGCTCGCGAAAGGCAAAGGTCCCGAGTTCGAGGCTTGGTCTGGCACACAGTTTTAATCTGCCAGGAAGTTGCAAATGACTTGTGTTACCTGATCCGATCTCCCCCTGTTAATAGACTGTATAACAATCAGTTTAATATCTTTAGCGTGACCACGTGCCTCGTGTTCGCATTTCGGAACTGGACTCAGTAGATCCCACACCTTGACTTAAAGTATGCCTTTCGGCCGTACTAGGAAAGATGCACACCAAAGAGAACCAACGGCGGTAGAAAGGCAGCACCATCCCTAACTGAGTGTACTTACAGCTACTGTAACCAATGTCGCTAGCCCATTCTTAGCTTCTGGGCAGCAGCACAACCACAGGAGCCGTGACCTTTTATTTTTACCGAATCTGTCTGTCACTCAGCTGCATGGGACACTCTGTCAGTTGTTTACCTTACGTCTCGCGATTGGTTAACACAGTACACCTTGCTGGCACCATTCCTTGGCCGCACCAGACCTCTGATACGGTAAGGACATACCCTGACGCATCTGATTCATAGCAAAACAATCAAAGTTTATTCAGGTGATCACGAACCAGGTGAGTCAAGGTCATATCACAGTCTTACAGCGGCGCCAGTTAATGTTAATTTGAAATCTTAGTAATAATTCCGAAAAAATATCAGCCCCGTCTGTTTTTAGACAATAATATGATGCAGTATTACGAAAAGAAAATTTTTGCAGGGTGTTATAAGTCTTCAAGCAATATATATATATATATATATATATATATATATATATATATATATATATATTGCTTGAAGACTTCTTATAGAGTTGATTGTTTTCATAATACCTTGCAAAAATTTTCTTTTCGTAATACTGCATCATATTATTGTCTAAAAACAGACGGGTCTGATATATATATATATATATATATATATATATATATATATATATATATATAATTCGCAATTGAGTTTTGATGATTCGTACACTGATCTCATTCTTGCGTCTTACATGCTGTGCTAGCAAAAATAAGTCTATCATATAGTTAGCGTCAGGTGGTGAAATATAAGCAGTATCCATGTATCTGTCTATCTTTGTTATATGTGTACCTATAAACTAGTATATATATATATATATATATATATATATATATATGTTCATATTAGGAAAAATAGGAGGAAAGTTAGAGAGAGAGAGTAACTGAGTAATAGAATGCGGTTCCACTTGAAGAGTATGTGAAAAAAATAAAGAAAAACAAGAAATAAGAAAAAAAAGGGAAAAAATAAATAAAAATAAAAAACAACAAAAAAGAAACAAATAAGAAGAAAAAAGAAAGGAAAAAAAACAAAAGAAAAAAATACATCGGTTCTCGTCCGGTCACCGAAGTTAAGCAACATCGGGCCCGGTTATTACTTGAATGGGTGACCGCCTGGGAACACCGGGTGCTGTTGGCTCCCCTTCGCATTTTTTCTTTTTATGCCGCCACCCCTGCCAGCCCTCTTTCCATACCACCTTCCTTAAAAAAATAAAAAAAACACGCAGGGTGACGTTTTCCTGCAAGAAATCATTGATCGAAAGAACAAGAAATGTTCCTATAATTTTATGTTTTGCAACCAATACCCGTTGAGGTATGGGTCACTTGCTTGTGACTGGTAATGTATTGTATTCTGTGCAGTGTTGTAGTTTAATTGTGCAGTACCACAACGCGCACTTGTGAGCTATGCAAATCCTCGAGCAGTCATAGGGGTGGGGCATCAAAATCGCTTTAGTATCTATGTGTGGGCAGGTACCGACGGCGGCAGACTCATGAGGCCATGCACTTTACCAAACAGATTAGCAGGCGCTGTGTACCACCGATTTCTTCGCTATTAGTTTGCAGCGCCATTGGAGAACTTTACACTTGCAAGAACACAACGACTGTGATTTATGTCAGACGGAGCGCCACCTCATATATATATATTGCTTGAAGACTGTTTCTGGCTGTTTCCAGAACTGTAGGATATATATACTTCAGCTCTGCAAACAGCAACATATTTGAGATGATAAATACGATAAAGATTCTCGATGTATGTGGAAGCTTACAGTACACATTTTATCTAGAAAACATAACATCCCGAGACAAAAAATAAAATACTGTAAGAGATATCAAATTGTTCCTCCTATGCCACGAAAATGTTTAGGGCCTCGTACAAACTACTAATAATAAAGTTGTTAAGAAAATTGTAACATTAATTTTGGTAACAACTGCTTTATCAGTTTCGTATCGAGTCACCTGTAAATGCCATTCAGTCATGAGAGACTCCGTGTTCGTCAGTATGCGCGTACCTGCAAACCGCCGCCACAATTCTTCTCCCGACAGCTCACGTTGATAGGACCGATAATATGCCCTGTCTGCCAAAAATATTAAATTGGCAGCTGTTACAGGCTCTTCAACATCGTATCTACCACCTAAAACACCGGCATATACTGAACAAGAATACCTGTAGGTCTGTTCAAGCCACCATTTCCCTGGAGGTAAGCGAAATATATCTCTAGAATGAAATTTTCACTCTACAGCGGAGTGTGCGCTGATATGAAACTTCCTGGCAGATTAAAACCGTGTGCCGAACCGAGACTCGAACTCGGGACCTTTGCCTTTCGCGGGCAAGTGCTCTACCGACTGAGCTACCCAAGCACGACTCACGCCCCGTCCTCAGCTTTACTTCTGCCAGTACCTCGTCTCCTACCTTCCCAACTTTACAGAAGCTCTCCTGCGAACCTTGCAGAACTAGCACTCCTGAAAGAAAGGATATTGCGGACACATGGCTTAGCCACAGCCTGGGGGATGTTTCTAGAATGAAATTTTCACTCTATAGCCGAGTGTGCGCTAATATGAAACTTCCTGGCAGATTAAAACTGTGTGCCGAACCGAGACTCGAACTCGGGACCTTTGCCTTTCGCCGGCAAGGGCTCTACCGACTGAGCTACCCAAGCACGACTCACGCCCCGTCCACACAGCTTTACTTCTGCCAGTACCTCGTCTCCTACCTTCCCAACTTTACAGAAGCTCTCCTGCAAACCTTGCAAAACTAGCACTCCTGAAAGAAAGGATATTGCGGAGACATGGCTTAGCCACAGCCTGGGGGATGTTTCTAGAATGAAATTGTCACTCTAAAGCGGAGTGTGCGCTGATATGAAACTTCCTGGAAGATTATAACTGTGTGACGGACCGAGACTCGAACTCGGGAACGTAAGAGACGAGGTACTGGCAGAAGTGAAGCTGTGAGGACGGGGCGTGAGTCGTGCTTGGGTAGCTCAGTCGGTAGAGCACTTGCCCGCGAAAGGCAAAGGTCCCGAGTTCGAGTCTCGGTCCGGCACACAGTTTCAATCTGCCAGGAAGTTTCAAAATATATCTGTTCGTATGGCGTTCCCAAACCCAGGTTTCGTCCGCATAAACCACAGGCATTTCCCCTCCGTATGCAATAAATGGGCACGCATCTCGCGAATGATATCCCTTGGTTCCATAGCAAATTTACTTCCATCTTCACATTTTCTGGACTTAAACCGATGTCTTCTAGAAGGCGAAGAAAAGACGTTTCCGAGCCATAATACTCTATTTTGTTGTAGTTCGGCACGGTCTTTAGAGACCATAGGTACTATCCGCTGTTACACTGGCAGTATTTTAACATAGGCCTGAGGACAATTTCCTGATTAATATTGTCCAGAACTCAAAAAAGCATGTTTCATTGTAAACGAGAAACTCTGAGAAATATAAGTAGGAAAAATACTTTTAAGTACAACAAGAAGACACAGAAAATTAAAAACACTGGTAAAAATAAGACTAAATGTTTATCAGGAACGTAATCATGTACAAAATTGACTTGAGTATGAAACGAAACCTAGTTATCTCACAGTAATATGTAGCACTGCAAGCAGTTGAAGGAATTTTAAAATTGTTTGTAGAATGTCTGCGGAGGAAGACAGTTCCTCAAACCTGGAACATCCTGCAATTAATCTCGTTTACAAGAAAGGAGACACATAAATCATAGAAATGTATATACGAGTACTGGTACGTGGCCCCTTTAATAAGATCTTGCAAAATCCATACCATGGCTATTATCAGGACGGGAAACGGGATGGCGAATCATGGCTGGTAGGCATACTTTGATCTACACGTAATATATTAATGCAACGTTCCTTCAGATAATTCCCCACAATCTTCAGTACACTGCAGCAGTTACTTAGTACCAGTTCTTGTTGAAACAAGACAGTTATCAGAACCCAACAAGTATAACCATAAAACCCATATGAAATCAGTTAAGAAACAACTAGCTAACAAAGTATTGCGATGGCTTCGCCACACTTAACAAAAGTTTGCAACTGACAGTACAGTCCCTACGAGAGTGGCCAGCCACTTAACTACATTTGATTACTACACGGCCCAACACGGTCCAAACAACACTTAAAACTCACGTGGTTAACCGCAATTCACTAGAACATGGACATGTAACAGAAACAAGAAAGATTGCCATGAAAGAAACCCACATTACACTTTACGTGACTACACACTGTAACTTAAATAGAGATGTGACATCGACTCAACAAGCACTGTGGACTGTCTATTACTACAGAGACAGATCACTGCAATTAGACCAAAATTACATCACAATCGGTAGAGAGAATTTAATTACTTTACACCTGTTCTGTTTGCTAACGTTTACTTAGTTGAAGGTCTATCTTTATGTATCCCAAAAAACATTTGTTTAAACATAAGAAAATCACAGTCAAATTACGAAACGCGGTTTACGCGCATTGACGGAAAGAAAAGATATGCTAAACTTTTGGTATGGGGTTTTCGCCCAAAGCAATCCAGCCGTGGCAGGGTTTCGTTAACACAGCAGGACCTAGGTTGCGGGTTACACCTCACTCCCCACCGAGGCGTTGGCACTCACAGCAGCTTTTGACAAACACAGGACAACTGCAACTCTCTGAAACACACACAAAATTACAAGGCAGAATCCTTGCACCAGACACACGTGCATCAGTCTACAAATTGTTCCGTCCACAGCAATCACTGACCTTTAAACTGAAACCGTTTATGGGTGGTACACCTATAATAGTAATATTACTTAGGTGCAGTTTTCAATCACTTAATACCATTAATAATCAATTAAGAACAACCAGTACAGTTATAACTAAGACTTCACTGCGAAGTCAACATTTAACCAGCTCACACGGAGCTCATCCACATACTTTTCGATTAACGGCTGTGTAAGTTCCGCAATCGTCTAGCGAGTGAAACGCCTCTTAACATGTCGCTCAGCCACATAAACTAAAGGCCAACTTACTTGATGTTTGCCGGCCGAAGTGGCCGTGCGGTTAAAGACGCTGCAGTCTGGAACCGCAAGACCGCTACGGTCGCAGGTTCGAATCCTGCCTCGGGCATGGATGTTTGTGATGTCCTTAGGTTAGTTAGGTTTAACTAGTTCTAAGTTCTAGGTAACTAATGACCTCAGCAGTTGAGTCCCATAGTGCTCAGAGCCATTTGAACCATTTTTTTTTTTTTTTACTTGATGTTTGCACACAGCACTACTCAGCGGCTCAAGCAGCTTAACCACTTTCCTTCAGGGACTTTTCCCTTGATAGAAATCACGAAACTTGGATCTCCGAGCTGCCCCAAAACACAGGATTGCCGACCAATACAACTGCGCGGCATATGACACTGAAAAGGCACACCCAGTCGCAGTCGACGCTCCTTTCTCCGGAGACGTCCCAAGTCTCTCAGTGTTTTTCTTTCGAAAGCTAACGGCCGACTGTTGAAGCCCGCCAACCCGGAAGAAAGCCACAAGATATCCAAAGATCACATATAACCTCCAAAATCTATCGCAACGATACAACGAGCGTGCTGGCGCCAGTCCGCCACGGCTCAAGCACATTTAAATTTTCTTTCCAGAATCTTCGAGATATCCAACAATATGAAAACAAACAACGTACAGAAAAACATAAGATTCTAATCAGGCAAATGAGCAAACCGCCTTATGATGCTAGTATTGCGCAAGGGAGCATTCGTATCTTGCGTAAGAAATAACGCAGTGAAACAACGAGTAAAAATTCTCGCCTTGTTTGAAATTAATAGGTTTTGGGAAAGCTTTTGACTCAGTAAGAAGAGTATCTGTACGAGCAGTCCATCAGAAACAAAGCATGCTATGTCTGCGTCAACAAGTCGAATAATAATCAGTGACGCAGTTTCCGTCAGAAATCCGGATGTGATAAATAGTGATAAAATTAGAATTTAAAGAGGTTTCAAGAAACTATATTCCACATCAGCAAAGGATCACTTCGCCATGAGTACAAGGCCGAACCGGAACAGCCATCGCGACAAGAAAACGATGTAATCTCATCTGAACAGAATGGCGCCTAAATTTGCCAAAGTTATGTAGTTATTTCTAAATCTATTGCTTTTCTCTCTGCATTTGCCATTTCTGAGTCTGAGGTTCAGGAGAATTTAAAAACATCATTTACAGGAATATTTAAAAATTTTCTGATGATTGAAAAGTATGTACGCTAGATTGCAGATTGGTTTTCCTTATGTCTTGAAGTCCTGGAAGTACCTTCTTTGGTTCACTCACTGTCAACTGACGTGCTTTTGTATCCCGACTATCACAATTTCACTATCATTACGGCCACATCTTCCAATTCAGTCTGTTCTCTGTATAAGGCAACTAGCCGATGGTGTAGATTAACGAACTGTTATATTACTCCTTTCCACCTCCATACACTTAAAGTAGTAAAGAAGTTTTGCTATTTGCGGAGCAAAATAACTGATGGTGGTCGAAGTAGAGAGGATATAAAATGTAGATTGGCAATGACAAGGAAAGCGTTCCTGAAAAAAAAAATGGCTCTGGGCACTATGGGACTTAACATCTGTGGTCATCAATCCCCTAGAACTTAGAACTACTTAAACCTAACTAACCTAAGGAGATCACACACATCCATGCCCGAGGCAGGATTCGAACCTGTGATCGTAGCGGTCACGCGGTTCCAGACTGAAGCTCCTAGAACCGCACGGCCACACCGGCCGGCAAGCGTTTCTGAAGAAGAGAAATTTGTTAACAACGAGTATTGATTTAAGTGTCAGGAAGTCGTTTCTGAAAGTACTTGTATGGAGTGTAGCTATGTATGGAAGTGAAAAATGGACGATAAATAGTTTAGACAAGAAGAAAACAGAAGATTTCGAAATGTGGTGCTACAGAAGAATGCTGAAGATTAGATTGGTAGATCACATAACTAATGAGGAGGTATTGAACAGAATTGGGGATAAGAGGAGTTTGTGGCACAACTTGACTAGAAGAAGGGTCGGTTGGTAGGACATGTTCTGAGGCATCAAGTGATCACCAATTTAGTACTGGAGGGCAGCGTGGAGGGTAAAAATCGTAGAGGGAGACCAAGAGATGAATACACTAAGCTGATTCAGAATGATGTAGGCTGCAGTAGGTGCTGGGAGATGAAGAAGCGTGCACAGGATAGAGTAGCATGGAGAGCTGCATCAAACCAGTCTCAGGACTGAAGACCACAAAAACAACGTCTAATTATATACTTTCTGTTGCTGGTACATTTGGGAGCGGACTTTGACGAGTTCATTTGATAACAGTAAATCCTTCTGTTTATTTCTTTTACCATCCATCAAGTCATCGCCTTCATCTGCTTTAAATATTAAATTGAAGCAACTGGTTCTATCATTCCAATGTTAATTTATATAATTTTTTATGAAGATCGTGGAATATTATTGTTACCTTATCGTAACTGGTTGATCAAACTTACTTAAAATATTCTTCCGTTAAGTTGGGCTTGTTTGGGGGAGTAGACCAGACAGCGAGGTCATCAGTCTCATGAGATTAGGGAAGCATGGGGGAAGAAGTCGGCCGTACCCTTTCAAAGAAACCATCCCGGTATTTGCCTGGAGCGATTTAGGGAAGTCACGGAAAACCTAAATTAGGACGGCCGGACGTGGGATTGAAAGCGCGTCCAGTATACTTACCACTGCGCCGCCTCGCTCAGTCGTCCTTTACGTCCTCCTCTTTGGTGGTGAAGTAAATTTTCAGTACAGGCCAACAGTCATGTCATCAACTAAGCAAAGGTCGTTCAGATTTGTTGTGTTAACATGTACTTCTCCTTCGCTTTCATAGTACTTCAAGAACCGTAGAACTTCATGTAGGGCTATTGAAGATGAACAGAATACCCGACTTCTTTGTCATTTCCTCTTATAGCTCTTATGGAGGTACAGAAAGAAGCACAATATAAATATCAGCGGTGTTTATCTGACCGACGTCCATCACCAGTTCCCATAAGGACACGCTCTTCCTTGACTCTGCAGCGTTATTACGTCGTAGCTAACCATTTGCCCAGGACAAACAAGGCCTGTCATGGCCTTCTGCGAACTAATTCAGTTTTAGAAGGCAGGGCGACTGTAGTAGAAGCAGTGTAATAGTGTTCGCGAAGCACTGCCATTTTGTGAGCTAGAAGAGAAGGAAAAAAAATTATGAAATTTCAAGAACAGTGGTACCTTCTCTCGACCAGTTGGCACCAACTCAAACGTAATGAGGCGTACGTAACACAGTGCAACATGAAGTGTAGATTTACGAATAAATCCAACTGCTATAAATGCACAATAACGTGTCAAACTGAACAGATGAAGACCATCTTGGATCAGTCCTTCGGTGCTAAAGGTCGCTTCTACCGACCAATTTGATGGTTGATTTGAGAATTTTCTCACAGTCATGTCGTCAGATTCTGTCGAGTTACCCTTGAATCATATAAACATAGCTGTAAAAACACATGTTTCCACCTTATTTCATGCTGCACCAAATGAAGTTTGTTTCCCTGAACAATATGAAATCAATAAAGGAACGAAACTTCTCTGAACGTGATTGGATGTAAAGTTCTGAAAGAAAAAAAGAAGAAATAAGGTGGTTAGATAGCATCAAAGTTCAATAAGCGTTTGTACACTGTATTCTACTTTAGCACATTGAAGTAGTTTTACGTGATATTTTTGCAGTTTAATTATGTTCATATTCGTGGGTGCTTACTCAATCGACCCGAAATTTTTCGGTGTAAACCTAACATTACAGGCAAATGAATGAAAACACTTTCCGTATTTTCTAGCTTCGTTATCTAACTACTTCGATAAGCAGAATTTAGTGACACGAGAAAGCAATTGCAGATCGTTAAATCAAGAGAGCGACATCCATATTCTAGAATTTTAATAATGTACTAATGAAATATCTCTACCTTGCAAGCATAAAAAGTAATTTACTTGCAAGATGTTGGCTGGGTAACTATTGAACGTGAGAGATACAACAAATTTCGTACATTTCCCGTTACATTTATCAAAAATTTTAGTTTCAGAATCTTGGCCCCTCCTGGAAAAATTTCTACGGCCGCCCTTATTGGTAGATAAACTGCAAAACATGCCAGAGGGACATCGACGAGCCCACCAGAAGTCTATAATACATGGGAAATTATAGAGCAGGTTAATATACGCCTGTGGTTAGCAAACAGTCAATGATGATGATGAAGACAATGAAGACGGTAGGCATTAAAAATTCTATGCATATTCTTCAACGAAAGATTAGCAGCAATGAAGTGCTTCCGTAATTTAAGATTTAAAAATAAAGCTCCTGATTTGCTAGTTTCTGTCAAAAGAAAATACTTTTGTAATTGGGTCAATAGAAGTAAGGCATTGTCCATACCATTATCTCCCTACGAAAAAAATAAATGAAAAAGCCTCCTCCCGAAAAGGGCATGAAGACCCAGCGGTACCGATCGGCAGCCGTGTCATCCTCAGCGCATAGACGTCACTGGATGTGGATATAGAGGGGCATATGGTCAGCACACTGCTCTCCCGGCCATAAGTCATTTTGACAACCTCCCCTTAATAAATTGGGAGCCCGCCTATCTACTGTAAACTGGAAGCAAATGTGGTCAAATATCAATAACAATATTCTGCCTTCCGATGTGTCTGCGTTGTGGTACAAACTTGTCAGCAACACACTGCCCACCAGTTAACGTTTAGCCGATATTCAGCTTCTCGCCTCCCCCAACTGTGGCAGGTGTGGCGTGCCTGACACGAGACAACACCGCCTGCAATGTCATGCTGTTTCCGGTGTGTGGAGGACTTGCCAGTTAATGGTGGCTCTCATCACGCGAACTACGCCGGCCCACGTCTCTGTTGACAGTGTCATTGTACCGGATTTTAAATACTTCCCACGTGTAAATCACACTAGTGCTGTGTGGTTGTTGGGCCATACTGTCTACGCCCTCATCGATCGGCAAATTCACGATGGGCTCACCTTTTTGACTTACATTTGGGAACAATATTCTAAGATCAAAAACAGTGAAAAACACCATGAATATCTTGCCAATTTCTTATCAGCTGTATTGCATCGTGCATATGCGAAACAACTCTAAGATGCGTGCGAACTCCTCCTAATTTCCCTTAATTGTCTATTTAGTCTCGCAATTGAGTTTTGATGATTCGTACACTGATCTCATTCTTGCGTCTTACATGTTGTGCTAGCAAAAATAAGTCTAGACATATAGTTAGCGTCAGGTGGTGAAATATAACCAGTATCCATGTATCTGTCTATCTTTGTTATATGTGTACCTATAAACTGGTATATATATATATATATATATATATATATATATGTTCATATTAGGAAAAAAAGGAGGAAAGTTAGAGAGAGAGAGTAACTGAGTAATAGAATGCGGTTCCACTTGAAGAGTATGTGAAAAAAATAAAAAAATAAAGAAAAATAAGAAATAAGAAAAATAAAAAAAGTAAAAAATAAATAAAACTAAAAAACAACAAAAAAGAAACAAATAAGAAGAAAAAACAAAAGAAAAAATACATCGGTTCTCGTCCGGTCAGCGAAGTTAAGCAACATCGGGCCCGGTTATTACTTGAATGGGTGACCGCCTGGGAACACCGGGTACTGTTGGCTCCCCTTCACATTTTTTCTTTTTATGCCGCCACTCCTGCCAGCCCTCTTTCCATACCACCTTCCTTAAAAAAATTAAAAAAAAAAATAAAAAACACGAAGGGTGACGGATTCCTGCAAGAAATCATTGATCGAAAGAACAAGAAATGTTCCTATAATTTTATGTTTTGAAACCAATACCCGTTGAGGTATGGGTCAATTGCTTGTGACTGGTAACGTATTGTATTCTGTGCAGTGTTGTAGTTTAATTGTGCAGTACCACAACGCGCACTTGTGAGCTATGCAAATCCTCGAGCAGTCATAGGGGTGGGGCATCAAAATCGCTTTAGTATCTATGTGTGGGCAGGTACCGACGGCGGCAGACTCATGAGGCCATGCACTTTACCAAACAGATTAGCAGGCGCTGTGTACCACCGATTTCTTCGCTATTAGTTTCCAGCGCCATTGGAGAACTTTACACTTTACAACGACTGTGATTTATGTCAGACGGAGCGCCACCTCACTTTCCGTGGATAGTGCTACAGTACCGCAGCGCACCGTAACGTTTCAATCCGTTGGTGATGGATTGGTAGAGGAGATCGGGAAATATTGCCTCCTCATTGACCAGAATTCGTTGGATTTCTGGCTATGAAGATATTTGAAGGCATTGGTTTATGTCCAACATATCGACAGTGTGCAGATAGTACAGGCGTGAGTGACCAATGCATGTCACGCAATTCGAATAAAGCCAGATCTGGTTGAAACAGTTTGTATTTCACTCCGTGTGACTTCCAGTTTTCTGTGCAGAACTGGAAGGCCTGCGGCAATATGCTACTGCGCATTATTTAGCTCGTCCTTACATTTCGCAGAGCAGTGTACGTCTAATAACTTACAGAGCGTTTTTCCCTTCTATGTACTCAGTTGCCACCACACTAAACCTATTTGACAACTACAACGGAGGCGTTATATTTCAGGCAAAATATCTGAAGGAGCGTGCGGGTGTGGAGGCAGTCGGAGTCATGCTTTTTCTGAGGAATGTTCAGGCGACAGCTCCATCCGATTGTGCTGCCACTGGAGAGTGGGATGGACAGTTCACTTTGTGATAAATAACAAACGAAGTGCCGCGCCCTTTTCCGCACTATTCGTCACCATATCTCGTCCATTTCACGCCCGTGATAGACATCCAGTTTCGCATGTCCGATTTGCCCGTGTCTTCTACACTGCAGTTCGAGGTGTTTCCGCCGTTAAATAGTCCGGTTCAAAAATGGTTCAAATGGCTCTGAGCACTATGGGACTCAACTGCTGAGGTCATTAGTCCCCTAGAACTTAGAACTAGTTAAACCTAACTAACCTAAGGACATCACATACATCCATAACCGAAGCAGGATTCGAACCTGCTACCGTAGCGGTCTCGCGGTTCCTGACTTCAGCGCCTAGAACCGCACGGCCACTTCGGCCGGCTAAATAGTCTGGTCTGACTATATTATATTCTATGTACCAAGGGTAACTTCCTATAAAAAGATGTTTTATCATGCATTTTGCGATATCGTTTTAAATATTTTCTTATAAAAAAAATTCTCTTGATCGTTTTGGTCAATGTTAATGTCAGAGAGATATATAAGCATGGAGAAATTTAATAATCTCTTACCAATGTGCTGTTATCTTTGTATTTAACAATCTATGTGCCGGACCGAGACTCGAACTTCTGGAAACATACAGCCTGTCGCTAGGTCATGTCTCTGCAATATCCTTTCATTCAGAAGTGCTAGTTTTGCAGGGTTCGCAGGAGAGCTTCTGTTAAGTTTGGAAGGTAGGAGACGAGGTTCTGGCAGAAGTAAAGCTGTGAAGACGGGGCGAGAGTTGTGCTTGGTTAGTTCAGATGGTAGATCACTTGCTCGCGAAAGGCAAAGGTCCCGAGTTCGAGGCTCGGTCTGGCACACAGTTTTAATCTGCCAGGAAGTTGCAAATGACTTGTGTTACCTCATCCGATCTCCCCCTGTTAGTAGACTGTATAACAATCAGTTTAATATCTTTAGCGTGACCACGTGCCTCGTGTTCGCATTTCGGAACTGGACTCAGTAGATCCCACACCTTGACTTAAAGTATGCCTTTCGGCCGTACTAGCAAAGATGCACACCAAAGAGAACCAACGGCGGTAGAAAGGCAGCACCACCCCTAACTGAGTGTACTTACAGCTACTGTAACCAATGTCGCTGGCCCATTCTTAGCTTCTGGGCAGCAGCACAACCACAGGAGCCGTGACCTTTTATTTTTACCGAATCTGTCTGTCACTCAGCTGCATGGGACACACTGTCAGTTGTTTACCTTACGTCTCGCGATTGGTTAACACAGTACACCTTGCTGGCACCATTCCTTGGCCGCACCAGACCTCTGATACGGTAAGGACATACCCTGACACATCTGATTCATAGCAAAACAATCAAAGTTTATTCAGATGATCACGAACCAGGTGAGTCAAGGTCATATCACAGTCTTACAGCGGCGCCAGTTAATGTTAATTTGAAATCTTAGTAATAATTCCGAAAAAATATCAGCCCCGTCTGTTTTTAGACAATAATATGATGCAGTATTACGAAAGACTTCTTATAGAGTTGATTGTTTTCATAATACCTTGCAAAAATTTTCTTTTCGTAATACTGCATCATATTATTGTCTAAAAACAGACGGGTCTGATATTTTTTCGGAATTATATATATATATATATATATATATATATATATATATATATATATATATATATATATTATTCGCAATTGAATTTTGATGATTCGTACACTGATCTCATTCTTGCGTCTTACATGCTGTGCTAACAAAAATAAGTCTAGACATATAGTTAGCGTCAGGTGGTGAAATATAACCAGTATCCATGTATCTGTCTATCTTTGTTATATGTGTACCTGTAAACTGGTATATATATATATATATATATATATATATATATATATATATATATATATATATATATATACTCCTGGAAATGGAAAAAAGAACACATTGACACCGGTGTGTTAGACCCACCATACTTGCTCCGGACACTGCGAGAGGGCTGTACAAGCAATGATCACACGCACGGCACAGCGGACACACCAGGAACCGCGGTGTTGGCCGTCGAATGGCGCTAGCTGCGCAGCATTTGTGCACCGCCGCCGTCAGTGTCAACCAGTTTGCCGTGGCATACGGAGCTCCATCGCAGTCTTTAACACTGGTAGCATGCCGCGACAGCGTGGACGTGAACCGTATGTGCAGTTGACGGACTTTGAGCGAGGGCGTATAGTGGGCATGCGGGAGGCCGGGTGGACGTACCGCCGAATTGCTCAACACGTGGGGCGTGAGGTCTCCACAGTACATCGATGTTGTCGCCAGTGGTCGGCGGAAGGTGCACGTGCCCGTCGACCTGGGACCGGACCGCAGCGACGCACGGATGCACGCCAAGACCGTAGGATCCTACGCAGTGCCGTAGGGGACCGCACCGCCACTTCCCAGCAAATTAGGGACACTGTTGCTCCTGGGGTATCGGCGAGGACCATTCGCAACCGTCTCCATGAAGCTGGGCTACGGTCCCGCACACCGTTAGGCCGTCTTCCGCTCACGCCCCAACATCGTGCAGCCCGCCTCCAGTGGTGTCGCGACAGGCGTGAATGGAGGGACGACTGGAGACGTGTCGTCTTCAGCGATGAGAGTCGCTTCTGCCTTGGTGCCAATGATGGTCGTATGCGTGTTTGGCGCCGTGCAGGTGAGCGCCACAATCAGGACTGCATACGACCGAGGCACACAGGGCCAACACCCGGCATCATGGTGTGGGGAGCGATCTCCTACACTGGCCGTACACCACTGGTGATCGTCGAGGGAGACACTGAATAGTGCACGGTACATCCAAACCGTCATCGAACCCATCGTTCTACCATTCCTAGACCGGTAAGGGAACTTGCTGTTCCAACAGGACAATGCACGTCCGCATGTATCCCGTGCCACCCAACGTGCTCTAGAAGGTGTAAGTCAACTACCCTGGCCAGCAAGATCTCCGGATCTGTCCCCCATTGAGCATGTTTGGGACTGGATGAAGCGTCGTCTCACGCAGTCTGAACGTCCAGCACGAACGCTGGTCCAACTGAGGTGCCAGGTGGAAATGGCGTGGCAAGCCGTTCCACAGGACTACATCCAGCATCTCTACGATCGTCTCCATGGGAGAATAGCAGCCTGCATTGCTGCGAAAGGTGGATATACACTGTACTAGTGCCGACATTGTGCATGCTCTGTTGCCTGTGTCTATGTGCCTGTGGTTCTGTCAGTGTGATCATGTGATGTATCTGACCCCAGGAATGTGTCAATAAAGTTTCCCCTTCCTGGGACAATGAATTCACGGTGTTCTTATTTCAATTTCCAGGAGTGTATATATATATATATATATATATATATATATATATATATATATATATATATATATATATGTTCAAGCGCCTAGAACCGCACGGCCACTTCGGCCGGCTAAATAGTTTCTCTGACTATATTATATTCTATGTACCAAGGGTAACTTCCTATAAAAAGATGTTTTATCATGCATTTTGCGATATCGTTTTAAATATTTTCTTATAAAAAAAATTCTCTTGATCGTTTTGGTCAATGTTAATGTCAGAGAGATATATAAGCATGGAGAAATTTAATAATCTCTTACCAATGTGCTGTTATCTTTGTATTTAACAATCTATGGACTATCAGTAGGTAAGATAAGTTAGTTGCCACGGAGTAGTTTGTCGAGAGAAGTTGTGTATGCCTGCATGTGGTCTTGGGTGAGTGTTGCTCAGTATGTCTAAATAACAATGCTCAAAAGTATCTTTTTGTAACAGTGAACCACAAGGTAAAAATGTTATCATTGCCTTGATTAGAACTGATACGACCAGATCAAACCCGTGAACTCCTGCAAATCCAAATATTTTGTCAATATTATACAGGAAAGCGAGAAAGAAGACCGCTAGGAGTGAACCACGATAAACAACGAAGAAGAATTTTAGCAGCTAAATACCAATTATTTTTATCAATCTACATATCGGAATATTCCACCATGTTTGCTCAGTGTGCTGTTACGAAGGACGAAATATATGTTTTGAAAATCAGCAGAGACAGAAATTAAATAACTAACTTGAACGAGTAATTGTAGATTGAAGGGGGGGGGGGCTCACACCATCCATATCTGTAACATGTATCTTCTGCGGTAAAAATTTCCCCCCTATCCCAAACTCAACTCACTATATTTATATCTCTAACGTTGTCTCAAAGTTGTTCTGAAGCTCTGCACCAACCATTCTTGACAGTTCTGGTGGTACCTCACGCTATAATTCATATAATGCTGTCTGATCTCTCTCCTGTAGGTGGAACCTTTTAGTATCGTTGATGTCCGACAATACTTAAGTGTTGACGCTTAGGTTCTTAATCCCGTATCCAAATTTTTGATGGACTCTCCCGTCTTTACCAAAAATTATTTAACTGCTGTCTGTACTAACTGTTGCTATTTTTCCTTCTGTAGCGCTACACGAAGCCCGCCCTCAAATTTGCACATGACTGTGCTTTCCTTAAATCTTCGTGATGCTCCACGTACGCTTTAGCGTCTCGCCACAGTGTAACACATACAGTCACGCCGTCCCTGCTCAGAATCACGCCGTCCCTGCTCAGCTTTGTTATATACTGAGACAGCAGCGCTCCTAGCGCAGAGTAAGCTACACTTTTGAAAACGATATCGGATAAGTGCTAATAGTATTCTTCATATCGACTTTTAAAGTAGTTTTTACAAAAGGGAGCGAATATAGTGCAATAAAAGGCGGCAATGAATAAAAAGAAATTAAATCAGATTTAACTTTCTCTAGGTCATTAAGGACCATGATTGGTATGAAACGGTACACCACAGGACAGTTTATTTTCGAGCCACTTGTAATGTCCTAATGTTTCCTCAAGAATGTCGTTTTCCTTTAAAAACAAAAAAGTCTATTACAAAGCAGAGGACCTGACTTTTTGAGACATTCGTAGTGTATTTACCCGACAACGCTAACCCTTGTTCGGGACACTTCACTAGAAGCCAAGTCAGTGAACTTGGAACGTGGGAAAGTTGTATGGAATGCAATACTTTCGTTATTTAATGTATCACATAAGTCACTACAGCCGTAGCTGAAGAGAAAACCACACAGACGTGATAATAAAAAGCGCCAGAAACTGCTTCCCACCACAGACGAAAACAATTCTGCAATTGTTGCCAACTCTGAGTCACTGATGGCAAGAATCATCAAAATAGTCATCTTTTGAAGGAAGAGTAATTCCATCTACAAAAAGATTTGTGCATTAGAAAGTCGAGTGGAGTTTACATGTCAACAATATGTCCTGTCATAATAGTAACGGTAGCAGCAGAAATGTATGCTTCCCATGCATGAAATAATTTTTATCTTTGCTTCGCGAAGATGTATGTCTCTTGATAATTTTCTGACACCAGGAATGTAAAAATATAACCTTTAATTAAATAACTAGAAATGTAACTAACAACAAACATTAATCTTGTGATTGGGTTTTTCGCCGTTAGGTGCGCTAGTGTCGCTACAGCTGTCAGACCATAACAGCTTTCATGGCAGTGAGTGTCGTGATTTGAATGTTAGACTGTGGTCTCACACTGATTTTAACGCGGTAATCTATAGAGTGTACGGAAACAGTTTGTAAAGCTTGTAAGAGTGTTGCAGGGTAAGTTGTGCTGAGAAATACATTGCGCCGTTTGCAAGTTAATTTGCATTGAAGTTAGCCAATCAGGCTATTACGTACGCAGGTTTCAGCCGACTTCCAGAGTCGTTTCGTTTCCTGAAACAGAACAAGACAGCAATACAAAAATTGGAAATGGGACGAAGCCGAACCAAAGGCTGAGCAGCCTCGTGCACTATCGTCTACGCTGTGAGAACAACTAACACTTATTGTATTGCATCTGGAAGGCTGCTAGAATCTACGTGCAGTGGCCTGGTTGGCTAACTTCAATATTAATTAACTCGGAAACGGTTAAACATATATAATTTTGGTATTAGGAATTATTTTCAGCTTACACTGCAGCACTCTTACAAGATTCTCACACTGCTTCGGGTCAGCCAGTATAACAGGCGTTCTTTTAATCAACATCCTAGCTGTGAGACTGTTAACACACACACACACACACACACACACACACACACACACACACACACACAAGAAGAGAGAGAGAGAGACCGTCGTACCATGGTAACTGTGCTAGCATCTTGGATGGGTGCCGCATGATAAATGGGAATTGCTCCCTCACATCTTCCTTTAATGCATAAGATTTCTTGGACAACTTTGTAAGGCTTACAGTTGCCCCATCTGCCTGTATAAGGTATGAATATCCTCTACGGCATTTCAACCTTGATTAGTAAATTGCACAGCCTGTGTCCACGAGAGAAAGGAAAATTCGCCAAGAAGATAACCAACTGCCAAAACTAGAGTGGCGTTTTCTGCCACTGATTAGATCTAGAAAGACTTCTTTTTGGCGACCGAGGGCTGCTATTGCTTTAATTTTACTTTGTAAACGGTCGCTGACCATGCAGCCATGTTCAAAACTAAGGAAAAAAACTACTCATTGTTCTTTCTATTTTACCTCCACCAACTGATGCTATCTAATGCCTCATTACTATCTGAATCTGAGTTTTGATTTTTATTGCAGTTCAGGATACATCTGTTGCTAACAAACATGGCTTGTGCTTCTTATCATGGGCAGGCAATGACCTGTCTATTAGCAAGGTCCAATGTCCACAATATGCTCTGAAGTCACTAAGAGAATTTACTGGAATGAGGCCCGATGGTTTACTTATAACGCGCTATGGAATCTCAATATGCGACTACAGAACGACTGACCGGGAATGATCAGTTAAACATTTTGTATTCCAAGCGTAACAGCTATTGTCAAAAAACACAGGAAATGGAATGTGATGTTGCAAAGCACGTGAGGGAATAGGCTAACGAGCTCTATTTCATGACATAGGACTTCCATTATCAGAGAGGTATCTCGATTTTAGCAATATTTTAACAAAGTAAACACATCTTAATGATGTGGTTACTTACAAGGAGTGGATTCTTAACAGACTGTCTTGTCATGTTTCTTACAGTGAAGGTGTGTGTCTGAGACACAGATGGCCTAGTGAATGGACCAGAGACTCAGAACAGTCACTACAGGACATAAATGCCTTTCACAAAGACAATAATCGGACAAAATAAGTATCATACACTTGAATGAAACAAATAAAAATAGTACATTGAGCTGTAATTCTATAAAATATTGCTCTCTACTTATCGTTTCGTTGGTTTCAGTGGTCCAGGGATTAAAATTCACTTGTCTAAACCTTGCAATATGGATGTTTGAATTTTGCTTTGTAACTAACTGAACAATAACTGCTTAATGTTGCTGATTTATTCGCCTTATCTTCTTAAATACGATTAAATTCCAGGTCACACATCTTTCATCACATAGTAATTCGTTCATTCACCTAATTCATCGAATTAAATTCTTATCTTTAACAGTCTCAAGATGCAATGTACATATGCCAAACTTCACAGAACAGATATGTAATGCGACTTGACCAAGCGGTGCCATTACCACACCAACTTAAGACCGACTGCTCCATGACATCCATTTTGGACGAAAGACACTACTGCACCAAAGATAATTTTCAAAGCAGTTGCATTGATCTTTACTCTCACAATAATTTTGCACATTAAAAAGCGTAGATTCATACATTATTGTAAAACGTCATTGGTATTTAGATAAATAATTATTTTAGTCCGATTATGTTTGAGTTAAATGTAAAAATACCTGAATGATTAGCTTCCCGTAAGTCCACATTTTTGTATAAAAAGCATACTGAGTTTTTCGTAATCAACCAGTAGGATAATGTATAAGGAATAATGGATAAATACAACATAAACCTCATGAACCATGGGCCTTGCCGTTGGTGGGGAGGCTTTCGTGCCTCCGCGATACAGACAGCCGTACCGTAGCTGCAACCACCACGGAGGGTATCTATTAAGAGGCCAGACAAACGTGCGGTTTCTGATGAGAGTCAGCAGACTTTTCAGGAGCAACAGTCTGGATGATTGATTGATCTGGCCTTGTAACACTAACCAAAACGGCCTTGCTGTGCTGGTACTGTGAACGGCTGAAAGCAAGGGGATACTACAGCCGTAATTTTTAGCGAGGGCTTGCAGCTTTACTGTATGGTTAAATGATGATGGCGTCTTATTGGGTAAAATATTCCGGAGGTAAAATAGTCCCCCATTCGGATCTCCGAACGGGGACTACTCAAGAGGACGTCGTTATCAGGAGAAAGAAAACTGGCGTACTACGGATCGGAGCGTGGTGTGTCAGATTACTTAATTGGTCTGGTAAGTTAAAAAATTTATAAAGGGAAATTGATAGGCTGAAGTTACGTATTGTGGGAACTACTAAAGTTAGGCTGCAGGAGGGACAAGACTTCTGGTCAGGTGAACATAGGCTTACGAATACAAAGTGAGATAGGTGTAATGCACGACTACGTTTAATAACGAATAAAAAAAATAGGGACGCGGATCAGCTACTTCGATCAGCATAGTGAACGTATTATTGTAACCAAGATAGACACGAAGCCCACGCCTACCACAGTAGTACAAGTTTATATGCCAACTAGCTCCGCAAATGATTAAGAGACTGAAGAAATGTATGATGCGATATAAGAAATTATTCAGATAATTTAGGGATACGAACATTTAATAGTCATGGGGGACTGGAATTCGATTTTGGGAAAAGGAAGAGAAGGGAAAGTAGCAGCTGACTATCGACTGGGGGTAAGGAATGAAGAGGAAGCCGCCAGAGAGAATTTTGCACAGAGCGGTACTAATAATAGCTAACACTTGGTTTAAGAGTCGTAAAAAAAGGTATTATATATGGATGAGGCCTCGATACACTGTAAGGCTTCAGATAGATTATATAATTGTAAGATAGAGATTTAGGAACCAGGTTTCAAATTGTAAGAAATTTCCAGGGGCAGATGTGGACTCTGAGCACAATTTATTCATTATAAACTGCAGATAAAAACTTAAGAAACTGCACAAAGGTAGGAATTTAAGGAGACGGAACCTGGAGAAACTGAAAGCACCAGAGGTTGTAGACAATTTCAGAGAGAGAGCGTTAGCGAAAGATCGACAAGAACAGGGGAAAGAAATGCAGTAGAAGAAGAATGGGTAGCTCTGAGAGATTAAATGGAAAAGGCAGCGGAGGATCAAGTTGGCAAAAAGACAAGCGCTAGTAGAAACCCTTGGGTAATAGAAGAGACATTGAATTTAATTGATAAAAGGAGAAAAAATATAAATGCAGTAAATGAAGGAGGCGTAAAGAAATGCAAAATGAGATCGACAAGAATTGCATAATGGCTAAGCATGGATGGCTAGAGGGAAAATGAAAGTATGTAGACACATATATCACTAGGGGTAAGATAGATACTGCCTACAGGAAAATTAAAGTGACCTTTGGAGAACAGAGAACCATCCGAATTAAAAAAAAGAGCTCGAATGGAAAACCAGTCCTAAGCAAAGAAGAGAAAGCAGGAAGGCAGAAGGGGTATATACTTGAGGGCAGCATTATGGAAATGGAAGAGGAGATGAACGAAGATGAAACGGGACTATGAGACTGCGTAAAGAATTTGATAGAGCGCTGAAAGATACAAGTCGAAACAAGGCCCCGAGAGTAAACAACATTCCCCGAGAACTGCTGGTAACTTTGGGAGAGCCAGCCATGACAAAACTCTACCATCAGGTGAGCAAGATGCATGAGACAGGCGAAGTATCTTCGGACTTCAAAACTAATATAATAGTTCCAATCCCAAAGAAAGCAGGTGTTGACAGATGTGAAAATTACCGAACTACTAGTTTAAAATGTCATGGTTGCAAAATACTGGCACTAATTCTTTACAAACCAATGAAAGAACTGGTAGAAGCCGACCTCGGAGAAGATCAGCGTGGATCCTGCAGAAAAATAGGTACACGCCAGGCAATACTGATCCTACTACTTACCTTAGAAGAGAGGTTAAGGAAAGGCAAACCTACGCTTCTAGCATTTGTAGACTTGGAAAAAGCTTATGATAATGTTGACCCGAATACTTTCTTCCAAATTCTGAAGGTGACAGGAGCGAAATACTGGGAGCGAAAAGCTTTTTACAATTTATACAGAAACCAGATGGCAGTTATAAGAGTCGAGAGCACGAAAGGAAAGCAGTGACTGAGAAGGGAGTGAGACAAGGATGTAGCTTCCCCGATGTTATTCAATCTGTATATTGAGCAAGCAGTAAAGGAAACAAAACAAAAATTTGGAATAGGAATTAAATTCCATGGAGAGGAAATAAAAACTTTGAGGTTTTCCGACGACATTGTGACAGTAGTCTTATCAGTAAATAGTACTTTCTCCACAGTGTTATGGCATTGATATAGGAACCACCGTCATTATTCAATGTGGAAAAGTGATATTAACGTCTACGAAAAATGAACAGACCGCTTTCTCGGCTGATACCAGCTTCTCTCAGTTTCTGACGAGAAATGTCATGGGGCCTTATTGCAGCAGCTACAAGAACAGCTGCTTCTGCATCTTCATTGGTAACAGTCTTTCTACGTATACACTTTCTTCGTGTAAAACTACCAGCCTCGCAAAGTCTTTTCACCGTGTTAACGAAATGGAACGATTTGGGCAGCTTCTGCCTTGAAACTGTTTTTGCATACAGTTCTGCTGCTCTTGATGAAGGTTTGGAGACATACGAAGTAAATTAAGAACATGTCGAGAATTTAGTCGACAGTAAATTGCATTGTGATCCCGAAAATTGCTTACGCATTACTAACAATTCTGCAAATTTAATGTTTTGCAATCGTGCTTGCTTCTGCAGCCTTGCAGGTCGCCTCTAACTATATCTGCTTAGTCACTTCGCACTACCCCTCAATGTCATGTTTGAGATGGCTGTATTGCCTTTTTCGTGCTTCATCTGCTGCATTTACACAGCCGGAAAGAAAATTAGTACAACCTTATAGAGGCTCCGTTTTCAATCAATATTTATTGTTGGATGTGGAGTAAATGAAATGATTTTATTCAAAGATCAACAGCAGAAGCTATTCTGAGGTGTCTCTTATCGCTCCAGGGGAAACACCCTGGTGTAGCCCACACAACCTCTGCCATCTAAGCGATCGTACAGAAAGTGAATACTGTCTCCTGTGATACGTTATGACCCACCTGCTGGACCTTTTCACGTTGCTCTGTATGAGTTGTTGGCTGACAAGTCTCTCGAGTCACTATTATATCCCATACATGCTTAACTGGATTCAATTCCGAAGATCGTCCTCGACAGGGAAATTTCTGCATGTCTTGAAGAGCACGTTGAGTTTCATGGGCAGTGTGTGAACAAGCGTTATCCTGCTGCAACAACTCGTCACCTATCTGTTCCAAGAACGACAAAAAGTAAATAAATAAATAACAAAAATGCTCTCTACGAGCGAGCGCTCGCCAGGTCTACGTCGTACGCACAAACGAGCATCACTAGTATGCCGGAAGAATCTGCTTTCATCGTTGAAGACTACCGCATCGTTCTATTTTACAAGGGTTCCTCAGACGCACCACTCGAGCCGTGCACGTCGATGCTGCTGTGGCCTGAATGGAAGACAGGTAGAGGTGTTCGGGCCTGTATCTCAGTGCTAACAACCCGATCGTAATAGTTCGTGTTGTCACGTTTGGCCTCAGAGGCCCTCTTACGTGAGCTTCGGTAACTCTACGGTCTATCACTGATGCCCACACTACACGACGATCCTGGAGGGCGTCTGTGATGCGTGGTTGTCCAGAACCTCGTCTATGGGTGTAACAATGTTCACGCTGATTCTAGACGTCTAACTTATGTAGCAGTTCTCCGAAAGGACCATCCTGCCACTGGGAAAACCACTGTTTGACCATTTGCAAACTCGCTCCGTTGGCTGTAGAAAGCACGAGTGCGTCTCCGTGACATGACTGGTTGCTTCCTTCACACGCTGCTACACACTGAGCCTTCTAGCTGCGAGAATTTCGTATTAAAGCCTAAACACGGATTGTGTCTGGTAGCTACACCACTATTTGTTGGCTGGCGACGCTGAAACAACTATCAGTACATGTACTATCTCCTAAATGGCGCGCGCCGTCATCAGATTAAAATCGAAGTCATCTTTGTAGCTGCCCTAATAAATTGTTGCAACAGCAAGAAATGCAGATGATAAATGGGTATTCATTGGACAAATATATTATACTAGAACTCACATGTGATTACATTTTCACGCAGTTTGGGTGCATAGATCCTGAGAAATCAGTACCCAGAACAACCACCTCTGGCCGTAATAACGGCCTTGATACGCCTGGGCATTGAGTCAAACAGAGCTTGGATGGCGTGTACAGGTACAGCAGCCCATGCAGCTTCAACACGATACCACAGTTCATCAAGAGTAGTGACTGGCTTATTGTGACGAGACAGTTGCTCGGCCACCATTGACCACACGTTTCCAATTGGTGAGAGATCTGGAGAAAGTGTTGGCCATGGCAGCAGTCGAACATTTTCTGTATCCAGAAAGGCCCGTACATGACCTGCAACGTGCGGTCGTGTATTATCCTGCTGAAATGTAGGATTTCGTTGGGATCGAATGAAGTGTAAAGCCACGGATCGTAACACATCTGAAATGTAACGTCCACTGTTCAAAGTGCCGTCAAAACGAACAATAGGAGACCGAGACGTGTAACCAATGGCACCCCATACCATCACGCCGGGTGATACACCAGTATGGCGATGACTAATACACGCTTCCAATGTGCGTTCACCGCGATGTCGCCATACACGGATGCGACCATCATGATGCTGTAAACAGAAACTGGATTCATCCGAAAAAATGGCGTTTTGCCATTCGTGCACCCAGTTTCCTCGTTGAGTACACCATCGCAGGCTCTCCTGTCTGTGATGCAGCGTCAAGGGTAACCGCAGCCATGGTCTCCGAGCTGATAGTCCATGTTGCTGCAAACGTCGTCTAACTGTTCGTGCTGATGTCTTCCAAACGTCCCCATCTGTTGACTCAGGGATCGAGACGAGGCTTCACGATCCGTTACAGCCATGCGGATAAGATGCCTGTCATCTCGATTGCTAGTGATACGAGGCCGTTTGGATCCAGCACGGTGTTCCGTATTACCCTTCTGAACCCACCGATTCCATATTCTGCTAACAGGCACTGGATCTCGACCAACGCGAGCAGCAATGTCGCGATACGATAAACCGCAATCGTGATAGGCTACAATCCGACCTTTATCAAAGTCGGAAATGTGATGGTACGCATTTCTCCTCCTTACACGAGGCATCATAACAACGTTTCACCAGGAAACGCCGGTCCACAGCTGTATGTGTGTGAGAAATCGGTTGGAAACTTTCCTCATGTCAGCACGTCGTAGGTGTCGCCACCGGCACCAACCTTGTGTGAATGGTGTGAAAAGCTAATCATTTGCATATCACAGCAACTTCTTCCTGTCGGTTGAGTTTCACGTCTGTAACACGCCATCTTCGTGGTGTAGCAATTGTAATGGGCAGTAGTGTATTTTATTCTTCTACGTGGAAGACTATCTCACAAGGCAATATCTCTGGGAAAGTAAGACGCAATTCGTGTCTACAATCCTAGTGAGCGTCATTCTCCTCATGAAACATCCACGAATGGAACCAGAATTAGGGAGGGGAAAGCGGGAGAATGATAAGAGGTGTTCCCTCCCTCACACACAGCTTACGTCAGTTGGCAGTGAGGTAACGTACACGCAGAACTCTTTCGGGCAGAGTCCCTGTGTTCGCGTGGCGCCACACCGCTGGAGGAGCGGCAGCTTTGATCTCCCCCGCCAGGAGGGCTACGCCCACAATGCGACAATCGCAGCTCCATCTGCAGGGATCCGTCCGGGCCATTAGGCGGCGCGGCACGCGATATGCTCGGCATGCGGCGCGTGCCCGGCATTCTGGCCTCCGCGGGGGTCGAACCCTGGAACGGGGCTGTGCCCGGGGTGCCGGGCAATCTCTGCACCGGACAGCTCCATTGACGGCCGATTTCCCTCTCTGGTTTCTCGGAACGGCATTATTGTCAGCGTGCTGGCTCCCACCGCTGCACAACAATGACCCCTCAGTAATATTGCTGTCTCCGAGAATGACGAATCCACTAATAAAGCTGACACACGCACTCTAAGACAGAAAACAATCGACACACCACAAATAAATTATGCAAATGGGACGGAAATCCCATGTAGAGACAAAGAAATGATTGCAGTTTTAGAAAAATTGGATGGCTTATTCTGGGAAAGAGCTTCACTAAAAAAGTGAGTAAGACATTAACGCCTTGTTCAACCTCTGGCCCTTACACATGCAGTTATTCGCCTTGACTATCAGTCGTTGGATGTCCGGTTGAGGGATATCGTGCGAAATTTCGTCCAAGTGTTGCGTTAAATCGACAAAATCCCGAGGTGTTTGGAGAGCACATTCTACTCTGCTCCAAACGTTCTCTGATGGCGAGAGGTGAGGTAACACTAAAAAGAAGGTCTGTGCCAGGAACAACATACTGCGGAAGCTAACAGGTTCATCGTGGGGAGCTCAACCATATGTTTTGCGCACCACAGGTCTGGTGCTGAGTATCTCAGCTGCGGAATATGCGGCGCCAGTTTGGAGGAACTCTGCCCACGCTAAGCAAGTTGACGTCGCCGTAAACGAAACTGTACGTATTGCCACAGGATGCCTCAAACCAACTCCCACAGACATCATTTACCCCATCATAGGCATAGCACCACCCACTATCCCCAGACAAGTAGCCGCCGAGATCGAAAGATCAAAACAAAAGAATGATCCTCGACACCCGATGTATATGCACCGAAAACAACGTGTCCGGCTGAAATCCCGCAGGAGTTTCATGGAAACTACTGAAGAGCTCGCCACCAAGCCCGTCGCAAGGCGGCTCTCTCTCTGGGAAGAACTGGTGCCACACTCCACAATGGATCTGCAGGATTTCAACTACCTTTTACAACTTGGAGGTCATTAAAGCGGCTGCGCACTGGAGTAACTGGGTACAAATCAAACCTATTTAAATGGGGTTACAGTGATAGCGATAGGTGTGAATGTGGAGCAATACAGGACTTGGACCACCTACTGATCTGCCCAGATATGTCTAGAACATGCACTAAAGATGATATTTTGAGAGTCAATGACAAAGCAATCTATGTTGCTAATTACTGGGAAGGGAGGATATAATTGGTGCATCCGGACACGGAAGAAGAAGAAGAAACCTCGGTGAGGTGGAACATGGAAGGCAGTAGGAACTTTCGCCAGGTGCCATGAGGCACTATCTTGCTTCGAACTGAACCCCAACGACCTGTGAAGACACGTCTGGAGACGATAGGATACCAACCTTTCACTCTCCATATGACCCTACAAACAGGAGTGATGGTTTGTAATGCCACTTCTTTTCATAGCAGGAACCTTGCAGCACAGCTGTACGTCGGCGATATTCTACCCCCTACTTTGTTGCCCTTCACTGCATTCCATCCAAGGCTTACATTTCAGGAAGATTATACTCGACCACACACGGGGAGAGTTTCTACCGATTGTCTTCGTATTTTCTAAACGCTAACTCGACCAGCGTGGGTCTCCTCCGAATTGAGAATGTTTCGAGCACGGTGGACAGAGTCCGCCAACCAGATCGGTATTTTGGCGATCTAATAAGCCAGTTGGGCAGAATGTTGCACGGCGTCTGTCAGAAGGACGTCGGACAGATCTGTCAATCAGTGCCAAGCCCAATAGCTGCTTGGATAAGGGCCAGATGTGCGCCTGCGCTTTATTGACTTGCTCAGTTCGTGAAACTCTTTCTCTTCTACAAATCATTCAGTTTTTCTGAAATTTTAATAATTCCTTTTTCAGAACATCTACATCACATCTACCGATTTCTGTCCCATTCGGATGTTTCCTTCATGAGGCGTTGTGTTCTTTTTCTTTTGAAGTGTATCAGTTTCTTTCACATAACTGTAACTGGAATGATACAACACACCTCCCATCTTACTACCTAAAGTTTGCCCAAATTCCAACGAACAACGTAGAAGAAGATGAAGAAAAAATAAGAAGAAAAATAATTGACTTCACTGGTTATACAAAATTGCTGCACAGATCTTGTTTGTTTCTTATTTGTGACAGTTTATCCAAGAGGTTAGGAAGGGGGGGGGGGGCTCGTAATTAATGTCCTCTGCGATACCATATCATACCCTTCACCCCGTCTAGCCCCTACGCTTTTATAGGCAGCTAGTTCCTTTATGGGCTCTTGCGCGGGGTAGCTGCGCGGTCTCCGGCGTCTTGTCGCGGTCCGCGCGGCTCCCCCTGTCGAAGGTTCGAGTCCTCCCACGGGCATGGGTGTGTGTGTCGCCTTTAGCGTAAGTTAGTTTAAGATAGATTAAGTAGTGTGTAAGCTTAGAGACCGATGACCTCTGCAGTTTGGTCCCATAAGTCCTTACCAGAAATTTCCAAAAAATTATATTTACGGGCTTCATACGAGAGACTTCCACAGCCGTACCTGAAGACGACGAGCAGCTGTCTTGTTGTGCAGTTCCTACGGCAGTATTCGAACTTTTCAAACATCTGCGTATAATCGTCCTCCAGTTGTGGCTTCGTATGTTACTGTCCTGTGATTTGCGCGAAATTTAAATACACTGTACGAGACCAGCAGATCGACGCACAGAGCGCAAGTGCTTATGTGTGTTCCATGAGGGTATAACTGTGCCAACATATAGAGCCATAATCTGTACACCACAGTGAGGTCCTCGACAAGGGATACTTCCCATTGTACCTGCTACGAGGTTAGAAGAGTCAATTATACCCACTTCCATTTAAATTGTGTGCCAGTAACGTGTAATGCCATCATCGGCATTATGTTTGTTTCCTTTAACATAACTTTTCTCGCTGATGTCGGGTAGGGGAGAGCATGAACGTGATTATAGATTTACTTTCCACTGATGCAGGTCCGTCCCCTCTTCTTCCTTCTCAATAAGCTTGTGTGTTTCTGTATAAATGGCTGATTTCGAATGTTTTAATCATCGCTCACTTGCAGATTGAGATAAAGTGGTATTGAGATGCGGTACCAACCATGTAGATTCAATTGGGTTGGCGGAATCAGAGACGTGGCAGAAACAGCAAGGGTGGGTCATTGTTGGCAACAGTTACGAACTTCCGCCTCCTCCTACTCGGCAAGCGAGGCAGTGGCATGGATAATGAATAGCGGCACTGTGCTGTCGGATCAGGAATGTGAGGAACGCATGCTTACCGATGCACGTGTCTTGAGAACTGGTGTTTCACAACGGGGATAATTTCGACTAAAATTTCTACATGATTAACGGGAGCGTAACTGATATTCGTCTAATTAAACTGACTTTCACTCATGTATTTGAGTAAATTCTGAGTACCTTACGTACCTCCCCCCCCTCTCCCCTGTGACCGTTCAGCTGTGTAACTGTGTAGGGTTGGAAATAACTATGGACTAAATTCACATTAACTTTTCTCCTAGATCACAACCCTATCGGATTCAACAGGAAAGCGTATGCTAATCTGCACGAGTTATACAAAAATAATCTGCAGATGTGTTGTATAAGATCGGTGGTCTGCTACCATAACGTGTGTGGTTGATAAGTAGCCAGTGCATCTCAAATGGGTGTTGAATGATACTGTACACAGCAGACTGAGATGAACCTGTCAGGTGTCGAATTACATAAAATGTTAATAAGATTGGTATCCAAATCATTTTCTCGCCACCACGTGAGTAGTATATACACTGATCAGCAGAAACATTATGACCACCGACGAATTGTCGATATAAACCCGTCCAGGCGAGGTATGACTGTTAGTCAGACACACGCGCGGTACGTGTAGTATCAGTGAGCATGCTGTTCGTGTGTAGAATGGGAAAGGCGCGCGATCTGTGTGAGTTTGGGCGACGGCAGTTTGTGAAGGCCCGGAGACTCGGCACTAGCGTTTCGGAAACTGCACGACTTGTCGGGTGTGCGAGGAATGCTGTGATGAGTGTCTTCAACGCGTGGCGAAACCAAGGTGAGACCATGTCCAGACGTTGTGGAGTATTGGGCCACCCCTCAATAGAGATGTCGAACGTCATAGGCTGGGCAGAATGGTAAAACAGGGCAGGCGGTGCACTGTGGTGGAACAGACATCAGACGTTAATACTGGGCAAAGTGTGTCTGAACACTCCCAACGTTGGCCTCTGCAGCCAACGACCCATCCAAGTGCCAATGTTAAGACCATGGCATCGGCAACTATGACTGAAATGGGCTAGTGACCATCGGCACTGGACATTGGCACAGTGGCAGAGAGTTGCATGGTCTGATAAATCGGAATACTTTTTTCATCATGTCCAGGGGAGGGTGAGAATCCGGCGTCTCTCCTTGACACCCGTACTGTGGGTCGGAGATAAGCTGGCGGCGGCTCCATTATGCTCGGGGGAACTTTCACTTCGGTATCCATGGGTCCAGTGGAGGTTGTGCAAGGCACCATGACGGCCAAGCAGCATCGTGCATAGGCTGCAGACCACGTGAACCACTTCGTGACGATCATGTTTCCAGACGGCAGTGGCATTTTTCAACAAGATAATCCGCCATGTCACAAGGCCAGGTGAGTGATGGGGTCGTTGGAGGAACACAGTGGCGAGTTGCAATTCATGTGCTGGCTCCCAAGCTTGCCAGATCTGAACTCGATCAAACACATCTGGGATATGCTCGGGGGAACTTTCACTTCGGTATCCATGGGTCCAGTGGAGGTTGTGCAAGGCACCATGACGGCCAAGCAGCATCGTGCATAGGCTGCAGACCACGTGAACCACTTCGTGACGATCATGTTTCCAGACGGCAGTGGCATTTTTCAACAAGATAATCCGCCATGTCACAAGGCCAGGTGAGTGATGGGGTGGTTGGAGGAACACAGTGGCGAGTTGCAATTCATGTGCTGGCTCCCAAGCTTGCCAGATCTGAACTCGATCAAACACATCTGGGATGGCGCCAGAGCTCATTAGGTGACTTGTGTGTACAGATGTGGTGCCAACTCCGTTCAGTGACCGACCAAGCCGCACTGCTTTCAAGTCACGAGGCATGGTCGCTTTAACCCGTGCCAGAGGTGGAGACACCGGTTATCAGGTACGTGGTCATAATCTTCTGACTGCTCTGTGAATGTATGGGCCTCTCTACATTCCTATGACGGTGAGTAATATGCGTAACAAAGCTGTACGAAAGTAGAGATGAGCCCACTGTGTGTAAAGACTAACGGAAAACAGCTATCCAAATCTGAATCAGGTATTTTTCGTTGCCTCTCGCCACTAGAAGTGTATAATGTTGGCACACGTGACTAATGGTAATTCATATAATACGGAGCAGTGTGAGATGTAGTGACCCAACTAGAGATTTCAGTACCTATTCTGTGTTTCTACACTCATGCTCATAAATTAGGGATAATGCTGATACATGGTGAAACAACGCTCTGGTGGGCGGTTTGCGGGTTTAAATCACCTCGGGGTATGACCATGCGGTGCGTTTGACCTGCGGTCGTCGCTTGGTGGCGCTGGCAGGAGTCCACGTACGCAGAGGTGTGTTGCATGTCAGAGTACGGTGCAGCGAGTAAGTGTGCAGATGTTTTCAGACGTGCTAATGGTGATTGTGTGTTGAAAATGGCTCAAAGAACACATATTGATGACGCTATGAGGGGTAGAATACTAGGGCGACTGGAGGCTGGTCAAACACAGCAGGTCGTAACACGGGCCCTCCGTGTGCCACAAAGTGTGATCTCACGATTATAGCAACGATTGCAGCAGACACGAAACGTGTCCAGGCGCTACAGTACGGGACGTTCACAGTGTACAACACCACAAGAAGACCCATATCTCACCATCAGTGCCCGCAGACGGCCACGGATTACTGCAGGTATCCTTGTTAGGGACCTTACCGCAGCCACTGGAAAAGTTGTCTCCAGACACACGGTCTACAGTTGATTGAACAGACATGATTTAATCGCCCGGAGACCAGCAAGGTGCATTCCATTGACCCCTGGTCACGGGAGAACTCGTAGAGCTTGATGTCAGGAACACAGTACATGGTCACTGGAACAGTGGTCCCAGGTTATGCTCACGGACGAGTCCAGGTGTAGTCTGAACAGTGATTCTCGCCGGGTTTTCATCTGACGTGAACCAAGAACCAGATGTTGTTGTTCTTCTGGTCTTCAGTCCTGAGACAGGTTTGGTGCAGCTCTCCATGCTACTCTATCCTGTGCAAGCTTCTTCATCTCCCAGTACCTACTGCAACCTACATCCTTCTGAATCTTATTGTATTCACCTCTTGGTCTCCCTCTACGATTTTTACCCTCCATGCTGCCCTCCAACACTAAATTGGTGATCCCTTGATGCCTCAGAACACGTCCTACCAACCGATCCCTTCTACTAGTCAAGTTGTGCTACAAACTCCTCTTCTCCCCAATCCTATTCAATACCTCCTCATTAGTTATGTGATCTACCCATCTATTCTTCAGCATTCTTCTCTAGCACCACATTTCGAAAGCTTCTATTCTCTTCTTGTCCAAACTATTTATCGTCCACGTTTCACATTCATAAATGGCTACACTCCATACAAATGCTTTCAGAAACGACTTCCTGACACTTTAATCTATACTCGATGTTAACAAATACCTCTTCTTCAGAAACGCTTTCCTTGCCATTTATATCCTCTCTACTTCGACTATCATCAGTTATTTTGCTCCCCAAATTGCAATACTCCTTTACTACTTTAAGTGTCTCATTTCCTAATTCCCTCAGCATCACCAGACATAATTCGACTACATTGCATTATCCTTGTTTTGCTTTTGTTGATGTTAATTCTTATATCTTCCTTTCAAGACACTGTCCATTTCGTTGAACTGCTCTTTCAAGTCCTTTGCTGTCTCTGACAGAATTGCAATGTCTTCGGCGAACCTCAAAGTTTTTATTTCTTCTCCATGGATTTTAATACCTTCTCCGAATATTTCTCTTGTTTCCTTTACTGCTTGCTCAATATAAAGATTGAATAGCATCGGGGAGAGGCTACAACCCTGTATAACTTCCTTCCCAACCACTGCCCCTCGACTCTTATAACTGCCATCTGGTTTCTGTACAAATTGTAAATAGCCTTTCGCTCCCTTTATCTTACCCCTGACACCTTTAGAATTTGAAAACGAGTATTCCAGTCAACATTGTCAAAAGCTTTCTCTAAGTCTACAAATGCTAGGAAAATAGGTTTGTCTTTCCTTAATCTTTCCACTAAGGTGAGTCGTAAGGTCAGGATTGCTTCACGTGTTCCAATATTTGTACGGAATCCAAACTGATGTTCCAAGGTGTCGGCTTCTACCAGTTCTTCCATTCGTCTGTAAAGGATTCGCTTTAGTATTTTGCAGCTGTGACTTATTGAACTGATAGTTCGGTAATTTTAACATCTGTCAACACCTACTTTCTTTGGTATTGGAATTATTATATTCTTCTTAAAGTCTGACGGTATTTCGCCTGTCTCATAAATCTTGCTCACCAGATGGAAGAGTTTTCTCAGGAGTGGCTCTCCCAAGGCTTTCAGTACTTCTAACGGAATGTTGTCTACTCCCGGGGCCTTGTTTCGACTCAGGTCTTTCAGTTCTCTGTCAAACTCTTCACGCAGTATCATAACTCCAGTTTCATTTTCATCTACATTCACTTCTATTTCTATAACATTGTCCTCAAGAACATCGCCGTTGTATAGACCCTCTATATACTCCTTCCACTTTTCTGATTTCCCTTCTTTGCTTGGAACTGCGTTTCCATCTAAGCTCTTGATATTCATGCAAGTGGTTCTCTTTTCTCCAAAGGTCTCTTTAATTTTCCTGTAGGCAGTATCTCTCTTAACCCTACTGAGATAAGCCGCTACATCCTTACATTTGTCCTCTAGCCATCCCTGCTTAGCCATTTTGCACTCCCTATCGATCTCATTTTTGAAACGTTTTTATTCCTTTTTGCCTGTTTAATTTATTGCATTTTCATATTTTCTCCTTTCATCAATTAAATTCAATATTTTCTTTTGTTACCCAATGATCTCTACCAGCCCTCGGCTTTTTACCTACTTGATCCTCTGCTGCCTTCATTACTCCATCCCTCAAAGCTACCCATTCTTCTTCTACTGTATTTCTGTCCCCCATTCCTGTCAATCGTTCCCTAATGCTCTCCCTGAAGCTCTCTACAACCTCTGGTTCTTTCAGTTTATCCAGGTCCCATCTCCTCAATTTACCACCTTTTTGCAGTTTCTTCAGCTTTAACCTACAGTTCATAATCAATTGATTCTGGTCAGAGTCCACATCTGCCCCTGGAAATGTCTTACAATTTAAAACCTGGATCCTGAATCTCTGTCTTACCATTATATAATCTATCTGAAACCTGTCAGTATCTCCAGGCTTCTTCCATGTATACAACCTGCTTTTATGATTCTTCAACCAAGTGTTAGCTATGATTAAGTTATGCTACGTGCAAAATTCTACCAGGCGGCTTCCTCTTTCATTTTTCCCCCAATCCATATGCACCTAATACGTTTCCTTCTCTTCCTTTTCCTACTACTGAATTCCAGTCACCCATGACTATTAAATTTCCTTTCACTATCTGAATAATTTATTTTATCTCATCATACATTTCTTCAATTTCTTCGTCATCTGCAGAGCTAGTTGACATATAGACTTGTACCACTGTAGTAGGCGTGGGCCTCGTGTCTCTCTTGGCCACAATAATGCGTTCACTATGCTGTTTGTAGTAGCTTACCCGCACTCCTTTTCTTTTTATTTATTATTAAACAAACTTCTGCATTACCTCTATTGATTTTGTATTTATAACCCTGTATTCAGCTGACCAAAAGTCTTGTTCCTCCTGCCACTGAACTTCACTAATTCCCACTATATCTAACTTAAAGCTATCCATATCCCTTTTTAAACTTTGCAACCTACCTGCCCGATTAAGGGATCTGACATTCCACGCTCCGATCCGTAGAACGCCAATTTTATTTCTCCTGAGAACGACGTCCTCTTGAGTAGTCCCCGCCCGGAGATCGGAATGGGGGAAAATTTTACCTCCGGATTATTTTACGCAGGAGGATGCCATCATAATTTAATCATAAAATAAAGCTGCATGCCCTCGGGAAAAATTACGGCTGTAGGTTCCCCTTGCTTTCAGCTTCGCATTACCAGCACAGCAAGGCCGTTTTGGTTAGTGTTACAATTCCAGATCAGTCAATCATCCAGACTGTTGCCCCTGCAAGGCTGCTGCCCCTCTTCAGGAACCACACGTTTGTCTGGCCTCTCAACAGATACCTCTCCGTTGTGGTTGCACCTACGGTATGTCCATCTGTATCGCTGTGACACGCAAGCCTCCCCACCAAAAGGTCCATGGTTCATGGGGGGGGGGGGGGGGGGGGGGGAGAACCAGATACCAATCCCTTAATGTCCTTTTTGAAGGGGCCTGTATGGAGGTCGTGGTTTGATGGTGTAGGGTGGGATTATGATTGGTGTACGTACATCCCTGCATGTCTTTGACAGAGGAACTGTAACAGATCAGGTGTATCGGGACGTCATTTTGCGCCAGTATGTACGCCTCTTCAGGGATGCAGTGGATCCTACATTCTTCCTGGTGGATGATAATGCACGGTCCCACCGAGCTGCCATCAGGGGAAAGTACCTTGAAAAAGAAGATATCAGGCGAATGGAGTGGCCTGCCTGTTCTCCTAAACCCCCATCGAGCAGGTCTGGGATGCTCTCCGTCGACGTATCGCTTTACGTCTTCAAACCCCTACGACACTTCAGGAGCTCCGACAGGCACTGGTGCAAGAATGGGAGGCCATACCCCAGCAGCTGCTCGAACACCTGGTCCAGAGTATGCCAACCCGTTGTGCGGTCTGTGTACGTGTGCATGGTGATCATATCCCATATTGTTGTCGAGGTACATGTGCAGGAAACAGTGGCGTTTTGTGGTACATGTGTTTCAGAGACTGTTTTCTCAATTTATCACCCATACCGTGAACTTACAGATCTGTGTCGTGTGTGTTCCCTATATGCCTATGCTATTAGCGCCAGTTTTGTGTAGTGCCACGTTGTGTGGCACCACATTCTCCAATTATCCTTAATTTATGAGCTTGAGTGTACAATAAAGGTCTGTCTGGGCGGAAACCGCTACTGGGATTCCCAGTGTGCATAACTATTGCTGATACCATGGAAAATTTGCCTAAGATGTTAACCTACCCTTTTTCAGTTACTAACCGTAAATGACAACAGACTTCAGTACCATCATACGTAACAATTTCCAGTGGACGTAGTTGCCCAGGACATGTGATACCCACTGTGCTGTCATGCATTTTGACTTCTCCTACATCATTTTGTGCACCTCCTTTTAATGAAGTGTAGCAGCATGCTCTCGTCGAGCACGTGTAACCACATGTAACTGTTATGTTCATTAGTCCTGAAACCTCCGAACTTCCCGTTAATATTCTTTTCAGTCTTCTGTAACTTATAAGATCAAGTGAATATTCAGCTGCTATTACTTGGATGTACAATGCCATAGAGTGAAGTAAAATAATTATATGTGATGTGTAAAGGCTATAATAATGTTGTTAAAATCAGATGGGTGTCGGTATTAATATTTTGAATGCATTGAGCCTGTCACCCACGAAGCCCATCCACATCTTCCTCCTGAAAATATCGGAAATAGCTATGAAGAGCTCTCACGGATAGCAAGGCTACACCTTTATCTTGTAATCAAAATTACGTTGTCCTCGAGTGTTCTGTTCAAAAGGGGGTCTGCAGGATTTTTGAATGTTAAACTCATGTGAAGTCCTTTCCCATTTGCACATCTTAGGAGCCGAATTCGAAAATTATATTAATGAGAGAGACACGCAGACTACGGAACAGTACGGCGACGGGTTAAATTTTACACATTCATGATTAAGTCTTAAAGGAAAAATAACAACGACAAGAATAGAAAGATGGAAGGAGATATTTTGAAAGGGTTTCTTCCCCTTCCATTCACGTATAGAGCACAGAAAGAATATTTGTTTGGTGATCTCTGTCTGCACTATGGTTCAAATGGCTCTGAGCACTATGGGACTAAGGAGCTGAGGTCATCAGTGCCCCAGAACTTTGAACTACTTAAACCTAACTAACCTAAGGACATCACACACATCCATGCTCGAGGCAGGATTCAAAACTGCGACCGTAGCGGTCGCGCGGTTCCAGACTGTAGCGCCTAGAACCACTTGGCTACCCCGGCCGGCTGTCTGCACAATTCTTGGTGTAATCTTGTCCTGGCGATCCCTCAGAATGCGATAAGCAGGCAGTAGTAGTATATTCGTAGATTCATCATTGAAAAGTTGTTCATGATACTTTGCAAGTAGGCTTTCTTCGGATAGTTTGATCGTTATCTTCAGGCGTCTGCCTATTCACTTTTCCCAGCGTCACTGAAACATTCTCTCATAGATCAAAGAAACCTAAATATCTCCTATTAATCGTGTCTAGTACAGATTTAAACACTGAAACTATTACTCAGGGAGAGATGCGGTAATGACCTCTGGTAACCTCTGGATCAGCTCTCACACGCAGTTCCAGTCGCTATGGAGAGCTGGAGCGTACAGAATCGTGTGTTTGCTATCGAACACTTTTTGACAAACAGTTATTCAATGATCACGATTCAGCGTGTTTTCTGTTGAAACTTTAGTGTCGATTGTAGAGGTGTAGTCCCAGATCAAAACACCAAAATCTGACGGGTTGCATCCTATAGAAGTACTCGATCTGTGATGAAGAAGAAACCATTTGTTCTTGGCCAGTTCAGTCAGAACTCTGGAAAACGAAGACTGTGAGAACGACAGTTCTTGCTAGTCTGATACGATTCACGGAGCGACAGAGTGTAGTACTTGATATGTAACGTCCTTCACAACATTGTATCTTACATGATGATCTCAGATTTCATCTATACAAAATAACGATCGTCTAGCAACTGAGTGAATGGTATTTTGCTTAGCACAAAGAAATTCGTGATAAAATGGACACCATTCTCAAGCAAGATGCAGTGCCGGAGCCCATTTCCACCTGGACAGCTATATTAATGTACAGAACTGTCGGTAATGGTTGTGGGAAAACCTACATGAACTACACCAAAAACCTCTCCACACTTCAAAAGTAACAGTGTCGTGCGACGTCTCTAAGTCACAGACGGTTGGCCTTTATTTTTTATTTTTAAGTGCAGGTAACCGCAATTACTGTAACGTAAGCGTGCCACATCTAAATATCAAACAACTTACTGCATCAAGAACTGCAGACGTATCAGGTGAACGTCAGAGAAACGTGGTTCCAACGGAATGATGCCATAGCGTACACGGTGAGAGGATCCTCGGAAGTGACTCTATAAATGGTTACTTGCACACTTCATTTCACAATTTAGAGATGTTGTTTGGCATGCACACCTCCATCGATCTGTCAATTTGTGACTTCTTTTTGTAGGACTACCTGAAATCATGAGTGTACGTCAACAAGCCCCACACAAGCGATGACCTGAAAATTCCCATTTGTCAATAAATTGAAGCTGTATCGAACGAAATGTTGGGGAAAGCGGTGCAGAGCTTTGAGAGGGGGCTCCGAAATTGGCTCCGACAAGAGGTAAATAATATTAGTGACATTATTTTATGAACTTAGTTATTACATGTGGATCTCAAAAATGCAATAAAAATATTAATATTTATTGTGGAACATTTTTCTATAAATAAAACAGCGGAAATAATTCAATAGTGAATGCCTGTTTTCTCCTGCCAAATTCAACCATCCAGTCGTTAGTAGTACGAAACAGCTTCTTCTTATGTAACACAACTGCCTTTCCCTAAAAGTTTGATACACCACGCATGTCTGCCTCAACACTTTCAAGTCCCACCACTGGACTCGCTCGTCAACTTTCACTTCCTAGCCCACAGTTTTTTATTACACTGGAAAAATATTTCCTACTGGGCTGAAGCTTCCAGATACAAGCAGAGGGTATATACGATTACACTGAAAATTGTACTACAAAATAACATTTTTTTCTTTATACATCTCCACATGGAATATATAAAAGGAAAGAAAGAAAAACTTTGCATATACTATTTTACACTACAGTCTATATTGGCTGTTGTGGAACAGTTTAGGTGGCTGAAACACGTCCATCACAGATGGATCCTCGAATTGGATAAAACTGCCTCAAAATACGTCATATGCTGAAAAGACATCTCACTTATGAAGTCAAAAGTCGAAATTTTTCACTTACGAAATTTGTACTTCCTATCTATCAAATTTTCTACAGAATTCTCAAGCAGAAACTTTAAACATCTGTAAAAGTGAGGACATTGACCGTAACAACGATCTAGAAACTCACGTTTGAGATACAAACATCAATTATAATTCACATTCATTTTATTTGCCTTAATACAATTTGTTTACTTCATTCATGTTCTCTACTTAATGAAAATACATCTGCTTCTACATGGACACTCTGCACATCAAAGTGCCTGGCAGAGGGCTCACCGAACCACTTTCACAATTCTCTATCATCCCAATCTCGTACAGCGCACGCAAAGAACGAACACCTACATGTCTAAGCACGAACTCTGATTTCCCTTATTTTATCATGGTGATCGTTTTCCCTCTGTAGGTCGGCGTCAACAAAATATTTTCGCATTCGGAGGACAAAGTTGGTGATTGGAATTTCATGAGAAGATTACTCCTCAACGAAAAACGTCTTTGTTTTAATGATGTCCATACCAAACTCTGTATCACCTCAGTGACACTCATTCGCCTATTTCGCGATAATACAAAACGTGCTGCTCTTCTTCGAACATTCTCGATGTACTCCGCCAATACTATCTGGTAAAGATCACACACCACGCAGCAGTATTGTAAAAGAGGACGGAAAAGCGTAGTATAGGCAATGTCTTTAGTAAGTTTGTTACATTTTCTAAGTGTCCTGGCAATAAAATGTGGACTTTGGTTTGCCTTCCCCATAAGATTTTCTATGTGTTCCTTCCAATTTAAGTTGTTCGTAGTGGTAATTCCTAGATATGGAGTTGAATTTACCGCCCTTAGATTTGACTGATTTGTCGTCTGACTGGAGTTTCAACGGGTTCCTTTTAGCACTCATGTGAATGACCTCACACTTTTTGTTAGTTAGGGCCAATTTCCAATTTTCGCACCATACTGATATCTTTTGTAAATCGTTTTACAGTATGTTTTGATCGTCTGATAACTTTGCCAGTCGATAAATGACAGCGTCATCTGCAAGTAACTTAAGACGTCTGCTCAGATTGTCTCCCAAATCGTTTATATAAAAATAAACAGCAAATGGCCTATAACACTACCTTGGTGAACACCAGAAATCACTTCTGTTTTACTCGATGACTTTTCGTCAGTTACTACGAACTGTGACGTCTATGACTGGAAATCACGAATCCAGTCACATAATTGAGACGATATTCCATAAGCAGGCAATTTCACTACTAACCGCTCGTGTGGTACAGTGTCAAAAGCCTTCCAGAAATCCAGAAATACGGAATCCGACTAGAGCAGTACGGTCATTTTCAGTCGATAAATCTTAAGATGAGGTGACCTTTGTTCGTTTATGTACGTAAAATGTGGAAGGGACTAATTAATGTTTCAATAATAACTTCCTAAGCCGTTGTACATTTGGAAATAAACTTATGTGTCTGCTAAAAACTGATTATTCTTAAACTTAGTTTTTCTCGAAGCTAGCTCCATATGGACTGTTGTTCCTCTGAGCTATGCAGTTATTTGACAATCAACAACTACCTATTTTAACTTTCCTACTTTATAAATCGTGACTGCTTAACGGTTTCTTACAATTTCGTCACAAATGGAGAGTAGCTTCCTTCCAGTATATCAGAAATCGACTTTGTCTTGACATTGTCATTTTTCAATTTTCAGTCGTTCTTTAGTGACTGCAAAAATTAAGGAGTTATGTTCCGTCCATATGTAGCACATATATATATATGATTGCATTATGAAGTGGTTAGAAATACGTTACTATGATGCGTTTTGTCATGTTTTTCTCTTGTTTTTCAGATTAGGAGCAACTTTTGTAGCACAAGTTTCTGACGTTAAATTATTGTTTGGTGTTACTTCCAATGTTGCTTGTCCATGTATGTCGTCCTGAAGATGTGTTCACACACACCACACAAGCAAAAAACGCGAGGTAAACACACAGCGACAGTAGGCAACACTACATTCTGTAAATACACTCATCTTGATAACACTATGAAAAGTGCAAGTACTGTGGTGTAATGGATAAGGGCGGAAAAAAAGAAAAGCCAAAATCGCCCTGCTGGAGCATGGGGACCGAATGAACACATTTCCAGGACAACATATATGGACTACCAACACTGTAAATCGTAACACCAAACGATAATTTAACATCACAAAACATGTGATACAAAAGTTGTTTCTAATCTGAAAAACAATAGAAGAATATGAGAAAACGTAACAGAGTAACATATATGTAACCGTTGCATAGTGCATTTATTATATATATAAAAACAAACAAATATTAGAGGCCACTGAAGATGTTTCATAATAAAAAAAGCGAAACCTATATAGCAAAGAACAAACTTCTCTTCATTTAATTGCATAGACGGAACACGCCTCCATGAATTTATCTTTATAGTTAACTTTCATTTCTGAAATGGCTAACTTCAGATTTGCAGTTATCAACTTCAAAACCCGCTGTTTACAAATAAATATTTATTCAGAAGATACCACTGCTGCAGAACGCAGACCCAGGCACGAGCGACTGCGCGCTAGACACTTTGGCAGTCTAGCAGGTGAACGACCTCCCGCCGACAGAACCCCCCGATCTTGTCTAACGGCACTTGCCGCTTCCATTCACATAATCACCTTAGCAGAGCGAACACGAGCTTTCCATCTGCGCCTCCCACATCGCTGAGTATCGAGTGGCTTCGCCCCAGTTCGAAACGCACTTCTCCATTGCAGCAGACACTGGCTTCTGCAGGACAAGACGATAACGTGATAATTATTTACTGCAGAATAAACAACGTGGACCTTCTTTCCTTCCTTCACTATCCACAGCTATTTTTATTATATAATTAGTTGCATTAATCCTCCTGGTTAGTCATAGAAATCAGTGTAAGAGGCGTTAGATGAGTGATGCAACACACTTGTTTTCCGAAAGCATGTTGGTTTTACTTAGGACTCTAATACAGCGTGTTATTCCTCACTCTTTTGGTTACAAAATCTAATTTTTCAGATTAATCTCCGTTCAATGCGACGGAATTACTGGGAGAGCCTGTGTGTCTGCTTGGTGATACTCTATTGGTCAACGTCGGAGCCAATGTAACCTTCGCATCACCCACGTACTGCTTCCAGTGGAGTGCATCCTTCATTGGGCCAAACAGATGGAAGTCTGTAGGTGCGAGATCCAGGCACACACCTTTCAGTACCCCAATTGGTGGACGATTGTGTTAGCAACAGAGTTGTCCAGCTGTGTAGCGAGGTGTTCGTGATCCGTCGATCACTGGAATGAACGTGTCCGCGCGTTCCAACATCGGAGGAGTCTGAGCTGCGGGTGGCCGGCCGGCCAGGGGAGAGCGGATAGATTGGCACGACCTTGTTACGATGACGTCGCTTCGCCCAATGACTCGCCGTTCTTCTGTTCACTGCCAGGCCTCCATAGAGATTCTGCAAGCGCTTATGAGTATCCGCAGTGCTATGGTTTTGCGCTAAAAGAAGTTCGATTAACAGCTCACTGCCTGGAACGGACCTCTGTTTCAGGCGGCATTTTGAAGGCTGTGTCTAATGCCGCCACCTATCGGAGCTTCTTGAAACTGTAGGGGCTGAGGTGGGAACATTCCACGACGTCCCTCAACATATTCCACACTTTTTTTCAACTGAAACTAACCGAGAAAAAATGTGATGCATTAGCTATTGAATACCCCTCATATTCATGATGTCATGTTGCAAGCTGTTGTTAAATTGCACCTTCACTTTTGCTTACAATTTCTTTTTTATTTTCTAAGGTCGCGAAATAATATTTGCAGTGAACTTTAAGCAGCCACGATTACTGTAGTGTTCTTGTCGTCATCGTCAGTCTAAATACTGGTTTGATGCAGCTCTACATGCTACTCTATCGCTTACAAGCCTCTCTATCTCCGAGTAACTACTACAACTTAAATCCTTCTGAATCTGCTTAGTGTATTTATCTCTTTGTCTCCCTCTACGATTTTTACCCTACATACTTCCCTCCAGTACTAAACTGGTTATCCCTTGATGCCTCAGAACGTGTCCCATAAACCGATCCCTTCTTCTAGCCAAGTTGGGCCACAAATTTCTCTTCTTCCCAATTCTATTCAGTAACTCCTCATTAATTACGTGATCTACCCATCTAATCTGCAGCATTCCTCTGTAGCACAACATTTCAAAATCTTCCACTTTCTTCTTGTCTAAACTGTTTGTCGTCCACGCTTCACTTCCATAGATGGCTACAAATACTTTCAGAAAAGGCTTCCTGACTCTTAAATCCATTCTCGATGTATTGTTTTACTATATCATTTATTTCGATTACCGGTTTCAGCAAACTATATTGCCGTCTCTGACGCTAATACAATACACTATAACGAATCTTTGGCCATGTGCTCATTATACCTTGTCACATAGTAAAAAGAATTTCAGGAACCGTAGTACACTATGTGATCAAAAGTAACCGTACACCGCCAAAAATTAAGTTATCCATGTTAGATGCATTGTGCTGCCACCTACTGCCAGTCACTCCACATCAGCGATCTCAATAGTCATTAGATATCGTGAGAGACCAGAATGTGGTGCTCCACACCACTGATGGACTTTTAACGTAGTCATCATATGATTGGGTGTCACTTGAGTCGTACGTCTGTACACACTCCTATACATCCATAGGTCCACTGTTTCCAAAGTGATAGTGACGTGGAAACGTGAAGGGACACGTATAGCACAAAATCGTACAAGTCGACCTCGTCTGTTGACTGACAGAGACCGCCAACAGTTGAAGATGGTCGTAATGTGTAATCGGCACACATCTATCCAGACAATCACACAAGAATTCCAATCTGCATCAGGATCCACTGCAAGTACTATGACAGTTAGGCGGAGGTGAGAAAACTTGGATTTCATGGTTTAGCGGCTGCTCATAAGCCACACATCACGCCGGTAAATGCCAAACGACGCCTCGCTTGGTGCAAGTAGCGCAAACATTGGACGATTGAACAGTGGGAAAACGATGTGTGGAGTGACGAATCACGGGTCACAATGTGGCGACCAGATGGCAGGGTGTGGGTATGGCGAATGCCCGGTGAACGTCATCTGGCAGCGTGTTTAGTACCAACATTAAAATTCGGAGGCGGTGGTGTTATGGTGTGGTCGTGTTTTTCATGGAGTGGGCTTGAACCACTTGTTGTTTTGTGTGGCACTATCACAGCACAGGCCTACATTGATGTTTTAAGCACCTTCTTGCTTCCCATTATTATTTGTAGCCATCTATGGAAGTGAAACGATGAATGGCGACTGCATCTTTCAAAACGATTGAGCACCTGTTCACAATGCAAGGCATGTGAAGGGAGTGGTTACTTGAAAATAACATCCCTCTAATGGACTGACCTGCACAGAGTCCTGATCTGAATCCTATAGAACACCTCTGGGATGTTTTGGAACGCCGACTCGTGCCAGGCCTCACCGACCGACATCGATATCTCTCCTCAGTTCAGCACTCCGTGAGGAATGGGCTGCCATTTCCGAAGAAACAAAAGTTTTGCAGCACCCCAGTTCCCAGAACTCCTGAAGACAGATGTGGCCTGTGGATATTGTATCATAGACACAGTCCCTCTGACTGTTCAGAGACCTCACTAAACCCACCCAAAGATTTTATCAGCCATGCATGAGCAGCGCCTATTAGACAGAGGGGATCATCATTTCCAGTCATTCCACAAGGAAGGAGGTACACGGCTTGTGTTGTCTGTAGTTCAACCATGCCTAGACGGTCATTACAGCGGTTCGATCGCGTCCGCATTGTTACTTTGTGCAAGGAAGGGCTCTCAACAAGGGAAGAGTCCAGGCGTCTCGGAGTGAACCAAAGCGACGTTGTTCGGACATTAAAGAGATACAAAAAGACAGGAACTGTCGGTGACATGGTTCAAATGGCTCTGAGCACTATGGGACTTAACAGCTGGGGTCATCAGTCTCCTAGACTTAGAACTACTTAAACCTAACTAACCTAAGGACATCACACACATCCAAGCCCGAGGCAGAATTCTAACCTGCGACGGTAGCAGTCAGGCGGTTCCGGACTGAAGCGCCTAGAACCGCTCGGCCACCGCGGCCGGCTGTCGGTGACATGCCTCGCTCAGGCCACCCAAGAGCTACTACTGCAGAAGATGACCACTACCTACGGATTATGGCTTGGAGGAACGCTGACAGTAACGCCACCATGTTATAATGCCTTTGTGCAGCCACAGCAAATCGTGTTACGACTCAAACTGTGCATAATAGGCTGCATGGTGTGTTTACCCATCATCTGAAGAAGAGTCATGAAAGTGGACGATGAATGTTGGAATCACAGAAGAAAAAATTGGAATGATCCTTATTTACGCAGAATGTAGGAGAAATGTTGAGTCTGTTGTTGCTTTGTACTCCGAGCGTTTTCGAGAGAAAGCTCACACTCAGTAGTTATTTTACAAGGTTGTAAACGCCTTTATGTCTGATGGCAGCGAAGAGGCCGACAAAAGAAAACGAAGCAAACGTGTTATAGGAGAAGCTAATGAAATGGTTGTACTAGCGGCAGTGATCCACAACCCACGGATAATCACCCGACAGTTGCACTACGATTACGGCATATCCGTAGGTAGTATTGTCACAGTACTGCATCTTCATAAGTCTCCTCCATACCACGATCTACTGCATCAAGTAATTCATGGTGCCGATTTATATGACCGGGTAGTGTTACATGAATATCTATGTCGGTCGAAAAGTAAAAAATAGATGTATAAAAACACGCGTTTTCGAATGCAAAATTGTGCCAAAATTTCGAAGCAATCGGCAAAAACGTTTTGGAGATTTAAGCTTTTGAACCAATGAACATTTATATTTTTATACAGATTTCCCCTATAATTATTAAATATACATTGTACGTGACTCTCCAGTAGGTATACAAAAACACGCACATATTCGAATATAACGTTTAGTCAAAATATCAGAGTAATCGGTGAACAAGTTTCGGAGATTAAAGTATATATGGCGCTATGGCTCTGCAGTACGTATATAAAAACATTCTCGTATTCGAATGCAACTTTGTGTCAAGTAATGTCGAGTTTGAAACCTATCGGTGAAGATCTTTCGGGGATAAACGATACTGAACAAACAAACATTTACCTTTTTATTCACATAGGTTGTTATCATTATTCCCAAAATCTGTAACCATATCCATACATTTCTAAACACAGTGAAATGCATGGCATGGGGTACTCCAATTCTACCGGTTATTATGGGTTCTTCCTGTTCCATTCACACATGAAGTGCGGGAAAAGTTGTTTAAACTTCTCTTTGTAAACCGTAATTAGTGTAATCTAGTCCCTGTTATCTCTAAGTGAGCGACACATACGGAGTTGTAATATATTCCTAGACTGACCATTTAAGATTAATTCTCAAAACTTCCTCTGGATAGTTTGGGTCTACCTTCAGCCGTCTCCCAGTTGGGTTCCTTCAGCATCTCCGCGACAAACTGTAATGGGTTAAGCAAACCTTCGCCCATTCTTGCCGATCTTCCATGTACAACTTGAATTCCTCAGTTACTCCCACTTAGTACGGGCCCAACACACTAATGTTCCAGGATGGATCATGCGAGTGTTATGCAACTAATCTCCTTCTACTAATGTGTCATCTATTGTACCTTCACCGTAGCGTATGAAATCCCAATACCATATTTCATGTCCCTACAAAATGCTACAACCTGGTATTTGTATTAGTTACCCCAGTTGTTACTCATTTATGTCGTAGTTGAAGAACAAGACGTTTTCTCCGTTTGGTAAGCTGCACAATTTTGCGTTCTTGAACATTTAAAACAAATTGTCAATCTTTGCACCACTTTGTAATCTTATCAAGATCCTACAATATTTGTGCAGCACTGTTTCAGACTGTGCTTCGTTACAGGTACCCGTCATGTCCTAAAAGTCTATGTTTCCCACTGATATTATCTTCAAGCTCGTTATTATATCACATGATCCGGAATGGTTCCAAACCATTTTCCAGCGACACATCTTAGGCACCTGTGGCAATTTGAAAGTGGGGGTGACAAAAAAATCTCATCTGTGGGTGGGCGGAAATGGGGTGTGGTTGGGGAGAGGTGGATAGCAATAAACTGTGATTTCCTCTAATGGTTCTAATGGCTCCGAGCACTATGGATCTTAACAACTGATGTCATCAGTCCCCTAGAACTTAGAACTACTTAAGCCTAACTAAAGGACATCACATACATCCGTGCCTGAGGCAGGATTCGAACTTGCGACCGTAGCGGTCGCGTGGTTCCAGACTGAAGCGCCTAGAACCGCTCGGCCACAGCGGCCGGCTGTGATTTCCTCCCTCATAGTAGAAATTAGGAATTAGTGCCTTTACGTGGCGGGTTTAACACCAGATACTTCCCACTACTACGTCACGGGAACCTCGTCGGTCAACAACGCTATGCAGAAGACATCTACATCCACATTTACACGACTGATTTGCAGTTTATGTGCCTCGCAGAAGTTTCGTGGAACCACTTTCATTCTATTTATCCACCGCTCTACTGTCGAACAACGCGCGAGAAAAACGAACACTTAAATTTTTCCGAGCGAGCTCTCTCTAAGAAGTCTTATGGAATATTCCGACGGCTCGTGGAGATACATACACATTAATAATTTGAGTACAAGGTAACAGAGTTCCACAATAATATTTATTAGTTCATTGTGATGATGGGTTGAGAAGCCGAATGCCGGCTCATTCCGAACTAATAAATATTATTGTGGAACATCAATACGTTGTATTCAAGTTATTAATTCTCTTATTACAGTGATCGTTTATCCCTATGAAGGTGGACGTCGACAAAATATTGTCGTATTTGGAGGAAAACGCTTGGAACTGAGATTTCGTGAGAAGCTCTCACGGCAACGATAAACGCCTTTGTTTTAAAGACTGCCATCCCAACTCGAGTATAATATCCGTCGCACTCTTATCCCCAGTTTCGCGATAATACAAAACTAGCTGCTCGTGTTTGAACTTTTTTGATGTCCTCTGTCAATCCTGTCTGATGAGGACCCCACAATGCTCAGCACTATTCTAGGAGAGAACGAACAATCGTAGTTTAGGCTGTTCTCTTCGTAGACCTATTGTACCTTGTAAGTGTTCTCCTAATTTAACACAGTCTTTGATTTACCTTCCCCACAACATTTTTGTATGTGACCAATCCGGTTTAGGTTGTTCATAATTGTAATTCCTAACCATTTAGTTAAATTGACAGCCTTTAAATTTATTTTGTTTACCGTTGTAATCGAAATTTAACGGGTTCCTTTCAGTATTCATGTCAACGGCCTCACCCTTTTGGTGATGTAAGATCAATTGCCACTTTTCGCATCATACAGACATCTTGTCTAAATCCTTTTGCAATTGGTTTTGATCATCTGATGACTTTACTAGATTGTATATGACAGTATCATTTGCAAACGGTATAAGATGGCTACTGAGATTGTCTCCTAAATCTTTTATATACATTAGAAACAGCAGAGGAACTGTAACAATTCCTCGGGGAACTCCAGATATCAGTTTTGTTTTACGCTATGACTTTCCGTCCTTGAACTGAGACCCTTCTGAAAGGAAATCACGAACCCGGAAGCTGCTTTGCTACACCGAGGTTACCTATTTCTGAGTTACTCATGTTGGGAGTAACTTAGAAACTCTGGAATATCTACGTCGTCTTCTCTAGTGAGGGAATTTCGAAAAACTGTATTTAGCAACAACGCTTTAGAGGCACTATCGTCGGCAACATTAAAATCACTAGAGCACAGCGAAGGAATTGATGAAATTATCGCCGAATTTCCCGAGTGAGTTCCATCGTGAAAACTGTTGAAAACGTTGTCGCATTGAAGTTCACGCTAAATTTCGAGCTTCTGGAGAACCTCGCCAATCTTGGTGGTTACGCGTTCTTTTAAATCTGGCATGCTTCTTTCGTTGCTTCTGCAACAGCAATCTGTCATGTTTTGTGTTCCTTGTGGAGCCAGTTCCTTCTCTCATTAATTGATCTGGTATAAAATTATCCCTTGATATCGTTCTATTTTTATCACGCTAAACCAGACTGCTAGGTTGCGTGAGCACGAGGGTTGTGAGAAAAGTAATGAGATTGATTTTTCTATCTACCAACGTTTTCGTTATTTATTTATTTTTCTTTTTTAATCCAAGCAACTATGTTGTCCTTCAAAGTATTTCCCTTCGCCAGCTAGGCCGGCCGGTGTGGCCGTGCGGTTCTAAGCGCGTCAGTTTGGAACCGCGTGACCGCTACGGTCGCAGGTTCGAATCCTGCATCGGGCATGGATGTGTGTGATGTCCTTAGGTTAGTTAGGTTTAAGGAGTTCTAAGTTCTAGGGGACTGATGACCTCAGTAGTTGAGTCCCATAGTGCTCAGAGCCATTTGAACCGTTTCGCCAGCTATTCATAGGCGGAGTCTTTGTTCCAAGTCTTGGGAGCAGCGCCGCAATAAATAGGGCCTTTAACATCACGCTCACATTCTTTTGAATGTTCTCCAGAGTCCACAAATGACGCTCTTTTAAGAGATTTTTCAATTTAAGGAAAGGGAACAAGATTCAAATCAGGTGTACGGGCGGACAGTGAAACAACACGAAATCCTTTTGAGGGCGAAAATTCAGTGATGGAAGTAGCGTTGTGGCATGGGGCGTTGTCCTTATGCAGAATGCAATTCAAAAAAATGGCTCTGAGCACTATGGGACTTAACATCTATGGTCATCAGTCCCCTAGAACTTAGAACTACTTATACCTAACTAACCTAAGGACATCACACAACACCCAGCCATCACGAGGCAGAGAAAATCCCTGACCCCGCCGGGAATCGAACCCGGGAACCCGGGCGTGGGAAGCGAGAACGCTACCGCACGACCACGAGATGCGGGCCAGAATGCAATTGTCTGCAATGTGTGGTCTCACTCGATTCACCGCTTTCGTATGTGTTTGTAAGACACCTTTGTAAAACACTCTGTTGACAGTCTGTCTTGGAGCAGAAAATCTTTATATCATGATAAGAACACGGTTTTGTCGGTTTTTGAAGTTGCATGTCACCTCCACCTTCGTGGTGTATTGGGCCTTCCAAAAATGATTTTTGCCAGTGAAATTTTTTGCCTCCCCCCACAACCCTGTTTCAAATTTTCATTTCCTCAAGTTTAGCTCAAAATTTAATGGTATAAATTTGCTCCAAATTTCGTAACACACGACACAAACACAACCTCACTGATGGTGCTTCCAAAAATCACGTGATGGCTCTACGGAGCTAAAAATAGGACTGAGCACCTGTAAGGGATGCACACACCGGTGTACTGAAGTAGAACCACACAGCGTTGCCAGATCGCTCGCAGTGTTGCTGTTCACCTCGACTGTTACGGTAGGGAGAGCCACAGGTACGCGTCTTGGGACGGCCTCCCTCCCAGCAGTTGGCCGTTGCACAGGTTGGAAGGAGAAGCCATTGTCCGTTGCCAAACTGATTACGCCGCGGCCGACGACGGTGAAAGGAGCCTCCGGTTTCTTGTGGAGCGCGGCTGGTGGCGGCGGCGGCCACAGAAGCCACAGGTCGGCCCTCCGCAGAGCCGCCGGGCGGCGCGGCGGTCCCATAGAGCGCGGGGACACACTGGCTGATTGATGAGCGCGCCTGTAATTAGCTACTGGCGCGAGCCATTGATTGGCCGCTCCGGCAGTGACCGCGCCGCACCGCACCGCACAATCTACAGAGATCCGTGGTCGCGGCTCGCGCTGTCACTGCCGCAGGCCCATGGCGAGAGGCGCCGGACCCACCATCACCTGCTAGTTCATTCCCAGATTCATTACAGAGAGACGTTTTTCTTTCCTCGCTGATAGTGCCCACATGATACTCTAGTCAGCAGAAAACTTTGCTCCACCGGCAGACAATCGTCCGATGTTCTTCACTCCATCACGCCTGTTTAACGTATACTGAAGTGTCATTGCGTAGCGGTATGCACACATGCAGATGGAAGTACAAAAAGGCAGTGCGTTGGCGTAACTGTTATTTGTACTCCTGTGATTTGGATAGATTTCCGACGTATATGGCCACACGACGTTAACTGACTCACTTTGAACGCCGATTGGTAGTTGGAGGCAGACCCATTGGACATTATACAGGGCTATTACAAATGATTGAAGCGATTTCATAAATTCACTGTAGCTCCATTCATTGACATATGGTCACGACACACTATAGATACGTAGAAATACTCATGAAGTTTTGTTCGGCTGAAGCCGCACTTCAGGTTTCTGCTGCCAGAGCGCTCGAGAGTGCAGTGAGACAAAATGGCGACAGGAGCCGAGAAAGCGTATGTCGAGCTTGAAATGCACTCACATCAGTCAGTCATAACAGTGCAACGACACTTCAGGATGAAATTCAACAAAGATCCACCAACTGCTAACTCCATTCGGCCATGGTACGCGCAGTTTAAAGCTTCTGGATGCCTCTGTAAGGGGAAATCAACTGCTCGGCTTGCAGTGAGCGAAGAAACGGTTGAACGCGTGCGGGCAAGTTTCACGCGTAGCCCGCGGAAGTCGACGGATAAAGCAAGCAGGGAGCTAAACGTACCACAGCCGACGGTTTGGAAAATCTTACGGAAAAGGCTAAAACAGAAGCCTTACCATTTACAATTGCTACAAGCCCTGACACCCGATGACAAGGTCAAACGCTTTGAATTTTCGGCGCGGTTGCAACAGCTCATGGAAGAGGAGGCGTTCAGTGCGAAACTTGTTTTCAGTGATGAAGCAACATTTTTTCTTAATGGTGAAGTGAACAGACACAAGGTGCGAATCTGGGCGGTAGGGAATCCTCACGCATTCGTGCAGCAAATTCGCAATTCAGCAAAAGTTAATGTGTTTTGTGCAATCTCACGGTTTAAAGTTTACGGCCCCTTTTTCTTCTGCGAAAAAAAACGTTACAGGACACGTGTATCTGGACATGCTGGAAAATTGGCTTATGCCACAACTGGAGGCCAACAGCGCCGACTTCATCTTTCAACTGGATGGTGCTCCACCGCACTTCCATCATGATGTTCGGCGTTTCTTAAACAGGAGATTGGAAAATCGATGGATCGGTCATGGTAGAGATCATGATCAGCAATTCATGTCATGGCCTCCACGCTCTCCCGACTTAACCCCATGCGATTTCTTTCTGTGGGGTTATGTGAAAGATTCATTGTTTAAACCTCCTCTACCAAGAAACGTGCCAGAACTGCGAGCTCGCATCAACGATGCTTTCGAACTCATTGATGGGGACATGCTGCGCCGAGTGTGGGAGGAACTTGATTATCGGCTTGATGTCTGCGGAATCACTAAAGGGGCACATATCGAAAATTTGTGAATGCCTGAAAAAGCTTTTTGAGTTTTTGTGTGTGTGTGCAAAGCATTGTGAAAATATCTCAAATAATAAAGTTATTGTAGAGCTGTGAAATCGCTTCAATCATTTGTAATAACCCTGTGTATCGGAAATGGTTACGGAATTAAATATCCGAGTTCCACAGTGTCAAGAGTGTGCCGAGAATACCAAATTTAGAGCAGCGCAGTGGCCGGCGGGCTTCATTCAACGACCGAGAGCAGCGTCGTTTGCGTGCAGTTTTCAGTGCTGACTCATAAGCAGCATTGAGTGAAATAAAATAAGAAATAAATATTGGACATACTACGAACGTGTCAATTAGGAGAGTGAGGCGAAATCTGGCGTTAATGGGCTGTGGCGGCAGACGAGCGACGCAAGTTCCTATGTTGACAGCACGATATCGCTTGCAGTCCCTCTCCTGGGCTCGTGACCCTGTCGATTGGTCCCTAGACGACTGAGAAATTGTGGGCTGGTCACATGAACCCCGATTTCAATTGGTAAGAGCTGATGGTAGGGTTCGAGAGTGGCACAGGCTCCGCGACGCCTTGGACCCAAGTTGTTAACAAAGCACTGTGCAAGCTGGTGGTGGCTCCAAATTGTGTGGGCTGTGTTCATATGGAATGGGCTGGGTCCTCTGATCCAACTGAACCGATTACTGTTTGGAAACGGCTATGTTCGGTTACTTGGAGATAATCTGCAGCCATTCATGGACTTCATGTTCCCAAACAACGATAGAATTTTTGTGGGTGACAGTGCGTGATGTCATAAGGCACTACTTGTGCGCGACTCGTTTGAAGAACATTCTGGAGAATTCGAAAGAATGATTTGGCCACCTAGATCGCCCCACATGAGTTTCAGCGAACATTTATGAGATATAATGGAAGGGTCAGTTCGTGCACAAATTCTTTCACCAGCAATACTTTCCCAATTGTGGACCGCTTTAGAGACAGTATGGTTCAGTATTTCTATAGGCGACTTCAGCGATTTTTTGAGTCCATGCCAAGTCGAGTTTCTCCATTACACTGGCCAAAAGGAGGTCCGACAAGATGTTGGTAGGTATCTTGTGACTTCTGTCACCCCAGACTGAACTTGTGAACCAAAACGTTTGGACCATTTGCTTAATACCATGTTGGTTTCTCTTTAGAAGACAGTACAGTAGTGATTCTGCTTGACAGTGACCAAACTAGAACTCGATCGCTTTGAAGAGATTTGTGGCACTACAAAGCTACGGACAGAGTGCCTTCTGCTTGTCGGGACACGAATATTGAATGTATAGCGTCTGACTTCCTTCACACTTGCCTATACTGAGAGCTTCTGTAACTATCAAAGATCTTGGCTCTGGTGAGAACTCACTCAGTACGAGCCTAACGCTGAAATCTCCTTAAAAGTGCAGTGGTTCATCACATTAATGGCTCTTTTTTTAAACACAATTTTATTAGGTCGATTTCTTGTTTGTTCTGTACAAATTTTGGAATAGATATTTAACTTCCTGATGAGCTACAGACATGAAACGTTGGACATAGCTCAAAACTCGATGACAATGCAGTATTAACCCTCTTTCGTGTCTAGTGTAGGCGGAGTGTACTTGATGTACCACTGCTATTACCGTCTTATCCTGTCCCACTTGCAAATGTTTTGTGGGAAGACAGTTCCTGGTAAATCGCAATGACTGAAAAACAGAAAATAATTAGTGAAATTAGAATCATGGTTGCTGGTAAGTCCCAGTGACATACACAAGACTAAGAAACCGAAAATAATTAATTAAATTAGTAACATTTTAATGTAACCCGTTTTTGAAACGGACTAAAATGTATAAAATAACCTCTCCTAGCCCCATACAAGTTCCTAGCCCCATGCACATAGTCTTGAAAATTTGTGCTTGTGAATTTTTAATAGCTATCAAAGTACTTGCAGAATCTAAAACGAAACACGTTGGACTCATTCAACACAGAGCTAAGGCATGAGTAGTTCACCTCGTTACTGTTATCTATTACATGCATCCCACACGCAAAATCGGCTGACCTGCGAAGTTAGAATCATTAAATCGGTTTTTTGTGTCTTTTGTATTCACCTATTATGTGTTCTTGGTGACTAATTTAAAACATGCGTTGTATCACAGTAGCCCTACCACTGGCTGACACAAATCACTAACTTTGGTAAGTTCTATTCTAAATCATAGTTTTTGGGTTCTGTTCCTCATCTGTTGATAAATCGGTGTTGAACAGTAGCATAGTAATTTTGTATGGGAAAGTCGTATAGTGAGAATGTCTACTGTACACTACGATGAGCATACATCTCAATGGTAATACAGGAGTGCTAATGTGGGTATCGTCAGCTGGTATAGTTCAGTCTGATTGTTAACAAGGAGCAAGGCAAGAAGTGGTTTTTATCAGGATAGTTTTACAACAAACGGCATTATAGAGCAAAATAAATAGTTATATTTTGTGATTCAGAAGGGGAACATGTGACTTACCTCACAGAACAGTCACGCCCGACAGATGGTGAGCACGGAGATAATGTAACGCATAGCACCCAGTTGGATAATGGAAACAGTGTAGTGAATGCAGGAAATGGAAGAAGTCAGACCACTACACGCGTAAGCAGTATCGATAATTCATAATCGGGAGGGAGGAAGAGAGCAGAAGATTGAACCAAGAAGCGATAGACATCAGTCCAGTAGTACCTGGAGAAGTTTCACCAGACAGAACTAGCGAACTGGGAAATGACGGATGCAGACCAATAGATTTTTCAGAATTAATAAGGAACGAAAACAAGGGCATGGGGGCAGAAAATAACACAAGAAAATAAAGACAATGGCGGAGAAGGTACGAAAGAAAATCAGGCACGAATAAAGAGAAGATGCAACAAGAAATCGGGCAAGAAAACAAGGAGCTGGGGGAAAACACAGAAGCAAATTCGAGAGATAAAGGGAGAAACCAAGAAAACTACAAAATTGGCATACAAATCAAAGACTATAGGCGGAGAAACGGTAAGTGAAGCCAAAAATGCAAAAAGGATAGCATATGAGGCGACAGAAGCGAATAAGAGAACTAATGAGTGTAGTTGTGAGGCAGTCTTTAAGACAGAAAAAGAAGTCGAAAAACGGAGAGACATATGGTCGAGAGGTTAGAAGGGGCAACAAGTCTATTAGCGAACAAAACACGCAGATACGATCGAGAGTGAGATGTAGAAGCTCAGTGCAGGATCTGATGTAACCAGCCCAACGAAGATGGCAGAAACGGAAGAAATACAGCCACTACCAACCATTAAAACTCAACAGGAAATTACGAATACAGGGATAACCGACATATAAGCTGCGATCTGTACCATTACGCGTACAGTGCAAAAGTTTCCATTGCCAGTGGCGGACATACAACGACTTTCTGCTCGTTGCCACCACGGTGCGTCAAATGTTGAAAGAAATACAACAGTGGATGTACCCTACCGAAAGGGGCCTCAGCTCAATCCGTGATCTCTAGACAAAGATCCAGCCCGCCTGATATCGATGGTGGGAATTCAGCGGACACTAATAGCTATCAAACCACCGAGGAACCCTACAAAGCAAGACCAAACACAACGGATGAGACAGACATCTACACCAGACAACCGACGAATTTAACTCCCAATAGAGCAACACAAACAGTCATCAACAGTAATGACTCCAGAAACTCGACAGCTTACGTCAGTACAACGTCAATCCGTACTAACAAGAACCTCAGTAGACCCTCAAGGACATGTGGCGGTACGTCACATAAATTGACGTTAAAAAAAAAAGTTTTTTTGCGTGACGTGTGAACAATAAATTATTTCAAGACTGCGTACGTGAGCGCGATGTACAATAAATATTAAAATGTGTAATTATTACCACCAACGTTCACAAACAGCGATGTGATTAACAAAGAACATTTTTTGTCTATAATCTCTGCGCAATTAAAATGAACACGACCAGAGACAATTGTTTCATTGAACTCTCTCTCCTATTTTGTTTCGTCTAGGGCAAGGCCGCCATTGTATAGCAGTCTGGTATTTAATGTAAATTTGACTGTAATTTAGCAAAATATACTTATAATTGTTATGAGAAAGTGTGTATTATTGACTTAGTGGGCACCTCTCACGATAGTAATCATTAATTATAATTAACAAATTTATTTTCAGAACTTCGTGTTGCAAGGAGCTCATCTCCCTTAGCAGCATTTGATCGGCCATTATGCTGACGATATTTTACAATTAGAAACTCATGTCATATTATTAAATGTAAATGTGAGAGATTTCTCTATTTTGATCTTCCAATAGTTTCAGAGTTAAGAGAGTAAAAACAGATTTCATTTATTAATATTTAGAATACCGAATGAGTTCAGTATATTTTAAGTTTGGCCACATAAAGGCAAATGAGATTCCCTCCAGTTTCTCCTTGCAAATAACGAATAATAAATAATGAAAAATACTCCACTCAACGAGCATAACAATATCTCAGTTACTTTATGGAGTTTGGTACCTAATGACCAGTAGGCCCCTGAGAACCAAATTAATTATTACAAGTTGCGCAAAAGCACACACATTTTCTTTTCAAAATAGCTGCGCTCACGCGAACTATCTATTAGAAGGCGGTGAGTCGCTCTTTGTTTTTAAAATATTATTCGACACGTACCTCGGAATAGCCGAGGTCCGAATGTATGTTATCGTGGTATCGGGTTATTTCAAAGTCTCATGCTAGCCCACAATATTTAACAAAGTAAATGATATTGCAGTATTTTATATATATTTATTTTTATTAAGTACTGCGATTAGTAAAAGAACCAAATATACCCTTGTTCTGCGATGGACACTGACATAAGTAGCGCCTTCGGAGAGACCATAGTAGAGAGAAATCTACTCGCTGCCCTTATCGAATACGGGACAAAATGAAAGAGTGGGTGAACAGATAAAATTAGTAATCCTCGTATAATCTCTTGTAGGTATGGCCGTCTAAGGTGACCAATAGCCCAGCTCACAAAAAGGATACAGTAACTTGTATGTGCAATGCAAATGAGATAAGAAACGGAAAAGATGAAGTTTAGCACTTTACCTTCGAATAAACGGTAGACGGAAGGGCACCTCAGGACACCAGAAGATTTCCGACTCCGAAATCTGATCGGACACAGTACGGACAGAAGGAACAGGCCGGGAGGTTCAACAGCTATCTTCTTCTGTGAAACCATGAGCCACAAAGACGAAAACTTTCCTCCAAGTGTACTGTTTGATGGCACTACAGTTGCAGCCTGGACGAGCATGGGGCAAATAACCTTTGTCGTGGCGTACTTCAGACGAAATGCCCGAATGCAAGACCAGGATTTTCGACAAACAACTACAAAGTTAATATTGGTGGCGACATTAACACTGGGGTGTAGTCGACAGGCATAGCTCTGGCACCTGCTGTCAACCCCACAATGATCCCCCTTACTACCGCATCGCTGACCTCACCAATGAGACGAAAGTAGCAAGACAGGACCACAGAAGTCACCCGCGCCACCGTCTCGGCGACTTGTATTGAAATAGACCGACACGCGGACCCGCAGGCAGTTCCGTGCCAGGCTACGTTGCGGTTAACACCTAGTCCATAGTAAGCAGCGAGAAGAGTATCATGTCCGACGACAACAGAGTTTATCCACGTTGATCTGCTAGTCCTTGCATATGTTTGTGAACTTTGTCTTTGGACAGTTCTGAGAGGAACAGTCTCCACTGAATACAGTTTCCATTGAACAAACAGCGCTACGAGGAAGAGTTGCTATTGAACAGTGTTTCGAGCAATATTACTAACAGCAGTGCACTTCAGCACAAGTTTTAGATTGGTTCAATCCCAGTTCATATACTCTGACCCGAAGTTGCTGACAAGAAGATGTTTCATAAGAAAAGATAAGGGTTCATTTGAATGCGAATAACAAAGATGGAAGAAAGATCGCAGCAAAAAAAAAAAAAAAAAAAAAAAAAACTTCATGTAGAGTAATGAAATTTCGAGAATACATGTCTGTAAATAACATATTTGAGAGACTAACATTGGAAAATCGCAGGTTAATGTGAGGACGAGATAAGCCATTACAAATGTGAAATACCGGTACATTAGTGACGGGTGTAACCTCCATAATACTCAATGCAAGTATGCAAAAATCAGTTCATTGTATTGTATAGGTGCTGGACCTCAGTTTGTGGGATGGAGTTCCATACCAGTTGCACTTGGTCAATATAGGGCGGTTAATGCTGTTTCTGGATGACGCTGGAGTTGTCGTCCGGTTGTGTCCCAAACGTGTCAATTAGAGACAGATCTGCTGATCTGTAAGACTACGGAGAGCATGTTGAGTTAGGCCCTACAACGGCGGTATATGGGCGATCGTTCTCCTGTTGTAAAACGACTCCTGGAATGTTGTTTATGAGTGGCTGTACATCAGGTCAAATCTCCAGACTGATGTACAGATTTTCAGTCGGGGTACTGTGCGATAACCACGAGAGTGCTTCTGCTGTCATGCGAAATCGCACTCTGGAACAAACCTCCAGGTGTAATTTAGTCTGTGTAGCACACAGATACACTACTGGCCATTAAAATTGCTACACGAAGAATAAATGCAGATGATAAACGAGTATTCATTGGACAAATATATTATACTAGAACTGACATATGATTACATTTTCATGCAATTTGGGTGCATAGATCCTGAGAAATCAGTACCCAGAACAACCACCTCTGGCCGAAATAACGGCCTTGATACGCCTGGGCATTGAGTCAAACAGAGCTTGGATGTAGTGTGCTGGTACAGCTGCCCATGCAGCTTCAACATGATACCACAGTTCAACAAGAGGAATCACTGGCGTATTGTGACGAGCCAGTTGCTCGGCCACCATTGACCAGACGTTTTTAGTTGGTGAGAGAACTAGAGAATGTGCTGTCCAGGGCAGTAGTCGAACATTTTCTGTACCCAGAAAAGCCCGTACAGGACCTGCAACATGCGGTCGTGCATTATCCTGCTGAACTGCAGGGTTTCGCAGGGATCGAATGAAGGATAGAGCCGCGGGTCGTAACACATCTGAAATGTAACGTCCAATGTTCAAAGTGCCGTCAGTGCGAACAAGAGATGACAGAGACGTGTAACCAATGGCACCACATACCATCATGCCGGCTGACACGCCTGTATGGTAATGACGAATACACGCTTCCAATGTGCTTTCACCGCAATGTCGCCTAACACGAATGCGACCATCATGATGCTGTAAACTGAACCTGGATTCATACGAAAAAATGACGTTTTGCCATTCGTGCACCCAGGTTCGTCGTTGAGTACATCATCGCAGGCGCTACTGTCTGTGGTGCAGCGTCAAGGGTAACCGCAGCCATGGTCTCCGAACTGATAGTCCATGCTGCTGCAAACATCGTCGAACTGTTCTTGCAGATGGATGTTGTCTTGCTAACGTCCCCATTTGTTGACTCAGGGATCGAGCCGTGGCTGCACCATCCGTTACAGCCATGCGGACAAGATGCCTGTCGTCTCGACTGCTAGTGATACGAGGCCGTTGGGATCCAGCACGGCGTTCCGTATCACCCTCCTGAACCCACTGATTCCATATTCTGCTAACAGTAATTGGATCTCGACCAACGCGAGCAGCAATGTCGCGATACGATAAACCGCAATCGCGATAGGCTACAATCCCACCTTAATCAAAGTCGGAAACGTGATGGTACGCATTTCTGCTCCATACTCGAGGCGTCACTACAACGTTTCAGCAGGCAACGCCGGTCAACTGCTGTTTGTGTATGAGAAATCGGTTGGAAACTTTCCTCGTGTCAGCACGTTGTAGGTGTCGCCACCGGCGCCAACCTTGTGTGAATGCTCTGAGAAGCTAATCATTTGCATATCACAGCATCTTATTCCTGTCGGTAAAATTTCGCGTCTGTAGCACGTCATCTTCGTGGTGAAGCAATTTTAATGGCCAGTAGTGTGGATTGCTTGCAGGCCCTCAACTGGCCACCTAACAAACACGGAGCCATCACTTGCACCGAGGTAGAACCATCTTTTATCAGGAAACACAATCGTCCTCAATCCTTCCCTCCAATGAGCCCTCGCTTGACGCCACTGAAGTCGCAAATGGCGGTGATTTGGAGTCAGTGGCCCTACAGGGCATCTGGCTAGGAGCTGTCCTTGATGTAACCGATTTGTAACACAGCGTTGTATCCCTGAGGTGCCAACTGCTGCTAAAATTGCTGCAGCAGGTGCGGTTCGATGAGCCACAGCCCTACGCCGAACATGACTATTTTCGCTCTTGGCAGTGCGACGTGTCCATCCGGAGACCTGTCTTCTTCCGTCGTGCATTCTCGTTACCACCGGTGATAGCAATTACGTAATGCAGTTACATTACTGCAAAGTCTTCCCGTGATATCTAAGGAGGAACATCCAGCTACTCGTAGCCCTATTGCACGACTTTGTTCAAACTCAATGAGATGTTCATTACGTCATCCTTGTTGCCTTAAATGCATATTTGTTTAACATCAACTCACCACATCCAATCTCAAAGGTAACTAATGCTCACGACCGTTAGAGCGTATATTGAAAGAAACCCTGATCTGCATCCTCATAGTGTTGCTACTAGCACCACTCTTATGCGCCTGACGCAAAATTGAAACAGACTTCATCTTTCATATGTAGAAACTCGTTTACCAACATTCGTTTATGTCGCAAAATCCTTGACAGTGTTGTGTTTCAACCACGCATGCTGTTCAAAATGGCTCAAATGGTTCTGAGGACTATGGGACTTAACATCTGAGGTCATCAGTCCCATAGAAATACTTAAACCTAACTAACCTAAGGACATCACACACATCCATGCCCTAGGCAGGATTCGAACCTACGACCGTAGTGATCCCGCGGTTCCAGACTGAAGCGCCTAGAACCGCTCGTCCACACCAGCCGGCTGCATGCTGTAACCATTTCATTTATCATGTGTTCAGAACCCAATTTGTTTGTGACAATCTTGGATTTTTCGAAGTGTCAATACTATAGTGGCAACTTCTGTCACCAAATGTAACAGCAACACCAAATGTAGTGGGGAGAGGTAGAAGGCACCATATTAAGACTCGTCCGAGCATTCCAAGTGATGTAATGTTTCCAACTACAGTGCCCCCATTCCTCTCGATCTGCCTCACTTGGTCCCACAATGCTGAGGACACCACTTCACTGTCTACGAAACGGCTTGGCCCAGAATGGCTGCCTCAGCGACCTGTGCACACGCACAGCTATGTGTTGGCCTTGTACGGCAGCAGAGTAGCGGCGTTGTCAGGATGCTGGCAGTTGACTCAGTGGTCTGCGTCCCTGCTGACTCAGCGCCACTCAGTGTGAGCTGCAGGTGGCCAGCTGCGTGCTTCTCGCCAGAGTGGGTAAGGTCACAGCGACAACAAGCTCCCACGATCCGGAGTCCGAATCTGCGGCCCTGGCCTCGGGATGCCTCTGGCTTGTGTGGAAGCCAGGACGACTGCCCACAGTAGCGAGCCATGGAGTGGCCCGCGGCCTGCTGGCTACAGATCCCGTGTCGGCCTCAGAGGGTCAAACCAGTGACCTGCCATGGACTGGAACGCTGGTGCCCCATCTGCTGCTGCATGTAGCTGGTGGTGTGACACGTCCTACCATCCAGGAGAGCTACTACACTTGAATGAATCTCGTTAGAAACCCGCACCTATCTATACATGGCTGTGCCCCTCTGTTTTGCAATATGCGGCGCTTCTAGTCACATATTCACAACACGCTAGGTTGGCCAGTGGGCCCCTTCTGCCTGTGATTTGTAACATGCAAAACCGCTATGTATACTCTTTCAGCAATTTGATGGCCCTGTGGCCTCTGCTCTTCTTCACAACTGTTCGTATGCGTAACTCACTGCAATTCTGCCCACACCTTGTGCTCAGAATATTGCACAAAACTAACATTCCCTATCCTAAACGGTGGTGCCGCTACAATACAAATGACAAGTAGTTGCTGGACATTGCAGTTTCAGGTCCTGAAGAACCGACCAGTCCATGTTTCAAGGGCACCGTAATTACCAAAAATATGGGAGGAGACCCAGAACTCAAACTACTGAATCATCTCGGGATGGATCACCATTCAGCCCTCGATCTAAAAGAGCTAGCCAAAAGAATTCCACGAAACTGGGCCGTGCACAAAACTAACTGCGACCAACACCAAAGTTATTTGAATTACAGCATGTGTCCATGATGCAGGAGATTGGTACGGAGATTGACTTCTTAACCGAAAAGATGAATGACGACTGGTTAGAAAACTTCATGACGGTAAGGCAACAAAATGTCCTCTGCACATTTCACAAGGCCTCTCCGCAGACCCTCTCAGCAGAGCAGAGACCTCAGCCATGATGTCTGAGGAACAAATGTCACTCACATAAGAACCTATCCACGCCACAGAAAGCGAACGTGAAATCACCAAGAACCCAACAGCTGAGCTCATTTTACCGAGGCATCTGGGTCCACCAGACTCACGACTCCGTCAGAAGTGAGGGCGTTTCTCAGGAAGCTGTACAATACCGAGTAGCTAAGCCCAGATAAAAGCTGGAATTTGGAACTGAATAAGCTCTCTCGAAAAATTTTGGTTCGGTAACCATGGATTTACAATGACTGCTTGCTGACTCCATAGTTTCAGGGCAAAGAAGGCAACGTGATTCCAACAATAATGGAAACAAGAGTCACTTCAAACGCAGCTAAACACCGTGGAATAAGTCTCATAAGCGTCCTTCCAACAAGTGTTCAAACTTCTCATACAGAAAAGGGTTAAACACTTTCTCACCTTTGATGAAATAGTACTACCTTAAAAGAAGTGTTCAAACGTCTCATAAAGAAAATGATTGGACACCTAATCACCTTTGATGAAATGGTACCCCCAGCACAGTACAGATCCCGTCATAAGGTGTCCGCTGAACTGCAACTGTTATTCCTGACGGAGCACATCTCAAAAAATTTTAATTCAACTAAGTCAACAGCCGCCATCTTCCTGGACACTGAGTGCTTACGACTGGAAGGAGAACATGCTCAGAGAAATCAAGAAGTTTTCTAGTAAATGATCCCAGAGAGCTACAACTGGCTAATTACCATGTTTCATCACTACCGTGTTTCACTTTCCACATCGAAGGACAAAGAGACTTAAACTTCCTACCTCCAGCCCACTACAAGAATCAATCTTCTACAATTAACAAAGTGTATTAACGATATGCTTCTTTTGGCATTAACAATACAATGCTGATCTGTTTTCTAGAAACAATGAAGCGACTCTCGGCTGTACTACTGTACTGCACATATATACTCTGTTATTGTTTATTTAATTAACAGTGTAATTCTGCTTCAAATATTTATCTCTAATCAACTATAAAATTACCGCCTCTTAGCAACTCCTGAGGGGGCCTGCACCCATCCGTAACTACGTTGAAGTAGCGGGACTGTACCTTGTACATCCAGCACAAACTACTCCCATATTTAACAGCTGCAACTGATAACTCAATTACAAACTTCTTTAACAGTATCTTATATTCAGGTGGTCACCACTACTATGTCCCACCGCTAAGTGCAGTTCTACATTTGACTTAGAAGATTTTTTTTCTTTTGAAGATGAGGAAGAGGCTAACCATCTAATTAATCGACTCCCTTTAGACCTCTCTCTATCCTTAGATTTCACTAAGTGGGGAAGTCTACAATCACTAGTGCAGATTTCACTAAGTGGGGAAGTCTACAATTACTAGTGCACCTTGCCTCTGTGACCTTCCTAATCACATCCGATTTAATGTCTGGTCTGGGAGGAACGGCCTGAACCATAAGACGGCCGATGATATGCCCACGTATCCAGAGTTGAAGATCGCCCAATTCGTAGACGATGATGTGTTCTTCTCCACCGGCAGAACCACGCGATCAGTATCTGCCGACTACAACGACCACTATATTTGAATGGCGATTGGTGTAGAAGACACAAAGAAAAGGTAATCACTGAGAAGACAACTGGTGTCTATTTTAGTAGAAAGCGACCGATTTTACGAGAACGCTTACAATTACAAAATAGCCACGGACTCCCTCTTTTGGACAATAACTTGTTCTTCCACAAATACGGGGTGGTCCATTGATCGTGACCGGGCCAAATATCTCACGAAATAAGCGCCAAACGAAGAAACTTGTCTAGCTTGAAGGGGGAAACCAGATGGCGCTAAGGTTGGCCCGCTAGATGGCGCTGCCATAGGTCAAACGGTTATCAACTGCGTTTCTTTAAATAAGAACCCCCTTTTTTTATTACACATTCGTGTATTAAGTAAAGAAATATGAATGTTTTAGGTGGACCACGGTTGTCGCTTTGTGATAGGTGACGCTGTAATAGTCACAAACATATGGCTCACAATTTTAGACGAACAGTTGGTAAAAGGTAGGTTTCTTAAATTAAAATACAGAACGTAGGTACGTTTGAACATTTTATTTCGGTTGTTCCAATGTGATACATGTACCTTTGTGAACTTATAATTTCTGAGAACGCATGCTGTTACAGCGTGATTAGCTGTAAATAACATATAAATGCAATACATGCTCAAAATGATGTCTGTCAACCTCAATGCATTTGACAACACGTGTAACGACATTCCTCTCAACAGCGAGTAGTTCGCCTTCTGTACATGTTCGTACATGCACTGACAATGCGCTGGCGCATGTTGTCAGGCGTTGTCGCTGGATCACGATAGCAAATATCCTTCAACTTTCCCCACAGAAAGAAATCCGGGACGTCAGATCCGGTGAACGTGCGGGCTATGGTATGGTGCTTCGACGACCAATACACCTGTCATGAAATACGCTATTCGATACCGCTTAAACCGCGCGCGAGGTATGTGCCAGACATCCATCATGTTGGAAGTACATCACCATTCTGTCATGCAGTGAAACATCTTGTAGTAACAATGGTAGAACATTACGTAGGAAATCAGCATACATTGCACCATTTAGATTGCTATCGATAAAATGGGGGCCATTTATCCTTCCTCCCATAATACCGCACCATACATTAACCCGTCAAGGTCGCTGATGTTCCACTTGTCTCAGCCATCGTGAATTTTCCGTTGCCCAATAGTGCATATTATGCCGGTTTACGTTACCTCTGTTGGTGAATGGCTCTTCGTCGCTAAATAGAACGCGCGCAAAAAATCTGTCATCGTCCCTTAATTTCTCTTGTTCCCCATGGCTGAACTGTACACGACATTCAAAGTCGTCGCCATGCAACTCCTGGTGCATAGAAATATGGTACGGGTGCAATCGATGATGATGTAACATTCTCAACACCGACGTTTTTGAGATTCCCTATTCTCGCGCAATTTGTCTGCTACTGATGTGCGGATTAGCCCCGACAGCAGCTAAAACACCTACTTGGGCATCGTCATTTGTTGTAGGTCGTGGTTGACGTTTCACATGTGGCTGAACACTTCCTGTTTCCTTAAATAACGTAACTATCCGGCGAGCGGTCCGGATACTTGGATGATGTCGTCCAGGATACCGAGCAGCATACATAGCACACGCCCTTTGGGCATTTTGATCACAATAGCCGTACACCAACACGATATCGACCTTTTCCGCAACTGGTAAACGGTCCATTTTAACACAGGTAATAAATCATGAAACAAAATACCGTCCGCACTGGCGGAATGTTACGTAATACGACGTACTTATATGTGTGTGACTATTACAGTGCCATCTATCACAAAGCGAAAAAAGGGGTCCAACTAAAACATTCATATTTCTTTACGTACTACACGAATATGTAATAGAAAATGGGGGTTCCTTTTTTTAAAAAAACGCCATCTAGCGGGCCAATCATAGCGCCATCTGGTTCCCCCTTCAAGCTAGACGAGTTTTGTTCTTTGTAGTTGTTTCGTTTGATGCTTATTTCGTGAGATATTTGGCCCGGTCACTGACAATGGACCACCCTGTATGTGGAGTGTCTTGAGAACAAAATCGCGGCGAATGGCAAAGAAGCTCATGTCCCTCTTCTTGAACAACGAATAAGAGTGGCAAGCAAAATTCGACTATACCACGTTAATCCAGTAAGTTCTCACACGGGGTTAATGATATATAGAGAAAACATAAAGTGGTGCTTTTAATCCTTCTGCTGTTCTACGTATAAACACATGAAAATAGAACAGTCTGTATACCGAGCACAGCGCAGACGATAGTAACGCAGCAGCTGCGCCTCTGGAGGTGGTCTCTATTGGAAATCAGGAAGGACCATCGCAAATGATCACCGCTGGGCTATTTGTCTGTTGGACTTGCTCGACGCGAGGTCAATGAGTCGTGCGTGCGTCCCATCATCACTATGGAGGCCTGGAAAGAAGAACAGTCACGTATAGTGCGGTGTGCCAGGAAGTGAAATTCGTGACCGAATGTCTGCTGTGTATGGCGAGTACAGTATGTCACGTGGGCATGTGTTTGCATATAATAATCGATTTCTGGTGCTTATGGTGTCACTGAAAGGCAGCAGCAGGGCAGGACAGACACAGCGTGTTATTACCGCTCTGTCATTACTGCCACCAGATACGTCCGACGCCGGACGGTGGAACATATTCGGCTCATGCTGAGCATCCGTCACGGTACCGTTCACGTCATCACGCCACAACGTCGATCGTTCCGGTAAATCTGTGCGCAGTGGGTTCCCCAATGCCCGACGGGGGAGCAAAAGTTGAACAGAATGACGACATAACTGCAGCAGCCGGAAAGATACCACGATGGAGAATATCATTTCCTGTCCTGTGGAGTTCCGGGAGATGAAACGTGGTGTCATAATTTTGAGCATCAATATGTATATTCTCAACTACCAAAAGAATCCAAAGCCGCGCACGGCAGCTCCGTGGAAGTCGTGATGACCTTCTTTGAATGCAAGGTCCCACTGCTAATTTACTGGGTGGAACATCGCGCTACACTTAACGCACAGTGGTTCGTGGACACTTTACAAAAACTGAAGCGTGCTATCAAACCTGATCGCTCAGTAATATCGACGGACTGCATCCTAAATGCTACATAATCTTCGCTGGAAAGCCATTACACGTCCTCCATACAGTTCTGATCTCTCCACATGCCATTTCCATACTTTTGTGACCCTGAAGGAAGACACTGCTTCTGTCGAAGAATTGCGACCATGGGTTAAATCACGGTTCCGCAGGCAATCGTAAATATTTCTCTACGAGGACATTGTCTCACAGCGGAACTAAAGTATTAACACTTGTGACGATCACTTACAAAGTAATAAACACTTCACTGACTTTTTTCAAACTGTCTCATTTTCATTTGACGGCCGCTTATAGTTTGCACCATTTGAGTACAATGCACAGAACGTTCACACAAGCTCGTGCAACTGTCAGAGAAGTTGTTCTTTGGAAAATTGTTCAACTCGCGCGTCACGTTAGCTTGAATACCGGTTACCTCGTTAGAGCGTTAACGCTTCGTGTGTATTTCTGCACTTCGCCGTTTTGTGATGGCTTTGTACTGATAACATCAAATCTTGCCGTCCGTGACGATTTATTTTCCGTTAAGTAACTGTCCCTATTTCGTTTTGCATTACAACCAAGGTTATCATTTCAGACAAGTCGCGACAGGCGTCCCCGTGTCGTTACCCTCGTTCGTGAATCAAGTTGTGCGGGACCAACTTTGTACACTCTTTCCTCGTTTTCAAAACATTCTGGAGAGCTATCAGAACTCCTGATTTAAATATGTTGCTCTATTGCGATGTGCGGCACGACGTTGATGCATTTGGACCGCACGTTCGCTATTGAACAGTACGCTCTCGCAACTGACTGGTCGATTGTACACCTGCTGCCAGTTCAAGCTGCCACATAGTTACCGCGCTGACGTCGCTTGTACGCCAGGAGTAAAATTACTCTGTGGTCCTTTCGGACAGATCGTGTAATAGACTACCGTGCTGAATGTATACCATACGCCAGGTCCATTTCCGGCCAAACCAGTGAAACTAAATGATTACGATCGATTTCGAAAGCAAACTGTTGTCCGAGAACAGCAATTTCGCAGCACGACTCTTGCATGTACATGTTGGGCGTAGCAGTACAGGAACGGTCAACACCTATACATAACAGTCCTTCGTATCGTTACACGGCTTGAAAAAATGGGAATGCCAATGTCGTGTTGAGTTGGCTAATACGTCTTTTTCCCATAAATATATCCTGAATGTGAATGTTACATATATTATGCTTAACAGCCGCATGTACACGTACACAAAATATGTGTTTCTTATTTCGCTCTACACTACAAAATATTCAAAGCTGATCAAAGTCGAAGAGTATCCCTTCGGTAGGTTCACTTCTATAAAATACAAAATATCTTGTGTGCCCTATTTGTCTTTCCTTTTTACATTTCGTAATTTTTTTTCGAGTTGTAAACTTTTGAAATTTATTTATATTTGAAACTGTTTGTACATTATTGTCGTAACAATATCTTAAATCTGCACAAAATGTGGAAGAGCATAATTGTATAAGAAAATGCTGAATGCACTTTAAAAAAGAAATCTTTATTGCAATACATAATAATAATTATACAAATTAAACCACCACCTTAGTGATTAGTGGGTCCTAATGTTAATACAATGTTATATGTTATTAGCAGCTATTACAGTTGTTACAGTTATTTTGTAAACTATAGACAGTGTGAACAGTGCAGGTTAATGGGCAAGTTATGATTTGTTAAACTATACACCACACCTACTTGTTAGTAATCCTAACTGCATGCAGCGTTACAGATGTGTCAGTATAGATACAAACCTACTACAAGGCCTTGCTCATCGAGATAATCCTGATGAGCGTGCCCCTGACACTGGGCACGCCAAAACTACTAGTCGCGGCAGGTTCCTATTGTAGTATCTACTTCTATTTCTACTAACTACTAACTAACCTACATCAAATCCGGTGCTGTCATAATCGTGAAGTGGGAGTACCTCAGTCCCCCTAGCACCGCACGTGGCCGATTCCAACTAGCAAGTCGACCTGTCCACTCAGAGGCGGTACAGGATTAGGTTAGTAGGACACGTTTAGTAGTTGGTTCTAATCGTGTAAGTCCCTCAGGTATCCAGTCAGAACTTTACGTGATACCTCATTTGCTCATTTGCCAGGTTGTTCAAGTTTTCAAAAGTCTCTTCGTGTCTTAGTAAGTCGTACGTGTTGTTGTTTGGTAGTTGTTGTCTTAATGTAACTGCTACTTCATCGAAAAGGGGGCACTCGTAAACAACATGGTTGAGAGTGCCCTCCGATGCACCACAGTCACACTCAGGTGTAGCCCTTTTCCCAAACCGGCATAGGTATGTCGGGTGGGGCCCATGACCAGTGAGAAAATTAATTAGACCCCGAGGTGGTTCGAAGTACCTCATATCTAACATTTCTTTAACATTTGGCAAGAGTCTGAAGGTTCTTCTGTCAGATTCATCCACTTCCCATGATTCCCGCCATAAGTCCTCAACCCTTCTCCGTATCTCTCCCTTGTCCATAGTCAGAATTCCCTGTATATTTTCTATTTTCGTGTCGTTCCCTTTCTTAGCCCAGTACCATGCTGCTTGCTGTCGAATTTTAATATCCAGAATCCCATTATCACTAATAGGGCAACTCCTGGGGATGTTCTATAAGCCCCCACAGATCGTAACAGCATGTTCCTTTGTCCTCTTCTCACTGTCATGGCGGGCACCACCATTGTGAGCCCGTGCGCCCAGACTCCCGATCCGTAACCCACTACTGAAGTTAATATACTGGTGTCCCATCCAGATGAGGTTACTGAGTGCTTGTAATGCTCTTTGGGTTACGGATTCAATGTGCTTCCCGAAGTTCCACCATTCATCGATGATAACACCCAAGTAGCGAGTCTCATGTCGTCTGAGAACTGGTGAGCCCCCTATTCTCAGTGTATGATTTCTTACTAGCTGTCCTTTCAGCAATAGGTATGCTGATTCTGTTGGTGAAATTGACATTTTAGTATCACTACACCATAGCTGCAGTTTCGCCATGGCTCTTTCTATTTTGGGTTCTATGTCTTCGAAGCTCCGGCCGCCAACCGGCAGAAGGAGGTGAAAGGTGGCTAACCTGAGCCACAGCGCCAGAGATTGCGCCAAAGAGTTTTATTTCGCCGCCTCCACTGGCAGTTCTTGTCGAGAAGTCGTGGTGGAGAGTGCTTGTCGAGATGTGGCAGTAGTCAGTGCTTATCGAGATGTGGTAGTAGTGAGTCGGTGTTGAGATGTTGTAGTAGGGAGTGCTTGTTCCATGTTTTATGCAGTTGTTTGATGGGCTAGACAGCAGATGTTGTTCGAATGGAGATATTGTAATGATCAGAGTGCTTTTCGTCAATATATATGAAGGTAAAAAAATTCCTTTTCTTTATTATTTCAATGTCTTAAATAATGCGTCATTACAGGTTCAGTCAACAAAGCATCTGGCTTGTGTTCTTGTATTAGAGTGTAATTCTGGTTTTCTTGCGCAATTGTAGTATTTCTATTTTTTTTCATTACTTCAGTATAAATGGTATTTAAAATTTCTTGTCTTATTGAAGAAGAACCGTGCCAGATGTGTACGTTGAATCACACTTCCACACACAGAACAGTTACACTTGTGCTTTGGTTTCGTACGTTTTATAGTTGCTGGGGACTTAATTAATTAATTGTGTTAACGAAAATTTTCTTTCATTCTTTGTTGTTATTCTATGCAGTCAGATTGCGTACTAAAACTAGTCAGGTCCAACCGTTTACGAGACTTCGTAATCGGACTTACAGCTACTAAAAAAAATTAAAAAGAATTAGCATTTCATATCTATATAACTAAGCCTCCATGCACGTGGCGACCGCTGCTTCGGATCGTCCCTTGGAATTCTTCTAATTGTAAAAATAGTAGACAGTATTATTGTTGTAGTAATTTGTAGTTTAGTAATTGTAGTCTATATTGCATGTGTAGGTTTGGTAATTGTCATTCTTTTAATGGTAATTTTTGCAGAATTTAATTTTTGTTGACTTGTATACGCGTTTGACAATTTTGTGCAATTATGAAGATTTCAATTGTTCGTTAATCGTGTTTGAGGGAGCATTTCGTGTGAATGATATTGTTGGAGATAAAGTCTCATTGTGTGTGATTTTCGTACATTGACGAGTTTTGTATGTTTTGTAAATGATTACGTGATCGATGAAAAAGGCAAAAACGATGAATAGTCAAAATGACGAAATTGTTGACATGGCAAATTCGCCAACACAGGAGAACAGTATGATGAATAATGGAGTTGAAAACAATTTAATAAGTCGGGAAAATAGTCCGGAACCATTTCAAAATTTTTCTCAATCAGAAAATGCTCAGAATACGAGATTAACGATAGAAGATTCTGAAATAGTATCGAACACAGATGGCTTTACAGCTATGACGAAAGAATTTGCTTTTGCGGGAAATGTTAGGGGTGAAAAGAATTTCGAACCAATTAACATGGAGCAGTTGATGGGTGCTATATTAAATTTGGGATCACATATGGGAACAATGGGATCACGGTTAGACTCACTGGGATCACAAATAGGAACAATTAAAACAGAGATAGGAACAATTACAACTGGTATGGGAACAATGGAAACATGGTTAGACTCAGTGGGATCACAAATAGGAACAATTAGAACTGAGATGGGAACAATGGAAACACGGTTAAACTCACGAATAGGGACATGTTTCAAAAACATGAAAGATGAATTAAAGAAAGAAATTAGAGAAGTACAACCGATTTTGAATTCTCACAATAATAGATTATTTGCAGTAGAGATTAGACAAAAGGAACAGGATAGAGAACAGGAAGAAAGAGATCGCGTGATAGTACAAAAATTTTCAGAGTTAAATTTACAACGTGCACGATTTGAGAGAATCGAGGAATCCGTACCAAATGACAGAATAAATAACCTAACACAACAATATGAACAGTTAACTACCAAATGTGTTAATACTGAAACCCGAGTCGCGACACTTACGGAAGACGTAAATAAACAGAAAGAACAAATAGGTGACTTATCGGAAAGAGTTGAGGCGATTGCAGATAGACTGACAAGTCTTAGTTTAAATGGGGACAGGGATTCGGATGATACAGCTCCATTACCATTTGCAGACACCGAAGAGTACCAGAACATTAATAAACATGTTGAAAATCAGGGAAAATTTAATGAACGCGTCAAAAAGGAATTTGAGGCATTACAAAAGCAAGTCAAACAAATTGAAGGCGAAATCGTAGGAAAAGATAGCAGAAGAAATTTAGAATCACAGATAGCAGAGGGGTTTGAAGAAAGTAATTTATTTCATTTACGAGATGCAACAAGAGAGCGCCAGGCGCGCGAACTTGACAATAATCGACATTCGGACTGGGACAGACGCGGTAGGTCTTTGTCGCCACGAGGCGAAAACTTTGACTATAAACACTTCTTAACTGTTCGGAAATTTAAGATCTTTCGCAATTCTAAGAATGACATACATCCATGTTCATGGATAGATCAATTTATGTACGCACTTCCACGAAACTGGCCACTAAGTCACAAACTGGAAATTATGTGCGGCTTTTAAAGTCCTCAGGAGATTCACTAGACTAAGTGAATATGTACCGTAGCGTGCATAGGGCCCCGAGCTGTAGTGGTGCTATTTCTCTTTTAGTTTTCTGCACCGCTACCTACTCTTTTACTATTCTTTGCATCTGTCAAAACAACTCTTCGACTATCAATCTATCTAGAGAGTCGTTAAAGAATAACCGGATAAGACTATTTTACCCAAAAGTGATTTCGGAAATTACCGTTTGGACTTACTGTATCTTCATTAGCATTTATTCGTAGTTTAAACGAAATCTTACCTGTTTATCTTCATGACAATATTACTTCATATGTTGAAGATATTCTTATTGCTAAACATTCTTCGAGTGAACACAACAAAATTTTGGATTCATTATTACGTATCTTTGCAAGAGTTGGCATTACTGTGAACTTAGAAAAATCTGAATTTGGTCGTTCTCAGGTGAAATTTCTTGGTCATATTATTTCTACAGACGGTATTCTTCCTGATCCAGAGAAACTAGACGCTATTCGGAATTATGCTGTTCCTACTACAAAACGTGATGTTCGTAGTTTCCTTGGTGTCTGTAATTTTCTTAGACGCTTTGTTAGATTGGACAATTTGGCCACACCTCGTTTATGCGAACTATCTGGAAAGTTCTTTTTAAACGAAAATCGGTTGACAACTCTGTTTGGTTAGTTAGTATTCCTGATGAGTGGGTTAATAAACTGATTTGGTGTACACATTTCAGTTATGCACACTTTGGTCCCAGAAAATGCTTTCATAAATTACGAGAAAATTGTTACATCAGTAATATGCAAAAACGTATTCGATCTGTTCTTGCCAAATGCAAATTATGTCAAAAGGCTAAGCCGCCAACTATTTCTCACAGAGCACCGTTGTTTCCTATCATTCCAGCGAAATTAAAGGACATGGCTGCAGTCGATTTGTTCGGTCCAGTGGTTCGTTCTACTAATGGTTTTGCGTACATTTTGGTAGCAGTGGAATTGACATCAAAATATGTGTGTTTTACACCTTTATGCAAAGCAACAGCTCGTTCAGTATCTAATGCTTTCATAAAACATTTTCTTAAAGAAGTGGGTCATGTTGATAAGGTTATATCAGATAATGGATCACAGTTTCACTCTAAAATTTGTCTTCGTACTCTATGGCGACATAAGATTAAACCAATCTTCATTTCACTTTTTCACCCTCAATCTAACGCTTCAGAGAGATGGATGAAGGAAATCAATAAATTGTGTCGACTTTATTGTCATCAGAATCGCAGAACGTGGGATCAGTATCTTCATATTTTTCAAAACATTCTGAATGAACTTCCTAATGACTCAACTTCTTTACCGCCAATACTGATATTAAAAAACAAAGCACCGACAAATCGCATTTCTGAAATCGTTCCTTTTCCGCCTGCACGGAAACTGCGGCATTCTGAAGTTGTCAACCTGGCCCCACAAAATATTGCATCTGCGGCTGCTAGAAGAGAGAAATCAGCAAAACGTCCTGGTCGGTTAAAGACCTTGTCAGTTGGTCAAAAGGTGTTAATTAAGGGCTTGTGTCGCAAATTTTTTCTGCTTTATAACTGTCCATATAGGATTCGCAAAATTATTCATGATAACACTGTCGAAGTAGAATCTCTTAAATCTCGACGCTCTAAGGGAATACATCATATATCAAACGTTAAAATTTTTGTGGAATGACATACTTTTGAGACACCAACAGTTATACGTAAACATGCAGAGAATACAAGGATACCGCGCCGTGGTCCGGCGGCGGCACATACTCAAAGCAACAGTCAAGTCTGCGCGCCGCACAAGGCAGTCGTTGACCGCAAACAATTACTTCCTACGTCACGCGCCTACAGCTGATCGAGCGCTCAGTGCGAATGCACTGATAGCCGGAAACAAATACACAGTCTAATTTCTCCGATTAAATTCAGTATAAAGCTATAGTGACTTGATGAATTATGTTATTAACGTTCAGTATTTTTCAGGATACGGTTGTATAAAATATTTAAGAACTTCAGGTAAATTCTGTGTGTGTCCGACATTAAGAGGACTTGCTATCGAGAAATTTTCAGGAAGAATGTAATTTCCAAGAAGAAACTAATAAACTAAAAGGGTAACTATTAATTGAGTTTACTTTTCAGGTAACATATTTCCACTCAGGTACGTGCTTCAGACGTAATTTGCTGCTCGCGATTACGTGATTTATACTTTGTGTTTACTGATTTTGACAATGATTGATTAATGAACAGGGTTGTTACTTATGTATATTATACATCGCTTGGCTGCACTGCTTTTTCACTGATATCACTTTTTTTTAATTATGTGCCTGCTGTGCTTATTTATTTAAATTATAATTGTCACCTGATTAATTGTGCTGATATGGTTATCTGTAGGTTATACTTCGTGATTTATCTGCTTGCGCCTTCATGTTTACTTATTAAGATTACATATGAACATTTATTTGCTTATGCTGATATGATGCTAATGACCTGTTTATTATGTAAGATACATATTTGCTGCTTTACGTATGGATTGCATATTTACACATTTCTGTTTTGTTGTCATAACTACTCTTTAATTTGGTATATATAAATGCTGTTATGCGGTGTACGAACATAGAGTTTAGGTGACACTATGGTATTAATTATAGATTGTTTGCTTGGCAGATCCTCGTTGTAGGGATTGTGCTGCATCCACTTGTTGACACTCTGTTCTCTACTGGTATATTTACTCGCTATTGCATGTTTTGCTTACGCTCAGTGCTTTATATTTTAAGATAAGAAACTGAACTGCTATAATTCTACGAACGACATTAGTACAAGAAACTTCATAGAAGTCACATGAGCTGGAGGTTTTATGGAAGCTGTATAAATTTATGCTAATAGGAAGGAAGCTAACGACATGACATACCAACAATAGGGTTAGACCATTGACAGTTATTACACTGCATTCTTCGTGAGCAATTGAAATAGGAAGTGACACTTGACACAAGAAATACTCCACATGTATGTTTGTGTTTGCCATAATTCTTGAAGTGGTGTACACACTGAAATATCACGATTATTCACACTTCGTAATCGTACTTACTTACTGAAAGTTCTTCGAACTAAAGGCTGTTGGAGGTCATGTATGCATTTCTGTTGTTTAATGATGGACAAGGTAACCTAAATGTATCTTATAATTCATAATGAGTTGAAGATTTGGGTCAGATGGATTACACAGAGGTTGTGTGTGGACATTGTGTCTACGGATTGTATGGGATGATGAATTGAAGTTTGCACTAGGATTTTATCTGTACTTGTTCGAGGAGACTGACTAGAGGAAAGAGTTGTTATGGAAGTGAAATGATATTGGTAATAAGGTTTATTTGTATCGACGTATTGAAGAGGTATTATTGAAGTATTGAGATTATGTGAAGTTGATGATTATTGGAGTTTTGGTGGACAAGAGAAAAGGTAAATGATATTGATGATAAGGTTTATATGTATCGATGTAAGAGGTATTATTGAAGTATTGAGATTATGTGATGCTGATGATTATTGGAGTTTTGGTGGATAAGAGGTAAAGTAAGTGAGGAGCATATTTTTTTGTTGGTCTATATGGAACAAGGAGGATAAAGATAGCAGACTAGAACACTCAAGTGGAAAGAAGATTGCCTACACACACACTTTGTTAAATCAATAAGCAGTATATAATTTTTATTTTGAGAGAGGAAGCAATTGCATATCTTGGCACACTGACAGTTGTTCAGCAACAGTACATTTGATTTGGCTTGGCAGACATTGCTCTTGACATGTTGACTATGACGTTGACTATCTATTATTGACTGTTATACATTACTGCCACTACTACTTGATACACATGATGAACATCAAATTTTGACAGAATTGTATTTACATAGTTAACACTATTCAATTACACAGTAGTACTTAATGTGGATGAAGGATGAGTGAGTGTGGTTTGAGTGTTTTCCTTTCCTAATCCCAAATAATTGGTACCGACCTATCTCCTAAATATTATTTTACTTGTTTGTTGTGGCTTGCACTGACACCCATAAATATTATAGGTTTACTGATATTTGTGCATTTGTAATAGTTAATATGACAATTATCTGATATCATTTGTGTGTTTATTATAATTTGTATGTTTAGTGTAAGAGCATTGATAATAATTTTGTAAAAGCAATTGTGTGTGCATTCAAACTGTTGTTCACACCTGCACTTGTTCAACATTGATGTGTGCCAATTAGAAATGTTTAATTTTTGCTGACGAACTGTGTGATTAGTGATAGTGAATATTATGGACTGTTACTTGCACTTTTTCTACATGATTGGTGCCACTAGGACATGTTTAATTTCTGCTGATAAACTTGGATGAACAGTGTGATTAGTGATAGTGAATATTATGGACTGCTGTCTGCAGCTGTTCAACATTACTGGGTGTCACTAGTGGAACTGCTTATACTGAAATGATGTCACTTGTTGCTGTCTGCACCTGCTCAACATTGCTGGGTGCCACTGATGGACTGCTTCTACTGAGATAATGTCACTTGTTGGTGTCTGCACCTGTTCAACAATGCTGGGTGCCACTGATGGACTGTTTCTACTGAAATAATGTCACTTGTTGCTGTCTGCACCTGCTCAACATTGCTGGGTGCCACTAATGGAACTGCTTCTGCTGAATAATGTCACTTGTTGGTGTCTGCACCTGTTCAACATTGCTGGGTGCTACTAATGGAACTGTTTCTGCTGAATGATGTCACTTGTTGCTGTCTGAACCTGTTCAACATTACTGGGTGCCACTGATGGACTGCATCTATTGAAATAATGTCACTTGTTGGTGTCTGCACTGCTCAACATTGCTGGGTGCCACTGATGGACTGCTTCTACTGAGATAATGTCACTTGTTGGTGTCTGCACCTGTTCAACAATGCTGGGTGCCACTGATGGACTGCTTCTGCTGAATGATGTCACTTGTAGGTGTCTGCACCTATTCAACATTTCTGGGTGCCACTAATGGAACTTCTTCTACTCAAATAACGTCACTTGTTGGTGTCTGCACCTGTTCAACAATGCTGGGTGCCACTGATGGACTGCTTCTACTGAAATAATGTCACTTGTTGCTGTCTGCACCTGCTCAACATTGCTGGGTGCCACTAATGGAACTGCTTTTGCTGAATAATGTCACTTGTTGGTGTCTGCACCTGTTCAACATTGCTGGGTGCTACTAATGGAACTGTTTCTGCTGAACGATGTCACTTGTTGCTGTCTGAACCTGTTCAACATTACTGGGTGCCACTGATGGACTGCGTTTATTGAAATAATGTCACTTGTTGGTGTCTGCACTGCTCAACATTGCTGGGTGCCACTGATGGACTGCTTCTACTGAGATAATGTCACTTGTTGGTGTCTGCACCTGTTCAACAATGCTGGGTGCCACTGATGGACTGCTTCTGCTGAATGATGTCACTTGTTGGTGTCTGCACCTGTTCAACATTTCTGGGTGCCACTAATGGAACTTCTTCTACTCAAATAATGTCACTTGTTGGTGTCTGCACCTGTTCAACACTGCTGGGTGCCACTAATGGAACTGCTTCTACTCACATAATGTCACTTGTTGGTGTCTGCACCTACTCAACATTACTGGGTGCCACTGTTGGAACTGTTTCTACTGAAATGATGTTACTTCTTGCTGTTTGCACCTGTTGACCATTGCTGAGTGCTACTGCTGGAACTACCGACTACTTGTTTTTTTGAATCATTGAAAGCATTTTATGTGAACATTTGTATAAACTGATTTTTCTGTATTGTGTAAACTATTATGTAAAGTCACATGTATGAAGGAATTTGTATTGATTACTGTATTTTATATATTAGGTTATTGAAAGGTCAGTGCCAAGCCAAAATTTTATCTAATTACGTGATATTTACGTATTAATATTATCTTTTATTTTTGTCTGTATTTTTGTGGACGAATTTGGTGGTAATTTCACCACCAATGCTGGCAAAAATACCATCAAATTCTGGCGCGTGGAGGAAGGGCATATGAAAGGTGGCTACATTGAGCCACAGCGCCAGAGATTGCGCCAAAGAGTTTTATTTCGCCGCCTCCACTGGCAGTTCTTGTCGAGAAGTCGTGGTGGAGAGTGCTTGTCGAGATGTGGCAGTAGTCAGTGCTTATCGATATGTGGTAGTAGTGAGTCGGTGTTGAGATGTTGTAGTAGGGAGTGCTTGTTCCATGTTTTATGCAGTTGTTTGATGGGCTAGACAGCAGATGTTGTTCGAATGGAGATATTGTAATGATCAGAGTGTTTTCGTCAATATACACTCCTGGAAATGGAAAAAAGAACACATTGACACCGGTGTGTCAGACCCACCATACTTGCTCCGGACACTGCGAGAGGGCTGTACAAGCAATGATCACACGCACGGCACAGCGGATACACCAGGAACCGCGGTGTTGGCCGTCGAATGGCGCTAGCTGCGCAGCATTTGTGCACCGCCGCCGTCAGTGTCAGCCAGTTTGCCGTGGCATACGGAGCTCCATCGCAGTCTTTAACACTGGTAGCATGCCGCGACAGCGTGGACGTGAACCGTATGTGCAGTTGACGGACTTTGAGCAAGGGCGTATAGTGGGCATGCGGGAAGCCGGGTGGACGTACCGCCGAATTGCTCAACACGTGGGGCGTGAGGTCTCCACAGTATATCGATGTTGTCGCCAGTGGTCGGCGGAAGGTGCACGTGCCTGTCGACCTGGGACCGGACCGCAGCGACGCACGGATGCACGCCAAGACCGTAGGATCCTACGCTGTGCTGTAGGGGACCGCACCGCCACTTCCCAGCAAATTAGGGACACTGTTGCTCCTGGGGTATCGGCGAGGACCATTCGCAACCGTCTCCATGAAGCTGGGCTACGGTCCCGCACACCGTTAGGCCGTCTTCCGCTCACGCCCCAACATCGTGCAGCCCACCTCCAGTGGTGTCGCGACAGGCGTGAATGGAGGGACGAATGGAGACGTGTCGTCTTCAGCGATGAGAGTCGCTTCTGCCTTGGCGCCAATGATGGTCGTATGCGTGTTTGGCGCCGTGCAGGTGAGCGCCACAATCAGGACTGCATACGACCGAGGCACACAGGGCCAACACCCGGCATCATGGTGTGGGGAGCGATCTCCTACACTGGCCGTACACCACTGGTGATCGTCGAGGGGACACTGAATAGTGCACGGTACATCCAAACCGTCATCGAACCCATCGTTCTACCATTCCTAGACCGGCAAGGGAACTTGCTGTTCCAACAGGACAATGCACGTCCGCATGTATCCCGTGCCACCCAACGTGCTCTAGAAGGTGTAAGTCAACTACCCTGGCCAGCAAGATCTCCGGATCTGTCCCCCATTGAGCATGTTTGGGACTGGATGAAGCGTCGTCTCACGCGGTCTGCACGTCCAGCACGAACGCTGGTCCAACTGAGGCGCCAGGTGGAAATGGCATGGCAAGCCGTTCCACAGGACTACATCCAGCATCTCTACGATCGTCTCCATGGGAGAATAGCAGCCTACATTGCTGCGAAAGGTGGATATACACGGTACTAGTGCCGACATTGTGCATGCTCTGTTGCCTGTGTCTATGTGCCTGTGGTTCTGTCAGTGTGATCATGTGATGTATCTGACCCCAGGAATGTGTCAATAAAGTTTCCCCTTCCTGGGACAATGAATTCACGGTGTTCTAATTTCAATTTCCAGGAGTGTATATGAAGGTAAAAAAATTCCTTTTCTTTATTATTTCAATGTCTTAAATAATGCGTCATTACAGGTTCAGTCAACAAAGCATCTGGCTTGTGTTCTTGTATTAGAGTGTAATTCTGGTTTTCTTGCGCAATTATAGTATTTCTATTTTTTTAAATACTTCAGTATAAATGGTATTTAAAATTTCTTGTCTTATTGAAGAAGAACCGTGCCAGATGTGTACGTTGAATCAAACTTCCACACACAGAACAGTTACACTTGTGCTTTGGTTTCGTACGTTTTATAGTTGCGGGGGACTTAATTAATTAATTGTGTTAACGAAAATTTTCTCTCATTCTTTGTTGTTATTCTATGCAGTCAGACTGCGTACTAAAACTAGTCAGGTCCAACCGTTTACGAGACTTCGTAATCGGACTTACAGCTACTAAAAAAAAATTAAAAAGAATTAGCATTTCATATCTATATAACTAAGCCCCCACGCAGAGGTCATCTGCGTAGGCTATCACTTGTAGCACCTCTTCACTCTGTTGCAAACTGTCGAAAGTGGTTACATGTGGATATCCCAAAACAGGGGACCTAAAACAGAACCCTGGGGACATCCCTTAGTTAAGGTTTTCAACTTTACCGCTAGGGGATGATAGCCAGGCCTCTCGACCCTCACAATAGCTCCTCAGGCACCATATAGTGGCCTGGACACTCTTTCTCCAGCAGGCAGGAGAAGAGCGACGTCCACCACAGGTTGTCAAAGGCGCCACTGATGTCAACCATGATGCCATAAACATACTTGTATGGGGCAGAGCCACAGACCTCGGCCGCCATAGCGGTTGCATCGGTTGCCGATCGCACCAGCCTGAAGCCGAAGTGCCTGCCGCTCATCATGCACAGCACTCAGCTAGAAATTTCTCGAACAACTTCCCAAAAATGTCTAATAAGCAAATTCGTCTGTAACGTGGGCAGCCACCTCCTCTTCAGAAAATGTGTAGACTGCCCTATCGTTCACTAGTTTGTCAAGATCTTCGTTTCGTAATTGACACTGGTCTTCAGTATCACTAGTCACATCGTCATCAGGCAGCAGGGACCGGAGAAGGACCTCGGCAGTCTCCTGCCAGGATTCCGTTATCCCAACCCTATGCCTGATCGTTGATATGATCATTGGGGAGCGGATCTTTTCGCTAACTGGTTTATAGAGTACATCTCATGGGTCCAATGTTAATTGGTCAAATACAAATCTCTCCCAACTCTGTTTTCTGACTTCTTGAAGTTCTTTTTGAAATTTGTCTTTCGCCTCCCAGTATCGCAACAACCATCTTTGCTTTTCCCACCAGACGATACTGCGCTGGTAGTGCCTCCTCAGCCTTCTGACAGACTGACGTAAATCCTCTAGCTCAGCCAACCATGGTGATGAGGAGGCCGCCATGGCCCTCCTCCTGGGTGGAACGGCTGCCTTCACCACTCTGGTAACTGCACTCACCAATTCTTCAGCCCTCTTGTCTATGTCCAGGTCCTGTCGCACGTCACCTTCTGGAAATGGAGGAATGTCGCACTCTCTCGCTAGTCTCTCCCGATCTGCTCGTCTGTAATTCAGTTGCAGCTCCCACCTCATGGCCAAATGGCACTGTCTCCTAAGCTAAAAGTAGTGACATTATGATCACTTGTTGTAGCATTCTCTTCGACTTTCCAGTTTTGTATTATATTAACAGTGTTTGGCGTGACTAGTGTCACATCAATGTTGGTGCCTTGGCCCCCTCTCGCCGCATACGTGGGAGGATTACCAGGTTTATTAGCCACCACAATTTGTAAAGCCATAATCATTTCCTACACTTTACCGCCATTTTCATCTCTTGTGCCACTGTACCAGAGGGGGCCGGCCGCAGTGGTCTCGCGGTGGTAGGCGCGCGGTCCGGAACCGTGCGACAGCTACGGTCGCAGGTTCGAATCCTGCCTCGGGCATGGATGTGTGTGATGTCCTTAGGTTAGTTAGGTTTAAGTAGTTCTAAGTTCTAGGGGACTGATGACCACAGCAGTTGAGTCCCATAGTGCTCAGAGCCATTTGTACCAGAGGGGGGGATTTTGCATTTATGTCAGCTGTTATGACCATTCTTCGCCCCCGCAACGCCGTGGCTACTCTAGTCAGGTGATTTAGGTGTTGGTCGATGTTGTCTCCGTACTGAAAATACATATTTATGATAGTTATAATTCCCGCAGGAGATTGTATCTCCACGATGTTGCAGTGACTATTGGAGTGTTGTGAGAGTGTTTTTACTCGTAGAGTGGGATTTGTGACAACTATTGCCGCTTTGGGGGCATCCCCACTGCTGACAATCTGCCATGCAGCGGCTGCAAAGGATAGTTTCCCAGCTGGAGAGAACGGCTCCTGTAGGCAGAGTACATGAAGCCTCTTCTCCTCCACCTCCCTTCGAAGCTCGTGCATCACAAGTCTGCTGTTGTGTGCATTTAGTTGTCTGATAGTTAATTTAGTCACAATGGGATGTAAGTATGTATTCTGTCGTCAGGCCAAGTCTTGCTCCAATCAAAGGCGATACGACCGTTGGCTAGAGCTGACAAGGGAGGCCGCCAATTGTGAAATTCAGATTCGATTCATACTGCGCATAATAAAAGCTCATGGCCAGAGGTGTAATGTAGCAAAGCACCAAGATGCACTTCTCAGCCGTTGTCGAGAAAATCGACAGTTAAAAGAAACCGTTGCGGTGAAATACTCTCTACGATTAATGATTTTTTTTTTTTTTTTTTACAGCGTCATAGCGCAGCGGTAAGCACTGGGGTTCGCAATCTGAAGGTCGCCGGATCGAATCTCGCGCCATGCAATATTTTTTATTATTAGTTTTTTGCAATTCAAATATATATATATATATATATATATATATATATATATATATATATATATAAACTATTAATGAATTGCTTATGCATGTTGGTGAAGGCGGATCGCTCTCCAATTGTACCGCCTCCATTTTTCCGTTTGTTTAACAGGGTGTACCAAAGCTGTCCCTTCCGCACTGATTTTCGACGATGTTACAAGTTGCGCTAGGGACCGCATCTACCTTCTTTCGAAGTTAGCAGGCAACTACGCTGTTATGGGGCGGGTCGTTTCGGCCCATTCAACATCTGCCCCTCAAGTGTAACGAGCGAGTAACGGAGTTTATATTTCATACCTGCCACAGCAAGTTTGTGTTCGTGGGATCTCTATTCTGATTCGAACGTTTGACTTACGCTATACGTATTCGTTTCTACGTCTTCCGTTAACTGTACGTGGTTAACATTATGAAGACAATTAATAACATTTGTGAAATACAGCTTTGTTTGCGGAAAACATCATGATGTTTGAAGTCGCCAGTTTTCCCACGACAAACGACTTTCAACAACTTATTATATGCATAATTGTTGCAACTGATTGCCGGGAATTATATATATATATATATATATATATATATATATATATATATATATATATATATATATATATATATATATTACAAAAAACAAATACTAAAAAAAAGTTGCATGGACCGAGATCCGATCCGGCGACCTTCGGAATACGAACCCCAGCGCTTACCGCTGCACCACGACGCTGTACAAAATTACTAATCGTAGAGAGTATTTCATCGCAACGGTTTCTTTTAACTGTCGATTTTCTCGACAACGGCTGAGAAGTGTATCTTGGTGTTTTGCCACATTACACCTCTGGCCATGAGCTTTTATTATGCGCAGTATGAATCGAATCTGAATTTCACAATTGGCGCCCTCCCCTTGTGAGCGTAGATGTTATCTAGGTCAAAGTTTTCGCCACGTCTTTGAAATACTTTCTTGAGTAAATCTCGCAGGGCTCCGAAGTCGGTGCGAAGGTTCACTGACTTTAAATGTATCCTATCTACAGCCTCCATTACCGAGAAGGTGACCTTTCTACCGTTCTCATGTCCCACCCGTACCACATGTCTTAAGGCAGTGGTCAGGATATTCGGCTGCTCCAATCTTGCCAGTTGCATAGTGTATTCTATATTGGGATACACCATAACCGGGTCTACAGGCGGCAGCCTGATTACGGTGGTGTCTGCTGCGGTTGCGTGTGCACTGGTACTAGTGACTATTGCATGGGGGCTTAATTAAATATGATTGATAATATTTTTATTTTTTAGTATGTCCGATTACGCAGTGTCTCGTAATCGGTTGGCCCTGACTAGTATTATTACGCAATCTGACTGCAACAAACAATGTAAGAAGATTTTCGTAAACACAATTAATTAATTAAGACCCCAGCAACTATAAAAATCTACGAAACCAATGAGCACAAGAGTAACTGTTCTGTATGTGGGAGTGTGACTCAACGTCCACATCTGGCACGGTTCTTTTCCCACAAGACAAGAATTTTGATACCAATTATACTGACGTGACAAAGGAAATTTAGAAAAACTATAATTATGCAAAAAAAATCACAATTACACTCTAATCCAAGAACACAAGCCAGATGCTTTGTTGACTGAACCTGTAGTGACACATTATTTCAGATACACTACTAATAAAGGAACATTATAAATTTTACCTTCATATATTGACGAAATGCACTCATTACAATAACATCTGCTATCTCTCCCATCAAATCACTGCATAAAACATGGAACACTCTTTACTACAACATCTTACTCCAACTTCACGACAACCACGAGCTCTTAACACACACTGTCCTCTACGAGCTCTCTGCTAGCACTCACAGCCACGAACTCTTAACACGCACTGTGGAGGCGGCTTAATAGTACTCTTTGGCGCACTCTCTGGCGCAGTGGCACAGTGTAGCCACCTTTCATATGCCCTTCCTCCACAGGCCAGAATTTGATGGTATTTTTGCCAGCATTGGTGGTGAAAATACCACCAAATTCGTCCAGAAAAATACAGACAAAAATAAAAGATAATATTAATACCTAAATATCACTTAATTAGTTAAAATTTTGGCTTTGCACTGACCTTTTACTAACCTAATATATGAAATACAGTAAGCAATACAACTTCTTTTCATACATGTGGCTTTACATAATAGTTTACACAATATACAAAAAATCAGTTTATACAAATGTTCACATAAAATGCTTTCAATGATTAGTTAATACAAAAAAGAACACCAACAGGTAACATCTTTTCAGTAGAAGCAGTCCATCAGTTGCACCCAGTAAAGTTTAGCAGGTACACCCAGCAACAAGTCACATTAGTTCAGTAGAAGCAGACCATCAGTGGCACCCAGTAAAGTTCAAGAGGTACACACAGCAACAAGTCACATTAATTCAGTAGAAGCAGTTCATCAGAGGCACCCAGCAATGTTGAGTAGGTGCAGACAGCAACAAGTGACATTATTCAGTAGAAGCAGTTCCATCTGTGGCACCAGTAAAGTTCAAGAGGTACACACAGCAACAAGTCACATTAGTTCAGTAGAAGCAGTCCATCAGAGGCACCCAGCAATGTTGAGTAGGTGCAGACAGCAACAAGTGACACTATTTCAGTAGAAGCAGTCCATCAGTTGCACCCAGCAATGTTGAGCAGGTGCAGACAGCAACAAGTGACATTATTTCAGTAGAAGCAGTTCATCAGTTGCACCCAGCAATGTTGAGCAGGTGCAAACAGCAACAAGTGACATTATTTCAGTAAAAACAGTTCATCAGTTGCACCCAGCAATGTTGAGCAGGTGCAGACAGCAACAAGTGATATCATTTCAGTAGAAGCAGTCCATTAGTGGCATCAGCAATGTTGAGTAGGTGCAGACAGCAACAGGGGACATCTTTTCAGTAAAAACAGTTCATCAGTTGCACCCAGCAATGTTGAGCAGGTGCAAACAGCAACAAGTGACTTCATTTCAGTAGAAACAGTTCATCAGTTGCACCCAGCAATATTGAGAGCAGGTGCAGACACCAACAAGTGACACCATTTCAGTAGAAGCAGTCCATTAGTGGCATCAGCAATGTTGAGTAGGTGCAGACAGCAACAGGGGACATCTTTTCAGTAGAAGCAGTCCATCAGTTGCACCCCGCAATGTTGAGCAGGTGCAGACAGCAACAAGTGACTTCATTTCAGTAAAAACAGTTCATCAGTTGCACCCAGCAATATTGAGAGCAGGTGCAGACACCAACAAGTGACACCATTTCAGTAGAAGCAGTCCATTAGTGGCATCAGCAATGTTGATCAGGTGCACACAGCAACAAGTGACATTATTTCAGTAGAAGCAGTCCATCAGTTGCACCCAGCAATGTTGAGCAGGTGCAGACAGCAAAAAGTCACATCTCTCAGCAGAAGCAGTTCCATCAAACTCACTAGCACTGATCACACAGTTCATCAGCAGAAATTAAACACGACCAAATGTCACACATCATGTTGAAAAGTGCAGGTAACAGTTCAGAATATTTATCTTCACTAATCAGACAGTTCAGGCATGAACAATAGTTTGAATGCACATACAGATGCTTTTACAGTAACATACAAATCATAACAAACACACAAATGATATCAGATAATTGTCCTATTAACTATTACAATACACAAATACCAGTAAACCTATAATATTCATGGGTGTCAGTGCAAGCCACTACCAACAAATAAAATAATATTTAGGAGATAGGTGGGTAGGATTAGGAAAGGAAAACACACAAAACACACAAAACACACTCACTCATCTTTCATCCACATTAAGTACTACTGTGTAATTGAATAGTGTTAACTGTGTAAATGTAATTCTGTCAAAATCTGATGTTCATCATGTGTATCAACTAGTACTGGCAGCAATGTATAACAGTCAATAATAGTTAGTCAACGTCATAGTCATCATGTCAAGACCAATGTTTGCCAAGCCAGATCAAAATGTACTGTTGTTGAACAACTGTCAGTGAGCCAAGATATGCAATTACTTCCTCTCTCCAAAAAAAAGTATATACTGCTTAGTTATTTAACAAAGTGTGTGTATAGACTATCTTCCTTCTATTTTAGTGTTCTAGTCTGCTATTTTCATCCTCTTTGTTCCATAAGACCAACCAAAAAAAATATGCTCCTCACTTACTTTACCTCTTATACACCAAAACTCCAATAATCAACAGCATCACATAATCTCAATACGTCACTAATACTTCTTCAATACGTCGATACATATAACTCTTATCATCAATATCATTTATCTTACCTCTTGTCCACAAAAACTCCAATAATCATCATATACTCTCAATACCTATAATAATACGTCGATAAATATAAACCTCAGCACCAATATCATTTCACTTCCATAACAACTCTTTCCTCTAGTCAGTCTCCTCGAACAAGTACAGATAAAATCCTAATGCAACTTCAATTCAGCATCCCATACAATCCGAAGACACAGTGTCCACACACAACCTCTGTGTAATCCATCTGACCCAAATTTTCTACTCATTATAAATTATAAACAAAGAAATGCATACCTGACCTCTAACAGACTTAGTTCGAATAACTCTCAGTAATTAAGTACGATTACGGAGTGTGAATGATCATAATATTTCACAGTGTGTACACCACTTCAAGAATCATAGCAGAAGCAAACATGTGGAGTATTTTTTGTGTCAAGTGTCACTTCCTATTTCAATTGCTCACGAAAAAGTTTCGGTCTGTCATGTCGTTAGCCTCCTTCCTATTAGCATAAATTTATACAGCTTCCATAAAACCTCAGCTCATGTGACTTCTATGACTTTCTTGTACTAATGTCGTTCGTCGAATTATAGCAGTTAATTTTCCTTATCTTAAAAATGTAAGGCACTGAGCGTAAGCAAAACATGCAATAGCGCGTAAATATACCAGTAGAGAACAGAATGTCAACCAGTGGATGCAGCACAATTCTTACAACGAGGCTCTGCCAAGCGAACAATCTATAATTAATACCATAGTGTGACCTAAACTCTATGTTTATACACAGTATATCAGCATTGCTATATTCTAAATTAAAGAGCAGTTATGGCAACAAAACAGAAATGTGTAAATATGTAATCCATACAAAAAGCAGCAAACATATATCTTACGTAATAAACAAGTCATTAGCATCATATCAGCATAAGCAAATAAATGTTCATGTGTAATCTTAATAAGTAAACATGAAGGCGCAAGCAGATAAATGACAAAGTATAACCTACATACATATCAGCACAACTAATCAGGTGACAATTATAATTTAGATAAATAAGCACAGCAGGCACATAATTAAAAAATATGACATCAATGAAATAGCAGTGCAGCCAAGCGATGCATAATATATACAAGTCACAACCCAGTTCATTAATAATCATTGTCAAAATCAGTTAACGTACGCAAGCACGTCGCTTCACAAGTAAATTCATAGAACATGAAAGTAGCACATCACGTAATCGCGAGCAGCAAATTACGTCTAAAGTACGTACCTAAGTGGAAATATGTTACCTGAAAAATAAACTCCATTAATAGTTACCTTTTTAGTTTATTAGTTTCTTCTTCGAAATTACATTCTTCCTGAAATTTTCTCGATAGCAAGTCGTCTTAACGTCGGACACGCACAGAATTTACCTGAAGGTCTTAAATACTTTATACAACCGTATCCTGCAAAATACTGAATGTTAATAACAGAATTCATCAAGTCACTATAGCTTTATACAGAATTTAGTCGGAGAAATTAGACTGTGTGTTTGTTTACGGCTGTCAGTGCATTCGCACTGAGCGCTCGATCACCTGTAGGCGCGTGACGTAGGAAGCTATTGTTCGCGGTCAACGACTGCCTTGTGCGGCGCGCAGACTTCACTGTTGCTTTGAGTATGTGCCGCCGCCAAAACACAGCGCGGTATCCTTGTACTCTCCGCATGTTTACATCTAGCTGTTAGTTTCTCAAAAGTATGTCATTCCACGAAAATTTTTACGTTAGATATATGATGTATTCCTTTAGAGCGTCGAGATTTAAGAGTTTCTACTTCAACAGTGTTATCATGTATAATTTTGCGAATTCTATATGGACCGTTATAAAGCAGAAAAAATTTGCGACATAAGCCTTTTCCTTTGTGAGACAAACGGTGGGACTTAATTAATACCTTCTGACCAACTGACAAGATTTTTAAACGACCAGGACGTCTAGCTGATTTCTCTCTTCTAGCAGCCGCAGATGCAATATTTCGTAGAGCCATGTTCACAACTTCAGAATGCCGTAGTTTCCGTGAAGGCGGAAAAGGAACGATTTCAGATATGCGATTTGTTGGCACTTTATTTTTTAATATCAATAGCGGCGGTAAAGAAGTGAGTCATTAGGAAGTTCATTCAGAATGTTTTGAAAAATATGAAGGTACTGATCCCAAGTTCTGTGATTCTGATGACAATAAAGACGGCACAATTTATTGATTTCCTTCATCCATCTCTCTGAAGCGTTAGATTGAGGGTGAAAAAGTGAAATGAAAATTGGTTTAATTTTACGACGCTGTAGAGTACGAAGCCAAATTTTAGAACGAAACTGTGATCCATTATCTGATATAACCTTGTCAACATGACCAACTTCTTTAAGAAAATGTTTGATGAAAGCATTAGATACTGAACGAGCTGTTGCTTTGCGTAAAGGTGTAAAACACACATATTTTGATGTCAGTTCCACTGCTACGAAAATGTACGCAAAACCATTAGTAGATCGAACCACTGGACCAAACAAATCGACTGCAGCCATCTCCTTTAATTTCGCTGGAATGATGGGAAACAATGGTGCTCTGTGAGAAATCGTTGGAGGCTTAGCCATTTGACATAATTTGCATTTGGCAAGAACAGATCGAATACGTTTTTCCATATTACTGAAGTAACAATTTTCTCGTAATTTATGAAAGCATTTTCGGGGACCAAAGTGTGCATAACTGAAATGCGTATACCAAATCAATTTATTGACCCACTCATCAGGAATACAAACTAACCAAACGGAGTTGTCGACCGATTTTCGTTTAAAAAGAACTTTCCAGATAGATCGCAAAAACGAGGTGTGGCCAAATCATCCAATTTAACAAAGCGTCTAAGAAAATTACAGACACCAAGGAAACTACGAACATCACGTTTTGTGGTAGGAACAGCATAATTACGAATAGCGTCTAATTTCTCTGGATCAGGAAGAATACCTTCTGTAGAAATAATGAGACCGAGAAATTTCACCTGAGAACGACCAAATTCAGATTTTTCCAAGTTCACTGTCATGCCAACTCGTGCAAAAATACGTAATAATGAATCCAAAATTTTGTTGTGCTCACTCCAAGAACGTTTAGCAATAAGAATGTCATCAACATAAGAAGTAATTTTGTCACGAAGAAAAACAGGTAACATTTCGTTTAAACTACGAATGAATGCTGCAGTAGGTACAGTAAGTCCAAACAGTAAATTCCAAAGTCACTTTTAGGTACAATTAGTAAAATCCGGTTACTGTTTACTTACTCACTAGATAGATTGATAGTCGAAGAGCTGGTTTGACAGATGCAAAGAATAGTAAAAGAGTAGGCAGCGGTACAGAAAACTAAAAGAGAAATAGCACCACTACAGCTCGGGGCCCTATGCTCGCTACGGCACATATTCACTTAGAGTAGTGAATCCCCTGAGGACTTTAATAGCCGCACATAATTTCAAGTTTGTGACTTAATGGTAAATTTGGCGGAAGTGCGTACGTAAATTGATCTAACCATGCGCATGCATGTATGTCATTCTTAGAATTACGAAAGATCTTAAATTTCCGAACAGTTAAGAAGTGTTTATAATCAAAGTTTTCGCCTCGTGGCGACAAAGACCTACCGCGTCTGTCCCAGTCCGAATGTCGATTATTGTCAAGTTCACGCGCCTGGCGCTCTCTTGTTGCATCCCGTAAATGAAACAAATTATTTTCTTCAAACCCCTCTGCTACCTGTGATTCTAAATTTCTTCTGCTATCCTTTCCTACTATTTCGCCTTCAATTTGTTTGACTTGCTTCCGTAATGCCTCAAATTCCTTTTTCACTCGTTCATTAAATTTTCCCTGATTCTCAACATGCTTATTTATGTTCTGATACTCTTCGGTTTCTGCAAATGGTAATGGGGCTGTATCATCCGAATCTCTGTCCCCATGTAAACTAAGATTTGTCAATTTATCTGAAATTTCCTCAACTCTTTCCGATAAGTCACCTATTTTTTCTTTCTGTTTGTTTACATTTTCCGTAAGTGTCGCGACTCGGGTTTCAGTATTGACACATTTGGTAGTTAACTGTTCATATTGTCGTGTTAGATTATTTATTCTGTCATTTGGTACGGATTCCTCGATTCTTTCAAACATTTCTTCCTTGTCTTGTGCACGTTGTAAATTTAACTCTGAAAATTTCTGTACTATCACGCGATCTCTTTCTTCCTGTTCTCTATCCTGTTCCCTTTGTCTGATTTCTACTGCAATTAATCTATTATTGTGAGAATTCAGAATCGGTTGTACTTCTTCCCTGATTTCTTTCTTTAATTCATCTTTCATATCTTTGAAACATGTCCCTATTCGTGAATCTAACCGTGTTTCCAAAGTTCCCATCTCTGTTTTAATTGTTCCTATCTCTGTTTTTAATTCAGATCCTAACCGTGTTTCCATTGTTCCCATCCGTGTTTCCATTGTTCCCATATCAGTTTTTAATTCAGATCCCAAAGTTTCCATTCGTGTTTCCATTTTTAATATAGCACTCATCAACTGCCCCATGGTAACTGTTTCAAAATTATTTTCGCCCCTAACATTTCCCGCAAAACCAGCTTCCTTCTGCATGGCTGTAAAGCTATCTGTGTTCGATACTATTTCAGAATCTTCTATCGTTAATCTCGGATTCTGTGAATTTTCTGATTGAGAAAAATTTTGAAATGGTTCCGGACTATTTTCCCGACTTATTACATTGTTTTCAACTCCATTATCCACCATACTGTTGTCCTGTGTTGGCGAGTTCGCCATGTCAACAATTTCGTTATTCTGACTATTCATCATTTTCGCCTTTTTCATTGATCGCGTAATCATTTGCAAAACATACAAAGAATTCGTCACTGTACGAAAATTACACACGGTGACTCTTTATCTCAACAATACCATTCAAATGCAATGACTCCCTCAAACACGATCAATCGAACAATTGAAATAATTGCACTAAATTGTCAAACCCGTTGACAAGACAACAAATTTAATTCTGAGCAAAAATACCATTAGAAGAATGACAATAACCAAATCTACACATGCAAAATAGACTACAATTACTAACTACAAATTACTACAACAATACTACAGTCTACAATTTTCACAATCAGAAGAATCCAAGGGACGATCCGAAGCAGCGGTCGCCACGTGCATGGGGGCTTAATTAAATATGATTGATAATATTTTTATTTTTTAGTATGTCCGATTACGCAGTGTCTCGTAATCGGTTGGCCCTGACTAGTATTATTACGCAATCTGACTGCAACAAACAATGTAAGAAGATTTTCGTAAACACAATTAATTAATTAAGACCCCAGCAACTATAAAAATCTACGAAACCAATGAGCACAAGAGTAACTGTTCTGTATGTGGGAGTGTGACTCAACGTCCACATCTGGCACGGTTCTTTTCCCACAAGACAAGAATTTTGATACCAATTATACTGACGTGACAAAGGAAATTTAGAAAAACTATAATTATGCAAAAAAAATCACAATTACACTCTAATCCAAGAACACAAGCCAGATGCTTTGTTGACTGAACCTGTAGTGACACATTATTTCAGATACACTACTAATAAAGGAACATTATAAATTTTACCTTCATATATTGACGAAATGCACTCATTACAATAACATCTGCTATCTCTCCCATCAAATCACTGCATAAAACATGGAACACTCTTTACTACAACATCTTACTCCAACTTCACGACAACCACGAGCTCTTAACACACACTGTCCTCTACGAGCTCTCTGCTAGCACTCACAGCCACGAACTCTTAACACGCACTGTGGAGGCGGCTTAATTGTACTCTTTGGCGCACTCTCTGGCGCAGTGGCACAGTGTAGCCACCTTTCACTATACAGGGTGATTCAGAAAGAATACCACAACTTTAAAAATGTGTATTTAATGAAAGAAACATAATAAAACCTTCTGTTATACATCATTACAAAGAGTATTTAAAAAGGTTTTTTTTCACTCAAAAACAAGTTCAGAGATGTTCAATATGGCCCCCTCCAGACACTCGAGCAATATCAACCCGATGCTCCAACTCGTTCCACACTCTCTGTAGCATATCAGGCGTAACAGTTTGGATAGCTGCTGTTATTTCTCGTTTCAAATCATCAATGGTGGCTGGGAGAGGTGGCCGAAACACCATATCCTTAACATACCCCCATAAGAAAAAATCGCAGGGGGTAAGATCAGGGCTTCTTGGAGGCCAGTGATGAAGTGCTCTGTCACGGGCTGCCTGGCGGCCGATGCATCGCCTCGGGTAGTTGACGTTCAGGTAGTTTCATAACTAACCTTTTTCGTAGGACTCTCCATACAGTTGACTGTGGAATTTGCAGCTCTCTGCTAGCTCTGCGAGTTGATTTTCCTGGGCTGCGAACAAATGCTTGCTGGATGCGTGCTACATTTTCATCACTCGTTCTCGGCCGTCCAGAACGTTTCCCTTTGCACAAACACCCATTCTCTGTAACTGTTTATACCAACGTTTAATACACCACCTATCAGGAGGTTTAACACCATACGTCGTTCGAAATGCACGCTGAACAACTGTCGTCGATTCACTTCTGCCGTACTCAATAACACAAAGAGCCTTCTGTTGAGCGGTCGCCATCTTAGCATCAACTGACGCTGACGCCTAGTCAACAGCGCCTCAAGCGAACAAATGTACAACTAAATGACACTTTATAGCTCCCTTAATTCGCCGACAGATAGTGCTATGCTCTGCCTTTTGTTGTTGCTGAGTTTTAAATTCCTAAAGTTGTGGTATTCTTTTTGAATCACCCTGTACTTTCTTGAAGTGGCTGACGCTCTACTTGGTTTGGTTCGTCCTTGGTAACTGCCAGCGGCGGGGCCGCCACCACAGGATGCTCTTTCCGCTGTTGATCTTTAATCGGTCTCATTCCCCGCTTTTGGGAGGAGGGAGCTGTGACCTTTTCAGGGAAATCTGTTTGAATGCCTATGTCCACCGTAGGGAGATCTGTTTGGATTTCTTTCTCTGCTGTTATCACTTTATTGGCGCCCGAAAGCGACCCTATGAATTTTTTAAATCTGTTTGCCCTCATAGCATTCCTCCTCCTTTTACTCGGGGATTTACGCTTAAGCATCCTGTTTACTGAGCCCTGCTCAGACATAGTCAATTCTAGAAATTAATCTTTGTTCGAGCATCCGGTAAGTGGGGCAATTCCGTCCCGTGGCACCACAGGATTTCTTACCGTGACTCTTACACGGAATGCAAACACCTGCTGCTTTGCATTCTTTGTGAGTGTGACCACTCTCACCACACTTGACGCATGCCGACCCCCTGGTGCAGTGCCTCAGAATGTGGTCCAGGTCACCACAGATGTGGCAACGAGGTAGCAGGATACAATCCCTTGTGTTTATTGCGTGAAAGCCTACATATAATCTGCCCATTGATCTAATTCTTTTTCACATTTGCGCAGAGATCTTGTCGACGTGGTGTACAACATCACCATCTCGAGGCCCTGTTTTAAACCTTAGCTTGAAAGAATTTTTAAATTCCTGTTCATCAATTTCGTCAAAGTTCTGTGTCCTGGTCGTCTCATGTAGCTCCTTATTTGTCATTCGTTTCCTAGGTGGTTCACATTTAACCATCGAGTTGAACTTTTGATTCCTTAATAACTTCTCTTTATCCTCTTCAGTAGCAACTTCAACGATTACCGAATTTCTACTTGGTTTGACTCTTTTAATTTTAATTTTATCTTTAACAGGGTCAATTGTGGTAGTAAGTAACTCCTGAATTTTCTTGACACTAGTGTCTTGGCCAGGCAGGGTCCTGAGGAAGACTGCTGTGTCTGGCCGTTTGGCAACTCTTTCAATAGTATCTTTAGTTGTATGCGCAGCCACAGCCGCCCAGGTCTTGATGGGTTGCTTCCTCAATCTATCATTCTCTTTTTCTAGTTCTATGACGCAGCCTTCGAGACTTGCATTGGCTACAGCCCATGCTGATAACTCATTTTTAATGATATTCAGAGCCACGTGACTGATTTTACCATTTTTAATGTTTTGCTCCAAGAGCATTGTGATCCTCGCGTGTCTCTGTACAACTGTTTCATCCTCTGACTGTCCCATCTCGTCCTGTGGAGAGGGAGCAGACATCGTAGATGCCCGTATAGGCGCACTCGTTTCGATCTCAGCCATCATAGGTAACGAGTGATAAAAAGGTGGGAGCCCGTCTCTTACCCCGGACCGGCTCCTCTGGCATGGGGGGGGGGGGGGGGGGGGGGACAAAGAACGCAGCCGCACACCGGCCTCGCCCCAAGGCCAAGGGCACTCTCAAGCTGCAGGGTTCAACGAGCCGTCGCCAGCGCACTGGTCCTCATCGGTGGCTCCGACTCGACGATTTCACCCGACGCTCCTCGGCAACTGCACCCCGCACTCCGGAGAGGCGGATGCACCCCTCGCCCTTCGCCGCCTACTAGCCCGAGCTACCACCTCTCGGCCAAGGACCCACTCCTACTCAGGTGGTGGGCCGGTCACCCAGTCGTTCAGTGGTCTGGACCCATCTAACCTGGCCCAGGCGATGTCACCACCTCCTGGGTTTGGCAGAACACGCCCCGGTTACCCAGGGGCGCGGCGTAGCACTCTTGCCGACTCGCGCTACGATTCCACTCCTACAAACGAGGTCGCCGGCATGCAGAGCACCTGCTGGACTGTGCCCTGCGAAAAGAGAGAGGGACTGATCGTCGGTCCCTCAGACACAGCTCCCCCTGTGCCACGCACCCTTCGCTTTCGCATCGGGTTGGGTCGCTGCTCTCCTTTCTGTCGCAAGGCAGCGTTCGGGCGAACCCGAGAAATGTCGAGCTTAACGTCTGGCGCCATGGGCACTTTGATTTTGTGCACGAAGCACATCGAACAGTTTCATGACCTGAGGCGATTCCCCCTCTCTTTCTTTCTGCCAACGTTACCCACGTTAACGGGCGCGAACAAGTGGCGTGAGAGAAATGCTGCTTGCTGGGACGCCTATATCCACTGGTGTCCAAAATTAAAGCAACAAACCGCTATTTCCCCGCCCTGCGTCTGATTCACGATATAATATACTGTCAACAAATGTCCATTCACTCGTGCTCTGCACGGAAGACTGCATTCGAGTCGACGGACAACGGCGCTAACGATGACGTCATGACACCTATCAAACGGGCTAGTGTTTGCCGGGTAGACCCACATTCACAAACGCTGTGTACACAGTCACAGACGGTGCAGCACGGCACAGAGAAGACTGCGGTCGAGGGATATAGGAAGAATGGAAACTGGGCAGTCGCAAATTGATGTGGCCCACTGGCTTAATGGGAATTATTCTGTTGTTTCTCGGATGTGGCGACACTTTGTAGAGAACTAAACTGTATTCCGAAGACTAGCGCAGGGCCCACCACGTGTGACTTGACTTCAGAAATAGAGGACCATTATTTGACTGTAAGGGCACAACGGTGCCGTGTTAGTACTGCACGGCAACTGGCAACTGACCTAGCAGCATCCAATGGATGTGCTGTATTGAGGCAAACGCTGTACACAAGGCTTCAGGAGAGCGGTCTTTATTGTCAGAGGTCAACTGTATGTGTAGCCCTGACGCGTCTTCAGAGCAGGGAACGTCTACAGTGGAGTTGTCAACATGCGACCTGGGCGGTCGAACAGTGAGCCAAGGTTCTTTTCATAGACAAGTCCCGATGTGGTCTCGAGAGTGATTCTCGACGGATTCGCATCTGTAGATAAGCTGAAACATGATTTCGCGACCCAGAAATTGTGGAAAGAAACCGAGATCGAGGAGGATGACTAATGATGTGGGCATGGATTATGTTGACAACTCTTCATGAAATTTTATAAGTGAATCGACAAGGTTTATCTGGTCAGGTATCATGAAGAGATCTTGAGACCTCATGTGCGGTTGTTGCGAGGTGCTGTATGCCCAGACTTCGAATTGATGGACAATTATGCTCAACGTCATAGAGCAATGGTGGTTGATGTTTTCTAGGAAGTATAAGATAATGCAAGCAAGAAGTGGCCTACTCGCTCTCCAGATTTAATCCCACAGAGCATGTCTGGGATGCACTAGGGAGTAGGTTGCATCACGTCAGTGTCCATCAGCCACTCTCCAACATTTGCGAGTAGCTCTACATTAAGACAGGGCGTTATTGCTTCAACATGAGATTGATGACATCACTTACAGCTTGTGCCGTCGTTGCCAGACCTGTATTGCTGCCAGAGGTGGTCGCAGCTCCTTCTCAGACCATTAACCAGTTACTGGAATGTGTGTGTAAATCAGTTAAGTTGGAAAAACCGAAGAACATTTTTGTCTATCGTTAGGCATGTCGCAAATGTTTTCGTTCTGTGTCCTTTACATTGTTTCTACTTTACCATCTCCGTTTCGTACCGTTTTGTGGAAAAATAAACACAACATTGCATAATTTCCGTTTGTTGCTTTGGACACCAGTGCAGTTAGCATCACTGATTGTGAAGCCGACACTCTGAGTGTTAGATGCGCAGTCTACTTACTTTTTCTCTCGGCTCAGGTTCGCGTTTATTATATATGTAGTTAGATTACATAATTGCGATGACAACCTGATCAGAAGAAACAAAAAAACAAAAACTCAGTCCCTCATTCATAATCAGATTTCTTCTCCAAGTTTCGTTAGCCTTTTTAAATATATATAGTACAAGAGTGGTTACGCTCAACAGCAATCACCCAAATATGACACACTTTTTCACTATTTCTTCAAAAACTATGATTTTATTTGTGACTGCTATCATGAAGTTCCACTTATTTGATGTGCCTGCAGCGCAAAATCAGCAATTTCTTGACCCGAACACTTCTGCGCTTCCTCATCATACCACAGATTTACAATAATGTACAAACAATTTCAAATACAACGTAATTAAAGCTGAAAAAGTTACCACTCGGTAAGCAAACAAAATATACCAAACACAAAAAGCAAACACAAATGCAAGATTCTTATATTTGATAAAATTGAAAGAAAAAAAATATATATAGAACAATATTTGTAAAATATACATTTCGGATATAGCTATTTGGAAAAGACTTATTAAACAACCATCATGACAACTGGCACTAAAGCAGATAAAGAGAAATTTCTAGCTCTTTTCTCACAAATGCATTTTTGAAATACCATTATATCACATTCGACTGAATTTGGTACTAACGATGTTTTACGTTTTGCTGTTAGCAAAATGTCGAAATGAAAAACACAACAGTGGGGGGGAGGGGGGTAATTTCGAAAAAATGAGTTTGACAAATCTTGGTGCACTATTGTAACGTACATTAAAAATCATGGAAATTATTTGGAATTTCCTTTAATATCTGTTATATCTGTTACAGTTTCAACAGTATTCATCCCGAAATATTAAACTCAGTTTTTTTAAAGGTCTTTTTTTACCCCTTTAACGTCCGTATGGGCACGTATAAAAACAGGTGTCTTTTATTTTGCTTTGCACTATAATATATTCAAAGTTGATCAAAATCGAAGTAAATCCCGCGGATACGTTTACTCGTAAGATAGTTCACAACGAATCTTCCAGAACAATTTGGTCCGAGGTACGTTTTCGAATGCTCTTGTGGTTTCTCGTATCATAAAATGCGGTCAGTCCCACACTTCTAAGCGTAAATAGGAAATGAAGATCGCCCGAAGGCGATGGTAATTCGACAACGAATGGAAAGATAAATAAAAGTCTTGAACAGTGCCGACTGAAGACCACACATCCGTAACTCTCCTGTCTAGACGTAATTTATTGCTATGAGTTACTATGGCGATATATTTGTACGATAATAAATGAATAGTATTGTAGTTCGTACATCTCGTGTATTTTTTTCTTCTATCATATTCAGAAACCTCTAAGTCAATAGAGAATGGCGAAATTTCTATACTCTGGCTTCAAAATTTGTTAAGACCTCATACCAGTTATGCAAGTAATTTCGGTATATATTACCATTTTCGAGTGCTACGTGTAGCCTTGTAGGTGGCAGAGTCTACCATTACCGTAAATAAATGTAACAATGTTTCTTGTAATTGTTACTGCGTATTCTGTCTTCTATACTTGCTATGGAGCCCGTTCAACTAAATTTAGAAGTGCGTTACATTCAATGTTGTTCCGCAGGTGTAAACCATTGAACAAGTCAAACAAATGACGGTTTAGATAAGAGTATCTACAATATAGGAAAAGATAGTTCTAACAAATCAAGTCGGAATGCTGTCAACCGGAAAGATGACGTGTTCAGTTACAGACAAATGCAACAAAAACCCGCATTTGGCTGACGGCAAAGCCTTTCTCAGAAACATACACACACATTCATTCTAATTGTTATGACAAGGGTGAAATACTGACAACCAGGAAGATGGCGTGTTGAGTTGTAGACAAGTACAACGAAAACACGCATTTGGCTTACGGCAAAGCCTTTCTCAGGGACACACGCATTCATTCCAGTAACTACGACTTAGCGCACAGATGACCGGCAGCTGGGACCGATAGCTTAATGTGTAAGTCTTTTCTTTGAGTATGTCTGTGAGTCAACGTATCATCTTTACGGTGAGTAGTAGTTTCTTCTTTCCCGTTGTTTAATGATTCTCGCAGTTGCTTCTAGTAATCTGTCATTTATATTCGCGATAGAGAACGCCACAGAAACGATTAAAATTAAATTTTCTTCCTGGATTAGCTAAGTACTTACGAATACGTTGAAAATATATTTTATTAAACTCATACCAGTGCTAGCATTCGTCATTCTTGCAATATATATGTACCATAACGCATGAGGAAAGTAGCGTTTCGTGCTGTGTGTATAGACTTTTCCATCTCCCACATTCGGAAACATCTTTGGGAGGCTGAATGAGGACGACGTTTCTCCTTATTTGTCTACAATATTTGACTTCAGTAGGTTTCGGTGCTTCACCGACCTTTGTTGTCGTTTAATTCAAGAATCGTCACTATGGTGGTCAATGTAACACGGAATCTCGCAGTTGTTGGTGCGTATTCTGGCCTTTATAGCCGGCTGGTTCGAGGAGTCACAATGGCGTCTGCTAGGTAAGAAGAAATTTTTTCAGGCTTGCAGCTCTCGACCAGCACGGCGCAACTGACTGGTGAACCACCGAACGCAGCTGGAAGGCACCATGCTGCCCCTCGATGTACTCGTTATGAACAAGTATTATTTTTAGTTTTGGGACATTCAAAATCACTGCTGTTGTAAATGAAAATAGAATGAGACAACCAAAAGTAGGAGAAATTGCATAGCCGCGATCATCGTCGCTTGCAGTTCCGTAGATACACTGTCCACAATAATTATCAGAGCACCATTTCACAAAACTGGACATTCTGTCCCACAGGTTTGCAACTGAGGTTTTCTCTCCTCCACTTCCAGCCTGTTGGAGAACTTGGCTGAAACCGACGTAGGGCAATACCTTGCCCTCCCCCCCCCCCCCCCCCCCCAGTACCCCGTCAGCCACCTGCATCATGTGGTGGGTATGAAAGATGTAAAACAATTAATTACATAAGGGTAGTATCATTATGCATCAATGTTACTCAATTTGACGAATTGAGATAGTGTTCCATCAAACGATATTTATGAATATATCCATCCGAAGCAGTGGCTGATTCCACAAGAAGCTCTTCCCGCAGGCCACACAGAGAAATAGTCCACATGGAAACCACTTAATTGCTTGCGTTCGTGTGTCACAAGATCGAAGAGCAACCGGCAGAGATGGGGCTTCCAGATGGACTCCTGAAGTCTAACCGTGGAGCTGCTGTGCAGACATCATCATATCTGCCACAATGCACAATACCTCCAACTGTGTGCACTATGGAAGATATTGTAAATGCTACACAAAGAACACAGGGCATTGCTAATGTTTTGGCATCCGTTGTATAGTTAAATTAACCAATGTTTGTTAATATACTATATGTGTATACGTGTCTATTTCATTCATTGACTGGTTTAATTTGTAAACTATAATGTATGAAGTAATGGAATGCAGTAATGTATGCAATAATGTTTTAGTTTGTTTCTGACACGAAATAAATAAAATAAAATCATGCTCGGACTCTACCAGTTGTGAGATCTCCTTCAGAAACCAGAGTATTTGGTCACAACACGCGATGTGTTCTGCAACAGGTTGGCAATTCCTTATTTGACCTCTCAGTGAACAGTCAGCGTTCTTGTATTTGAAAACACTGTAACCTACCAGGTACTTCAATGTACTGATAGCCACCTCTTCACTGTGACTTACTGGACAATTGAATAAAATATCTAGAAGCAAGTTGTCTTTACTTTCTTCTTCTTCTTTCGTTTCACCCTTTCTGGGGTACGCTAGATCAATCACTTCATTGTGCGTTGTTCTTTTCTTAAGGCCCAGTATTTCTTCATTCTTTCTGATCTTCTTTTCCTCTCTCCTTCCGAGATGAAGGGTTTGGACTTTTGTGCAGATTTGTCTTGGAACCTTATGTTTTCATCTTTAGTAATTAATTTAGCTGTTCGATCGATAAGTGAATTTTCTGAAAACTTTAATTCTACTAGGTCTTTCTCAGTTTCTTTAAACCAGTTGGATTTCGTTTTGTGGTTACGGAAAAAGTCAAACATTTGTTTGGTTAATCTGTTGGAATTCATTCTGAGAAGATGACCATAAAAAATTTATCCTTGTTTTTCTCATAGTACCTGAAAGTTTTTCAATTTTCTTGTAGAGAGTTTCATATTTGATGTATATAATCTTATTGTCTTGAATTTTTGGTCCTATGATTTTTCTTAAAGTTTTTCTTTCCTTTAGCTCACGTTTCTCCATTTGGCCTTCGAATTTCATGTTTAGTGTTTCTGCTGCATACAATGCTTCTGGATTCATCACTGTCTTGGAATGTGCAATTTTGGACGCCCATGTATGGGATTTTTTGTTGTATGTATTTTTTGTTAGTTGGAAGGCCAATTGAAGTTTATTTTTTCTGGATCCCATTGGTTAGCTTTCCCCAGCATTCCAACTGACTTTGATGTATTTACATGAGAGCTTGGTGTTTATCAATATCTTAGTTTTTTAAAAGGGATGCAAAGACCTATTTTAGCTGCTTGCTTCTTTAGTTCAAGGAATTGCTCCTGTGCTTCTTCCATTGTTTCAACAAACAGGGCCATATCATGTGCAAAAGTATTGCAATTTACTTTAAGGCTCTTCTCTTTGCAACCCAATCTTATACCACTCTTAATATTCGTGTTCCATTCTCTGACTATTTTATCAAGAACACAATTGAACAGCAACGGTGAGAGCCCATCCCCCTGTCGGACTCCCGTTTTTATTTCAAAGGCTTCCCATAGTTCGCCCATAAATTTAACTTTGGAAAATGTATTTGGGAGTGTCGCTTTTATAATGTTATTTGTTTTCATATCCAAACCCAAATCTCTATGAATCGAATCATATGCTTTTTTCAAATCAATGAAGGAGATTACGTACGTCTTTGCCCTTGACTTTTGGTATGCCCTGATGTTTTCGAGGTTTAGTACTTGTTCCTGACATGATCTACCTTTTCTAAAACCTCCCTTGTATTCCCTGATTTGCGGGTCCAATTGCGGCTCTGCCCTGTTCAAAAGGACTTCAGCAAGAATCTTGTATGTTATATCCAGCAGTGATATTACTGTGTAATTGTTGGGGTCTGTCTTCAAACCTTTCTTGTGGATAGGGTAATGAGAGCTGTTCTCCATTCTGTGGGGACCTCTTCTTCTTTCCAGATTTTATCGAAAACGCACCGAAGCGATGTAACTGCATTTTTGTCAACTTTTTTCCCATAGTTCGGCCACTACTTGGTTTTCTCCGGACGCTTTGTTGGTTTTAAGTTCTGAAATGGCCTTCTGTAGTTCTTCAGTCGTCGGTGGTTCTGAATCCGGCTTCTCACGGCTATTTGGGATGGATTAAAATTTTTCAAGGATGGGTTCGCCATTCAACAGTTTCTCAAAGTAGCCTGTTAGTATTTTGCAATTTTCCGCGTAATTGTGAGCGATGGTCCTATTTACATCTCGAAATTGGAGGGTGATTGCTTTGTATCTTGATAACCTTTCATTGAAAGTTGTGTAAAGGCTTCTTGAGTTATTCTTAGTAAATCCTTCATCAATTTGGAGGAGAGTTTTGTTTTCATGTGTCTTCTTCATTCTCTTTAAATTTTTATCTACCAGTTTTCTAACTCTAAAAAGATTCAATCTGCTTTTTCCATGCCTGTTTTCTTGTCTCAATGAGGGCATCACATTTCAGCGACCATCAGGCATGTTTTTACTTTTTATGTTAGGTGCTATCCGTTTGGCTGTAGTAATGAGGTTTTCCTTGATATTCTCCCAGCTTTGTGTCCGAATGGCTTCTGTTGGTTCTGTGAATTCATCTGATTTTAATATCCTTCTCGTGCTGTTCTTCCAACCCTCAATTTGTTCCATGCTGCGTTCCCTGTTCTGCCATCCCCAAGACGTAACTGCAAAAATTTACGAAACTAGTGCGACAATATAAAAACAATCGTAAACACGAAAATATTGATAAAAACCACAAAGACGATGTGTTGCGATTATTGCAGTGAAATATTGTAAATTAATATAGAAAAAGAACAATGACATTTACTATTAATACGAATGACATTTACTATTAATACGAAACACTATGTATTTCATGGATAATCTCTGAACAAAGATAAAAATGAATAGACAGTCACCTAACGAAGGAGAAAGAAAAAAAACTAACTACTCCACGTTTTGTTCTTGATCGTAGAAGGACATCATTGACGATTCGTAATGCGAATGGTATGTGCTTGTTACTAATACTGTAAGAAAAAGCATTCTTATGATAATAATAATTTATTGTATAAATGTGTAAACTTGTGTTTTCCTTTCAATAGTGTAGGGAGAGGCATCCCATAATTATTACCGAATAATTTGCGGTTTTCATATACTGAGCTGATTTTGTTTCAAAGACGCCATTACGAGCGAGAACATAATTTTATGTTTTTCATTATCTGCGTAAGTGTTTCTATTGAAAGTGAATCAATATTTCATTGCAGAAACTGTTTTTGTGTTAGCCTGGACCAGTCAGTACGGATCAGGTCTCACGCGATTCACTACATAAAAAATAATTGTAATTCAGATGTAAATAGAAAATAGCTTTGAAAGAATTTTAATCGGTTCTATAACAAGATTTCAACGGGAACCTCACAGAAAGGACAGATTCTCTTCTCATTAACAGAAGAATGAAGCTAGTCGGATTTCAATGTGTGCGACATTTAGCTTTGCTAGGATTTTGATGTGAAAATTACCGAACTATCAGTTTCATAAGTCACTGCTGCAAAATACTAACGCGAAGTCTAGCATTTGTAGACTTAGAGAAAGCTTTTGACAGTGTTGACTGGAATACTCTCTTTCAAATTCTAAGGGTGGCAGGGGTAAAATACAAGGAGCGAAAGGCTGTTTACAATTTGTACAGAAACCAGATGGCAGTTATAAGAGTCGAGGGGCACGGAAGGGAAGCAGTGGTTGGGAAGGGAGTGAGACAGGGTTGTAGCCTCTCCCCGATGTTATTCAATGTGTATATTGAGCAAGCAGTAAAGGAAACAAAAGAAAAATTCGGAGTAGGTATTAAAATCCATGGAGAGGAAATAAAAACTTTAAGGTTCGCCGATGACATTGTAATTCTGTCAGAGACAGCAAAGGACCTGGAAGGGCAGCTGATCGGAATGGACAGTGTCTTGAAAGGAGGATATAAGATGAACATCAACAAAAGCAAAACGAGGGTAATGGAATGTAGTCTAATTAAGTCGGGTGATGCTGAGGGAATTAGATTAGGAAATGAGAAACTTCAAGTAGTAAAGGAGGTTTGCTATTTGGGGAGCAAAATAACTGATGATGGTCGAAGTAGAGAGTATATAAAATGTAGACTGGCAATGGCAAGGAAAGCGTTTCTGAAAAAGAGAACTTGTTAACATCGAGTGTAGATGTAAGTGTCAGGAAGTCGTTTCGGAAAGTATCTATGTGGAGTGTAGCCATGTATGGAAATGAAACATGGACCATAGATAGTTTGGACAAGAAGAGAATAGAAGCTTTCGAAATGTGGTGCTATAGAAGAATGCTGAAGATTAGATGGGTAGATCACATAACTGAAATGAAATGCCGTGTGACTAGGGCCTTCCGTCGGGTAGACCGATCGCCTGGTGCAAGTCTTTCGAGTTGACGCCACTTCGGCGACTTGCGTGTCGATGGGGATGAAATGATGATGAAAGACACACAACACCCAGGCATCACGAGGCAGAGAAAATCCCTGCCCCGCTGGGAATCGAACCCGGGACCCTTTGCGCGGGAAGCGAGAACGCCACCGCAAGACCACGAGCTGCGGAATGAGGAGATATTGAATAGAATTGGGGAGAAGAGGAGTTTGTGGCACAACTTGACAAGAAGAAGGGACCGGGGTTGGTAGGACATGTTCTGAGGCATCAGGGGATCACAAATTTAGCATTGGAGGGCAGCGTGGAGGGTAAGAATCGTAGAGGGAGACCAAGAGATGAATCCACTAAGCAGATTCAGAAGTACGTAGGCTGCAGTAAGTACTCGGAGATGAAGAAACTTCCACAGGATAGAGTAGCATGGAGAGCAGCAACAAACCAGTCTCAGGACTGAAGACCACAACAACAACAGGATTTTAATGTGCGCGACATTTAGCTTTGCTAGTTTTCATGTCTAATACGTTAAACGCAAACATGATAGACCACTTCAACTCGCAGTTGAAAAGAAATTAACATTACCCGCACAGCAATTAAAACCTTTCACGTAACCGTCAAGATTTTGGTGCACTTTAACACAGTATTTCACTAGACGAAGGAATTGTTTCACTAGATGTCATGACCATGACAACAAAATTCATGCAAGATCTACTGGAACATCAAAAGAGCTACCTTTCAGTTACGTTTCACATTTCAGAGGCTCTCCGTAGTAACACCGGACGCGCAAGCTGAAGTATGAGAATGCTTGCACACTTACTTCCACGCGAACATGAGTAAGCTGTGTAATATACACACATCAAAAAAAAGTTTTGCATTACCCCGGTTCCCAGATCTCCTGTGGATATTGTGTCACAGACATAGTCCCATTCACCGTTCAGAGATGTCACTAAACCCGCCCAAAGGCGTAAACAACCATGCATGAGCAGCGGAATTTAGACGGAGGGGGTCCGACAGCAGATCAATTCGTCATTCCACCAGGAAGGAGGTACACAGTTCGTGCTGTCTGTAGTTCAACCGTGCTTAGACGGTCAATACCGCCGTTCGATCGCGTGTGCATTGTTACTTTGTGCCAGGAAGGGCTCTCAACAAGGGAAGTGTCCAGGCGTCTGGGAGTGAACCTAAGAGATGTTGTTCGGACATGGAGGAGATACGGAGAGACAGCAACTGTCGATGACATGACTCTCGCTCAGGCCGCCCAAAGGCCACTGCTGCAGTCATGACTGCTACCTTTGGATTATGCCTCGGAGGAACCCTGACAGCAACGCCACCACGTTGAATAATGCTTTTCGCGCAGCCACAGGACGTCGTGTTACGCCTCAAACTGTGCGCAATAGGCTGCATGATGCTCAGCTTCACTCCCGACGTCCATGGCAATGTCCATCTTTGCAACCATGACACCATGCAGCGCGGCCCCAACAACATGCCGGAATGGACCGCTCACGATTGGCATCACGTTCTCTTCACCGATGAGTGTCGCATATGCCTTCAACCAGACGTGTTTCGAGGCAACCCGGTCAGACTGAACACATTTGACACACTGTCCAGCGAGGGCAGCAATGTGGAGGTTTCCTGCAACTTTCGGGGTGGCATTATGTGGGGCCGACTTACGTCGTTGGTGGTCATGGAAGGCGCCTTAACGGCTGTACGATACGTGAATACCATCCTCCGACCAATAGTGCAACCATATCCGCAGCGTATTGGCAAGGCATTCGTCTTCATGGACGACAATTCGCGCCTCCATCATGCACATCTCGTGAATGACTTCCTTGAGGATAACGACATCGCTCGATTAGATTGACCAGCATGTTCTCCAGACATGAACCCTATCGAATATGCGTGCGATAGATTGAGAAGGGCTCTTTATGGTCGACGTGACCCCACCAACCACTGTGAGTTATCTACGCTGAATCTCCGTTGAGGAGTGGGACAATCTGGACCAACAATGCCTTGATAAATTTGAGGATAGTCTGCCACGACGAATACAGGCATGCATCAATGCAAGAGGACGTGCTACTGGGTATTACAAGTATCGGTGTGTACAGCAATCTTGACCACCACCTCTTAAGGTCTCGCTGTATGGTGGTACAAAATGCAATGTCTGGTTTTCAAGGGCAATGAAAAGGGCGGAAATGATGGTTATATTGATCTCTATTCCAATTTTCTGTACAGGTTCCGGTACTCTCGGAATCAAGGCGATGCAAAACTTTTTTTGATGTGTGTATGGTGAAGAAAACGTGAGGGTAAATTTATTGAGTTGTTGAACGGTATGTTTTAAACTCGAGATACCACAAAGATGACATGATTTTCCTGATAAGTGCGTACAGCCTCAGTCTTAAAAACCAGGAGAATATTTTAAGAAGAGTTTTTGAAGTTCTTACGGCTATGATTGTAGGAAGCAGCGTGACTCTTTAATCACTTTAGAAAGGAGGTTTGACATCCGTTAACTACATCAATGGTCTTTTTAGCGATATAATGAAGACGGAAGCTTCTTACACATTAAGTGCCATTCTGAACCAAGACTGTCTAATAACTTATTTTTCCTGATTTCACAGTCGTAGTACATTCCACAGCAATTTCACAACATTCAAAGTTCTTGACAACAAACTCAACGGAAATGCGTACGCTGTTTCTTTGCCTAGTGCTACTATGGTTGCCGCGGACAGATTTTAGCCATCTCTCTCTGCTTCTGTAGACTTTTTAAAAAAAGCCAGATGGTAATTCTCTAGATAAAATCCTTTTCCTTTCTGAGTACGCATCGAATCTGCCCTGAGTTGAACCGTCGTGTCAGAACTGTCTCCACGTGATCACTGTCGGAGGTTTCATTTTATACTTCTGTGAGGCGTAGCATGGCTATTAGCCTTAACTTTATCGTCACTATTTGATTCCTAAGGCCCTTATTTTATTTCTCTGTTATTAATGTGAGCATATCCAAAATGGATTCAGTATTCTCGGAAAACGACTAACGTAACATCCCGTGTTTATGGGCCCTGCTGTTGCAATGAGAGAGAACACAATTACAACTGTTCTTATTCAGAGCACCGACAGTTCAGTATTGTAACAATGGCAATGTGAATGTAAAAATGGCAATATAAAACGCAGAACTAGTCCTACACGAAACTGCGCGCGCGCGCGCTCGTGTGTGTATGTGTGTGTGTTCAGTACACTCAAGATAAGGTGAGTTTCGTTCCGAAGCTGTTATCGTTACATATCGATAACTGTTCGAACTTTGCGGCTGGCAACAGTTACAAACACGGCGTCATATCCACGATGAGTATCAACTTGTCCGATATGACAGTATCGAGAAGAACCAGGGAGCAACCTGACACTGTTACGGGGACAGAGAGTAGCACCTGTTATTAATATTAAATATTGTGGTCCTGTTGTTTTAAATATAGGAAATTATGTTTTATAAACACGAATTTAGAAGAGTATTTTGTAACGAATGATTCCTCATTGTAAGTTTCGTCTCAAGTTTTGAAAAAATCGAAACTTGCGACTTTTATGGCTGACGGTGTGAGGTGGAGCGGTGCATGGAGAGAGAAAAGCAGTTTTACGGTTGAAGAGGTGCGTTCCGGCATCTAAAATTTTAGAAATTAACTACTGCCCCCTTCCAAACACCAATAAGCCAACAAAAACATCATGTAATTTTTCTGGGGAAGCAATTTTTGGACGAAAGTGGCTACGGAAGCTTAGAACAAAAATATCAGCTACTTTGTAAACAGGTTTTAAGAATAGAAATAAATAAGTAAAGCACAGGTAAGCTAAATATTGACGAAGTACCAGAAATAATGAAACATCTTTTCAGTGATAGGTCTCTAAAATGTAGCTTATAATCTTTTCCATCTAACTTTTGCTGCTGCAAATATCGAAATTCCGTAATCAAAATCGATGCCTGTAATTAACACAATTTTCGACGCAGAAAATTGTGTCGTACTTGACTTTTGCTGGACGTAAGATAATTATTAATTAATATCAGTTCTGAAAAACTGCTTACACATGACGCTGCGGGAACACGCGAAAATAAAACTGGGACAGAGTTTGAAGATTCATATTGATCTACGAACTGTAGGATACACATCTCCACTCATGAAGCTACTTTTTTTTCTATAACTGGTAGCCTGCTGAAATCAAGTTATGCGTGGAATTTCTGCAAGGATGCGATCTCTGGATATCTCATCACAACGTCGACAATACGTTTCACAGTAGTGGGGATTTCCGTTTTTGAGTTTTTCTTTAAACAACTTGGGTCTAAAAAGGCAAAACGGGTGGAGGAAAATGTGGTAACGCTACAAACAACAGCACATTACTATGCTTAATGCGATGTAGGAAAACCTTCGGCATTCAGAACAGCTTCTAGTCGTCTATGAACGGATAAATTCAGAACTTGTATGATTTTTAAGGGAATCTTACACCACTTTCCTGCAGTTAGTAGCAAGGTCATGATATGATCATGGATATGGATAACGGTCACGCAACCCTCTCTCCGAAGGAGACCACACATTCTCTATAATACTGACCTTCGTGGCCAGGGCAGAAGCGAGAACACATCGTCATTATTATTATTATTATTAGAATGAGCGGTCTTCAGCCTGGTCTGATAAGGCCTGCGACGAATCCCTCTCCGATGTCAACACTTTTATCTCAGAGTAGCAGTTGTAACCTACACCCTAATTTATTTGCTGGATGCATTCCAGTCTCCTCCCCAACAATTCTTTCCCTCTACAGCTCCCTCTGCTCTAGTACCACGGACGTTACTCCCAGATGTCTCAAAAGGTGTCCTATGACCCTGTCCCTGCTTCTTGTCAATGTCTTCCATACATTCCTTTCCTCGCCGTTTCTCCGGAGAACCTACACATTTCTTACGTTCTCAGCCCACCTAATTTTCAACATTCTTGTGTAACACCGCGTCTTAAATGCTTCAATTCTATTCTTTTCTGGTTTTTCCGCAGTCGATGTTGGACTGATATACAATGCTGTGCTCTCTCATTCTCAAAAATTTCTGCAAATTGAAGCAATTGTTTGATACTAGTAGACTTCTTTTGACCAAGAATGCCCCTTCTGCTTCGTATGCCCTCCTTGTTCCGTCCATCAAGGGTTATTTTACTTCCTAGGTAACACAATTTCTTAACTTCATCTACACTCCTGGAAATTGAAATAAGAACACCGTGAATTCATTGTCCCAGGAAGGGGAAACTTTATTGCCACATTCCTGGGGTCAGATACATCACATGATCACACTGACAGCACCACAGGCACATAGACACAGGCAACAGAGCATGCACAATGTCGGCACTAGTACAGTGTATATCCACCTTTCGCAGCAATGCAGGCTGCTATTCTCCCATGGAGACGATCGTAGAGATGCTGGATGTAGTCCTGTGGAACGGCTTGCCATGCCATTTCCACCTGGCGCCTCAGTTGGACCAGCGTTCGTGCTGGACGTGCCGACCGCGTGAGACGACGCTTCATCCAGTCCCAAACATGCTCAATGGGGGACAGATCCGGAGATCCCGCTGGCCAGGGTAGTTGACTTACACCTTCTAGAGCACGTTGGGTGGCACGGGATACATGCGGACGTGCATTGTCCTGTTGGAACAGCAAGTTCCCTAGCCGGTCTAGGAATGGTAGAACGATGGGTTCGATGACGGTTTGGATGTACCGTGCACTGTTCAGTGTCCCCTCGACGATCACCAGTGGTGTACGGCCAGTGTAGGAGATCGCTCCCCACACCATGATGCCGGGTGTTGGCCCTGTGTACCTCGGTCGTATGCAGTCCTGATTGTGGCGCTCACCTGCACGGCGCCAAACACGCATACGACCATCATTGGCACCAAGGCAGAAGCGACTCTCATCGCTGAAGACGACACGTCTCCATTCGTCCCTCCATTCACGCCTGTCGCGACACCACTGGAGGCGGGCTGCACGATGTTGGGGCGTGAGCGGAAGACGGCCTAACGGTGTGCGGGACCGTAGCCCAGCTTCATGGAGACGGTTGCGAATAGTCCTCGCCGATACCCCAGGAGCAACAGTGTCCCTAATTTGCTGGGAAGTGGCGGTGCGGTCCCCTACGGCACTGCGTAGGATCCTACGGTCTTGGCGTGCATCCGTGCGTCGCTGCGGTCCGGTCCCAGGTCGACGGGCACGTGCACCTTCCGCCGACCACTGGCGACAACATCGATGTACTGTGGAGACCTCACGCCCCACGTGTTGAGCAATTCGGCGGTACGTCCACCCGGCCTCCCGCATGCCCACTATACGCCCTCGCTCAAAGTCCGTCAACTGCACATACGGTTCACGTCCACGCTGTCGCGGCATGCTACCAGTGTTAAAGACTGCGATGGAGCTCCGTATGCTACGGCAAACAGGCTGACACCGACGGCGGCGGTGCACAAATGCTGCGCAGCTAGCGCCATTCGACGGCCAACACCGCGGTTCCTGGTGTGTCCGCTGTGCCATGCGTGTGATCATTGCTTGTACAGCCCTCTCGCAGTGTCCGGAGCAAGTATGGTGGGTCTGACACACCGGTGTCAATGTGTTCTTTTTTCCATTTCCAGGAGTGTACTTCATGATCCCCAATTCCGGTATTAAGTTTCTACGTGTTCTTACTTCTGCTACTTCTCATGACTTTAAGCTTTCTACTTGCTCTCAGCCTGTATTCTATAACCATTATACTATTTATTCCATTCAACAGGTCCTGTATTTCTTCTACACTGAGGATAGCTATGTCATCAGCGACTCTTATAATTGTTATCCTTTCACCCTGGATTTTAGTCCTAGTCTTGAATCTTTCTTTTATTTCCATCACAGTCTCTTCTATGAGTAGAGTGAACAGTAGGGGTGAAATATTACATCAATGTGTTAAGAGCTTTTCAATCCGAGCACGTTGTCCTTTGTCTTCTGGTCTTATTGTTCCCTTCTGGTTCTTGTACATGTTATATATTACCCATCTTTCCCTTTAGCTTACCCCCCCCCCTATTTTTCTTAGAATTTCGAAAATCTTGCACAATTTTACATTGTCAAATGCTTTTTCCATGTCGACAAATCCTATGCACGTGTCTTGATTTGTCTTCAGTCTTGCTTCCATTATCAACCACAGCGTTAGAACTTTGTCTCCGGTGCCTTCACCTTTCCTAAAGCCAAACTGGTTGTCATCTAACAGATCCTCAATTTTCTTTCCCTGTCTTGTATATATTATACTTACCGGCAGCTTGGAACCATGAGCTGTTGAGCTGATTGTGCGATATTTCTCGCCCTTGTCGGCTCTCCCTGTTTCCTAAATTCATCCTAGTGGTCACAAAACAAGTCCTCGACGATGCGAGCTGTGTGAAGACGATACCTGATATATTGCAACACAACATGAGATAGACCTGATAATGTAAGTAGGCTGTTTAGGTTTTTTTATTGGTAACGCCACCTCTGTATGAAAATCACTGGCTGTGCTGTGTGCAGCCTGTGGCTGCTTTGCATTGTTGTAATACTCGCCATTGTAGTGTTAGGCAGCTGGCTGTGAACAGCGCGTAGCGTTGCGCAGTTGGAGGTGAGCCGCCAGCAGTGGTGGATGTGGGGAGAGAGATGGCGGAGATTTATAATTTGTCATGAACTGCAATATTTATATATGATGATATCAAGGTAAATACATTGTTTGTTCTCTACTAATATCTTTCATTTGCTAACTATCCCTATCAGTAGTTAGTGCCTTCCATAGTTTGAATCTTTTATTTAGCTGGCAGTAGTGGCGCTCGCTGTATTGCAGTAGCTTGAGCAGCGAAGATTTTTGTGAGGTAAGTGATTTGTGAAAGGTATAGTTTAATGTTAGTCAGGGCCATTCTTTTGTAGGGAATTTTGAATGTCAGATTGCGTTGCGCTAACAAAATATTGTGTGTCAGTTTAAGCACAGTCATGTATAATTGTTCAAAGGGGACGTTTCATATGTCGACCCTTAGCCTAGGATACCTCACTGGAATCTTCTGATTTTTTTCTTGTAGTTTGTGTAATTAGTGTAGCTATTGTTTATTGCTAGCGCGTAATTATAGAGAGAATTTCCTTTGTAGTTGTAGTTTTTCATTGTTGTACAGTAAAACAGTTGTGGCATGCATGTAGATTTGCACCAGGTATTTCGCAGCTGCGCTGGCAATTAAGTAGACATTATTTCCATTGCTATGTTATTTTATTTTGCTCTTCAAATTGCGCTTTTCTGTGTTATCGTGTGAAATACTGTGACAATAATGGCGTGTGAAAAACGTGATACTAGGCTCCAAAGTAAACTGAGAAATGACAGTGAAGACGAAAGCAGTGTGTTAGCGCCGCAGAGTAATGAATTAACTAATGTTCAAAGTAGTAATTTGGTAATTGCGCATAGGGAAATGGAGCGGGCGGCAAACAATGGTGTAGACAGTGAAACAGGTAGTGAACAGGGAAGCGTTATCGATCGATTGGTCGGCAACAGCTCGCCTCAAGAATCGGGAATGACAGAACACAATATTGCAAATACTGCAGACTCAGGTTTTGGGTTCCCACCGTTTTCTCAAATGAGTCTTGACACATTTTCCACTTGTCAAAATGTGAATGTTGCCGGTGCAACTTCACTGCCGAAAAGCACTGAGGAACATGTTTCAGACACCAGTGCATTGTTATTACAATTAATGCAACAAATGGGACAAAAGCTTGAAAAGTTAGACACAATGGAACAACATCAGAGACAAACACAGCAACAGTTAGACACAATGGAACAAAATCAGAGACAATCACAGCAAAAGCTTCAAAAGTTAGACACAATGGAACAAAATCAGAGACAAACACAGCAAAAGCTTCAAAAGTTAGACACAGTGGAACAAAATCTTAAAAAGTTAGACTCATTGGAACAAACACTTGAACAAACACGTGAAGATTTAACTACTGAGTTACATAACATTGAATCGAAATGTCAAAAAGTCTGTAATGACGTAAAAACACAAATTTGTGAGCATTTTCAACCTATTTTTTTGCGGCATGAAAATGCATTACAGAATCACGAAGCAGCCATAAAAGAACTGCAAATTATTGTTCATGAAAATCATGAGACCCTGCAAGCTAAATTTGACTCAGTTGCATCTACTGATTCGGTTACGCAACTTGCAAAAACTCAGGAAAACTTTAAGGACACAGTAGATACTCTGAAACTTGGTTCAGAAAAACACACTGAAGAAATAAGGACACTATCGGAGAAAGTAGCCGAACTTTCGGATCAGGTCACTAACTTATCTACAAAGGTAGATGATGATCTGAATGACACAAGACCCGTAGCCTTCACCGACACAGAAGAGTATGAACAAATAAGAAAATTCAAACAAAATCAGAATCAAATTAATACACAACACCAAAGAGAAATCCGGGAAGTACAAGATCAGCTGACACAGGTAATACAAGAATTACGTATTTCAGAGGACACTGTCGCTCCAACACGGGAAGAGTGACTTAGAAACACGGAAAAGCCGCAAAATAATAACACAGGGCATTTCGGAAGTTATGAAAGAAATTGGCAATGTGCACCGAATTTTGAGATGGAACAGCTGACACAACCTAACAATGACCGATATGCGACTCACCGACATGATGATTTTGACTATAAGCTGTTCATTACTACACGTAAATTCAAAACATTTAAGAATTCTGGCAACGACATTCATCCACAAGCATGGCTCCATCAATTCTCTCATTGTTTTCCTCCCAACTGGTCGTTGGAACACAGATTAGAATTTATGTGTGGCTACTTAGAGAATGAACCAGCTGTAAGAATGCGATCGGTCATTCACGATTGCCACAGTGAAGGAGAATTTTACCATGCCTTCCTCTCAGCATATTGGTCTCAAGCCACACAAGACCGAGTAAAACATGGTATCATAGTGATGAAACATTTCGAACAATCTGAATTCTCCAGTCTTGTGAAATATTTTGAAGAGATGTTGCACAAGAATCAGTACCTGTCAAACCCATACAGCCCCTCAGAACTCATCCACATTTGCTTAATCAAATTACCTGAACATTTACGGCATATTATTTTAGCAGGATGTTGCAAAGACGACATTGAAGCTTTTCGGGGACTGTTACAAGAACTAGAAATTGACACTGATAATCGCAGAGCGCGAAAACAAGGACACAACAATTACAGGTCACATCCGTCACAATTCCGTGACGACAGAAACAATAACCGGACACGACTGGTCTATTCTTACAACGCAAATCGTGACCAAAATAGACACCACCCGTACGACAACCGTTGGCAGAGTTGTAATAATTACAGGGAAAGATCACCTCTCCGCGGTAGTGACTATCACAGAGACAATCAGAGAAACAGACAATATGGGAACCAAAATAATTATTATCAAGGGAGACAGAATAACTTCAGACGCAACAGTTCAGCGCGCAGTTACGATTCAGGGAGAAATTCTCCACCACTTAACCGACAAGAAAGAAACTACAGGAACTACCGACATGACGACAGACGATGTGATCGTAACGACAGACCTGAATTGCATCAGAACTGGCGGGATTCAAACAGAGCAGGGCCCTCTCGAGGAGGTGAATTTGTAGAAGTTAGGTCTCCAAATCCCAATAACGACGCGCGCCAACAAAGAGACAATAGGCAATGACTCACACCGCTGGCAGCCACAAAACGTTCTTATGACACTAACGACGCAGCTGCCGTAGCTAGTAATTACGTAAAAATGGAAGACATTAGGGACATCTTACTCCAGGAACACGACGTAAAACATAACAACATTGCATATCCTGTGATTCACATTACTGTAAATGACGTAAAATTTACTGCAGTACTTGACTCTGGCAGTCCCATTTCAGTAATCAGTGAAACAGCCTTTAGCAAATGCAACAAATCGAACGATTGCCCCACACTTCCGTTACGTAAGATTAAATTACAAGGTGCAATCTTTGGAAAAAGTGTAGATGTACGCCAACAAACCAATTTAGAATTCTTTTGTCAAAGCCACAGCTTCTCTATGAACTTTCTCATTGTTCCATTATTGTCGACTGAAATTATATTGGGAGTAGACTTTTTGAATGAATACAAAGCAATCTTAAACTTTCACGATGCTGAAATAAGTTTAGAGAAAGAAGGTAAGTCAATAGCTTTGAAATTTGAAGATTGGCTCTCAAACCATGACGAGGAAATTAATCAGCTTTACCTTCTGTTAGACAGTTCGGACTTTTCTACGGAACTAGACACTAACAATCACTCTGCAAGTACTGACAGGGATGATATCGACGGCGCATTTGACACTAATAAGTTAATTCAGAATAAAATTCAAACAATTGAGAATTGTAATGACACTGATAGGCAGGACCTTTTTGAGATTTTACAAGCACATTCCACAGTTTTTACTCATAAAACAGGAACAATCAAGGGATTTCAATACCAATTTCGTGTTCGTGAGCATACTAAATTTTGTGTTAGGCCATACGTAATTCCGGCGCATTATAGGGACCGTGTTAGAACAGAAATACAATCTATGCTTAATGAGGGCATTATTGAGCCTGCAGTAAGCTCATACAACAATCCATTACATGTTGTTGAGAAGAAAAATGGATCGATCAGGCTTGTCTTAGATTCGAGACAAATCAATACGATCATTATTCCTGAAACAGACAGGCCGCAAACGTTAGAAGAACTACTTCAAAATTTTAATGGTGTAAAAGTGTTGTCTTCCATTGATCTCAGATCCAGCTTTTATCAGATCGAACTTCATCCAGAATGTAGAAAATACACAGCTTTCCTTTGTTTCGGCGTTTGTTATCAGTTTCGGAAACTTCCTTTTGGTTTGAACATTTCTTCAGCAGCATTCATTCGTGGGTTAAATTCCATGTTACCTGAGTTCTTAAAACGTCATATCACCTTATATGTGGACGATATTCTGATAGCAGAAGCTTCATGGGAACAACATAATCGCATCCTCAACAGTTTGTTACGTATTTTTGCAGAATCTGGAATTACAGTTAACTTGGAAAAGTCTGAATTCGGTAGGACAAAGGTGAAGTTTTTGGGACATATTATTTCTTCTGAAGGGATTCAGCCGGATCCTGAAAAGTTAGAAGCAATCAGAGCCATTCCAGTGCCATCCACAAAAAGACAAATCCGCAGTTTTCTAGGTCTCGTAAATTTTTACCGTCGTTTTCTGAACATGCAAATTCTTGTTACACCAAAACTTTGTTTTCTCACTGGAAAAAATACTATTTGGAACTGGGACGAACAAGCACAGTTGGAATTCAATTCTTTGAAAGAAGCGTTACTTCACGCGCCAATCTTAGCTCATCCAGATCTGTCACAAGATTTCTGCCATAGCACGGATTCTTCTAAAGTCGGTCTTGGTGCCCATTTATTTCAAGAAGCCATAGAAAATGGCACTACCATTCAGAAAACCATTGCTTTTGCTAGTCGAGTGCTAAAAAAATCTGAAAAAAATTATTCCGTTACTGAATTAGAAGCTTTAGCAATCGTTTGGGAATTTAACAAATTCCGTTTCTTTCTTTCTGGTAAGCACGTAAAAGTATACAGTGATCATCGTGCATTACAATTTCTTATGTCTTCAAAATTAAATCATGACAGGTTAAAACGTTGGGCATTGTTTCTGCAAGAATTCCGCTTCACAATAGTCTACATTCCCAGCAAGGAGAACATTGTTGCGGACGCACTGTCACGCGCACCGGCTGGGCTTGAGAAAAGTACCACAGAAGGCAACCTCGAGAAAAATTTCAGTATTCTTTACATTCAGAAAGTCGCCTTTGAAAACTTCATCACCACATCTTTAAAGGACATTGCTCATGAACAAGATAAAGATCCGATTTGGAAAGACATCAAGAGCAAATGGCATGAAAAGACACACACACAGATTCGGCATTATTATCTGGTTAGAAACAACATACTGTTCAAACGCTGCACTGTTGATGACAAGCTATGGGTACTTTGCATTCCTGACGATTTTGTTAATAAGCTCATTTGGTACATTCATTTCAGCTACGCACATTTTGGTCCACAAAAATGTTATCATATTCTTCGAACGACTTGTTATTTTAACAATATGGAAAAGAGAATTCGAAGAGTCTTGTCTATTTGTAAACTTTGTCAAAAGGCGAAACCATCTACTGTCTCACATCGTGCTCCGTTGTTTCCTATCATTCCTTCTAAATTAAAAGAATTTGCTGCTGTTGATCTCTTGGGACCGGTTGTCAGAACATCTAATGGATTTTCGTACGTTCTAGTCGCTGTTGAACTTACTTCAAAATTTGTTTCTTTCACACCCTTACGTAAAGCCACTGGACAGTCTGTATCCAACGCCTTTGTAAAAAATTTCTTACGTGAAGTTGGCCACGTTGCTAAAGTCATTTCAGATAACGGACCGCAATTTAAATGTGCTGTTTGGTCACGCATGCTTCGCAACCATAAAATCAAACCTGTTTTTATTTCATTGTACTCACCACATTGTAACCCCTCCGAACGGATTATGAAAGAAATCAATAAGCTTTGCAGGCTTTATTGTCACAGAAAGCATCAGCATTGGGACAGATATTTACACTTATTTCAAAACGTGCTGAATGAAATGCCTCATGATTCCACTGCTTTACCACCTACTCTTGTACTGAAGAATGAAGAACCACCGAACAGAATCAGAGAGCTTGTACCTTTCCCGAATACACGTAAACTTCGACACAAAGACATAATTGATTTGGCTCTTAAAAATATAAAATCTGCAGCAGACAAAAGGAGAAAACTACACGGTAAAGCAAATGCAAAGAAATTGTATATTGGTCAGAAAGTTCTCATTAAAGCTCATTCATTGTCACATAAGAAGAAACACTTGAGTCACAAATTCTTTCTAGTTTACAATGGACCATACAGAATCCGACGTATACCACATGATAATTGCGTTGAAGTTGAAACTCTGCGTACTAGGAAGAGTAAAGGTTTACACCACATTTTACATGTAAAACCATTTATTGAAAGATAATCTGCTTTTTAACTTTGTCTTTGCCATAAAACTTTTCACTTCACATTTCTAGTATGCTTTGTCAGACTTAAGAAACTGTTAACATGCAACAATGTTTGAAGTTAAATATCCAGTCTAGAACCTAGGGAACATTTTTAAACAGAAATTACGAATGCATTCTTATAGTGAACAGACGACACAGTGTTGTATTTGTACATTCTTGCTTGTTAGTTGCACGATTACGTAACGACTATCAGGCTTACATACTTAGGACACATACTGGTACTGCTAATGAGATTTTAATGCAACATTTTGGTTTACTTGAAAATACATTCTGGGTTTAATGTACTTTCTGTGAGATACCAGACGACACAGTGGTTAGTTTAAGTGACAACTACACGGTTTTATCACGACGCTTCTAATGAGTGACAATTTACAATGTTGCTTTTGTAGTGTTTCTGTTTTATTTCTGCACAGTTTTTCCGTTTTATTCTGCAAAGTAAAACATGTTTTAGTAGTAACTTTTGTGGTATAGCTACAATGAGATTGCCTTTTCCGTAGCACAACAATACGTTACAGCACAGTACTTTCTTCATCATGGCAATAAGCGTAATTACTAAGATATCTATATATAAAGCATTTCACTTTTGTTTATCATGAGGTAAGTACATTGACTTCTGCAGAACTTAGCTTTCGGAAGACGATAAGTACGACACTTCCACAGAATTATCTTACAGCAAGATGCACATTTAGCGCTACAGGACACGCATTTGAGTGATTAATTTTGTACTTAAAACATTTATTTTTAAAGATATTTGAAGTACAATGATACAAAGGTTTTCAGTGATACATTTCATTTCATTGCTGTAATCTGTAACACCTGAGGGTATAATTACATTAATCCTCAGGGGGGTATACGCCTACTTTGTGTACCATGTGTGTGGCAACCACAAGGAACCCTCGCTAATATGGTATTTGCTTATACAACTTTACACATCGGTACCATATTTCTCTAACACAGAATTATACAGCTATCTGATCATTTAACTGAGAGATAAACATTTTTTTATTACATCAGTGACAGATATTTACGCAATTACACAGTTGGATAACTTCACACTTATGAAATTGTATTTTGTCTGTACTGTGTGAACTGTTCATATTTTTTCGGACCCATTGTGATACTATGAGAGCTTTGAATGATGTATTTGGTATGGGATCATGATTTTTAAAGTACGTTTGAGGCAGATGACACTTTTGACATGAGCAGAGAATTTTTTTAGGTTTTGACATTATTGCAGAAAGCTACGACGTTTTTGAGATTTGACTGAGGTGTTATGATGTTATTTTTTACGATGTCGATGTGTATTATGCTGCTGAGGTATGTTTATGATTAATAAGCTGGTGCTATATGAGGAATTTGGTTATGCTATGTATTTATTATGATGAAATATTGAAGTGTCGTCGCAAGATTGACGTGTCGACGAATATATATATGTGTAATAAGGTAAGGAGTAATGAATAGTGATTAGGGACTCTGACTTAAGGAAAAGGATGTTGGAAACCAAGAATCATACTTTAGAATTATGAAATGTGTGTACATGTGTGAATCATGTGTGAATGTATCACAATGCTGGCGAAAATTTTTTGGACACTGTTATATCAATAGCATTTTGTTTCTACACATTTGCAACGCAAATTCTTGACCTGTGAAACATTTTATATGAGACTGTCACTGTAGCGGAAACTACTGTCGTAAATATTTCCGTAAGAAAGTTAAGTGACCACCCGCACGTAATGCGTCGCGGGCACCCACCTGGGCGACAGCCGCCCGAAAAAAAAGCCATTAGCCTTTCAGCGGCACAGGTAAAAAAAAAAAAAAGGGGGGGGGGGCCATTATACTCGCTATTGACATTTCCTTGGCGAAAGCATACTGTGGAGCTCGTAATTTATGATATTTACTGAAATGCTTATGAATTGATGGGAAATATTCTTACATCTGCAAACCTGATAATGACAAGTGTCTTTCTACGAGAGTTAAGAGCTACTGACTTACAAAATGCCACATGACTATTGAATGATATTTGTATGCTTTGGTTTGCGTAATTGCTTATTTCATTTGACATCTGTTTTCCAGCTGTGTTGCAGCATTGGTTTCATAAAATAAAATTAAATGCATTTGCTAATGTGAACACTTTCTGTCAACAGATCTATTAAATAATAATTTTGTGATCCACATTCTTCAAAAAAGGTGCACTTGGAAAGGAAAGAACAATAAGAAGGGACTAGTAACAGTAACTGCATACATAATATTCTTTTCAAGTACATGGTGATATTTCTTTTACAATAAGTTGTTGTGGTGCACCACTTTAATTACTTAGACATTAAGATGTGATTATACATTTCCCTTATCTGCATTGTTATCTTTACTGTAATATTTTTTCTGCTTGAGCTATGTCATGTTTAGATATAAGCTGCTGTTTGCCAGGCATAGTGCTACTGAACTTTAATTTGTGTTACTCTGCTAAGCCAGATTTATTTTTTTGTTTGCTGAGCATTGCCTCATATTAGTTGTAATGTTGAATTGCTTGGTAATTTAGATTTACTGTAGCTTGCTTTGCGATTTTCCATTTTTTTTTCATTGCTGTTTATATTAATCGTTTTATGTGCTGCTGCATTGCCTCGTCCCTTAGTTTAGCATCTGAGCTCAGTAGATTTAAGTTAGCTTAAGAGGGGTAGACTATATAAGAAACTGACTATGGAGAGTAGGTAAAGAATGCGTTGCGAAGTTATATGAAACAGACTTGGGCCAAAATGAGTATTGTGCACTGAGAAATAATTATATTGAAAAAAATATGAATAGAATACAGAAAGCAGGTATAGACAGGACTTTTTGGGAATAATGTTGAATGAAGGGAGATCTCCAAGAAGTAAAGAAAGTTTTGTTTGCAAAATACTGCAGTACAACAAACCCTGTCCTTTCCTTTTGTATTATCCCACTATATGTTTGTGTACCCCTGTGTATTTGTTTTCTTCCTGCCTCTGTGTAGTTTCATAGAATTTTTTCTTCTTTTAATATTAAGCTACATTCACTATGATGAAGAATACTGTTATCCTCGAATATAATTGGCATTAATAATATGTTATTTACCTTATAAATATGCTTACACATTATTTATTCTGTTTTGTTTTAATGCTCATGTGTGAAGTTGATGTTTCGAAAGTGATTCTGATCTTTTATTTTTGTACTCATGTCATAATTCCTGTAACACTGATGTATATGTTCATTTCTATTCTTTTGTAAAGCCTGTACTACAAATGTTATCTGTATTATTATGTTCTTTAATGATGTATTTTGTACCTTTGTTATTGTATTTTTATGTTACCAAATTGTAATTGTTACCAGTTCTTCAAATTAAGTAACATTTCACTGCACACGTTTCTGTTGGTCATAGTACATGGACAATATGTGAGAAGTAGGGACTGATAGTGTTTGCACGTGTGTTAATGATTCAGCAAGGGACTGGATAACAGCATTGCTGGATCTAAGGACAATTCCAGAAACTTTGTGAGTGCACAAGTGGTGGTTTATGGACTTGCTATATTGTCCGCAAGACTTTTCGATGGTGATTGTGCACCTGCACATTTGCAACAGATGGCTGCTGGCTGTCTCTACCAGGACTACAGTGGGTCTGCATCTTTGATGGCCCACCAATTGCTACAAGGACTGCAGTGAGTCTGCACCTCTGGTGGCCCACCAGTACCGTAATTTCTACCAGGACTACAGTGGGTCTGCTCTGTGATGACCTAATTACCAATATTCTTCAAAACGTCGACTGACTCTGCTGTGGGTTTACTCTGTTGTGGCCCATTACCTGTCTGCATGTCGAGTCAGCACTGTCTTTCCGTAGGAAGGACAACACTACTTCTTCAAGACTGCATGGAAATCCACTACGTCTGTGTGCATTGTCTTTTACTGGTCAGACTTTGAGAAAAACACTGCAATTTTACTGTGACGAATGATGAGGACTGTCTTTATGGACTGTGAGAAAATTTTAGCTTTTGACCAACATTGTATCAATAAGTGTGTGCCTTTGATTTCTTTGTTATGTATTGGCCAGTGCCCAAAAAAATTTTGTAAAATTTTTTTTGGGTAGCATGGGGGGCTATGTAAGTAGGCTGTTTAGGTTTTTTTATTGGTAACGCCACCTTTGTATGAAAATCACTGGCTGTGCTGTGTGCAGTCTGTGGCTGCTTTGCATTGTTGTAATACTCGCCATTGTAGTGTTAGGCAGCTGGCTGTGAACAGCGCGTAGCGTTGCGCAGTTGGAGGTGAGCCGCCAGCAGTGGTGGATATGGGGAGAGAGATGGCGGAGATTTGTAATTTGTCATGAACTGCTATACTTATATATGATGATATCAAGGTAAATACATTGTTTGTTCTCTACTAATATCTTTCATTTGCTAACTATCCCTATCAGTAGTTAGTGCCTTCCATAGTTTGAATCTTTTATTTAGCTGGCAGTAGTGGCGCTCGCTGTATTGCAGTAGCTTGAGCAGCGAAGATTTTTGTGAGGTAAGTGATTTGTGAAAGGTATAGTTTAATGTTAGTCAGGGCCATTCTTTTGTAGGGAATTTTGAAAGTCAGATTGCGTTGCGCTAACAAAATATTGTGTGTCAATTTAAGCACAGTCATGTATAATTGTTCAAAGGGGACGTTTCAAGGATACAACATGAGATAGACCTGATAGCCAAAGTGTGAACTTGCCGAGTAACCATGGAGCCCATGTGATGCAACGATATGGCTGCCCAAATCACCAACGAACCCGCGTCATGTTTCATTCTTAGGACGTAAATTCTGTCAGACATTGGAAACAGTGTGAAACAACACTCACCCGATCAAATGACTTTCTTCCATTGCTCCATAGGCCAGGTCTTACGGGTTCGTCACCACATGTAGCTGGTAAGGGGTATCTGCATCACTGAAGTACGGTTTTGGAATTCCAGCTGCCCCCGTAGTTCGCTGCCTATGGAGCTCCCATAGAGTTGCTAGGTTTCGCGAGTGTGACATTCAGTTCTGCTGGTTTTTTTTTTTTGCAGCTGTATTACTGTTCTTTTTCGTCACAGGGCACTTCAGTGATCGTCCATCACGATAACTTAACAATTTCGACCACTTAGAGAATTATGCGCTCTCACTTTCAGCACCAACAATTATCCCATTTTTGGATTCACTTCTCTCCAACATAATGCAGTCACAACTATACAGAACACTATTCGACTCTGTCGATGCACTCTGGCATTGACATTCTCAGTCATTCCCCGGTGGAAGGAGGTAAAGCCCAGTCCAAAGACTCTCTAGCTGCCAGCCCGAAATCCACCATCCCCCCCCCCCCACCTCGCCCCGAAAAGAAGAATATTTTTATAAACCATGCTACAGATCCTAGCAAGTTTCTTCAGTGCCACGGAGCTGGTTACTCATTCTAGTAGCACCTCCGCAACTACGCCTCTCAAAATACCCTCTCCCACCCTCAACCCCTCTCAACCCCCGGACCATTTTGAGAACGGCAGCCGACGAGGGGCCAGGGTCTAATTTAGACAGGAAGAGCAAACCAGGCAGAGACTACATACCGGGGTTGTGTCCACCTCAGGCAAGCGCTGCGTCAAAAATAAGTACAGACTTGCATTTGAGGAATTCCGGTAAATCCCGCGCAGTTATGGCCGAAAGGCAGTAACTATGGGACCGATTGGCACATCGGAAGGCAGGCGCGGTAGATGTTGATATTTTGCAAAAGATTCTGCGAGGCAGGTTTACGACACCGTTCGCAGGATATAGGAAAGGCCGGTTGTGCACTGTATACAAATGTGAAGTATCAGGTCAGCACAGGGCACTGGCGTGCTGTAAAGAGACCATACGTTGCCGTTACAACAGCATCGTGTGACTGTGTGTAGGGGCCGAAGCGGGCTAAGGAAAGTTTATAACTACTAAAGAGCACTCCACGTATCCCCTGCAGAGGAACTACGTCAGAGTCGTAGAGAAAAGACCTATAAATAAGCGGGCCCAAGGGCTCAAAGCAAGAAGTCGTGTCGCCTTTTCGTACGTCTCTTTTTTTTTTGGAGAGGAGGGGGGGGGAGGGGTCATCAATCTCCTGTGCCAACCTCTTCATCTCCGAGTGGCACTTGCAACCTACGTCCTCAATTATTTGCTGGGTATATTCCAGTCTCTTCCTTTCTCTACTGGTTTTGCCCTCTACAGTTCCCTCTAGTACTATGGAAGTCATTCCCTGATTTCTCAACAGACGTCCCATCATCCAATCCCTTCTCCTGTCAGTGTTTTCCACATATTCCTTTACTCTGCGAAGAACCTCCTCGTTCCTTACCCAATCAGTCCACCTAAACTTCAACATCTGTCTTCAGCACCACATCTCAAATGCTCTGATTCACTTCTGTACCGGTTTTCCCACAATCCATGTTTCACTACTATACAACGCTGTGCTCCAAACGGATATTCTGAGAAATTTTTTCCTGAAATTAACGTCTATCTTTACTGCTAGTAGACTTTCTACGTGAAGAATGCCCTTTTTGTCAATGCTAGTCTGCTGTTGATGTCTTCCTGCTCCGTCCGTTATTTTTTTTTTTTTTTTTTTTTTTTTTACCTAGGCAGCATAATTCCGTAACATCTACTTCGTGACCATAAATTCTGGTGTTCAGTTTCTCGCTGTTCTCATTACTTTCGTCTTTCTTCGATTTACTCTCAGTCCATATTCTGTACTCAACAGACTGGTCATTCCATTCAGCAGTTCACGTAATTCTTCTCTACTTTCACTCAGGATGGCAATGTCATCAGCGAATCGTATCATTGAAATCCTTTCACACTGCCTTGTAATTTCACTCGAACCTTGCTCTTATTTCCATCATTGCTTCTTCAGTGTACACACTGAACATGGAAAGACTACACCCCTGTCTGACATCCTTTTTAATCCGAGCACTTCGTTCCTGGCCGTCCACTCTCGGCTGTCGTATACATTATATACTAGCCGTCAATCTCCATATATTGCCCATATTTTTCTCAGAATTTGGAACACAACCATTTTACAGTGCCGAATTCTTTTTCCACGTCGACAAATCCTATGAACGTGTCTTCATTTTTCTTTAGTCTTGCTTCAGTTATCAACTGCAACGTCAGAATTGCCTCTCTAGTGCCTTTACTTTTCATCAAGCACAGCAATTTTTTCCCTTTATTCTGTATAATATTCTTACCAGAAACTTGGATACATGAGCTGTTAGGCTGATGGTGTGATAATTCTTGCACTTGTCCGCTCTTCCAGTCTTTGGAATTGTGTGGAAGATATTTTTCCGAAAGTCAGATGATATGTCGAGAGGCTCAAACATTCTACACACCAACGTGAATAGACGTTTTGTTGCCACTTCCCCCGATGACTTTAGAAATTCTGATGTAATGTTAGCTGTCCCTTCTGCCTTATTTGCTCTTAAGTCTTCCAAAGGTCTTTTATATTCTAATTGTAATACTGGATCCCCTACCTCTTCTAAATCAACTCCTTTTTCTTCTTCTATCACATGAGACAAATCTTCCCCTCATAGAGGCTTTCAATTTATTCTTTCAACCTATCCGCTCTCTCTCCTCTTCACTTAACAGTGGAACTCCCGTTGCACCCTTAATGTTACCACCCTTGCTTTCAGTGTCACCGAAGTTTGTTTTGACTTTCCTGCAGGCTGAGTCTGTCTTTCCGACCATGATTTCTTTTTCGATTTCTTCACTTTTTCATGTAGCCATTTTGTCTTAGCTCACCTACACTTCCTATTTATTTCGTTCCTGTGCCACTCGTATTTCTATATTCCTGAGTTTCTCGAAACATTTTTGTACTTCCTCCTTTCATCGATCATCTGAACTATATTTTCTGTTACCCATGATTTCTTCGCAGATATCTTCTTTGTACGTATGCTTTCCTTCCCAACTTCTGTGATGGCCCTTTCTAGAGACGTCCATTCCTCTTCAACTGTACTGCGTACTGAGCCATTCCTTATTGCTGTATCTATAACCTTTCAGAACTTCAAGCGTATCTCGTCTTTCCTTGGTACTTCCTTATCCCATTTCTTTGCGTATTGTTTCTTCCTGACTAATGACTTAAACTTCAACCTACCCTTCATTTCTACTACATTGTGATCAGTCTGTATCTGCTCCTGGGTAAGCCTTACAATCCAGTATATGATTTCGGAATCTCTGTCTTACCATGATGTAGTGTAACTGAAATATTCCCGTATCATCTGGCCTTTTGCAAGTATACCTCCGCCTCTTGTGATTCTTGAACAGAGTATTCGCTATTACTACCTGAAACTTATTACAGAACTCAATTAGTCTTTCCCCCCTCTCATTCATTGTCCCTAACCCATTTTATCCTGTGATCCTTTCTTCTACTCCTTCCCCTACAACTGCTTTCCAGTTCCCCATAACTATTAGGTTTTTATCTCCCTTTGCGTACTGTATGACCCTTCCAATATCTCTTCATCTTCAGACGGCGACGTACTGTAAAACTCTTTCTCTTCATCTTCTGGATGCGACTTCGGCATATATACCTGAACTATCTTTGTCGGTGTTGGTTTTGCAGTCGATTCTGATAAGAACAGCTCTATCACTGAACTGTCTGCAGTAACACACTCTCTACCCTAGCCGGCCGGTGTGGCCGTGCGGTTCTAGGCGCTTCAGTCTGGAACCGCGTGGCCGCTACGGTCGCAGGTTGGAATCCTGCCTCGGGCATGGATGTGTGTGATGCCCTTAGGTTAGTTAGGTTGAAGTAGTTCTAAGTTCTAGGGGACTGATGACCTCAACTGTTGTGTCCCGTAGTGCTCAGAGCCACTTTTGAAGTAGCGGTACGTGTGCAAGGCTGGGCGACCGGGCGCCGACGCTTCAGATTCCGGCATTGGCGCGGTGTGCGGCACCATCGCCGAATTCAATGAAATGCCCGCTGTGTATCTTCGGTGTAATAAATTCAATGACAAACTTGCCTGCGTTTCTCGGCATGTGTCATCTCTCCTTCCGAAATCATACCTCTAAGTTTTTCTGGCATATTTCAAGCCCCTGAGATCGCGGGTTTGTAACACAAGCAACAAGCAACCATGACAGAGTCTACATAGGACTCGGATTCTGGAGGACGACGGTTAAAACCGTGTCCAACTTTCCAGATTCATTACGTCCCTGATTTTCTTAAACCACATAACGCAGATTCCTTGATGGGTTCCCTACAACTTCATCTTCCACCAATCTGAGCTTGTACTCCGTCTCTCACGACCTCGTCCGGTGCAGAACGAAATTGTAGAAAGAGTGTCACCACAGGTGGTGGCAATCTCTGGACCACCGAGACAGGATATACTGTCACTTCCAAGAGAAAACGACGCATGTAAATTCGAATGCTTCTATGGCCGGTGTTATTTTGGACGGAATAATTCTGGGTATTGGGTCGTGTCAGTGTAAACTACTAAAACAGCAAAACTGCCGACGTTTCGACCTATTTGCTACGGTCTACAAAGGGTTGTTCACTGTTCCGCCCTGTAGAGAACCGCAGCAAGTAGTTCGAAACGTGGGCAATTTTGCTGTTTTAGCACTTTCCAATGTCGCAGCCCAAGGCCAAAATTGTTTTATCAAAAATCGGTGTATACATAGAGTAAGGGCAAACAGACAATAAATGAAACGACGACAAAGAAAAAGATTCCGTTGCCATGGAAACAAAATCAAAACAGATGCTATGCGGTTCGTCATTAGACGGCAAAACAAACGTAATTAGAACGCAGGAGAAACTGCATGTAAACGAAGAACAGAGGAACTGGAAACTTTCAACAGATATAAAGTCTGTTAAGTAAGATCGTGGTCGGTAATCAGTAGCAAAATGTATTGGCAACATACTAAAACGTATACACACATCTTATATGACAAAAAGAAAAATACAGATATGTTTATTAATATATCCACTCCCCCTTAGCGTCGATAATTGCTTGGCATCTATGAGGTAAGCTTGAAACCAGGTTTTTAATGTATTCACGTGGAAGAAAGACCTCTAAATGTGTCGAATTGAAGTTGACAGCTCTTTTAAAGTGAAGATCTTTCGCCTTGCAACTTTTTTAAATATAAGACCATACCTTTTCATCAGGATTAGCGTCATGTGACTGTGAGGACCAATCCAGTGCCTGCGCATCTTTCTCCTTTTTCCAGTCGCTGCAAAGCCTGCTGCAGTGCTTCGGATCATTGTCCTTCTGCAGAATCCATTTTTAATTTTTGTCGATGAACCACCGTTTGGAGTCAGCATCAAACATCTTTGATAAACGTGACGTGTAAGCTGCAGTCATGTCCTTTCCTGTGTATCCAAGCCAAGAATCCAAATTAAGCTAATGCTGTATAGACATTGCATGAAGGGCAGAGGTTTCCCCCGTTGTTTTGTGAAATTAGTAGGCGATATCTTTTATCACCTGTGTGTATTGCCCTCCACTCTCTTACTTAACAGACTGTACGCCTCTTATTCCGCAAGGTGAATCAGCTGTCGAATGACTTCAGCCAGCAACTGAAAAGCAGGAAGAATTTGAACGACCGTGGCTCCACAGAGTAGCCAACTCAAAGCTGTGCCACTATGCCGTACATTACGCAGAGGAGTACATAGAACATGCAGACTCAAATCTGAAATCACCTGCCCACGTTCCCAAATATCGTTTTATAAATTATGGAGAGAAGAGGAAAGCTCTTAAATTCTTCGAAAGTTAATGCCTATCGAATTACACTCACGAACCAACAGAAAATAACGAAGTGGAAGTTGTTATTAAGAGATTAACGGTACAATTCACGGAAAAACGTTTACTTAGGTACTAGATCAGAAAAGTTTTATCGGAGCCCAAGTCTACCAATATCAAAGACAGAACAATGAAGCGACCAGAAAGACGGAAACGATGGAATTTACCACCTCAAATACCTGTTATATAACAGAGTTACAACAGAAGCACACGAATCAAATATGGTCCAATCCATTGCATGAAGGGTCAAAGTTTGAATCATACCGCGATTTACTATCACATGGCATCTCGTTACGTGATACCCGAAAGCAACTATCTCTCGAAGAACTGCACAATGCCAACGGCTATGGATACACGCTCAAACTGCGACCAGGAGCGCCCAGCGTCGTACCGAGGACGTTATGTGTACGAATCACTATTGAAATAATACAAACTAAAGAGACGAACCGAACGGACAATAAGAACAAAGACAGAGACAGTAAGACAAAAACATCCGACGGAAACAATAACAGCGCCGTAAAAGAGAAGACCCGAACGAACACAGAAAGGAAACCAATTTAACAAGAAACACCAAGAAAAACATTCTGAAGACGACCACAAAAATCACGTGCAGGGACTGTGTCACCAACAACGAACCAGATAAGCATAAATAACACCCGGGATCCACCGATATCTGATGCTGCATCATTTTAATTCGACTGGACCATAACTGAGAAGACGTCTCCCATCGGTGGAGTGAATGATTAAAGCTGGATGAATAATCAAAAAGGCCGCAACGCCGTAAAATGAACAACAAAATTAGGATGTTACTCCTCCGGATACGAGTCTGTAACCTCAGTAGGGTGAAGGACAAGTAAATAGAATTAAATCAGTTTACAAGCAGACACAGGTCACACATTATTACTCCCGGTAATCGATTTGTCGAAACAGTCTACTGTCAGACTAAGAAATTGGCATTCTGCAGCGTTCCTTAAAACCAGTATTAGAAACCACGTGGAAGAACTGCCACAAACTCAGTCAAGCCATTGCAGTCACAATCCTAAAGGTAGCCGACTAAATCGCCGTTGTGGCGGAATATACCGGGTGTTCAGAAACTAATTATTCAGTGCCATGTCGTAATGTGCTATGTAATGACTGAAATGATTGTCAATTATTAATATAACTTTTAATATATTTGTTCACATGTCCGGTTTGATTCAAGACCGATGTCTTGTATGACATCATTGTCATTCAGGTCATCATGCTGACGATTGAACAAAGAGTGTTTCTTGTGGAGTGTGTGTTCCGCAATGGAGACAAGTTTACCTCAGCAGTAGAAGCCGCATTTGCAGCAAAGTTCCCAGGAGTCAGTCACGTATAACACTACAGTGGTGGTAAATTTGCCAAATATGGCCAAAAACGTGCAGTAAATATTACCCTCTGAGAGGAATTTAAAAACTTGACCGAGTTCACCTAACGGAAAATTGGAATTGAACCTTAATTCGTAAGAACAGCTGTAGGTAGATTACAGAAAGAAATAATTTTGCAAGGAGTAACAGTAACTGATTACTGTTAAATGAAATAGTTATACGGTCGCCAGCCTAATTAGGCATAATAATGTATGAACATTATTCATCAAGAACCTGTTTTTTACTACTTCAAAGCGAACTTTCATTAAATACTGTTCTATGAAGTGCAATGAACACACCCAAATGGACAAATTACAGAGTGTGTAGCAGTAGGTATCACTTTAGTAGTTAAGTAGTCACTAGATTTGAAAATGAGTCCTTCTCTTGTTTACTTGAATCATTACTTTTGTCTTTAACTAATATTGCTTATACCTGCCCTTCGCTAACCACACAAGACCAGGTAGCACATAATAACAGATAGCACATAATAATAGTCAAGTACAATTAATACACACATTCACTACACAGAAACGAATAGGACACACAGTTTACAAACCTTCTATCTTTGTTTCTGAGTGACTACTTCAAGACCGATTAGTTAGAAACCTACTAAGCTGATTTATTCTTTTTGTTATGATGGAAAACGAATGTGATCCCACAAACTATCCCTTTCATTGTAACAACAAAATTGTATACACTCTCAAACCTCTGTATCATTAAGGTAGGATTGGATTACTCTTTCAATTTGAGATCCTTAAGTTTGCACTATTTTAACACACTTTACCCAGACAATAACATCTACAAAACAGAGGCAATTTCCAGTAAAATTTTTCCCTCAAACAACTTCTAGACAAAAAGATTTATAGTACCACTTGTGAAACAAGTAAGTTTTGAAAACAATTTTAAATCAGTAAATATTGCTACTCTCTTTTCGAAGTAATACACTTTCCTAAACTGATCTTTAAGTTCATTTTGTAGTAAAGTTTCAAAAACATTCAAACATTGACAGTCACTGTTATATGTATGAGAAACAAGTAATTCTTGCCCAGCACATTACGTGTACTGGCATAAAACTTTGCATACATTTAAAAAATGCAGCATAGAATTGTTAATGCTTTTTATGCAAAGGACATTCTCGGATTTCTTTACTTAACGGAGAGGATCCTATTTGGAAAAGTGCATAGGATGAACACTCTGATCAAACACATTTTTGAACATTAGGATTATACACTCCTGGAAATGGAAAAAAGAACACATTGACACCGGTGTGTCAGACCCACCATACTTGCTCCGGACACTGCGAGAGGGCTGTACAAGCAATGATCACACGCACGGCACAGCGGACACACCAGGAACCGCGGTGTTGGCCGTCGAATGGCGCTAGCTGCGCAGCATTTGTGCACCGCCGCCGTCAGTGTCAGCCAGTTTGCCGTGGCATACGGAGCTCCATCGCAGTCTTTAACACTGGTAGCATGCCGCGACAGCGTGGACGTGAACCGTATGTGCAGTTGACGGACTTTGAGCGAGGGCGTATAGTGGGCATGCGGGAGGCCGGGTGGACGTACCGCCGAATTGCTCAACACGTGGGGCGTGAGGTCTCCACAGTACATCGATGTTGTCGCCAGTGGTCGGCGGAAGGTGCACGTGCCCGACGACCTGGGACCGGACCGCAGCGACGCACGGATGCATGCCAAGACCGTAGGATCCTACGCAGTGCCGTAGGGGACCGCACCGCCACTTCCCAGCAAATTAGGGACACTGTTGCTCCTGGGGTATCGGCGAGGACCATTCGCAACCGTCTCCATGAAGCTGGGCTACGGTCCCGCACACCGTTAGGCCGTCTTCCGCTCACGCCCCAACATCGTGCAGCCCGCCTCCAGTGGTGTCGCGACAGGAGTGAATGGAGGGACGAATGGAGACGTGTCGTCTTCAGCGATGAGAGTCGCTTCTGCCTTGGTGCCAATGATGGTCGTATGCGTGTTTGGCGCCGTGCAGGTGAGCGCCACAATCAGGACTGCATACGACCGAGGCACACAGGGCCAACACCCGGCATCATGGTGTGGGGAGCGATCTCCTACACTGGCCGTACACCACTGGTGATCGTCGAGGGGACACTGAATAGTGCACGGTACATCCAAACCGTCATCGAACCCATCGTTCTACCATTCCTAGACCGGCAAGGGAACTTGCTGTTCCAACAGGACAATGCACGTCCGCATGTATCCCGTGCCACCCAACGTGCTCTAGAAGGTGTAAGTGAACTACCCTGGCCAGCAAGATCTCCGGATCTGTCCGCCACTGAGCATGTTTGGGACTGGATGAAGCGTCGTCTCACGCGGTCTGCACGTCCAGCACGAACGCTGGTCCAACTGAGGCGCCAGGTGGAAATGGCATGGCAAGCCGTTCCACAGGACCACATCCAGCATCTCTACGATCGTCTCCATGGGAGAATAGCAGCCTGCATTGCTGCGAAAGGTGGATATACACGGTACTAGTGCCGACATTGTGAATGCTCTGTTGCCTGTGTCTATGTGCCTGTGGTTCTGTCAGTGTGATCATGTGATGTATGTGACCCCAGGAATGTATCAATAAAGTTTCCCCTTCCTGGGACAATGAATTCACGGTGTTCTTATTTCAATTTCCAGGAGTGTATTTCCATTGAACCAAACACAACATTACTGGTTCACACATTAATACATTTCTGACCTTTCGTGAGTGTGACGAAGTGGTTGCGCAATCGAGGTGGCGAGTATGTGGCGGCTAGGTGGTATTTCCATTGGCAATAATTAGCTCTATTTACCTCTTCTTAGCATTGTTAACAATAATTTTAGAGCACCATTTTACAGCCGCATATTAAATCCGAGGCCATTCCATTCCACTTGCAATACTGTAAGCCCCACTCGGCACGTGCGCTGTTTGCTCGTCAGTTACTTGCTGTCGGCTGCCCACTGTGCTCTCTCGTTTGGCTCCCAGACGAGCCCCACATCCACCATCTCCTAGCGCGCCAACTCGCTTCCTTTGCAGAGGGGCACTACATTGGGTTTTTCTTTATATAATGCAAAGTCCCTATGTACGAACCAGTTACAATTTAGTTACCAACAAACAATTTTTTTTAAAAAATCTCATCATTTAATCATATTAAGAAGTCAACACAAATAAACATAGTTAAATGTTACTCTCCTCCAAATAATACAAACGACTTGACTTTCAAAGAGTAAATATGTCACAAAGCCCTTACATTTCTTTAAAGTAGATCAAAGACATTACATATTAAAGAATACAGGGTTATTACAAATGATTGAAGCGATTTCACAGTTCTACAATAACTTTATTATTTGAGATATTTTCACAATGCTTTGCACACACATACAAAAACTCAAAAAGTTTTTTTAGGCCTTCACAAATGTTCGATATGTGCCCCTTTAGTGATTCGGCAGACATCAAGCCGATAATCAAGTTCCTCCCACACTCGGCACAGCATGTCCCCATCAATGAGTTCGAAAGCATCGTTGATGCGAGCTCGCAGTTCTGGCACGTTTCTTGGTAGAGGAGGTTTAAACACTCAATCTTTCACATAACCCCACAGAAGGCAATCGCATGGGGTTAAGCCGGGAGAGCGTGGAGGCCAAGACATGAATTGCTGATCATGATCTCTACCACGACCGATCCATCGGTTTTCCAATCTCCTGTTTAAGAAATGCCGAACATCATGATGGAAGTGCGGTGGAGCACCATCCTGTTGAAAGATGAAGTCGGCGCTGTCGGACTCCAGTTGTGGCATGAGCCAATTTTCCAGCATGTCCAAATACACATGTCCTGTAACGTTTTTTTTTGCAGAAGAAAAAGGGGCCGTAAACTTTAAACCGTGAGATTGCACAAAACACGTTAACTTTTGGTGAATTGCGAATTTGCTGCACGAATGCGTGAGGATTCTCTACCGCCCAGATTCGCACATTGTGTCTGTTCACTTCACCATTAAGAAAAAATGTTGCTTCATCACTGAAAACAAGTTTCGCACTGAACGCATCCTCTTCCATGAGCTGTTGCAACCGCGCCGAAAATTCAAAGCGTTTGACTTTGTCATCGGGTGTCAGGGCTTGTAGCAATTGTAAACGGTAAGGCTTCTGCTTCAGCCTTTTCCGTGAGATTTTTCAAACCGTCGGCTGTGGTACGTTTAGCTCCCTGCTTGCTTTATTCATCGACTTCCGCGGGCTACGCCTGAAACTTGCCCCCACGCGTTCAACCGTTTCTTCGCTCACTGCAGGCCGAACCGTTGATTTCCCCTTACAGAGGCATCCAGAAGCTTTAAACTGCGCGTTCCATCGCCGAATGGAGTTAGCAGTTGGTGGATCTTTGTTGAACTTCGTCCTGAAGTGTCGTTGCACTGTTATGACTGACTGATATGAGTGCATTTCAAGCACGACATACGCTTTCTCGGATCCTGTCGCCATTTTGTCTCTCTGCGCTTTCGAGCGCTCTGGCGGCAGAAACCTGAAGTGCGGCTTCAGCCGAACAAAACTTTATGAGTTTTTCTACGTATCTGTAGTGTGTCGTGACCATATGTCAATGAATGGAGCTACAGTGAATTTATGAAATCGCTTCAATCATTTGTAATAGCCCTGTATATGCTTTACATTACTGATAATAAATCAGTACAAATTATTTACAGTATTAAGCTGTGGTGTTACAAAGTCACTGCCCACGTATCTGTACAAAATGTCGGTCGTGCATGAACTGAGAGACACCGATCGCCCGGCGCGTGTGAACTTTTGCAACTTGTTTCTGTCCTTCCTGCAAGACAACGGTGAGGGCATAATTTACAAGACGTTTTTCACAGATGAGGCGTGATCAGCTCTCCGGTTACGACAACAGAATGAATAACCGTGTGTGGACTACGAAAAATGCGCATGAATGTAAGGTGTCCCCAAAGCATGATCAAAAGTTTGGTGTCTGGTACGCCGTGACTCGTAAACCCATCACTGGGTCGATCGTCTTTCAGGACACCATAAATGCAGAACGGTACTGCAGCTGCATCCTGGAGCCCTTCCTATGTGAATTGAATGAGGACGAAATTGAGAACACTGGTTCCAACAGGATGGGGCGACTGCACATACCACCCATAAGGCGATGAACTTTTTAAAGGACATCTTTGGTGACCTCATCTCTCTAAGACTCTGGCCTCTGCATTTATCGGATTACTTTCTAAGGCGTACGTTGAAGAGAAAGGCCTATGAAGGCAATTCGTACAATATACAAGAACTCCAAGCTGCACTGACACGTCGTATTCGAAACATCACTCCCGAAATTCTGCACAACGTCTTCAAGAACATTCAGAAGCTTGTGCAAGTGTGTCTTCGAGTTCAAGGGGATGAGCTACAGCATCTCTTATAACTCCCATAGCTTTAATACGGCAAGTTATGAACTGAATAGTTAGTTATTGAACACCCTGTATTAGTTCGAATCAGAACTTAATTGCGGAGACTTCCTCGAAATTTTCGACCGTTCCCATTGGATACTGATAAGAGGTGACCCAAACTCTAAAATTTTGTCTTGGCGCTTTAGAAACATCAACCACAAGGCTCAACAGCTGCTAGAACTGGAATAGAAATTAAATGTGTCACCATACGGAGCCTATGCGTGTATTAAATATTACGAACCTAACAGTAATTGTCCTAGATATTACCGTGATTAAGAGCATCAACCCTAAGCTACAACTACTCAAGAAAATAACCTAACACCGCATCACAAGTATGAGTCTGGAATTGTTGGAGAAGGCAGATTACCAAACTCACTGCCCAGTACAAGAACCATAAACTGGAAACAGAAAGATGTGTAAGTAACAACGCTCGACCTACTCAAAGTGTAGACTCCATACAAGAAACAGACCTCGTGGTAGATGTGGTGACCAACAACGTTCAAAGAGCCTGAAAACGCACAACCACAGAAGCATTCCCCTGCAACGTCACTTTGAAACGTTCCCGCTTTGCTAAGTGAACTAAGATCTCCCTCTCCAGAAGAAGGTGGCAGTTGTGTAGACACCCGTCGACCTCGTGGCCTATTAGTTGCTGCCACTCTACTCTGGATCGACTGAATCCTGTCGAGGTGCAGACGTTTCCCTACAGCCTCATATGTGGAGTAAAATGTTGAAACGCAATAGAAACGCTAGAAAATTAATGCCCCTAACAAACGAGTCCAGGGACTGTTTTTCGCAAAACTCAGTAGTAATAAAGATTCAAGCTTCTGTCTCGCTTCTGAAATTAAGGACTGATCCGTACTGACCCCAGTTTGTTACAATCATAAGTGCAACCACGAACAAACGTGATTTGATATTAACACAGTATTAATTTTGAACAATCGGAGATAAAAGAAAATTAAATAATAAAATCTTTAAAGAAACTCGGACGCGACTGTAGTCGACAAAGCCCGTGAAGTCTGTGCAAAGAAAAGGATCAAATTAAAAATTCTTAATTCATTAAAAAAAGAACAAATACACGATTCTGCTGAGGACATGATTGTTTCAATCTGCTGTCGGAGGAAGTACAGTGTAAGAGGGAGTTAAATGAAAGTGTGGCATATGGATAAAGAGTATAAGCCATAACCGTAAATACACTTATCGCACTGTGAGACAATACGCGTATTGCTTTCATCGAAAAATGTTTGTGGTTGCCTGTGGTTACCGCGATTATACCTAGGCCTGCACCTCTTCGTGTAAAGGAAACGATGAATGCGAATGCCTTGCTTCAGGGACCAAAAGATATGGAAATCGCATAGGGAGAATTCAGGACTGTACAGAGGATGTGTAAGGGCATCAGAGTGAAACTTCTGCACCCTACTCCAACAATCTTGCAACATCTTGCGAAGATTGTTCCGAAATCAAGGAGAACAACCTGTGCTTCCTGCATTAAAAACTCGCAACTCCTAAATAATAATTACCTGAAATGGTAGCTAGGACACCACAGGTGAGCACAAACTAGACGCGTCCATGAATACTAGGAAAGAGATATCTTGGCGAAAACGTTAGAGGACACACGGAAAGGCTTTATAATAGAATGAACGCAGTCAGAGGCGTTTTATTTATTTATGAACCTGGTCTGATTACATCGGACCAGGGCTTAACACATACAGAAGATTTTTCACATCATAGTAACGTAAGATATAACAGGTTTAATATGACAAATAGTATTACAATGATCTGAGTGTCTATGATGACAATTTGAGTAGACAATACTATGAGCAAATAAAGTTATTACTGGCAGCACTTGCAACGATACTGCTGCTGCCAGTTATATTGATAATAGTAATAAAAATAATAACGACACTGACAGTCACGATGACAACAATAATGATAGTTGCAGATATAAAAAGAATTTACAAATGTACATTATAGGTGTTTTCCGATATAGCGAGTACTCGACAAATGAAAGTTAAGGTGACTTCACCAGCTAAGAACACTGTAGTGGATGTGTCGTTCACGTCCGTTGTAAGGCACAGTGACTGTCAGAGAGTTCTGTGAAAATATAAGTATCACGTCCAAGACTTAGTATCAGTACAAGATTTCACTAAAGTGCTATTATGTGAATTTTCAAAGAATTTGATCAGAAAGTCAAATGCGTTAATTTTTATGTTCGTTTGTTCTGTAATTCCAATGACAGTTCTGGTACAGTGATTGTTTGCGAGACTAAAGATAATGATTGGCAATATTAAGGGCCAATATTTTAATCTGTATCATTCTGTTGTGCAGTCAGACGGCATATGTAAATTTAATTGAAAACGGATCGCTTTCTCGCAGGTTAATTGTCCTCAGTACGGGCTAGTCTGGAATTCGTATCTTGTAGTTCGCTAACATGGTTCAGTTGCCCTGGACTGAGATTTAACTGTAACGGTATCAAAGTAATTTTTCACTTTTTTTAAATACCATAGAGACCCCTACAAACACGAGTTTAAATATGTAAGAACCCGTTTCACTTGTGGGCCTTTTCTGACAGCATACGTATTCATATGTTAGTCTGTTGATTTTTGCTGTCAGGTAAAGATCTGTTCTGCAACCACAAATAAAACTTCAATTATAGGCATTGACTTAGTGATTACTTTCATGATCTGTGATGAAAAAATAAAAGTTATTGTACACTGTATACCATTACAGCAGCACAGTTTGTTTTGAATATTTATTACCAGGACACGATTTAGACAAGTTTTCTGGAGAACAGTAGAAGTTTATTTGTTCAAGACTAGAACTATTATGTATTCTCTGCAACGTTGGACACCGATTTTGTGAAAAGTATTTTATTCTCAACTGTGAACTTTGGAAATACTACAGTGTGTAGTGGAAGTGAGATTATTTCACTTTATGGATTTGTTGCGTTATATTGTGCTTATATTCAATCTGTATATTGAGCAAGCAGTAAAGGAAACAAAAGAAAAATTCGGAGTGGGTATTAAAATTCATGGAGAAGAAATAAAAACTTTGAGGTTCGCCGATGACATTGTAATTCTGTCAGAGACAACAAAGGACTTGCAAGAGCAGTTGAATGGAATGGACAGTGTCTTGAAAGGAGGATATAAGATGAACATCAACAAAAGCAAAACAAGGATAATGGAATGTAGTCTAATTAAGTCGGGTGATGCTGAGGGAATTAGATTAGGAAATGAGGCACTTAAAGTAGTAAAGGAGTTTTGCTATTTGGGGAGCAAAATAACTGATGATGGTCGAAGTAGAGAGGATATAAAATGTAGGCTGGCAATGGCAAGGAAAGCGTTTCTGAAGAAGAGAAATTTGTTAACATCCAGTATTGATTTAAGTGTCAGGAAGTCATTTCTGAAAGTATTCGTATGGAGTGTAGCCATGTATGGAAGTGAAACATGGACGATAAATAGTTTGGACAAGAAGAGAATAGAAGCTTTCGAAATGTGGTGCTACAGAAGAATGCTGAAGATTAGATGGGTAGATCACATAACTAATGAGGAAGTATTGAATAGGATTGGGGAGAAGAGAAGTTTGTGGCACAACTTGACCAGAAGAAGGGATCGGTTGGTAGGACATGTTCTGAGGCATCATGGGATCACCAATTTAGTATTGGAGGGCAGCGTGGAGGGTAAAAATCGTAGAGGGAGACCAAGAGATGAATACACTAAGCAGATTCAGAAGGATGTAGGTTGCAGTAGGTACTGGGAGATGAAAAAGCTTGCACAGGATAGAGTAGCATGGAGAGCTGCATCAAACCAGTCTCAGGACTGAAGACCACAACAACAACATTGTGCTTAGAATATGTGATTTTGCTTTTGATCCCTCCTTTTGCTAATGATATACTCCCAGTTAAGAGTATTCTGGTTTACTGGATCTTGAAGAGTTGTATGGTGAGACAGACCGAGATTTTTGTGGTAAATGCTACTTTGTGTGCTTTTCTGAAGTGTAGTTACTTCACTGAACTGTGATATTACTAGAAGCTAGAATTTGCATTTATTCAGTGACTTTGTAACACTACGCTACTGCGCACGATACTTATTAAAGCCTGTACTATGGTAAGTTGACGGGTTTCACCTTATAAAAAAGGATTTTGGTATATATGTTGACCGCATGTACCAGAATGGAGGCAAAATCAGACTTTCACCCACTCAGTGACAACAATGATACGTCAAGCAAGTCTGAAGTGCAACTACACGTTAGGACTGACAAGAAACAACGCAGCAGATGCTACCAATTTGTTAATAAAACGGTCGCCAGCCTAATTAGGCATTAATTCAGTTTCTTCCCTGTACAAGTTGAAGTACGTGTATGCAAAACAACACGTAATAACACTGCATTATATGGTAAATTTTAGAACCAGAAAATCTACTGAACTAATAATTTCACTTTCTGTACTAATATGAACAAGCCATAAATACACAACAATACACTATAATGTTTACTACAAACTTCGTACAGTCTATTGATCTGATTAAAATCGGGCATAGGTTACCCTAGAAATAGCACTTTCGAAACACACATACAATGTCAATTTTGAAAAAGGTAAAACACTAATAAATTTTGGTTTTCTATTGACTTTAACTTTGCTGGTCAAATCAGTTCAGTACACTTCAGAATTTAAATGAATAGAAAAGAAAAGGGGGGGGGGAACCCTGAAACTGTTATGATCACTGTACTGAAATTTTTGATTATCGAAATCGTTAAGCGCTCCAGATTTCCAATATATGAGTTACTACCCTTTTTGTCTTATTTCTTGCTCATTTAACTACCATTATTTTTGTCTCAAATTAATTAGCCTTCATTACTAAACCAATTTCGACATTATCTTCCAACTTTGTCAGACCTATATTATTTACCCATATATTCATTAACAACAAAGTTCTTTAAACATCATTCTAACATAGATAGGTCTGCAGGTAATTATTATTAACATAAACTTTAAATCTTCGTCTCGGGACACTCGGATTGCACAACATGTGGAAAGGACCCTGTCTAGGTTAGTGATGAGGATAATTAAATGATAGGACAGTTCTGGTAAAAGTTAAGTTATTATTGAACAGTAAGGAACAAAAGTAACACTGGTCCACACGAATACAGTACTAAAAGTTTCAACCTGTTCGTATCGATGCGGCGGTTGGCGGGCGGCGAGATGGCGAGGCGCAGAGCACACATACAATCACAGCTATGGCTCTTGATGTATCGGCACTTTACTTCTTCATAGCGTCGCAATATTTTTACATTTAGTGCCTATGTAATTTTGCCATGCTGTATAGTCGTCGGAAACGGCGCATCCGAGGCTCAATGAAACTATGCCTTCCAGGAGAGCCTCCTCGATCCAGAACGTGTTACTTCGACCGATGCCCAACTCCGACTACTACTGCTGAGCCCGTTATGCCGTGCCGCGGCCGTGTGCATTTTCCCGCGCTCGCCTGCCATCCACCTTTTACCGCTCCCCTACAGACAGGGTATTCACCCGAGGTTTTGCATTCTACATATCCTAATACATTGCCTACGTATGGACCAGACGCACAATTACAAAATTAACATCTTACAATAGTTTCAACGTTTCTTGCATTTCAGTTCTGTTATAACATTGCTTGCAATTTGACATAAACATTAAAATTCACATCGAAAATTGTTTACAGTTTCTTTAACATAATGACATGAAAAGAAAAGAAACGAAATCAGAACATCGATTACACTAATTTATCGAAAATTAGAAGAAAAATTTATTATCTGTACAATAGTATAGCGTTGGTGTTGTTACAACTTCTGTCAGCGAAAATTAAAATGTTTTTCTGTTCTCATTAACATTTATAGGACACAATTTTTAATAGTTATATGTGTAGTGTTGATCTTCAGTGTGTGAGGTATTTCCTTTTTGCTTGATGTATTACTGTAACTGCACTAAAATGTGAAGAGCTGCCAGAGATAGGTCAAATGCTAGAGCTGCAGCTGATGTAACTTTTGGTAAGGTTGTAGACATAGAAGGGACAGCTGAATGGGGATACTTTCAATATATTGATTCAATTGAGACATATGCCTGAGACGATTTTTCAGTGTAATTTTTCGGTATCAAACGTGGATAAAAAAGTGCAATTGGGGTTCTGCTTTGGGAACTGAGTCTTTGGGATGTAATCTGTTACAACAGTCAGGTTCTGTTGTTAAGGATTCAGGTTTTGCATCCACAACTCATGACAAAACTGAGCCAGTCTCTGCCCTTTCCAGTAGTAATGTCAAAGATGGGAACAACGATTTTTTGCAAAGTATTCTGAAGGTATCATCAGAACACAATAAAGAACAGGATAGGAAATTTCAAGAACGTGACAGAAGACTATAAAAAAAATTTGACAGAAGACTGGACACAAATATCTGAAGGTCATGACAGAAAGTTAGGGGATTTAGCCAGCAATCTAGAACAAATTAATAAGAAATTTACAGAGGAACTTTTGGCAGATATAAAGGAGAGAACTGAACAAGTTAAGTAATACGTAAGTGAGGAGCTCAAACCCATAATAAATAAGGCACATGCGGCAAACGACTCATTGGTCGATACAGAGAATTCCTCCGTTCATACCATAGAAATCACACGTTGTTAACCGATTAGTGAACAAAATTAACAGTATGAGTCTATTAGTAATCAAAATGAGGTACAGATATTAGATAGAACCGACCATAATCCTGTTAATATAGAGACTGTTGAGTATCAAACGTTAAACTTAAGAGAAATCAGTGCTTTTGACTGGGTAACTAATTACATGCCTTGGTCCGATGATGACAGTGTATATGAAACAGATGTATATCCACAAGCAGTAGGGAACATAACTAATGATATGGTAGTAGACTTTGGTGACACTTTCCTAGGAGAAACGTTTTTGACATGGATTGAGAGAACTGCCCAGTTTGATGGTATTAGGGATACCTTGTTGGAAGAGGAGGCAGGCAATCAGAACCTGTTAATCCATCCTAAAGTGTCAGTGTCTCCTGGAAAAGTTTCCTTATCAGCGGTATGAGACTCGAGTACCCCTATTTCTGTTATCAGTTAATGTCAAGAATTTACAATTTGTCCAACATTTCCAATGCAATGACAGAAATTTAAGGGTGTTATTATTAGAAACACTGTAGAGGTCAGAAACCAAACACATTTGGATTTCATTGGCAAGATCATCAGTTCTCCGCCAACTTCTTAACTGTGCCCATTCTTACTACAGAAATGATATTCGGTGTTGATTTCATGAAAGAATACAAGGCTATTGTAAACATTGATGATGCTCAGGCGACGACTGGTTTCAAAGGAGGAAGAAGACATTAACTGTCTGAAGTTCTTATCTTCGTCAAAATCACACCCTCGCAATGAACGCATCGGCCATAAATAAAGTATTTCTGAGGAGATTCAACAGTCTTTTGCTATCTTTGAAATTCTACGTGAGGAAGTAGACAGCGTAGAGGAAGCCTCTCAAGTAAGTAGGAGAGTTATTCGATATCTTACGATCGAATTTTGAAGTCTTTGTCAACGGACTTGGTACCATACGAAATTTTCTACATGGATTTAAAGTCGACATAATGTTATTCCATTGGCTCAAAATGGCTCTGAGCACTATGGGACTTAACTTCTGGGATCATCATTCCCCTAGAACTTAGAACTACTTAAACCTAATTAACCTAAGGACATCACACACATCCATGCCCGAGGCAGGATTCGAACCTGCGACCGTAGCGGTCGCGTGGTTCCTGACTGTAGCAACTAGAACCTCTCAGCCACCCCACCCGGCTATTCCCTTGGTATATAGGGAAAGAGGAAAGAATGAGATCCAAGGTAGGTAGAGGATCCATCTCTCTATGAGAGGCAAATCAGCTGGCAACTGATGCCGCCTGGAGTCGGGTGATAGGTCACGGTGTACTCGGCTTTCTTTAACGTTCTGTTTAGGTACTGGATGTAAATAACTCTCCCCTACTATCCTAGTGTAAGTAAGTGGAGCTAGATTTGGGACTATTTGTCCTTTTACTACAAGGAATTATTTTCCTAACTATTGGTAAATGTAATTTGCCGTGAACTTTTCGTAATTTGCGAATGATGTTTCAGAAATTTACTTCATTGATCCCATTTTGAGATGTCTGAAAATAGCTAACAATCCTTAGCTGTTTAATGCTGGTAATACAGAGATATTAACTGACAATTTCAGATGATTATGTATATTGAGAGAAACTGGGCACACTGTGAAGAATGATAAAGAAAGGGTAAAGTATGGCATTTATGTAAAAAAATACTGAGACCAAAAGCTGAGAAATAATGTACATATGGTGTAGCTGTATTTGTATGATGAAGCACAGTGTTGATATTATGCAGTAACGTAAATGATACTTATGCTCAGCAGTAATGAAGGAATAATTTATATTGAATTATGATATGTATCTAGGAGAAGATACGTTTTTAAGAACATATATTTCAGGAATCCAATGAGAAGTAGAAGATGATGTTATTTCGATAGTGTATGATTATTTTTTGAAGTATTATGTCAGGTTTTAAATTAACAGTAAAGGAATATTTTTGTCTCAGTAATGATATTGTATGTACTTGAATATTAACTTTACAGGTACGCTGTATAGCAGTGGAAATGCGAACCAAGTATATTTAATATGAATATTTTTTGTTCAGAACTGTGCTATGTATGTATGTCTTTAAGAGGAATTTACTCAAAAGATAATAGAGCTACTGTGTGGTTGAAATCTGATCTTTGAATTTCCAAGAACTTGCATCTTGTTAATGAAAATATAATTAGCATGTTACTCTCTTATCACCAGGAATGACAATAGTTTTGTAGTTTTAATGATACCAATGAATTTGATTAAATCTAAGATGATGTTACACCTACGAGTTTTGCTCCAATTGTTTTTTTTGTGTTAAGAGTGTGTACAAAACTGCTGTATATTTTTGGTCATCACCATTTTTAGTCCTGATGTTCTATTATATAGTATATGTGGTAGTTAGCATTCTCGCCAGACTACTAGTATATACACTCCTGGAAATGGAAAAAAGAACACATTGACACCGGTGTGTCAGACCCACCATACTTGCTCCGGACACTGCGAGAGGGCTGTACAAGCAATGATCACACGCACGGCACAGCGGACACACCAGGAACCGCGGTGTTGGCCGTCGAATGGCGCTAGCTGCGCAGCATTTGTGCACCGCCGCCGTCAGTGTCAGCCAGTTTGCCGTGGCATACGGAGCTCCATCGCAGTCTTTAACACTGGTAGCATGCCGCGACAGCGTGGACGTGAACCGTATGTGCAGTTGACGGAATTTGAGCGAGGGCGTATAGTGGGCATGCGGGAGGCCGGGTGGACGTACCGCCGAATTGCTCAACACGTGGGGCGTGAGGTCTCCACAGTACATCGATGTTGTCGCCAGTGGTCGGCGGAAGGTGCACGTGCCCGTCGACCTGGGACCGGACCGCAGCGACGCACTGATGCACGCCAAGACCGTAGGATCCTACGCAGTGCCGTAGGGGATCGCACCGCCACTCCCCAGCAAATTAAGGACACTGTTGCTCCTGGGGTTTCGGCGAGGACCATTCGCAACCGTCTCCATGAAGCTGGGCTACGGTCCCGCACACCATTAGGCCGTCTTCCGCTCACACCCCAACATCGTGCAGCCCGCCTCCAGTGGTGTCGCGACAGGCGAGAATGGAGGGACGAATGGAGATGTGTCGTCTTCAGCGATGAGAGTCGCTTCTGCCTTGGTGCCAATGATGGTCGTATGCGTGTTTGGCGCCGTGCAGGTGAGCGCCACAATCAGGACTGCATACGACCGAGGCACACAGGGCCAACACCCGGCATCATGGTGTGGGGAGCGATCTCCTACACTGGCCGTACACCACTGGTGATCGTCGAGGGGACACTGAATAGTGCACGGTACGTCCAAACCGTCATCGAACCCATCGTTCTACCATTCCTAGACCGGCAAGGGAACTTGCTGTTCCAACAGGACAATGCACGTCCGCATGTATCCCGTGCCACCCAACGTGCTCTAGAAGGTGTAAGTCAACTACCCTGGCCAGCAAGATCTCCGGATCTGTCCCCCATTGAGCATGTTTGGGACTGGATGAAGCGTCGTTTCACGCGGTCTGCACGTCCAACACGAACGCTGGTCCAACTGAGGCGCGAGGTGGAAATGGCATGGCAAGCCGTTCCACAGGACTACATCCAGCATTTCTACGATCGTCTCCATGGGAGAATAGCAGCCTGCATTGCTGCGAAAGGTGCATATACACTGTACTAGTGCCGACATTGTGCATGCTCTGTTGCCTGTGTCTATGTGCCTGTGGTTCTGTCAGTGTGATCATGTGATGTATCTGACCCCAGGAATGTGTCAATAAAGTTTCCCCTTCCTGGGACAATGAATTCACGGTGTTCTTATTTCAATTTCCAGGAGTGTAACTAGAAAACTGGATCCAAATTATTTCATTTATCTAATGTGCTTTAAGAATGGAGATGACTATTTAAGATTGACCACTGATGCCAAAATGATGATCAATTCTGTACTTGTTTAAGCAACGTGGTTAAAATGACATCAGAATTATACTGACAGGTCGTAAATACGATTCGTAATATACCCAGATTATAAGATAATGATTTCTATTGAACATTAGATAAGGGTTTTGGATAAGGCATGTGAGCATGGAATTATATGTTTTTCAGGACAATTCATTATGGTAGTAACATGTACTTAACTAGTTGTCTAATTTCTTTGTAAATTTGTCCCATGATTCTGGACCCACATGGGAGATGATCTTGGTTAACACACACACACAAAGCCTAATGGATTATGCCGAAGGGTTTCATACAGTTTGCTGTGGCATGAAGTTAAGTACCACTCCATGTCTCCGCTTATCAAAAATGGACCAATGTGAAAACTGATCATAATGGATATTCTACAACAATGATTGTAGCTCTTCAGATCCTGGGTTGTTAATGGAGGTTGTGAAAAGGATCTTCATCCCCTCTGAGTCTGCCCGGATAACATACTAATTTTGAACGCTGTGGAAACTGAAGTAAAAGTGCTATGCTCACTGAGTCTGTCATCGGAATGTGCTCATGCTGCCATGTTGGTGCTGTTGTAACAAGCATGTGTGTCACAAAACAGCGATATATGTGACATTTTGCTGTGATATTTGTTTCCTCCCATTGCTTGACGTTGTCCTCGTAGTTTTCTCAATAACTTTGAACAGACAATTGTAAGCATTTTTGTACCATATTGTAAATGTGCGTCTTTTAAGCTTTGTTTGAACTGATCAGAATATTAACTTTTCTTTATAAGATTTTCTTAAGCATTCGTGCAAACAATTTTAACCGTTCTGTAAAGTTCTGTACCATGGTGCATGTATTGTATGTCTTCTTCTTACGTCTTTTGAATTGACAGGAATTCTTACTTGCCCTTTACCTGTTTCCTTTGAACATTTGTACAGCTAATTGTAATGACTTTGTAATGCCTTGTACTTTATTGCAAAACTGTATGTGTTTAGGCCACTTTGACTGAACTAGATTACTGATTTACCACAGCAAGCATCTTGTTAAGCCACGTAGTCTATATCATGACAAATATGCAAAATGACGTGTTACTGGAAACCTTTGTACATTTGTTTGCGTGTACACACTGTCACTCGTATTTAAACTTAAGTAGGTCTACTGTATTAGTATTACTTTGTACCCCTTCACTGATATTTTGTATACATTGTCACATACTCCAGATATTTGTAACTATACATTTTGTACCATGCTTTTGTGAATGTTTCTTTTCAAGAAATTTTTGAGTGCCTCCTACTGCTGTATCAGCAGAAACCATTCTGAAAAAAATCTTGTTTAATATGGGAGGGGTGATGTAACGAGCTATCTTAATTGTCATAACGAATTGCAAGACGTTTGGTCCATAGATGTAAATGAAACTGTGAATCTGATAAATATACTCGACCTCGAGTATCGATATAGCCATATTATTTGTAAGTCTGTTCTTGAGACTGCAGAGGTTACTTCTTGTGAAGAGAGTAGCAGCAGTGTGTGTTAAACAGTTTGGAAACGTACTTGGCTTTGAGAATGATGGAAGCCGACGTTCCGTATAGTGGAGGCAGCATTGTTTAAAAAGGGTTTTGTACTAATATGTTTTGAGGAATGAATATGACACTGTATTAGAGGAAGAATGATAAAAACAACTGCTAAGGCAATCCAATTTTTTGTAAATTGTTGTAGCTGCATAGCTTCGTATTGTTAGAATATTGCGTATGGTTGAAGTTTGTTGTAGAGATTTTTTTGTGAAGTATATGAACTAGTCTGTTTGTATACTCGCATTGCACATAGCGAGCTGTACACTGAGGCATTTTATGAAAATTGGTATGACGCGGTCTTGCATTGCATATCGCAAGTACTGCAAATGGAATTTGGTTTTGGACCGTCAGATCAATATTCCCAATAGTGACAGGTTGCAGGGCAGACGAACGTTCCACGAGCACCGGTATGCCAATAAATTTAATTACTCCCAAATGTCACGTCCATTATAAGGTGTGGGAAGTCAGATTCGTTAATTTTTATCTTCATTTTCCGTCTAATTACAATGACAGTTCGGGTACTGTGATTCTTTTCGAGACTGAAGATAAGAATTAGCAATATTCAGGACCACATTCTTCTCTGAATTATTCTGTTTTACGGTCAGCTGGTATATGTAAATTTAACTGAAAACAGATCGCTTTCTCGCAGGCTAACTGTTTGATGTACCGGCTAGTCTGGAATTCGTATCGTCCAGCATGAGCTCCACATACTTTCGATCAGAATTAAATTTTCATATACTTCTGTTGCCATGGACTGAGATTTAAGTATTTAGATATCAAGTTAAGTTTTACACATTTCTTAGATACCAGCTTGACACATGTGAACACGATTTTATGTATAACACGAAACTTTTAAACTATGAAGTGCAATGATAAGGATTTTGCTCTGATGGGAACGGGTGTGTCTGGCACATTCTTCAGGCAAGAGCCGTAAAGTCGAGGAGAAATGTGAGGGCCAGAGTATGTTCATAAGACAGTAGATAAGACAGACGGTATGGAAATCTCTGCGTTTGTCTGCACGCGGGATACCTGCGCATGTGGTGGTAAAATATGATCTAAGAATCGAACATTACAGAAATAATGAACATAGGCATACATGACCAGTCCCAGCTGCCGTGAGCTTCCTGAGAAAATACCGCTAAAATCAATAATCGGAAACAGAAGTGTTTGTAGGTCAACTTCAAGATATAGTAACAACCACGCCACGGAGATGGCACAAATGAAAAGCGTACGTGAGCAATTATAAGAGACATACAGATTCCTCTAGATCACGCAATTTAAAAATAAGTTCATAAACAACTATAAAAGATCCAAACAGCATTTCATTTCTTGAATAGATTTTGAAGTTTTTCTGAAATTGTAATAACTTTTTTTTTTTGGTCAAACATTGTAGGCTTTCACGCCCGGTACTGTCTTCACTCAAGACTTCCGGACTGATAGGCCGTGATTGATGTATAAAACTCACCCCTCACGTTTCATATCCGACTGCGGCAGACACCTCCGAGGTATAGTTCACCGCTTTACCTCGGAGGATGTTTCCCGCAGTCGGAGACGAAACGTGAGGGTAGAGATATATATATCGACCACGGCCTATCAGCTCGGAAGTTTTATGTGAAGAATGATAATTTTCTTGTCTGTACATGTTCGTCACATCTACTGAATTTCGTGCCATTCGGATAATTCCTCGCGGTGCGGCATTTTTTTTTTTTCCTTTTTTTTGCCTTTAGAGTGTATTTGGGGTCCGGTTTGATATGGTCCCCCCTTTAATATTTTTTATTCAACTACTTATATGCACGTCTGAAGGAACAGACAGTGCATACGATCCAAAGCTGTGCGAAATACTTCAAAACCAATCCGCTGCCTGCGTATTCCTCCACATCTGTTGCATCAGGTACAGATAGACTACAGTAGTGAAAATTTGTTCCAGTTTGGACTCCCGATAGGGTAAAAATTTTGATATGTGACTGTTGGGTAGCAGATGTATGCCTAATACAACTGGTACAAATTCGCAGTCAGCGGATCAATTTCGAAGCTTTTTTCAACCGTAGATCAGATTCTGTGCTACTTGTAGGAGACGTTTACAAAAGAGAAAATTGAGTAACGTTAAAAAAGCACTGAATTACTTTTCCGTCATGTTTGTTTATTTGCACGCCCTCGGTATCCCGACGGTCAGCGACGTGTACCTCCAGCGAGATAACGTACCAAGCGTGGGTAGTGAACTGGGTAACAATATAACCTTACATGGTAGTCTGCTTCAAACAAAAACTTAATATGAGACTTTCACTCTGCAGCGGAGTGTGCGCTGATATGAAACTTCCTGGCAGATTAAAACTGTGTGCCGGACCGAGACTCGAACTCGAGCACAGAGTCACATAAGCCATGTGAAGTAAGAACTGACGTCACCTCACTTCTTTCAGTAGCAGAGTCTAATTCTGCATAAGGTTCTGGCCTGATATACTGAAGCACGTATTGTAACGTTGTTGCTTTAATTTGGAATGAAAGCAGTGCTGATAGTCAATAAAAGCGGGTTAAAAGCTGTGAGCTGTCTGGGGAAGTTAACCGTGCATTACTGCGCAACTGTTTCACCAGGTATCTAGTCTAGGTTTACCAAATTCCCAAACAGACTAACATTGATTATAATCTTTTAATAGTCATACAACAACCGGTAATATATATATAAAAAAGAGAATTTAAATAAAAAGAAAGAAATCAGTTTATATTTGGAAATTTATTTTAAGATTGATCATTGAAATTTCAGCATATTAAACTCGATTCATAACTAAGCTGGTGCCCTATTTAGGATTGTGAAAATGTGAGATTGTAATCTTACGGAACACATCAAATATGGAGCCAAGATTGGGAGACTGCATACAACACTGCATTCATAAAATAACACACGAAGAACGTTGAAACATATGCAAGAGGAAATTAACCACAACCAACCGATTCAATTTTCACCCAAAGAAATTACGTTCGTAGCACAATCCTGTCCGTCATGTAATTACCCCACAATGGTATACTAAATTCAGACTAACTCTCTGTGAAATCTTCCCAAAAAGAATAGCTGAGGGCTACTTTGATGATTACACCACATGCTTCACGTGATCAACTTGGTTTACACAAAGCGTATAACTCCACAATAATTTTGATAATTAAAATAAATTAGATCGAAAAGCAATTTACAAAAGAAAAACCTCGAACTGGTTACTAACGTCTTACTATTAACCTGATGGGTCAAACAGTTATATAAGCACGTGGTACTGGTCTCGCAAAGTACACCCCACGTGGGTTGAACATAAAGAAAGGTTGCTATATTGAAAAATATTGTCAAGACGAGACGTTATAATCACACAAGCATTCGCATTTAAGATTGATCTTAGTTAGAGTTACTGATCAACACGTGGTTCCACTTTAATCACAAAGTAGTGACAAAGCAACTACCGGAAAATCATCTGAACTTCACACGAGAATTACACTGCGCTGCAATTTAAGATAACATTAGATATTTTAGAGCTAAACCTGAAATAAAGGTGATTAAATTTTCAGTTACGCTGAACTTAAGAAATCCATTGTCCTACGGACTTAGCAGACACGCGCTTAGCCGGAGATCTTACCACTTCTGACGCTCGTCACGGACAGACTGACTGGTCCCTTCCTGAGGGGTGGCTTACAAATGCAAACGGAAGTGGCCAGAGGGGCAGCTTCCTATACCAACATGACAACGGACGGACAGGACCATACTAAGGATAGAAACCACTTTGCTTTTAGAAAGCGTAGCTACCTGTTCCGACGTTGGTCCTACTGTTCTGTAGCAGACAGGCTTGTCTGCTACCCTCAAGGATGCAACTAGAAATACATTTGCTCATTCATCCTCTCACACAGAAGGGAAGGGGGATGACAGTATCTTATGATATACAGTATATAAAAGAAAGCTGATGTAGGTTCCGTATGAGACTGTGTGACATGAATTACATATAAACTGTGTTTTAAAGTGTAGTAGTGTGACAGATCGTTCTTGTTTATGTGCAAAAGTAACACGTTCCACTACTCAGTCCCCTTCCAGATAGTCAGAAACGCCACAGTAAATTTAGAAGAGGAATTTATGCCGTTAATGACAACAGATTTAAGAAATTAAACATGAAAGGAATCCAACAGAGACCTTTCATAACCCCAACGCTCCGGGAAAAGACTGTGCAGGGAATTTTCTGCCCAAGCTAGGACATTCCCAAGCAGGCTTCTCACACCCTACTTAAACCAAAAGTGTAAAGAACAGGCAAAAGGTCACCAGCTACTTGCTAAAACACAATAATTTCAACAAATCTTTAAAATCTACTAATTTCAAACAGAAAAAAAGAACACAATCTGTGACACCTATTTAAAGGATAGTGTAGACCTAATTCGGTCAGCAAGTAAAAACAATGGTTCCTGTGTCATTAATATGAATACAATTTCTGGTTGTTACCCTTATGGAGTTCACCAGTATTTGCTCACTGCAAGAGCCAACTGATCACAGGAAAATTTATGACTGTTTATTAAGAAGCAAAATTTATGAAAATAGCAAAGGTGCCACAGCAATTAAAAAAGAACATGAAATAACATCAGTATTATAAAGCAGAACATTACAATGCACAATCCGCAAAAGCAAAAAAAAAATGATAAGAGAAAAAACATGTTTTACAAAGTGGTTATCGCAAAAAAATTCCATGTCTTATAAAACTAATAATTTGTAGAATTAAAATAACTTTGTGGCACTAATTTAATCACTCTACTATATTTCAGTTAGTTAGCAAACAATGACCACTAAATTAATTAAGTGATTGTTACCCTTATGGGGTTCCTCACTATAAATATGCCCCATGCAAAAGCTAATCGATCACAGTCCAATGAGAATTTATAGCTATCTGATAAACGAAGCAATGCCACAGGAATGAATTTACGAAACAAAATATCACAAATCTAATACATCACACAAGAATAAACATTGATCAATAAAACAGCTCTGAAAGTACAATAGTCAACATCTAAAAAAAACACCAATAAATAAAACACCTGCAAAATACAAGAGTCAAAGTCTAAAAAAAACAATAAATAGAACACCTGAAAAATACAAGAGTCAGTCTAATAAACACCAATAAATCGAACCCCTGCAAAACACACGAGTCAAAGTTTCTGTGACAGAAACACACGTATATGCACTGGACTAAGAACCGTATAATCACTGTTCACTGACACACTCAGTACTTCCACTGTTCCGAGGCACAATATAAGAGGAAGGGGGGGGGGGGGGTTTGTCGCCGCAGCTGTCAGTAGGGATTTTTGTCCATCTGTTGCGTGCGATCCCGCCGTCTCTGCCCTCTCATGAAGTTTCTCTTGGTGGCCCGTGTCACGTACATCTCGATTTGGTTCCATGTTTGTGTTGTCAAATTCGTGCGGTATCCTCGTTTGACACGCCAGGTTGATATTCCTGGGCAAGGATGACACTTAATGGCTCTTCTTTTGTGCCACCCTTAGCGACCAGAGAACATCGAACCATGATTTACTGTCGCTTGACAGTAGGCATCCGTCAGGAAATGTCGATAGGCGTCGTTTACGTCTGCAAGTTTCTCTGGACAGTACCTGTCAAATGGCTCCACGCCCCTTGTGTTGTTTCACCGCGGCCGTCTCGTCACGGTCGCGTGCGTGTGTTGCGTTGCCAGCAGATGGATTTCTGCGCGGTGGACCGCTCGCCCATCTCAGGGCATTGCCTCCACGACTGGGGCGGCCGCCCATTAGCTCCAGGTGCAAGGGAAAGTGTTTGTCGCGTGCCCTTCTTTTGTTGTCGACCGCGCTCCCGAAGTGGCCTGGTTGACAGCGTGTCCTGCTGGGAAACCCGCCAGTTTACAACTAGCCCTCCTCCTCGCTGCTCCCGCTGTCTCGTAAGAGTTTAGCCGGTTCGCTTTCACGTTCTCAACTCCATTTAAAGAGATTGTTCATCATAGTTATGTGATTACAAAATGTCATACATAATACCGCTTAGTATTGTCTTTCACAATTTTTGAGAACGAAAGTGAGACTTAATTTTTTTTTTAAATAAAAAAAATTACATGAATCGACAATATAAAAATAAAAGTTAAATGACTTGACAATATAAAAAAATAAAAGTGAAATGACTTGACAGTATAAAAATAAAAATTAAATGAACTGACAATACAATATTTAAATCCACATCACTAATGTGGTTCACTTACGTTTTAATAAATCAAATGCTACTTATTAATTCACTAAAATGAATGGGATTATGACTTGTGCAAGTATAGGTCAGGACAGCATAGGGTGCACATGTTATTTACACACACACATGCACACCTGTTGTCTATTCTACAAACTAACTACCCATAAATATACATTACTCAAAATTCTACTTCAATCCACTACTAGTTAATCCAACAAGCTACTTCAATGCTACTTCAACAAAGTGTTTCCACCACTACAACATTGTTCTAATTCGTCCTCTTCTTGACGCTAGCGGCATATGTCTTGTCACATGATAAATATGAAGAACTTTCCTTAAATATACACAGTTAAAAGAACAATGGTTATTTACACGCAAAAACATTTATACCAGTTGACACACCTGATAAGAGACTCGCAATAATACATTTATCATACTCATACATTCACACATGAAACAGTAAGAAAATTTCATCTAAAATTACGTTATCACAAGAATTAATCACGCAGATGACTCTGAGAACGGTAAAAAATATCTGCATTATACAGATTATACTACATTTTCTTACCCATTTTGCTGCGATTTCGTTCCTTCTTTAAGTTACTTTTCGCTTCCAAATCATTTATTTCGCCTGTGGTGGTTATTCTGGACCCATTTCTCATGAATGGCAAAATTGTTGTCACCTCTATTCTGTAAAACAGTTTCATCTTAACATGTTGAACTCACAACAGACACAAAAGATCCGAATCCTCCTGTAGTTTAAATGACAAATGTTTTGCTTCATCCTTATTACCTTAAACCAAGTTTTCCTTCGGTCCCATAATCAAAATTATTTACTCTTCCTCTACATTCAAGAGGGTAATTTCCTCAGTACAAATCATATAGGCTGCAGTGCATCCCGCACCAGCGATAACAGTAAGCTGTAATGCTCACAGCATCAGCAAAACACATAAACGTCGCTTTTCTGGGACAAGTATTAATGCAGAATAAGTTTTCCAGACTTTGGCTCAACATCAGTCAAGACTACAGAAAGCATCCATATTTCTGTACCATTCTCCATTTGCTGAAAATCTGCTAGTATTTGACTACTACAATAATATTTCAGGGCCACGTAAATTACACAAACCACAATTCTTCTTTCACCTTGAAGGTAATCAATATACTTACGAAATCCACAGACAGCACTTTATGTACTCAGCTATAAAGAACAAAAAAGACATATATAATCAATATTAACATATCATCGCATATTGGGAAGCCAATGGTTAAACAATCGTATTATCGCATCCTGTTTTCAAGATTCCAAACTTACTCATTCCTTTCTCAGAGTTCTCCTATCTTAAAATATTCATACAGCACGCATACTATAGTAAGAGATCCTCATTTATACTGACAGATATAGAATAGTAATAGATAGATAGTAGCACTGAAAGCAGAAAATCAGAAACAAGGCTACTAACAGCTGGGGACCGGGGTTTGCCAGACCCATAATACCCACAGATCGGATATTCCCCTGAGTTTTGCATTAATTCAACACAGATCTTGCTTCTCTCAGGAGCGACTCTTTTCAATTTAAACAAAAAAAACATAAACAGCATTTCACTCGTTCAGAAAGAAACCTTTTATCTTCACGTTTGAATCAAACTAAATCCTAATTGCACAAGGAAAGAAAAAAAATTAAAAACATCACTTCAATCAATCACATAGAAAAATCTTTATTATTATATTTACCAACATATTATTCAAAATGCATACGTCACAAATTTAAACTCATCAATTCTTTCTCCTCACCGTCCTCTCTACTTCTCACTGTCCTTTCTACTCATTTGCCATGTCGCTCATTTGTTTCGATTGGGCGCCTTCTGCGCTGATCGTTTGTCATTGCCGGTTTTGTTCATTTCCATTTGCTGGATTATGTCTAGGGTTAGCCGGCCAAATTTCAACATCATGAGGTGCTCCGCCTAAAGTCCTATTCCCACTGTGTTCACCGTAATATCGATTCTGGTTGCCGTACCTGTAGCGTTCACGATCCTGTCCACGTCCTCGATCATTTCCGTTGTTCCACCTGTGTTCGCGACTGTTACCCCAGTTTCTATACGGCCGGTCTCGATTATTGTTCCGTTCACGTCTCGACGACCAGTCACGCCGTTGATTAGTACTACGGCCACGACTGCAATCGCGCTGCTGTGCCCCGTAATAACTTTCTGCCTGATCAGGCGCGCATTCTGCTGTATTATATTCCAACTCTTGGAGAAGTGTCTTAAACGTTTCCACGTCCTCTTTGCATCGTCCCGCAAGAATGACGTGGCGCAAGTGCATCGGCAATTTGGTGATGCATATCCCAATTAGCTCCACAGGCCCATATGGGTCGTATAAAAATTGATTTGCCTGCAGCATGTGGTCGAATAGGCGTGCTGGGCTGGCGAAACCAGACTGGTTCAAATTTGGCAGCATAATTATGCCATGTTTCACCCTATCTTGTGCCGCTTCTGACCAATAGGCGGACAGAAAGGCTTGTCGAAACTCCCGAGTGGAGTTGCAGTGACGCGCTGCCGACCTCATGCGAATCGCCGGTTCGCCTTCCAAATAGCCACACATATATTCTATCTTATGTGAACTTGCCCAGTCGGGGGGAAGACAAAACTCAAATTGCTCGAGCCATGCTCGTGGATGTATTCCTTTTTGCGAATTTCGAAATATCTCAAACTTTCTCACCGTAAGGAAGTGTTTGAAATCAAATCCCCGCATTTCCTCCCGGCGAGGCCCTTGAATGTTTCTATTTTTTTCATGTCTGCCCCTCAAAATACATTCTTCCCTGTCGTCAAAATCTCCCTCATGGCCGGAGTCCCTCTCTACACTGTTCGTACGGCTATTTTTAGTGCTATTGGCGAGTTCGGAATCACACGCCATGCGGTTTTCCAGATGCGCCACACGTTCTTGTAATTCACCTGTTACAGCTTTGTGCTGCCTGTTCACTTCGAACTGTCCCTTCTGAAATCTAAGAAGCGAACGCACTTCTTCGGTCTCTGTGGCCGCTACCGGTGTAGTATTGTTCTCGCTTTCCGTCATCTTCATCGTGCCTACAATGTTCGCTAATGCCGCAATCTTATCATGTATTTGTCTCTTGTCCTCCGCCCCAGTCTACTTCAATTGTTCTACTTGCTGTTCCAGCGCGTGAATCGCTAGACTGTTGTCGGCTATTGTGTTGCTAACGGACGTGGGACAATGCGTTTCCGCCTCTTGGACCCTCGAGAGTACCTGCTGGTGTTCTCTTTGGCATTCTTCTCTCAGCGCTTGGAAATTCCTAAGTAGCTGTTCTTCGCTCTCTTTCGATTCCGCATCGCGACTCTGCTTGCCGTGTTCTAAGGCTTGCAGACGATCATCGATTTGTTCAAATGTACGGCCTAATTCTTTCATAATATCGCTTTTTATTTCACTTGCCAAATTGTTTATTCTTTGTGAGATATCATCGGACACTCTCTGCATCGACTTGTCGACTTTATTTGTCTGCTGGATTAGTTTTTCGTCTATTTCTTCGCCTAGCTCGCGGATCGATTTTTCAGATTTCTGCGTCATTTGTTCGCGTAGCTCGCGGATCGATTTTTCAGATTTCTGCGTCATTTGTTCGCCTAGCTCTCGGATCGATTTTTCGGATGATTCTTTTTGTTCTCGGAACGATTTTTCTGATTTCTCTGCGTTTTCTTTATTTTGTTGCAATAAGGCTTTCATAAGTTCTGCCAAATCAATTTGGTTAGTAGGAGGCAAATTAATTTCTGGCTCTGCTGTGAGCCCGTTCATCCTGTTTTGCATTTCGTCTGAAGTATATCCCATTGTTTTTTCGGAACTGTCTGACGCATTAATATTCGAAATCAAATTATCCCCTTGGTCCATGTTGCTTAAGTTGTCGGACCGCTTACTTTTAGCTTGGTTACATGTCTGCATTAGTGCAATTTATACCCGGTATGTGACACACTAATCAAAATAAATGTGTCCCCCAAAAATTACGACAGTCACACGAGAGATACCCAACCTAGTACTCACTTTTTCACACGCAAAACAAATTTTTATCTTTGATCGAAACAGTGGAATTTAAAAGCGAGAAAAAAACACACACACATATATAAAACACACAAATATAGAAAACAAAACGACAAGACAAACAACACAACGCCGCTCAACAACGCCGTGAATCATTTGAAAGTCTGCTCAGAAACAACGCAGAAGTTGCTTGAGCGCTGCAGGGGATAAAAATTAGGATTATAACACGCTCGCAATCTAACGTTTCAGAGATTCCAGAGTCTAGCGGAATCACAGAACAGGGTCGCCATGTGTAACGTTGTTACTTTAATTTTGTGGTGTTAGCGGTGCTGATAGTCAATAAATGCGGTTAAAGGCTGTGAGCTGTCTGGGAAGTTAACCGTGCATTACTGCGCAACTGTTTCACCGGGTATCTAGTCTAGGTTTACCAAATTCCAAAACAGACTAACATTAATTATAATCTTTTAATAGTCATACAACAACCGGTAATATATATATATATATAAAAGAGAATTTAAATAAAAAGATAGAAATCAGTTTACATTTGTAAATTTATTTTAAGATTGATCATTGAAATTTCAGCATATTAAACTCGATTCATAATTAAGCTGGTGCCTTATTTAGGATTGTGAAAATGTGAGATTGTAATCTTACGGAATACTTCAAATATGGAGCCAAGATTGGGAGACTGCATACAACACTGCATTCATAAAATAACACACGAAGAACGTTGAAACATATGCAAGAGGAAATTAACCACAACCAACCGATTCAATTTTCACCCAAAGAAATTACGTTCGTAGCACAATCCTGTCCGTCATGTAATTACCACACACTGGTATACTAAATTCATACTAACTCTCTGTGAAATCTTCCCAAAAAGAATAGCTGAGGGCTACTTTGATGATTACACCACATGCTTCACGTGGTCAACTTGGTTTACACAAAGCACATAACTCCACAATAATTTTGATAATTAAAATAAATTAGATCGAAAAGCGATTTACAAAAGGAAAACCTCGAACTGGTTACTAACGTCTTACTATTAACCTGATGGGTCAAACAGTTATATAAGCACGTGGTACTGGTCTCGCAAAGTACACCTCACGTGGGTTGAACATAAAGAAAAGTTGCTATATTGAAAAATATTGTCAAGACGAGACGTTATAATCACACAAGCATTCGCATTTAAGATTGATCTTAGTTAGAGTTACTGATCAACACGTGGTTCCACTTTAATCACAAAGTAGTGACAAAGCAACTACTGGAAAATCATCTGAACTTCACACGAGAATTACACTGCGCTGCAATTTAAGATAACATTAGATATTTTAGAGCTAAACCTGAAATAAAGGTGATTAAATTTTCAGTTACGCTGAACTTAAGAAATCCATTGTCCTACAGACTTAGCAGACACGCGCTTAGCCGGAGATCTTACCACTTCAGACGCTCGTCACGGACAAACTGACTGGTCCCTTCCTGAGGGGTGGCTTACAAATGCAAACGGAAGTGGCCAGAGGGGCAGCTTCCTATACCAACATGACAACGGACGGACAGGACCATACTAAGGATAGAAACCTCTTTGCTTTTAGAAAGCGTAGCTACCTGTTCCGACGTTGGTCCTACTGTTCTGTAGCAGACAGGCTTGTCTGCTACCCTCAGGCATGCAACTAGAAATACATTTGCTCATTCATCCTCTCACACAGAAGGGAAGGGGGATGACAGTACCTTATCATATAAAGTATATAAAAGAAAGTGGATGTAGGTTCCGTATGAGACTGTGTGACATGAATTACATATAAACTGTGTTTTAAAGTGTAGTAGTGTGACAGATCGTTCTTGTTTAAGTGTAAAAGTAACACGTTCCACTACTCAGTCTCCTCCCAGATAGTCAGAAACTCCACAGTAAATTTAGAAGAGGAATTTCTGCCGTAAATGACAACAGATTTAAGAAATTAAACATGAAAGGAATCCAACAGAGACCTTTCAGTATTGCAGCATTGGGCAGGCTGAGGCGTTATAGCCATTCGTATTGGTTTGGCATTGCCCACGACTGGCTCCTCACTCGTGCCATCCTCTTCATCTCCGAATAACACTGGCATCCAACGTTCTCGATTATTAGTTGAGCATATTCCCGTCTCTGTTTTCCTCTGCAGTTGTTATCCTCTTCAGTTTCCTCTTTTACCCTTTACAGCTTCCTCTTCTACCAATGAAATTATTCCCTGCTGCCTTCGCTTCGTCAGTATTTTCCAAACTTTCCTTCCTTCGCAGTTCTGCGTAAATACTCCTCATTCCTTATTAGCGTACCTAATTCTCATCTTCCTTCTATAGCACGACCTTTCAAATGTTTCGGTTCTCTTCTTTTTCGGTTTATCACCCTGATCTAGCAATGTTCAACTCCAAACAGTGCATTCTAAGAAAATTTTCCTGAAATTATCGACACCACAAGTAGCAGATTTATTTTGGCCAGGAATGCCCGTTTGCCACGACCAGCCTGCTCCTCCTTGCTTCACACGTCATGTGTTGTTCTGCTTCCGAGGCAGCAGAATTCCTTAACTTCATCTATATCGTGGTCACAAAATTTGATGTTCATGCCATCGCTAATTTCATTTCTGCTAGTGCTCGCTACTTTTGCCTTTCTTCAGTTTGCACTCAATCTCTAATCTGTATAAACTGAATGTTCATTCCATTCAAGAGAACCAGTAATTCTTCTTCACTCTGGCATTGGATCTGTTGTGTACCACTTTGGCGCTTTAGTCCGAAACCGCACTGCTGCTGAGGTCGCAGGTTCGAATCCAGCCTCGGGCATGGATGTGTGTGATGTCCTTAGGTTAGTTAGGTTTAAGTAGTTCTACGTCTAGGGGACCGATGACCTCAGATGTTAAGTCCCATAGTGCTCCGAGCCATTTGTACCACTTTGTACACGACGATAGGGAGAGGTGGGGGCGCACGGGATTAGCCGAGCGGTCTTAGGCGCTGCAGTCATGGACTGTGCGGCTGGTCCCGGCGGAGGTTCGAGTTCTCCCTCGGGCATGGGTGTGTGTGTTTGTCCTTAGGATAATTTAGGTTAAGTAGTGTGTAAGCTTAGGGACTGATGACCTTAGCAGTTAAGTCCCATCAGATATCACACACATCTGAAAAATTATTTTTTATTTTTTTTATTTTTTATTATTTTGCAGAGATGGGCTACAGACGGATGCTGCAGCTGCCGTTTTAGGAAAGCTGGACAAGAGTAGAAATTACTAGCGACCAACTTAACTCAACAAACAGAAGATTTACTTAACCTGTATTTCTCCAAGTGTACAAAGACTCGTTACAAATAATGCAGCAAGATACAGATTTGCGGTAAGTTCCTATGGGAGCAAACGGCTGAGGTCATCGGTCCCTAGGCTTACACACTACTTAATCTGACTTAAACTAACTTATGCTAAGGACACACACACACGGTGCCCCAGGGAGGACTCGAACCTCGGACGGGGAGAGGCGCGCCAACCGTGGCAAGGCGCCCTGGACTACGCGGCTACAACGCGCGGTCCAAGTTACAGAGTGCACCTATCACAATGTCGGCTAGGATGAGGCTCCCTAAAATAAGGACGAGTGGTAGGGTCATAGCGAAGAGGCTCCAACTGTGAGGGCGCTGGGGGTACTGAGATACTGGAGGCGTGGCCAGTGGGAGCGCACCATTGGCTCCACTAGATCCCGCGCGACCGCTGTTAGTGTTGGACGGAAGCTTGCAGTTCGTTAGCAACATCGCGATGCCCGTCGGGACTGTACCAATGTGTGACACCACAGATAGGAATATCATCAGCGAAACGTATCACTGACATCGTTCCACCTTGAATTTTAATGCCGCTCTTCCACCGTTCTTTTAATTCCATCATTGTTTCTTCATACGAGTGCCGGGTGCACCTCTATGGAGGTCATGTGTGGTTGTTGGTGGCTGATCTGAGCAATGTTGCGTGTTGGCAATGTGGGAAATTCAGTCCTCTAAGTGGGCCTCACGTTGTAGCTCTCTACATCTACATCTACATCCATACTCCGCAAGCCACCTGACGGTGTGTGGTGGAGGGTACCCTGAGTACCTCTATCGGTTCTCCCTTCCATTCCAGTCTCGTATTGTTCGTGGAAAGAAGGATTGTTGGTATGCATCTGTGTGGGCTCTAATCTCTCTGATTTTATCCTCATGGTCTCTTCGCGAGATATGCGTAGAAGGGAGCAATATACTGCTTGACTCCTGGGTGAAGATATGTTCTCGAAACTTCAACAAAAGCCCGTACCGAACTACTGAGCGTCTCTCCTGCAGAGTCTTCCACTGGAGTTTATCCATCATCTCCGTAACGTTTTCGCGATTACTAAATGATCCTGTAACGAAGCGCGCTGCTCTCCGTTGGATATTCTCTATCTCTTCTATCATCCTTACCTGGTACGGATTCCACACTGCTGAGCAGTATTCAAGCAGTGGGCGAACAAACGTACTGTAACCTACTTCCTTTGTTGTCGGTTTGCATTTCCTTAGGATTCTTCCAATGAATCTCAGTCTGGCATTGCTTTACCGACGATCAATTTTATACGATCATTCCATTTTAAATCACTCCTAATGCCTACTCCCAGATAATTTACGGAATTAACTGCTTCCAGTTGCTGACCTGCTATATTGTAGCTAAATGATAAGGAATCTATCTTTCTATATATTCGCAGCACATTACACTTGTGTACATTGAGATTCAATTGCCATTCCCTGCACCATGCGTCAATTCGTTGCAGATCCTCCTGCATTTCAGTACAATTTTCCGTTGTTACAACCTATCGATATACCACAGCATCATGCGCAAAAAGCCTCAGTGAACTTCCGTTGTCATCCGAAAGGTCATTTGTGTATATTGTGAATAGCAACGGTCCTACGACACTCCCCTGCGGCACACCTGAAATCACTCTTACTTCGGAAGACTTCTCTCCATTGAGAATGACATGCTGCGGTTCTGTTGTCTAGGGACTCTTCAATCCAATCACACTTACTTTGTTCATTAAGCGACTCTGCGGAACTGTATCGAACGCCTTGGGGAAGTCAAGAAACACGGCGTCTACCTGGGAACCCGTGTCTATGATCCTCTGAGTCTCGTAAACGAATAGGGCGAGCTGGGTTTAACACGATCGTCGTTTCCGAAACCCATGCTGATTCCTACAGAGTAGATTTCTAGTCTCCAGCAAGGTCATTATACTCGAACATAATACGTGTTCCAAAATTCTACAAGTGATCGACGTTAGAGATACGGGTCTATCGTTCTGCACATCTGTTCGACGTCCCTTTGGAACGCTACGCTCTTCTAGAGACGTACGGCACACCGCTGCAAGAACGGGGGCAAGTTCCTTCGCGTACTCTGTGTAAAATCGAACTGGTATCCCATCAGGTCCAGCGGCCTTTCCTCTTTTGAGCGATTTTTATTGTTTCTCTATCCCTCTGTCGTCTATTTCGGTATCTACCATTTTGTCATCTCTGCGGCAATCTAGAGAAGGAACTACTGTGAAACAGTTTTGGAAAAAGACATTTAGTATTTCGGCCTTTAGTCTGTCATCCTCTGTTTCAGTGCCATTTTGGTCACAGAGTGTCTAGACATTTAGTTTTGATCTCCCTACCGCTTTGACATAAGATCAAAATTTCTTAGGATTTTCTGCCAAGTCAGTACATAGAACTTTACTTTCAAATTCATTGAACGCCTCTCGCATAGCCCTCCTCACACTACATTTCGCTTCGCGTAATTTTTGTATATCTGCAAGGCTTTGGCTATGTTTATATGTTTATGTTTGCTGTGAAGTTCCCTTTGCTCCCGCAGCAGTTTTCTAACTTGGTTGTTGTACCACGGTGGCTCTTTTTCCATCTCTTACCATCTTGCTTGGAACATACTCATCGAACGCATATAGTACGATGGTTTTGAACTTCGTCCACTGTTCCTCAACACTATCTGTACTTGAGTTGTGGTACTGTCGATGGCGTAGTGCGGAGGAGAGGATGCGCTGGACGTCGTTGCATGCTGGTGCTGAAGTGGTGTGGCCGTTGCTCGTATATGTACTGAACAACAGAAGTGAAAGCCTGTATCACTGTCTTAAACCCTCTTTAAGGCGGGTAGGATGTTATAAGGGACGACTTGGAGCAGGAGAGACACTACAGGAATTTTTAATTTCCACTGTCTATACTTTTAAAAATAAATTCATAAAACTTTGTGAGAATGACCAGAAAGGATTCAGGATTTACACTTTGAGTGGTGGAAGTTCAAAAACATAAGAAAATAATATATTTTTTTTTACATTTTTATTTTACCTTTTTTTCACTTACCATTGGCTGCATTTGTTGCTATAGGTACACTTTTCTTCATAAGTAAGGGAGATTCTTCGATGAATTTTGCACAGCATACAAACTATACTTACAGGTGTATGAAACGCTAGAATTTTCCAAATCTATTAAAAACTGTGGTAAAAAGTGAGATAATTAACTATAAAATTTGAGTTTTTTCTAAACATGTAACAGCACATTACTTTTTTCATAAATTAAACAATTTCTAGAGTTTCATACACCTCTAAGTATGGTTTGTATTCTGTGCAAAATTCGTCGAAGAATTTCTCTTACTTATGAAGAAACGTGTACCTATAGCAACAAACGCAGCCGATAGAAGTGAAAAAAAATGATGAACTTAGACATGAAAAAAAAATTATTTTATTATTTTTTTTAACTTCCACTGCTATGATTGGGCAATCCTGAATCCTTCCTGGTCATGTTGACAAAGTTTTATGACTTTATTCGTAAAAGTGTAGACAGTGGAAATTAAAATGTCCTGTGGTGTCTCTCCTGCTCCAAGACGGCCCTTTTGACGTCCAACCCCCCTTAATTCTAAGTCTTCTTTCTTGGACGTCTATTCTGTTCCTTCTTGGTTCTTGTACGTATTGTATATGATTTGTCATTCTCTACAACATAGTCTCATTTTTTACAGTATCTTCACCACTTTCCTGTCGAGAGAATTTTCTGGATCAACAAATCTAACGTACGTGATTTGCCTTTTTATAAATTTCCTTGCGGTACGTAGCGCAACGTCCGAACTACCTTTGTGGGGCTTTTACCTTTTCTAAAAATCGAGTGGAGATCTAAATCAACAACATCTGAGGAAGCGACTGTGACTCAGAAAATGAAACATAAGCGCAGAATCGCTTACCTCTCTTCCGCTGGCCCTGTCTCCAGAATGATCGGCAACCTATTACAGAAGCATTGCAGCAAGTGTATTTCGCTTCTTGTAGCAAAGATCAAGACCCTCCTGCGTCTTCGAAAGCTTGTTATGCGAATGTAACATGTCGTATGTACGGCAAAATTTTACAAAGGTCGGTGAGAAGGGTAAGGAAAACCAACGACACAATCGAGTATCTGTCGAAATAAAGGTATCAACTGGGATGAAAATTTGAGATCGTACAAGGATTACGTTCCGGTGCAAGTCATTTTATGTCACTTGTATGATTTGTTAGAATACGAACTATCATGTAGGTTACCAAAAACATCTTTAGGACACTAACAAAAAATCGCAATATGGTTGGCGTCCAAGCAAGTACGCATTACAGCATGAGACCACTGGGTCTGTCTGTTTCATTCTCACATCTTTATTTGATTTTCTTACTAATGTTTTCCCTATAGTTTACTTCTGCGGCAAAATTGCCGTCAAAAAAGACATATAAACATAGAAATACACAGCACCGACACCTGTAGAATTTTAATAACTCTGACTACTCTGTTACTACGTTGTACCGGCCGGAGTGACCGAGCGGTTCTAGGCGCTACAGTCTGGAACGGCGCGACCGCTGCGGTCGCAGGTTCGAATCCTGCCTCAGGCATGGATGTTTGTGATGTCCTTAGGTTAGTTAGGTTTAAGTAGTTCTAAGTTCTAGGAGACTGATGACCTCAGCAGTTCAGTACCATAGTGCTCAGAGCCATTTTTTCTTCTTTACGTTGTAAATGTGTTTAGCCCGGCTGCAAAGACAGCTTTTGTCAAAGATTACTGCACAGAAGGTTGAGTCCATGTGATCAGAAGTGATTGGGCGTTTCCGTCCGCGTTTCCGCGTGATGTCACTTTTGCGATTTGGTAGAACACGGAACGTATTACCATTTCCTATATGACACTATTCTACTTAAACTAATATTAATTTACTGAAACTAAGGAGCGACGTAACGAATGATGGGTTCCTCTGTCGAACCATACGTATACAGGGACTAAATGTTACTGCTTACTACGGCACTGAAACTATTGTGTTGTCGTTCTAATAATGCAATGAGTGAAACCACAGATTACGACATGTACACGGTGTTAATACCACAAATGAAGATATCTTTAATGGTGACTGAAAGCAGTGTACTGGACAACATTCTGTCAGTGTTTCCCTCATTTGCAGGATAATAATTATAGCTATAGAAATTAGAAGTCGCTTGGTTAGTGCCTCCAATTACACGTGGCAAGAGCACGTCATTAAACCTTATTTTCCACTTGGCAGGAGGACAAGTGTTAAAATGTCGACGCGTGGACTCAAAACGGATAGTCTATACTGATAGGCGCAGTCCACTTAGTGGTGCAGTTGCCACTGTGCAAGAAACATCAGGTAGTAAATTATGGGACGTGTTTGCTGGATGACTGTTAGACACAGAAAAAAAGCTAACACACTGAAGTGCCTACATATTAAGGTACCAATGATGACAGTATCAACGCTTTGACGCCTAACACCCTGTATTATACACTGAAGCGCCGAAGAAACTGGTATAGGCATGCGTATTCGAATACAGAGACATGTAAACCGGCAGTATATGGAGCTGCGGTCGGCAACTCCTATATAAGACAAGTCTCTGGCGCAGTTGTTAGATCGGTTACTGCTGCTACAATGTCAGGTTATCAGGATTTGCCCCCCCCCCCCCCCAAGAACCGTGGACCTTGCCGTTGGTGGGGACGCTTGCGTGTCTCAGCGATACAGATAGCCGTACCGTGGGTGCAACCACAATGAAGGGGTATCTGTTGAGAGGCCAGACAAACGTGTGGTTCCTGAAGATGGGCAGCAGCCTTTTCAGTAGTTGCAAGGGCAACAGGCTGGATGATTGACTGATCTGGCCTTGTAATACTAACCAAAACGGCCTTGCTGTGCTGATACTGTGAACGGTTGAAAGCAAGGGAAAACTACAGCCGTAATTTCTCCAGCGGGCGTGCAGCTTTACTGTATGATTAATGATGATGGTGTCCTCTTGGGTAAAATATTCCGGAGGCAAAATAGTCCCACATTCGGATCTCTGGGCGGGGACTACTCAAGAGGGCGTCGTTATCAGGAGAAAGCAAACTGGCGTTCTACGGATCGGAGCGTGGAATGTCAGATCCCTTAATCGGGCAGGTAGGTTAGAAAATTTAAAAAGGGAAATGGATAGGTTAAAGTTAGATATATTGGGAATTAGTGAAGTTCGGTGGCTGGAGGAACACGACTTTTGGTCAGGCGAATACAGGGTTATAAATACAAAGTCAAGTAGGGGTAATGCAGGAGTAGGTTTAATAATGAATAAAAAAATAGGAATGCGGGTAAGCTACTACAAACAGCATAGTGAACGCATTATTGTGGCCAAGATAGACACGAAGCCCACGCCTACTACAGTAGCACAAGTTTATATGCCAACTAGCTCTGCAGATGACGAAGAAATTGAAGAAATGTGTGATGAAATAAAAGAAATTATTCAGATAGTGAAGGGAGACGAAAATTTAATAGTCATGGGTGACTGGAATTCGGTAGTAGGAAAAGGGAGAGAATGAAACGTAGTAGGTGAATATGGATTGGGAGTAAGAAATGAAAGAGGAAGCCGCCTGGTAGAATTTTGCACAGAGCACAACTTAATCATACCTAACACTTGGTTCAAGAATCATAAAAGAAGGTTTTATACATGGAAGAAGCCTGGAGATACTGACTGATTTCAGATAGATTATATAATGGTAAGACAGAGATTTAGGAACCTGGTTTTAAATTGCAAGACATTTCCAGGGGCAGATGTGGACTGTGACCACAATCTATTGGTTATGAACTGTAGATTAAAACTGAAGAAACTGCAAAAAGGTGGGAATTTAGGGAGATGGGACCTGGATAAACTGACTGAACCAGAGGTTGTACAGAGTTTCAGGGACAGCGTAAGGGAACAAATGACAGGAATGGGGGAAAGAAATACAATAGAAGCAGAATGGGTAGCTTTGAGGGAAGAAGTAGTGAAGGCAGCAGAGGATCAAGTACGTAAAAAGATGAGGGCTAGTAGAAATCCTTCGGTAACAGAAGAAATATTGAATTTAATTGATGAAAGGAGAAAATATAAAAATGCAGTAAATGAAGCAGGCAAAAAGGAATACAAACGTCTCAAAAATGAGATCGACAGGAAGTGCAAAATAGCTAAGCAGGGATGGCTAGAGGATGAATGTAAGGATGTAGAGGATTATCTCACTAGGGGTAAGATAGATACTGCCTACAGGAAAATTAAAGAGACCTTTGGAGAAAAGAGAACCATTTGTACGAATATCAAGAGCTCAGATGGAAACCCAGTTCAAAGCAAAGAAGGGAAAGCAGAAAGGTGGAAGGAGTATATAGAGGGTCTATACAAGGGCGATGGACTTGAGGACAATATTATGGAAATGGAAGAGGATGTAGATGAAGATGAAATGGGAGATATGATATTGCGTGAAGAGTTTGACAAAGCACTGAAAGACCTGAGTCGAAACAAGGCCCCGGGAGTAGACAACATTCCATTAGAACTACTGACAGCCTTGGGAGAGCCATTCCTGACAAAATTCTACCATCTGTTGAGCAAGATGTATGACACAGGCGAAATACCCTCATACTTCAAGAAGAATATAATAATTCCAATCCCAAAGAAAGCAGGTGTTGACAGATGTGAAAATTACCGAACTATCAGTTTAATAAGTCACGGCTGCAAAATACTAACGCGAATTCTTTACAGACGAGTGGAAAAGCTGGTAGAAGCCGACCTTGGGGAAGATCAGTTTGGAACACGTGAGGCAATACTGACCCTACGACTTATCTTAGAAGCTAGATTAAGGAAAGGCAAACCTACGTTTCTAGCATTTTTAGACTTAGAGAAAGATTTTGACAATATTGACTGGAATACGCCCTTTCAAATTCTGAAGGTGGCAGGGGTAAAATATAGGGAGCGAAAGGCTATTTACAATTTGTATAGAAACCAAATGGCAGTCATAAGAGTTGAGGGGCATGAAAGGGAAGCGGTGGTAGGGAGGGGAGGAGACAGGGTTGTAGCCTCTCCCCGATGTTATTCAATCTGTATATTGAGCAAGCAGTAAAGGAAACAAAAGAAAAATTCGGAGTAGGTACTAAAATCCATGGAGAAGAAATAAAAACTTTGAGGTTCACCGATGACATTGTAATTCTGTCAGAGACAGCAAAGGACTTGGAAGAGCAGTTGAACGGAATGGATAGTGTCTTGAAAGGAGGATATAAGATGAACATCAACAAAAGCAAAACGAGGATAATGGAATGTAGTCGAATTAAGTCCGGTGAAGCTGAGGGTATTAGATTAGGAAGTGAGACATTTAAAGTAGTAAAGGAGTTTTGCTATTTGGGGAGCAAAATAACAGATGATGGTCGAAGTAGAGAGGATATAAAATGTAGACTGACAATGGGAAGGAAAGCGTTTATGAAGAAGAGAAATTTGTCAACATCGAGTATAGATTTAAGTGTCAGGAAGTCGTTTCTGAAAGTATTTGTATCGAGTGTAGCCATGTACGGAAGTGAAACATGGACGATAAATAGTTTAGACAAGAAGAGAATAGAAGTTTTCGAAATGTGGTGCTACAGAAGAATGCTGAAGATTAGGTGGGTAGATCACATAACTAATGAGGAGGTGTTGAATAGGATTGGGGAGAAGAGAAGTTTGTTGCCCAACTTGGAGAGGGGATCGGTTGGTAGGACATGTTCTGAGGCATCAAGGGATCACTAATTTAGTATTGGAGGGCAGCGCGGAGGGTAAAACCCGTAGAGGGAGACCAAGAGATGAATACACCAAGCAGATTCAGAAGGATGTAGGTTGCAGTAGATACTGGGAGATGAAGAAGCTTGCACGGGACCGACTAGCATGGAGAGTTGCATCAAACCAGTCTCAGGACTGTAGACCACAACAACAACATCAGGATTTTAGAGAGTTTGAACGTGGTGTTACAGTCGGCGCACGAGCGATGGGGCACAGCATTTTCGAGGCAGCGATGAAGGGGGAAATTCCTGTACGACCATTTCACGAGTGTACAGTGAATATCAGGAATCCAGCAAAACATCAAATCTCCGACATCGTTGCGTCCAGAAAAAGATCCTACAAGAAGGACCAACGATGACTGAAGAGAATCGTTCATCGTTACAGAGGTACAACACTTCCACGAATTGCTGCAGAAACAACGCTGGGCCATCAGCAAGTGTCAGCGTGCGAAAGATTCAACGAAACCGATATGGGCTTTCGGAGCTGAAGGCCCACTCGTGTAACCTTGATGACCGCACGACACAAAGCTTTACACCTCACCTGGGCCCGTCATCATTGGACTATTGATGACTGGAAAAATGTTGTCTGGTCGGACTAGAATCTGGGTTTAAACACTTCCGCTGCCAACCAAACTCCCCAGACATGAATATTATTGAGCATAGCTGGGATGCCTGGCAACGTGCTGTTCAGAAGAGATGCCCACCCCTCGTACTCTTACGGATTTAAGGACAGCGCTGCAGGATTCATGGTGTCAAGCCTCTCCGGTAAGACTTCAGACATTAGTGGAGACTATATCACGTCGTGCTGTGGCACTTCTGCGTGCTCGCAGAGCCCTAGACGATATTAGGTAGGTGTACAAGTTTCTTTGGCTCTTCAGTGTATGTTATTTTTGGAACTGTTTACAGCTCTTTCCGCCATTTCTCGTAACCTGTATGTAAACCTCTCGTTTCTTGTGTAAATCTTCTTTCAAATTCCTTGGCTGCACTTGATTTTTCCATTCTGCACAGTGTCTTTCTTTTCCTGGCTGCTGTAGAGGTTCCCATCACAGAATTCAGCTTATTGATTGCTGGTATGCCTTGTGTTGCCCTCTACCTCGTTTTATGTTCACTGGAACCCTGCTATGAGATAATAGGTACCAGATATGTATACTTATGCTACACCTCAATAGTTTTTCCAATTTTGATAATGTCATATTGCTTGCTTCCTACAGGGAGAAGTTTTGTTTTAAGAAAATCAATTGTTAGATTGGCCTTATTATACGTTTCTAAGATTTTCTTCGTGTTGTCACAGTCTTCTGCGGCAACTCTTATCTGATCATCGGCGAATAGTAAAGTCAATAGGTATTGCTCATCTATTTCTAGGCCCATTGTTCCAAATTGTTTCGTCTTTCTTTAAGAACTTCGCTTCAAATAATACACTAACAGAGTGAGTACTATACAGCACTCGTGCCTAAGGCCTTTGCTTGGTCGAGGTACTAGGAGGATTCCTTTTGCTGTTTTTGTTTTTGTCTCTAACAACCAACAATTTTTTTAAATTTAGGAACATATTTTTTATTTATTGATCTGTCGTCAAGATATTCCGAGTTATTAACTCATTTTTGTTTTGGCAAAAATATTTTAATAAAAAAACCTCAATAACCTTTTTTATTCGTTGTCTACAGCGGGAGTCAAATTTAGTATTATTTTTTTTTAAATTCCATTCACATTGTCAATGAAAATACACATTTTATTCCGAAAAACGTAGAACGTTCTAAATGCCGTACAGCTATCTTTAAAAACGGTAGGTGCTAATGAATGGAATCTCAACCATTTATCAGTTTTGTTAATAACAGACACTGTACGGGTACATTTTAGACACACTATCTTGTGATTTAATTAGTTTCCATCCTCCTTTTAATTTTATAAATATATTTTAATCGGTTAATTGTTCGAAAAAACACTGCATGAACTAATTTAAAATTCCCCACCATCTGTTGCAGATCCATTTTCTTTTCAGCACAGCATGTGTTGCAGATCCGTTTTCTTTTCATTCGACAAGTTGTTTTAACATTGTTATGACGGTAAAACAAAGTTATTTATTATGTTAGTGGTAATCTTTGTCTTGAAGATCTTATAGGTACTCCAGTCATCAAGTTCGCTAAAGTCTGCTCTTTTCTCGACGACACAAGGTGCAGTTTTTTTCACATGAATCCAACTAACTTTGGAAATATTTACTTTAGTTATGTCGATACGTGTATCGGCTGCTTTTTAAAAATAAAAAAGGTCCTCGGTATGGAGCATAGTAACCATACGAGGACTGTTAGGTGCCTCATTCTTCATTTACTAGATTCCTAGGTACTCGCCACTAAATTCTTACACCCTCTACGTTTTCAATCTGGGCAAAATCTCTGTCACAGCTTTGTGGCACTTAGCCCGCTTTAGCCTCATCAGTGGGTCGGCACATATCACTGTTGCTATCTTTCTGGCGTTATATATACTGCTAGAAACGATCGTAGCGCTTAGCCCGTTTTTCAGGTTGTTGTAACAGCATTTAGGGTTGGTTTTGGCGTCTAACTAAAAGAATTTCTTTGGAACTTATCCCGTTATTGATTTCCACTCTACAATTTCGTTCTCCAGACTTTCTTTCATACACTATGTGATCAAAAATATCCGGACACAACCGAAAACATACGTTTTTCATATTAGGTGCACTGTGCTGCTACCTACTGACGGGTACTCCATATCAGCGACCACAGTAGTCATTAGACATCGTGAGAGGGCAGAATGGGGCACTCCGTGGAACTCAAGGACTTCGAACATGGTCGTGCGATTCGGTGTCACTTGTGTCATTCGTCTGTACTCGAGATTTGCACACTCCTAAAATCCCTAGGTACGCTATTCCGATGTGATAGTGAAGTGGAAAAGTGAAGAGACACTTAAGCTCAAAAGCATAGGCCGACCTCGTCTGTTGACTGACAGAGACCGTCAATAGTTGATGAGGGTCGTAATGTATAATAAGCAGACATCTATTCAGACCATCGCACAGGAATTCCAAACTGCATCAGGATCCACTACAAGTACTATGACAGTTAGGTGGGAGGTGAGAAAACTTGGATTTCATGGTCGAGCGGCTGCTCATAAGCCACACATCACGCCGGCAAATGCCAAACGATGCCTCGCTTGGTGTAAGGAGCGTAAACATTGGATGATTGAACACAGCCTAACATTATGCGTGGTGTCTGTTTGTTCTAAGTCGTGTCTCCCTACCACTTTCGCGCAACGACGCTCTGAGCGTGTGTTTAGGGAATTGACTAGTTTGAACCTGCGACCTGTTGCTGGTAAGGAGACGCCAGACCACACATGACATGTAGAGTTCAGAAGAGATCAGTGAGACTAGCGATGGTACAATCAAATACTTAATGATTTCAGCGTCAGCTCCACTGCATTCCCTGTAAAAGAATTTTGATACGAACTAAATTTAGTGGAAGGGGTTCAAGGCTTTCCTATTTTTAGTTAGCTGGTAAAATAACGTCCAAAAAGCTGTTAAGTTTACCATTGGAAATTTTATTCTACTCACAAAACATTGTTTATAAATTGCACTATTGATAAAAGGAAATATTTTAACACAGGATGATAAAAACCAGCTGTGTTCAACAAAAATGTGAACGAATATTCCCTGAATGGGTTTCCAAGTTCTACAATGGATCGATGGATGACCTATGCCATATCACATCTATAATCTAGGTTTAAGTTAAGTTTCATAAAAGAGAAAACTATCAAAATGGTCTACAGTGACTCTCAATTATCTTTAATTACTTATCCAACTAGTCGTAAATTACAGTGGCTGATGTGGCTTCTCAATAATTATATAACAGAAAAATCTTCGCATTTCAGATTTTTACTTTAAGTAGCAAATTTGAACACCATGAGATTTAATTGACGATCGACACTAATATTACGTAAAAAGGGGATGTAACAGATGAGACTTACCTTGACGGTGTTTAGGCATCGTCAGGGGGCGGCGGACGGCGCAGCTCCACACAGCTCGCCATCTCGGAAGCAACTCTCTCCTAACTTCTCCTTACTACAATTTACCGAATTTGGTTTAAAAAAAGCTATCTGGCTGTGTTTTCAACTGACCAGTCAGGGTCTCAATGTTAACCTTAAGCTCCGCCTACAAAACTTCTGTCTATCCAATGAGAAAAGTTATGCTTTTCGTGGTGGGGCAATGTTTTTAATGTTTGCGACGTAACAGAGACGCGAAAAAGTCTCACGCTAAAACTTGAAGCTGGTGTGGCCGTTTTAGTGTTATCGTAAGATCTATACTGTTCTTCTGGATGGCTCTATCTTTTAACATGGGCTGGGGGTGGTCCTGGCGCTCAGCCGGCGATGTGGGTGTCCGTCCCTTATTGTAGGGCCTTCTAGCTTAACAAGGTTCTGCTCTCGGCTTCTGTTCTCGTTTCTTCCCTCCGAACTGCGTCTGTTTCACGGTGGGAAGGTATGACATGCATTTAGGGTACTTGTGTTAGTCTGTGGTATTCCATTTGCTCATTCGTTGATCGTATTACTTTGGTTAATTTAATGTCAGGATTTATTCGGAGGTATGTGACATACTGTCGGATTTGCTGTCATGTCAGCGTTTTCATGAAAGGTGTTGCATTTGCCTGACACCTTACATATCACCACCCTTCGAACTTAATTTTTGCACTGAAGTTAGGCAATGATTGAATGATTGTCTAAGTCAGTCAAAAATTATTCTTTTATCTAAATTTTGTTGCCTACTGTTCAGCCACGTTATTCTAGTTCTATGCTAGTTTGTATTACTAATTTATATTTTTATATTCTTCCACATTATTCTGAAAAATATATTTATATTGGCAAGAGAAGAATATTTTTATGCTATTATCATTATTAATTTTTAATTATTTTCTTTCTTTATTTAAGTGTGAAGTTTGTTTTTTAAGAAGTTTGTCATCGAAAGTGAGGAGTCTTTCACATCGATTTTCTTAGAAATGTTATCTTTTTTTTTTTTTATAAATGTGGTAATTAAGTAAACTCTATTCCTAACACATTTTTAAATATCATGTACAAGCAAATACTGTGAATATTGTTGCTTATTAAAAAAATGTTTTTGTTTCTAGACATTCATTTCAACATTGTTACATTAACAAATAAGAATTATTTCCAAGTATTGCTTTGACAAAGAAATATCCATACACAAGTATTGAGATATTATCGTAACAAATGGTACAAATGTTCAAAAAGGGAAAACATCCAAGAAGATAATCTTTTATTCTTTGCTTTTATAAGGAGAAAATAATTAATATATAGTTATTCTTTTATTTTTATGAGGAGAAAATAAGTGGCATATAGTTTTAGTGTTTATTATGCCTTACTTTTGTTCTTTATACACTGTCCATTTCAGAACTAATGACTTATTTTTATCGATAGTCTATTTTTTATTTAAGTCAATAGTCAGCGACCGTTATTTTGTAGTTCATTAGCTGTCTGGTGTGCTTAACTTATTTAGTTATTCAAATGTTTCTTTTGCAGAATTACTACATCGCATAATTTGATTTCACACTTTCACACAATCCTATGAATGTTTAAGCATGAGGTTGGCGAATTTTTTTGCACGGAGATGATGGACTTGAGCGAGATGGATGTGGGCAGGTATTTGATGTACAGCTTCGATCGTCGTTCCTTGTTGGTTTTGCAACTGTGTGTTGCTGTTGTGGAGGTCCCATAATGGAATGGAGCTGGGAGTGCAGAATTTAGTGGTTTACTGGCTTTGTATGCGTGAAAGTCATCGTTATGTGTCGCTGAAAGCGGTCGTTTGTCGTTGTAACACTTTGCAGACGACTAGTTTACAATAGGATAGAGATTTGGGAAGGTATGTTGTCGATTCTTCACCCATCTTCCTTCTTGGTCTCAATCTTGCAAATCTTCAACTTCTGTTACTCCTGCTTTTTCTCTGCTTCTTACTTGATTCTTGGTTCTTCTCTGGGCAGGAAATGGGAATATTTATTGATAACTAGTCGCTTTGAAGTTCTCCTCTTAGTAACAGTTCGATAAATTGTTTGGACGTGTCAGTTCTACTTTGTGGAAGTTTTCTTCAGTTTCGTGCATCAGTGTGCTGTTTAATAGCAGTAGTGTGACTTTTACACATATTTTTTGCCAGTGGTGGCTTGCCCAAGTGGTCTTCTCGGCGGGCCGTTGTTTGCTCGCTCCCCTGAGTCGGGGCGTCCCGGGGTTTACGAGCAGCGAAAGTCCGGTGTTTGCTTGTCTGTCCCTGCACAGGTCCCTTTTAGCAGTAGATTTACTGCCGACTTCGGATACACGTTGCATCTCATCCTTGCTGGAGTTTTTACAATGGTTCTTACAAAATGTTTTCCTTATAACCATCTAACATATGTCTAGTACCTACAATGTTTTACGCCTTTTTAAAAAGCTTTACAAATTTCGGCGCCCTTTCCATGTTAAATTCTAAGATATTTTGAGTATTAACTTCTACAAGAATCCTCAAATTCGTTTTTTATTTTTGTGTAGTATCGTGGTGTATAGCATTTTATTATTTCATGCTGTTAGACTATCCACGCTTTATCCCTTCACCTTAATCTATGCTACTATTGATGTTACTTTGTTTTTGTTTTTATTGAAACTACTTTCTTTTCCCCACCTTCCTCTCTCGTCATTCTTCTTTCTCCTGACGATCTTATCTGCAACATAAATTTGAAATATTGTGCTAATTATTTACTTGAACTTCTTGAAATTTTTCATCGATTTCTTTATGGACTTCTAACATGAGTTGAGGCGATTCCCCCTTTTGTGCATACCATTCTAATTCTTCATCCTCTTTATCTCAAATCATTCTTAAATGTTTGTTTATAACTGGTATTTCTTCTAATTTTAGCCTTTGTTCAAAGAGAAGTGTGACATTCCCGAATGTTTCCCCATATCTATTATTGCTCGTCTCTAATTTAAAAAATCTGCACCTATAATCAAATCTACAGATAGTTTAGGTATAATCACGAAGTTGGCCTCGATCTTTTGACCTTGGCAAAGAGTTAACCTTGTTTGTCTCAGAACTTCCGCAGCATTGTTTCTAATAGGACCTCTTACATTAATCTTACGTGTTTTCAGAACTGGCAATTCCTCATTGGCATTACACTGCATGAATAAATTTTCTGAGATGGCGGTCAGTTCACTTCCGCTATCAATTAAAATATTAACTGGGATATGCTTTACCTAGGCCTTCACAATTGGTTGAATTTGAAAGGGTTGGTTCTATTCTTCTTCTTCTTGCATCAACGAATCCTCCACTGAATCATACATGAGTCTTTTCAGGAATTTCCCTTGTAAGTTCGAACTTTCTGTAGGATAAGCTTCGACTGCTACATCTCTCTTTTTTATTTCCTCTTCTCTATTTCTTCTTTCATTTACGCTTTCTCCAAATCCTCTACTTTTTCCTCATCTTCGTCTATCTTCTCCTTCTTGGTCGCTACTTCCACATAATCGCATTTAAATGCTCTAATTACCGCTTCATAACTTCCTTTATTATATAAGTTGGGTTGTGTGCCCACTAGTAACTTATTTTCAACTTCTGTCGACTTCGCATTATCCTCATTGAATTCGTTTTCCCTGGTTTCCATCTCAAATAGCTGAGCAATACTCATTACTTCGTCCTTTCCTCCTACATTCGTTGTGCATGCCTCTGGTAATTTATTTTCCTCGTCGTAATTCTCCCAATTAATTTCGTCCCAGCACGATATTGTTATCGTCTTGTCTTCGTTTTCATCTGGTCCCTGCGGTTTTGTTTCTTCCTTCTTCTCTTCTCGTGATAAGATATTTACTTCTCTGTTCAAGGTGCTGCAATTATCCTGGGTCAGTGCGTCATTCTCTTTGGCATGGGCGCTTAGCTGGCAATTCGAACGTTTATCGGGGTTTGGTGGTCTTACCTCCACCTCTTTTATCTGTTTTCTCTTTTCTTGCTCCATTTGTTGATATTAGTTTCTTTGAAACTTCCTGGCAGATTAAAACTGTGTGCCCGACCGAGACTCGAACTCGGTACCTTTGGAAGGTAGGAGACGAGATACTGGCGTAAGTAAAGCTGTGAGACCAGGCGTCAGTTGTGCTTTGGTAGCTCAAATGGTAGAGCACTTGCCCGCGGAAGGCAAAGGACCCGAGTCCAAATCTCGGTCGGGCACACAGTTTTAATCTTCCAGGAAGTTTCATATCAGCGCAAACTCCGCTGCAGAGTGAAAATCTCATTGGTTTCTTTGTTGATAATTTGTCGTTCTATCGGTTCTCCAATACCAGTTCCGGTTGTCATTGTTCTCTGTGTAATAGTTGTTGCCGTTCCTGGGTGAATTATGGTTATTGCCATATTCTCTTCTAAATCCATAACCGTTTCTTTGTTGAAATCTGTTGTCGTTGCTTGGTGCGAAGTTATCACGTGGTTCGTAATTATTGTTTCTTCGTACTGTGTCTTGTGGATTCCACTGCTTTTTGCATTCGTTTTCACGTGCGCTTCGTCAATTTCTTGTGTCATCTTCCGAAAATATGAACTCTAGTTCCCTTAGAATTCCTTTAAATGCTTCGACGTCATTGCCTCCGCGACCTACTTATGATTGCTGGTATTTCAATGGTAACTACATCGCGCATAGTGTAATCAACTCTCCGTCACTGTATGGTACATCGAAGCATTGATTTTTCTTTACCATTACTTCGAAAAATTTCACGGGACTCTTCTCTCCTGAATTTTCAGAATATGGGTTCTGTAATAATTTGTACTTCACTCTGTTCTGTGCTTCGCTGGACCAATATCGTGAAAGAAACTTCTATCTGAAATCTTCGTACGATCGGCATGTCGCTGCAACATTCTGCGTGCTTTCTGCGACTGTTCCTGACATGTGTGCACATATAAAGTCCAATTTGTGTGCTAGCGTCCAGTGTTCTGGTAATCCTACTCGGAATTGATCAATAAAAGTTCGTGGATGTAATGAGTTTCCTTCTCAAAAGTGTTGAAATTTTCTGACTGTGAGGAAATGATCGTTGTCGTACTTCGTCATAGTTCCATATGAAATTCGCGATTCTTTGCCACTTTTGTTTCTGATTATTTCTCCCGCCGTCCTTTCCGGTTGTGGTAGGTCCATTGGATATTGTCCACTGTAGCTTTCTCCTAGCCTTGCGTAATATCGGTGAAGTAGTATAATTTTCTTCCATCGGTTGTGAACGTGTAGCTGAATGCATTGCACTGTACTCTTCGCGACCTGGCTTTCCATTGTCACGTATTGGTTCGGTATCTTGTCTGGCTAACCTTACCGTTTCATTGCACGATCCAGACTGTCTTGAAACATACATTTGTGGTTCTGCATGTGTTTGTGGTGCCGTTTGTTCATCAAGAATTTCGAAACGTGTTTGTTGCTGTGCAGGCTGTCTGATTTCACGTATGTTACTTTCCGCCTGTGATTGGAATCGCAAATGCGTAATATCTTCATTAATTGCTTGTTTTTCCAGTGGTGTTACAGATACGGATGTGGTTGCAGACTCAGTGCTTGTTCGATCCTGTTCACTACGCTCTTCAATAGTTTGCAACAACTCTGTTCGCAATTTCTGAAATTGTCGCTTCGTTTGCGCTTCTATTTCGACTATGCGATTATCACATCTTTTCAGCGCTGCTTTTGTGATACGTTTGTGTAACACACTGTTTTCAACAATTTCACGCGCTGTACCTGCTGCTTGTCTAGTAATTACGTTTATCTGTTTCTCTAGCTTCTTGACTTCTCCCTGACACCTTACAACAGGAAAAACGTTGTGTGGAGTGACGAATCACGGTATACAATGTGGCGATCCGATAGCAGGGTGTGGGTATGGCGAATGCCCTGTGAACGTCTTCTGCCAGCGTGTGTAGTGCCTACAGTAAAATTCGGAGGCGGTGGTGTTTAGTTGTGGTCGTGTTTTTCATGGAGAGGGCTTGCACCCCTTGTTGTTTTGCGTGGCACAATCACAGCACAGTACTACATTGGCGTTTTAAGCACCTTCTTACTTCCCGCTGTTGAAGAGCAATTCGGGGATGGCGACTGCATCCTTCAACACGATTGAGCACCTGCTCATAATGCAGGGCCAGTGGTGGAGGGGTTAAATTGTTAATGTTATGCCTTTGACTTCTGTTTGTTCTAATATTTCTAGTTTGTCTTTATATGGTAAACCTTTTTTGGCCGGTTTTTCTTAAAAGAACGACAATAACATGGTTGTAATGGACTGATCTGCACACAATCCCCACCTGAATCCTATATAAAACCTCTGGGATGTTTTGGAACGCCGACGTCGCTCCAGGCATCACCGACCGACATCGATACCTTTCCTCAGTGCATCATTCCGTGAAGAATGGCCTGCCATTCCCCGAGAAACCTTCCAGCACCTGATTAATCATGTCGGGTCAACTCGTTTTTTGCTGAAGCAACGAAAAAAGCATGCCAAATTTAAAATAACGCAAAATCCCCAAGATTGGCAAAGTTTTACAGAAGTTTGAAATATGGTGCGTACTTCAATGCGAGATGCTTTTAATAATTGCCACAACGAAATTCTGTCTTGAAATCTGGCACAAAACCCAAAGAGATTCTGGTCATACATAAAGCTCACCAGTGGCAAGACACAATCAATACCTTCACTGCGCGATAACAACGGTGAAGTCACTGATGACAGTGCCACTAAAGCAGAGTTATTAAACACGGTTTTGCGAAACCCCTCCACCAAAGAAGACGAAGTAAATAACCTCAAGTCAAATCAAGAACAATTGCCAAGATGAGAAACATAGAAGTAGGTACCCTCGGTGTAACAAAGCAGCTTAAATCACTTAATAAAGGCAAGGCCTCCGGTCCAGATTGTATACCAGTCAGGTTCCTCTCAGAGTATGCTGATAAAATAGCTCCATATTTAGCAATTATATACAACCACTCGCTCACAGAAAGATACATACCTAAAGACTGGAAAATTGCTCAAGTCACACCAATACCCAGAAAGGGAAGTAGGAGTAATCCGCTGAATTACAGGCCTATATCACTAACGTCGATTTGCAGTAAGGTTTTAGAACATATACTGTATTCGAGCATTATGAAGTACCTCGAAGAAAACGAATTATTTAGATATAGTCAGCACGGATTCAGAAAATATCCTTCTTTCGAAACACAACTAGCTCTTTATACTCATAAAGTAATAAGTGCTATCGATAGGGGATGTCAAATTCATTCCATCTTTTTAGATTCCAGAAGACTTTCGACACCGTTCCTCACAAGCGTCTTCTAATCAAACTGTGTGCCTACGGAGTATCGCCTCAGTTGTGCGACTTGATTCGTGGTTTCCTGTCAGAAAGGTCACAGATCGTAGTAATAGGCGGAAAGTCATCGAGTAAAACAGAAGTAATATCCGGCGTTCCCCAAAGAAGTGTTACAGGCCCTTTATTGTTCCTGACCTATATTAACGACATAGGAGACAATCTGAGTAGCCGTCTTAGAATGTTTGCAGATGATGCTGTCATTTACCGTCTTGTAAAGTCATCCAATGATCAAAACGACTTGCAAAATTATTTAGATAATATATCTGTATGGTGCGAAACGTGGCAATTGACCCTGAATAAAGAAAAGTGCGAAGTTATTCACATGAGTACTAAAAGAAATCAGCTAAATTTCGATTACGCGATAAGTCACACAAATCTGAGGGCTGTAATTTCAACTAAATACTTAGGGATTACAATTACAAATAACCGAAATTGGAACGATAACATAGATAATATTGTTGGTAGATCAAACCAAAGACTGCGATTTTTCTGGCAGAACACTTAGAAGGTGCAACAGGTCTAGCAAAGAGACTGCTTACACTACGCTTGTCCGCCCTATTCTGGAGTACTGCTGTGCGGATGGGATCCGCATTAGGTGGGACTGACGGATGACATCGAAAAAGTACAAAGAAGGGCAGCTCGTTTTCTATTATCGCGAAATAGGGGAGAAAGTGTCACAGGCATGATACGTGAATTGTAGTGGCAATTATTAAAACAAAGGCGTTTTTCGTTGCGACGGGATCTTCTCATGAAATTTCAATCACCAGTTTTCTCCTCCGATTGTGAAAACATTCTGTTGGCACCTACCTACATAGGGAGGAACGATCATCACGATAAAATAAGAGAAATCAGGGCTCGCACGGAAAAATTTAAGTGCTCGTCTTTCCCGCGTGCCGTTCGAGAGTGGAACGGCAGAAAGACAGCATGAAGGTGGTTCATTGAACCCTCTGCCAGGCAGTTTAATGTGAATAGCAGAGTGATCACGTAGATGTAGATGTAGATGCCTGCGAGGGTGGAAGCTGTCATCAGGGCAAAGGGTGGACCAACACCATATTTAATTCCAGCATTACCGACGGAGGCCGCCACGAGCTTGTAAGTCATTTTTAGCCAGGTGTCCGGATACTTTTGATCACATAGTGTATTTCGAACAGACAGCATTCCCACTGAAGATATAATGATAATGCCATAATTTTTGTTCCATATTTCATAAATTAGAACTTTTTTTTTTAAAGGTTGAGAGCTGAGTTCGGCCATGTTATAAAACATACACACACACACACACGCACTCGCACGCACACGCACACACTGACACAAACACGGGTGATAGAGGTCCGAACATTACGTGCAGAAGTACCGGCGGACACAAAACAAGCGCCGCTTGGCGGGCAAACATACGGCAGCCGGTAGGCCACTGTGCGGCACGCCAGAGCAATATCCGGCAGCTATCCATTAATCTGATCGACGGCCACCGGCGCCGCCGTCATCAGAGCCGTATCGGCCCACGCGATCGCCCACACAGATAACAGCGCACGCCCGCACAGTGCCCGTATCGCAGCCGCGCCTGCATAGAGGCATCCGGACGCACGGCCAGTTAAACAGCTGCCGGCCTGCTCTCAGATCCGGAGCACTGTGCGCTGCGGCAGGCGACGATTACTGTTACTTCTGCGCTCAGCTTTTGCCAGTGCTGCCAACGACAGTGCTGCCAGCCCCTGCACTCGGCCCGTGTTCGCCGACCCGCACGCCATTGTCCGTCGGTCACCTGGCTATTGAATAGTCTACCGACCGCTACATAAATCGTGTTACGTGTAGCCAACTTTGCATAAGGTAATTAATTACGGACTCGCGCAGGCGCACAAACGCTTCCGAATGTAGCACCGCCGGCGTCCGCTGCTGCTGCAGGCTTCGCAGCCGCTCCGAGGAACGGATGAAGGGCGCTATGCGTGCTCCTAAGCTATTGTGACTGGCCACTCTCCACTGGCTTGTGATTTATTCGTAGCATGTAAGCTCTAAGCGACAAAATTAATCGCGGCATCGATATAAATACTCGCACGGTCCGTAATTCCATCAACAATGTGCGTCTATTCTCAGTATAGTGTGTTCAAAATAATCTTTACAATTTTTATCACATACATCTACATCTACATGCATACTCCGCAATCCACCAAATGGTGTGTGGCGGAGGGTACCTCGTACCACAACTAGCACCTTCTCTCCCTCTTCCACTCCCAAACAAAACGAGGGAAATCTGACTGCCTATATGCCTCTGTACGAGCCCTAATCTCTCTTATCTTATCTTTGTGGTCTTTCCGCGAAATATAAATTGACGGCAGTAAAATTGTACTGCAGTCAGCCTCAAATTCTGGTTCTCTAAATTGTCCTCAGTAGCGATTCACGAAAAGTGTGTGTGTGGTTTGAGGTTTTCGGGCGCTAAACAGCATCTTCATCAGCGCCCAAACGCATAGAAACAGGAACACATGCGATGAAGGGACGAAGACGGTGTAAGAAAGCTGTTTATGTTTTCTTATTGGCAACATTACGTAGCGCTCTGTATGAAAATCACTGGCTGTGCTGTGTGCAGTCTATGGCTAGTTTGCATTGTTGTCTGCCATTGTAGTGTTGGGCAGCTGGATGTGAACAGCGCGTAGCGTTGAGCAGTTGGAGGTGAGCCTCAAGCAGCGGTGGATGTGGGGAGAGAAATGGCGGGGTTTTGAAATTTGTAACACTGGATGTCATGAACTGATATATATTATGACTTTTGAACACTGTTAAGGTAAATACATTGTTTGTTCTCTATGAAAATCTTTCATTTGCTAACTATGCCTATAAGTAGTTAGTGCCTTCAGTAGTTTGAATCTTTTATTTAGCTGGCAGTAGTGACGCTCGCTGTATTGCAGTAACTTGAGTAACGAAGATTTTTGTGAGGTAAGTGATTTGTGAAAGGTGTAGGTTAATGTTAGTCAGGGCCATTCTTTTGTAGGGATTTCTGAAAGTCAGATTGCGTTGCGCTAAAAAAAAAAAAAAATATTGTGTGTCAGTTTAAGCACAGTCATGTATAATTTTTCAAATGGGACGTTTCATATGTCGACCCTTAGCCGAGGATACCTCACTGGAATCTTCTGATTTTTTTCTTGTAGTTTGTGTAATTAGTGTAGCTTTTGTTTATTGCTAGCGCGTAATTGTAGAGATAATCTCCTTTGTAGTTGCAGTCTTTCATTCTTGTACAGTAAAACAGTTGTGGCATGCATATAGATATGCACCAAGTATTTCGCAGTTGCGCTTGCGATTAACTAGATATTATTTTCAGTGCTATGTTAATGTGTTCTCTTATTTTTGCTCTTAAAATTGTGCTTTTCTGTGTTATCGTGTGAAATATTGTGACAATAATGGCGTGTGAAAAACGTAACACTAGGCTCCAAAGTAAACTGAGAAATAATAGTGACGACGAGTGTAGCTTACCAACACCACTGTGTAATGAATTAACAGACATTCAAAGTGGTAATTTGGTAACTGTGCATACGGAAATGGAGCGGGCGTCAAATAATGGCGTAGACAGTGAAACAATTAGTGAACAGGGAAGCATTATCGATCGATCGGTCGGCAATAGCTCGCCTCAGGAATCCGAAATGACAGGACACAATCTCGCGAATACTGTAGATTCAGGTTTTGGGTCCTCACCGTTTTCTCAGATAAGTCAAGACACATTTTCTGCTTGTCAAAATGTGAATGTTGCCGGTGCAAATTCACTGCCGAAAAGCACTGAGGAACATCTTTGAGACACCAGTGCATTGTTATTACAATTAATACAACAAATGTGACAAACACAGCAAAAGCTTCAAAAGTTAGGCACAATGGAACAAAATCTTCGAAAGTTAGACACAGCGGAACAAAATCAGAGACAAACACAGTAAAAGCTTCAAAAGTTAGATACAATGGAACAACACCAGAGACAAACGCAGCAACAGTTAGACAAATGGAACAAAAACAGGGACAAACACAGCAAAACTTCAAAAGTTAGACACCACACTTGAACAAACACGTGAAGATTTAACTACTGAGTTACATAACATTGAATCGAAATGTCAAAAAGTCTGTAATGATGTAAAAACACAAATTTGTGAGCATTTTCAACTTAATTTTTCGCGGCATGAAAATGCATTACAGAATCACGAAGCAGCCACAAAAGTACTGCAAACCATTGTTCATGAAAATCACGACACCTTGCAAGCTAAAATTGACTCGATTGCATCTACTGATTCGGTTACGCAACTTGCAAAAACTCAGGAAAACTTAAAGGACATAGTAGATACTCTGAAACTTGGTTCAGAAAAACACACTGAGGAAATAAGTACACTATCGGAGAAAGTAGCCGAACTTTTGGATCAGTTCACTAACTTATCTACAAAGGTAGATGATGATCTGAATGACACAAGACCTGTAGCCATCACTGACACAGAAGAGTATGAACAAATTAAGAAATTCAAACAAAATCAGAATCAGTTAATACGCAACACAAAAGAGAAATCCGGGAAGTACAGGATCAGTTGGCACAAGTAATACAAAAATCACATATTTCAGAGGACACTCGCGCTCCAACACGGGAAGAGGGACTTAGAAATACGGAACAACCACAAAATAATAACACAGGACACTTCGGAATTTATGAAAGAAATTGGCAAGGCACACCGAATTTTGAGATGGAACCGCCGAAACGACGTAACAATGACCGACATGCGACTCGCCGACATGATGATTTTGACTATAAGCTGTTCATTACCACATGTAAATTCAAAACATTTAAGAATTCTGGCAACGACATTCATCCACAAGCATGGCTCCATCAATTCTCTCATTGTTTTCCTCCCAACTGGTCGTTGGAACACAGATTAGAATTTATGTGTGGCTACTTGGAGAATGAACCAGCTGTAAGAATGCGATCAGTCATTCACGATTGTCACAGTGAATGTGAATTTTATCATGCCTTCCTCTCAGCATATTGGTCTCAAGCTACACAAGACCGAGTAAAACATAGCATCATAATGATGAAACATTTCGAACAATCTGAATTTTCCAGTCTTGTGAAATATTTTGAAGACATGTTGCACATGAATCAGTACCTGTCAAACCCATACAGCCCCTCAGAACTCATCCGCATTTGCTTAATCAAATTACCTGAACATTTACGACATATTATTTTGTCAGGACGTTGCAAAGACGACATTGAAGCTTTTCAGGGACTCTTACAAGAATTAGAAATTGACACTGACAATCGCGGAACGCGAAAACAGGAACACAACAATTACAGGTCACATCCGTCGCAATTCCGCGATGAAAGAAATAATAACTGGACACAACAAGTCTATTCTTACAACGCAAATCGTGACCAAAACAGACACCACCCATATGACAACCACTGGCAGAATAATCGTTACAGAGAAAGATCGCACTTCTGTAGTAATGAATATGACAGAGATTACCATAGAAACAGACAATGTGGGAACAAAAACAATTATTATCAAGGGAGACAGAATAACTTCAGACGCAACAGTTCAGCGCGCAGTTACGATTCCGGGAGAAATTCTCCACCACAGGACTGACAAACAAGAAACTACGTAAACTACCGACAAAACGACAGACCTGAATTCCATCAGAACTGGCGAGCTTCAAACAGGGCAGGACCTTCTCGTCAAGGTGAATTTGTAGAAGTTAGGTCTCCTAATCTCAATAACGACGCGCGCCAACAATGAGACAGACAATGACTCGCACCGCAGGCAGCCGCGTGCGCCGGCTGGCTCAGAGAAAAATAACATAGACGCTTACCTTGAGAAAAATTCCAGTATTCTTTACCGACGTATACCGCATGATAATTGCGTTCAAGTTGAAACTCTGAGTACTATGAAGAGTAAAGGATTGCACCACATTTCACATGTAAAACCGTTTATTGAGAGATAATCTGCTTTTTAACTTAGTCTTTGCTATAAAATTTTTCACTTCACGTTACTAGTATGCTTTGTCACACATAGAAACTGTTAACATGCAACAATGATTTAAAGCTAACTATCCAGTCAAGAAACTGGGCAACTTATTTAGACAAGTATTACAAATGCATTGTTATAGTGAACAGACGACACAGTGTTGTTATTTGTACATTCTTGCTTGTTAGTTGCACGATCACGTAACGACTATAAGGCTCACATACTTAGAACATATACCGGCACTGCTAATGAGATTTTCATGCAACATTTTGGTTCACTTGAAAAGACATTCTTTATTTGAAGTACTTGCTGTGGGATTAAAGATGACTTAGCACTTGGTTTCTTTGACAGCTACACAATTATATCACGACGCTACTAATGTGTGACACAATTTACATTGTTGCTTTTGTGCTGTACCTGCTTTATATCTGCACAGTTTTTCTGAATTCTTCTGGAAAGTAAAACATGTTTAATAGTAACTTTGTGGTATAGCTACAATAAGAAAGCCTTTTTTTTGTAGCACAACAATACGTTACAGTGCAGTACTTTCTTGATCATGGTACTGTACGTAATAACTACGATATCTATACGCAAAGCATTTCACTTTTGTTTATCATGAGGTAAGTACATTGACTTCTGCATAACTTAGCTTTTGGAGAACGATAACTACGACACTTCCACAGAGATTATGTTGCAACAAGACGCACAGTTTAGCGCTATGGTACACGTATTTGAGTGATTAATTTTATACGTAAAACATTTATTTTCAAAGATTTTTGAATTACAAAGAAAGTTTTCCGTGATACTTTTCATTCCATTGCTGTAATCTGTAACACCTGAGGGTATAATTACATTAATCCTCAGGGGGTGCACGAAAGTCAGATTGCGTTGCGCTAAAAAAATATTATGTGTCAGTTTAAGCACAGTCATGTATAATTTTTCATAAGGGGACGTTTCAACGGACAGCGAACAAGGAGAACGGCTAAAAGACACAGACCTGACACAGTTCGAAATCCTCACATACAGAGCCAAAACAAGAGGAGAAGAAACGCACTAAAAAAGGAAAGGAAACACAAGGAAAAGAGAACAGAAATCGAAGGAAAGCAAGTAGGTAATCGTGACTGGCGGAACTCTTACCTAAAACCTGGGTGAGCCAGTCTCCCAGCAGCACATTAAAATCCTCTCCCTAAAATCCGAGGCAACAAATTGGACAGGACACCAAACCGTAAGACCTTACCCACAGTCGTTGCGTCGTCTTGCAAAATAGAGGGAAAATCCGGTGTCAAGGAAACCACCGCCCTCTGGTCAGAGAATAAAAGACAGTCAAGTAAAATGTGGCGGACAGTAATCTGGACGCCACAAGCACTGCAGATTGGGGGGTCCTCCCGCCGGAGTAAAAAACCGTGCGTTAAGGGACTGTGCCCGATGCGGAGGCGAGTGAGGAGAACCTCATCCTGCCTGCACGACTGGTAGGACGTACGCCATGGCCGCGTGGTGGCCTTCACCAGACGCAGCTTATTTTCACCGACTGCCAGCCATTCCTCTTCCCATTGATGCAAAACACGAAAACGTAAAATGGAGGTAACAGCATGGAGGGGAACGGCACATTCAACAACGTGAGGGAGGGAACATGCATCTTTGGCAGGATTCACGAAAAGAACGCCTCCTTTCCTCCAGAGACTCCCACCCGAGTTCCTGCAGCATTTCCGTAACACTCGCGTGATGATCAAACCTACCGGTAACAAATATAGCAGCCCGCCTCTGAAGTGCTTCTAGGTCCTCCCTCAATCCGACCTGATACGGATCCCAAACACTCGAGCAGTACTCAAGAATAGGTCGTATTAGTGTTTTATAAGCGGTCTCCTTTACAGATGAACCACATCTTCCCAAAATTCTACCAATGAACCGATGACGACTACCCGCCTTCCCCACAACTGCAATTACATGCCTGTCCCACTTCATATCGCTCTGCAATGTTACGCCCAAATATTTAATCGACGTGACTGTGTCAAGCGCTACACTACTAATCGAGTATTCAAACATTACAGGATTCTTTTTCCTATTCATCTGCATTAATTTACATTTATCTATATTATAGCTGTCATTCTTTACACTAATCGCAAATCCTGTCCAAGTCATCTTGTATCCTCCTACAGTCACTCAACGACGACATCTTCCCGTACACCACAGCATCATCAGCAAAAAGCTGCACATTGCTATCCACCCTATTCAAAAGTTCATTTATGTAGATAGAAAACAACAGCGGACCTACCACACTTCCCTGGGGCACTCCAGATGATACCCTCACCTCCGATGAACACTCACCATCGAGGACAACGTACTGGATTGTATTGCCTAAGAAGTCTTCGAGCCACTCACATATTTGGGAACCAATCCCATATGCTCGTAGCTTGGTTAGGAGTCTGCAGTGGGGCACCGAGTCAAACGCTTTCCAGAATTCAAGGAATATGGCATCCGTCTGATGCCCTTCATCAATGGTTCGCAAGATACGGGGTATTAGGAAAATCCAATTACAAACTTCTGGAATCTGAGGAGGAAGGTGAAAAATTAATATTTTGCATTGGAACCCATGTTCAGGAACGTGTTGTTTCCTTGTTACAACCATTTGGAAACATGTTAATAGAGCGAACACTTTCAGAAGTCGCAGTTTCTACGTGACCCAGTACATCGCTTGTTTTACAGTTCCATTCACTTCTAGACAAAGAAGTTGCTCGTTTACCCGCTGACGGTTTCTCTTTAACGTGATGCAGTACGAGCTCTGCCATTTTATTGTGCGGCGTCTCCTTGTAGGACCACAGTCGCGCCTGTTGACGGTCAAGGTACCCTTTCCCGAAGCTGTTGCGCAATTGTGGAGAAAAGGTCGTGCGATGGAGGCGGACGTTGTGGAGAACGATCTCGATAACGGCGACGAGCAGGCCTTATATTACCATGGACTTTGCTCCCGGCGGGGTCAGGGATTTTCACCTGCCTCGAGATGACTGGGTGTTTGTGTTGTCTTCATCATTTCATCATCATCCAGGAAAGTGGCGACATTGGACTGAGCAAAGATTGGGTAATTGTACGGGCGCTGATTACCACGCAGTTGAGCGCCCCACAAACCGAACATCATCATCATCATCACCATGGACTTCGCCATTCAGAATGATCATGCTGGTGAATCCTGCATATTGCTCCAACACTTACAGACACGTAAACGAGGCATAAACCAGGTCAGTGAGATAGGACAGACATCAAATGACATCAGCCAAGCCGGCCGGAGGTGCCGAGAGGTTCTAGGCGCTGCAGTCTGGGGCCATGCGACAGCTACGGTCACAGGTTCGAATCCTGCCTCGGGCATGGGTGAGTGTCATGTACTTAGGTTAGTTAGGTTTAAATAGTTCTAAGTTCTAGGGGACTGATGATCTGAGCAGTTAAGTCCCATAGCGCTCAGAGCCATTTTGAACATCAGCCAATTCGACGTAACTACTCCCACAAGGACTACCCTGTTGCATACCTACTGAAACGGCCCCTTGGAACAATTTATACATGACTTGCCTAAACTGACACACAATATTTTTAGCGCAACACAATCTGACTTTCAAAAATCCCTACAAAAGAATGGCCCTGACCAACATTAACCTATACGTTTCACAAATCACTTACCTCACAAAAATCTTCGTTAGTCAAACTACTGCAATACAGCGAGCGCCACTACTGCCAGCTAAATAAAAGATTCCAACTACGGAAGGCACTAACTACTGATAGGCATAGTTAGCAAATGAAAGATTTTAATAGAGAACAAACATTGTATTTACCTTAATAGTCGTAATATATATAGCAGTTCATGACATCCAGTCTTACAAATTTCAAAACTCCGCCATTTCTCTCCCCACATCCACCACTGCTGGCGGCTCACCTCCAACTGCACAACGCTACGCACTGTTAACAGCCAACAGCCCAACGCTACAATAGCGAGTATTACAACAATGCCAACTAGCCACAGACTGCACACAGCACAGCCAGTGATTTTCATACAGAGCGCTACGTGGCGTTACCAATAAGAAAACCTAAACAGCCTACTTACACTACCTAACAAACATGTTTTCAAACGGCTGTAGTACGGAAACGGTATGTTTAGGGACACGAGTTTCTAATATGTCAAAAATCCGCCTCAGTTGTGAAACATTACCGGTCTTTACCCAGGTTTCAGCTAGAGTAATTTTGCCTTATTCAGAAGCATAAAATAACCTAATACATGCCAGAATAAGGCGCGGTCAAACATAAAAGCTAAAGTACCGTGGTACCATGTCAAGCTACGTTACTTAGCTGCTACCACGGTACTTTAGCTTTTATGTTTGACCGTGCCTTATTCTGGCATGCATTAGTTTATTTTATGCTTCTGAAGAAGGCTAGATTATTCTAGCTGAAACCTGGGTAAAGACCACTAACATTTCGCAACTGAGGCGGAATTTTGCCATATTAATTTATCACAGTTGCTGACCGGGCTGCAACATGTTAAAATCACGAGTTTCTATTCAAAAAATTATGTACTCACTCTCCTCTACAAGCCGTAGAAGTTTTTTTGGGAATTTCCGAACAAGCAGTATTTCAGAAACTGGGGTAGGTGGAAATGTACGGTTGCAACTATGGTGTTTACACTCAGTTTAAATTTTAGTAGCCGTTTAACTGACTTCAATGTGTGTACCATCTGTAGCACGCAGCATCTGCAAACAATATCCCTACTACTCGCATGTCTGGCCTAGCTTGTCATAATTAACTTGTGCCGTTGCTACTATGATGCGAACTTGCTGTTCTGCGGGTCTCTTACTGGGAACTGGTGGACACTATCCTTCACAAAGCCCCAAAGAAGAAATTTCTTGGGGTTCCACTATCCTCCACAAGTTTGGTAACACCGAACCGTGCGTTATAACATGAGGTGTGTGAGACAAGCAATGAGACTGATTTTTTTGTCTACCAAAGTCTCTATTTTTTGCAAACAACAATAAAATTAGGTGACAAAAGTCGTGGGATAGTGAGGTGAACACACACAAGTAGCGGTAGTTCAAATGGTTCAAATGGCTCTGCGCACTATGGGACTTGACTTCTGTGGTCATCAGTCCCCTAGAACTTAGAATTACTTAAACCTATCTAACCTAAGGACATCACACACATCCATGCCCGAGGCAGGATTCGAACCAACGACCGTAGCGGTCGCGCGGCTCCAGGGTGTAGCGGGTAGAACCGCTCGGTCACCCCGGCCGGGGTGGCGGTAGTATCGCATACACAACATACAGGGTGGTCGGAAATTCCCGTTAGAGACTTCTAGGACTTGTAGAGAGGAGTGAGTGCATCGTATTTTGAACAGGAACCCATGTCCGGAAACGTCATCAAACTAGACTACAGAGCGTCAAAGTTACAGGCGAGGGCGTCTGTAAATGTACGTATACACGGGGTGATCCCGTGATGATCTTACAGACTTTATAGGATGATGGAGAACGATAAATGACTTAATTTGAAGTAAGGATCCCTGTACTGGAAACGAACTAGTCGAAAGTTATAAACGGAAACCATTCTGATACCTCTGGCAGTTGAATACATGTACCGGTTCTTGTGTTGCGAAGAGTGTAGGGTTGGTAACTTTCAGTGGTGGTAGTGTTGACGAAAACGAGAAAAAATATCCAATAAACGTGGGCTCTAAATTGCGTGCCTGAGGAGCTATGATCATTCGTTCATCTTCGCTAACGTGAAACACATCTCCTCTGCTGAGCAAGTGTTCATAGCTGTTAAGGTACGCACTTTAGAACCCACGTTTACTGGACATTTTTTCTCGTTTTTGTCCACACTGCAACTGAAAGTTACCAACCCTACACTCTTCGCAACACAAGAACCGGTACATGTATTCAACTGTCGGAGGTATCAGAACGGTTTTCGTTTATAACTTTCGAGTCGTTCGTTTCCGGTACAGGGATCTTTACTTCAAATTAATACATTTATCGTTCTCCGTCATCCTGTAAAGTCTGTAACATCATCACAGAATCACCCCGTGTATACGTACATCTACAGACGCCCGAGCCTATAACTTTGACTCTCTGTAGTCTCGTTGGGCGACGTTTCCGGACATGGGTTCCTGTTCAAAATACGATGTACTCACTCCCCTCTACAAGTTCAAGAAGTCTGTAACGGGGAATTTCCGACCACCCTGTATAAAAGGTCAGTACATTGGCAGGGCTGTCACTGGAACGTAGCTGATACACGTGAACAGGTGCCCGACGTGAGTATGGCTGCACGACAGCAATTAACAGACATTAAACGCGGAATAGTAGTTGGAGCTATGAGCATGGGCTATTCCATTTCATTAAGGAATTCAGTACTCCGAGATCCAGTGCGTCAAGAGTGTGCTAAGAATGCAACATTTCAGGCATTACCTCTCACCACAGACAATCCAGTAGTCGCTGGTTTTCACTTGACGACTGAGAGCGGCGGCGTTTGCGTAGAGGTGTTAGCGCTGACAGACAAACAACAGAATAACCGCTGAAATCAATATGGGACGTAGACAAACGTATCCACTGGGCCAGTGTGACGAAATTTTCTGTTGACGGGCTACGGTAGCAGACGACCAACGCGAATGTCTTGCTAATAGTACGACATCGCCCGCAGCTCCTCTCTCGGGCTAGTGACATTATCGGTTGGATCTTGGACGATGGGAAATAGTGGCCTGGCCAGATAAGTCCCGAATTCACTTGATAAGAACTGACGATAGGTTTCTAGCGCGGCACAGACCTCACGGAGCCATAGACCCAGATTGTCAGCAAGGCACTGTGCAAGCTGGTGATGGCTCTGTAATGATGTGGGCTGTATTTACATGGAATTAACTGGGTCCTCTGGTCCAACTCAACCGACCAATGACTGGAAATGGCTATATTCGGTTACTTGGAGACCATTTTCAGCCATTTGTGGACTTCATTTTCCTACACAACGATGGATTTCGTCTGGAAGAAATGCGTCACGTCACAGGGTCACAGTTGTTCGCAGTTGGTTAGAATAACATTCTGGACAGTTCCAGCGATTGATTTGCCCACTCAGATTGCCCGACATAATTCCCATCGAACATTTATGGGACATAATCGAGAAGTCAGTTCGTGCACAAAGTCTTACACCACAGTTATGGACGGATATAGAGGCAGCTTGGCACATTATTTCTGCAAGGGACTTCCAAAGACTTGTTGAGTAAATGTCGAGATGCTGCACAATGCCGGGAAAAAGGAGGTCCAACAAGATATTAGGAGGTATTTCACAGCTTTTGTCACCTCATTGTATTGTCGCCTTCAAAGTAGTTCACTTCGGCAGTTAAACACCGGTGGAGTCGTTGATCCCAGTGTTGGAAGCAGCATTGAAAGGCTTCTACAGGTAAAGCCTTAAAAATGTCGGTCGTATTCTTCTGAATATTCGCCATATATCCAACGTGACGCCCTACTAAGACATTTTTCAATTTTGGGAGAAGGAAGATGTCACAAGGACTCAGATTAGGCGAATACGAGGGCCGTGGTGCAACAAAAACGATTTTCGAGATCAAACAGTCCCTAATGGAAGTAACTGTGTGACGTGAGCGTTTTTCATCATGCAGCATCCACTTGTCTGCAATATCCCGTCCCACTCGATTCACCCTTTTTGGGAACCTTTCAAGGACATCTTTTTAAATCTCTTGGTTAACAGTTGGTCTTGGAGGAACAAATTCTTTATGTAAGATACTCCTACTGCCAAATAAGCAAAGCAGCATTGCTTCAATTTTTGATTTGGTCGTTAGAGCTTTTCCGGTCCAGGGAATTTCTCATTGTGCCTCTGCTTACTTTGTCGCTTTGTCTCAGGATAATACTAAAAAATTCAGGATTCATCACCTGTGATCACACGACTGAACTATTTGTGGTCGTTTGCGATCCTCTCAAGAAGATCAAAGTACACGTTAATTCGCTTGTCCTTCTGGTCAATTATGAGATTTATTTTGGCACAAACATTTCGCTTGTGCAAAATTTTGGTCATCATTTGACGTACGGTGAAAGTGTTTAACAGGCTATCCATCATCCTTGTTATTAAACGTCTATCTGATCTCACAAGAGCACGCACACGTCCGACGTTTTCGTCAGTTTTTGAGCTTCAGGGTGTTCATGAGCAAGGTGCATCGTCAGTGTGTTCCTGACGTTCAGAAAATAATTCGTACCAACGAAAAGCTTGGGTTCTTGATAAGGAATGTTCCCCACAGGCCTGTTTACACTTTTCGAAGGTCACACTCGCGGAGTCTCCAAGTTTAACACAACGTTGACAGCATAACGGTGTACTAATTTCTGCTGTTCCATTCTCGTAATACAGAACAAAAACACAAGTTCACTGATGGCGCTCTCTAAAACCATGTTACGGCTGTTCGGAGCTGAAACTCGGATGGAGCGTCTGGGAGGGCCGAATATACCGGTCTACACCTCTATAACAGCTCAGCCATACCAGGTCGCTCGCAATGTTGTCAGTCTCATTACTTTTCTCACGCACCTTGTGTGTGAGGTACTGGTTAGGATATTGAGTAGTTTGCTCAGATAACCATTAATAATGACACAGTAGTGTATAGACAGTTATTATACATATACATACGTACTGGTATTGCCCAGTTTCATGTAAACTAACTTTACCTGTCCAAGTAGTTCTACTAAACTAGCCAGGTGGCGCCAGTAGACAGCAGAAATGTGTAGCGGTACATGATTTACAGCTCTGTTTAGTTGTAATTCTGTTTGTATAGAGGTAGGATATGCCGCGAAAGAAGGTAGTACACGCAGCGAAAGTAACTGAAAATGGCCCCAAAGTTCCAAATTCCTTATGATTAACCGGTGAACATAATCAGTTTGCATCAGGAATGCAGTAGTATCCGCCAAATATCAGAGAAATTGCAGGTTTCATCAGTAGAGTTCACAAGACTATACACAGGCATTGAGATACATGCTCTTATTATAATCGTTGCCGCTCAGGAGCACACAGCAAAATTTGAGAAATCCAGGAAAAGTATTTTTTGTAGTGACTAATAAGAGTAATAGGCTAAAAACTGTCCGTGGGTTGACTGCTGAACTAGGCACAACTAGGGATACACCAGTCAGTAAGCTAATAGAAAGACGGCGCCTTGCAGAAAAAATCTTCCAGGATAATGCAGCAGCAAGGATACCATTGTTGCACCCTGTTAACAAGGAGATAAGGCTTCAACGGGCTGCTACAAACCAGAATTCGAAGGTACGGGATAAGGAAAGAGTATTACTCTCCGATGAATCCAAGTTCGAAATACTTGGATGTAAAAGTCATCAATTCGTACACCGGTTACTTCGTGAAGGCATGAATCCTCAGTGTGAAACATGGAGGGGGTTATGTGATGGTATGGGTATCTTTTGGAGCCAAAGAAGTCGGAGATATTGTGAAAATAGGTGCAAAAATGAAACAAAAGGATTATTACACCATTCTCCAACCAGCCAAGACATCCGAGTGCTTCTCATTGGGAAAGGGTTTGTCTTGCAGCAACGCAACGACCCAAAACATATATGTGAAAATTATGTAAAATCTCTAGAGGTTCAGCAAATTTTGAAATACATGGAATGGTGGCCCCGTTCCCTGATTGTTACCCAATCGAACCACTACGGGATGAGTTGGACAAGATGATCCCGAAACGTTGAATCATGAGAGGGACACACATCTCAGAGGTCCTGCAGCTAGAATGAAAACTAACTCCTACTGAAATCCTGCGAAAATTGGCCCATCGCATGCCGAGAGTACGCAAGGAAGTGATTAAACCAAAGGGGGGGCTGTTTTGAGGAATCCAAAATTTAATAGTGGCTTTTATCTATGTATTGTTTGAGCTTAATTAACATTTAGAAAAATATTAAGATTTATAATTTATTTTCTTTCCACTGTCCATAACCATTTGGTGTTTCCAAACCTATGGAGTTTAGTGTACCTCTAGAGACCTTCTGGACCAGGAAATGGGTCCTCCTCTGCCTGTCCAGTGACCTGGAGGTGTGTCGTCCAAAACCTTCTTAACAATCGAAGCCCAGTGAGGTGAGACACAACCCTACTGCAGCGTGGTTTCAGGTTACATGTCTTCTACTTGTAGAAATGCAAACTGTTCCAGCATGTCGAGATAAACAGTCGTGGTTATTGACGACCCCACAAGGAAAACTAGTCCAGCTCCAAAGTTATGAAGCAGACCGCGCCATACGTTTACGTCTGGAATGACACACACAACTTCCATGCTCGGAGCCCAGATCCTCACATTGTGTCGGTTTACATTCCCAGACACGTGAAAGCAAGCTTTGTTCATAAACATCACATTTTGTAAAATTGTCTGAATCATAGTTAATGTGACTCAGAATCTCAACTGCAAATGTCTAGCGCTTTGGCCTGTCTTGTAGGTTGAAGCGCATGATGCAGCTGCATCTTATAGGCACGAAGCTTCGATTTTTTGCATAGCTCCCTGTGCTTCGTTGCTGATGGTAGATCCAGTTGTTCAGACGCTTGACAGGTTGATTTAGTTGCCTCCGGAAAAATGCTTGTTCCACCCATTCCACCTTCACATCTCTTGTGCACAGAAGACGATTCTGGGTTCCTTGAACCTCGCGTACCACCACTGTCTAACGGTCGGATATGATGTTGGTGTGCTGTAACATGTCCGTTGAGTTCCACAACACGTATGTGTCAGATTTGGTTCCCATAAAATAATTCGAGACACAGTTCCATCTGCCCGGGGGGGGGGGGGGGGGGGGGGATAGAAAGACAATTTCGCCATAAACAGTCAGGAAGACAAAGAAGGGTAGCTTTAGGTGTTGTGTGTGAACATTATGCCACAGACTGCACCTTCTCCAATATTTGAAATATACGTGATCAAAGTCGTAAAGGTGATTTGCATCATCCTGCATATTTGCTGGGTCTGCAGACCAACCATGCTATTATCTCGGAACAGTAATTCAGCAACCCATCAGGTTGTCATAATCAGGTGAGGGCGCGTTTTGATGAATCTAGCCAGAATACGTTTTCTTACGTCTTTCACTCCCAACTAGTGAGATCACGGGCTGTTGTAGAATTTCACATTTTCATCCAAATATCGAAGCATGCCATGAGAGAGACAGAGGCAATTCCAACAGGGAACGTTTGGGACGGGGCGATTTCCAATCTATCATACGCCTGATGACCAAGAAAAATGACGTTTAAAGCTTTAGAGAAAAGTGTGAGTCTTGATCATTCGTTCCGATTTATAAGGTTCATTCTCCATTTTTCATTTTTACATCAATGGAAAGAGTGGGCTGTCCGAATAATCAGCCGTAGATAATCATAAACTTGGCACCCAATACCAGAGACACTGCTGTTGGTGCAGAAGAAAACCCAGGGTGGCACTTTGTATGCCACAACTAACCATAAACGCCTGCTTGAGAAATTATCACTACTTTCCTACAATACAAAGTGAAGGTACAGTGGCCGAGTGATGTAAGAAGCGAAGATCCGTACCCAAAGACTGGAGAGTTGCACAGATCGCTAATATTGAAAAAAGGCAGTAGAAATAATCCACTTAATTACAGGCCCATATCGGTAACTTCGATATGCAGCAGGATTTTGAAGCAGATATTGTGTTCTAACATTACGAAGTACCTTGAAGAAAACGGTCTATTGACACACAGTGAACATGGGTTTAGAAAACATCGTCCTTGTGAAACACAACTTCCTCTTTATTCGCATGAAATGTTGAATGCTATTGACAAGGGATTTCAGATCGATTCCGTATTTCTGAATTTCCGGAAGGCTTTTGACACTGTACCACACAAACTGCTTGTAATGAAATTGCATGCTTACGGAATATGGTCTCAGTTATGTGACTGGATTTGTGGTTTCCTGTCAGAGAGGTCACAATTCGTAGTAACTGACGGAAAATCATCGAGTAAAACAGAAGTGATTTCTGGCGTTCCCCAAGGTAGTTTTATAGGCCCTTTGCTGTTCCTTATCTATATAAACGATTTGGGAGACAATCTGAACAGCCGTCTGAGGTTGTTTGCAGGTGACACTGGCTTTTATCGACTAATAAAGTCATCCGAAGGTCAAAACAGATTGCGAAACAATTTAGAAAAGATATCTGAATGGTGCGAAAATTGCAGTTGACCCTAAATAACGAAAAGTTAAATCAGTCAAATCTGAAGGCCGTAAACTCAACTAAATACATAGGAATTACAATTACGAACAACTTAAATTGGAAGGAACACATAGAAAATGTTGTGGTGAAGGCTAACCAAAGACTGCGTTATACTGTCAGGACACTTAGAAAATGCAACCGTTCTAAGGAGACTGCCTACGCTTGTTCGTCCTCTTTCAGAATACTGCTGCGCGGTGTGGGATCCTTAACAGATAGGACTGACGGAGTATATCGAAAAAGTTCAAAGAAGAGCAGCACATTTTGTATTATCGCGAAATAGGGGAGAGTCACTAAAATCATACAGGATTTGCGCTGGAGAGCATTAAAAGAAAGACGTTTTGGGTTGCGACGGCATATTCTCACGAAATTACAATCACCAACTTTCTCCTCCGAAGGCGAAAGTATTTTTTTGACACCGACCTACATAGGGAGAACGATCACCACGGTAAAATAAGGGAAATCAGAGCTCGTACGGAAAGATATAGGTGTTCGTTCTCTCCGCGCGAGATTGGAATAATAGGGAATTATCAAGGTGGTTCGATGAACCCTCTGATAGGCACTTAAATGTGATTTGCAGAGTATCCATCCATGTAGATGTAGATGTAGACTAAGAAACGATGACTCACTGTGGGCTATGTACCTCTGTCCACTAAGTGAGACCGTCGTTTTTAATATCACATTTTCCTTCATGGGTAGACCTTGTCCCTTTTCATAACTTTACTAGGCAACTAGCCACTCTAATTTCACCCGGTGCTTTTAGCAGAATAATGTTATCAGTAAGAGCTCCAGAAGTATGTGTCAATCCTCAGTAAATCTTTCTTAATGCTCTGTTGTGTGGTATCACATGAAATTGGATATCATAAATGGCAGTTGCTGACAAGAATAATATACAGAGAACTGAAAAAAAATGATGATCAGTTTCACTGTAGGGAAGGTAAGCGCCCCATACAGGCAGTTGTGACGCAGTAAATAATGGAAACACGACACGCTCATAAGATTTTTCGACCTGGAAAAAACGTTCGACAGTGTGAAATGGTACAAGATGTTCGAAATTCTGAGGAAAACGGGTGATATACAATAGGTACGGGAGCTAAGAGGCAACAATAAGAGTGGAAGACCAAGAGCAAAGTACTAGTATTAAAAAGGATGTAAAACAGGGATGTAGTCTTGTGCCCCTTGTGTCCCATTAATACATCGAAGAAGCTGTGATAGAATAAAAGAAAAGATTCAAGGTAAAATTATCTTCTCAGTGAACGCGCAGAAGAATTACAGGATCCTTTGAATGGAATACACCGTCTAATGAGTACAGAATACGAATTGAGAGAAAACGTAAGAAAGATTAAAATGATGAGAAGTAGCAGAAATGAGAACAGCAAGAGACTAAGTATCAGAATTGGTGACAACGAAGTAGATGGAATTAAGGAATTCTGCTACCTAGGCAGAAAAATAACCCATGACGGACAGAGCAAGGAAGACATCAAAAGCAGACTAGCACTGGCAAATGGGCATTTCTGGCTAAGAGAATCAAATACTCCTTAATTTGAGGAAGAAGTTTCTGAGAATGTACTTCTGGAGCATAGCATTATATGCTAGCGAAACAAGGTCTGTGGGAAAACCGGAGCAGAAAAAAATCGAAACGTTTGAGATGTGGAGTTACTGAAGAATGCTGAAAATTATGTTGATTGATATGGCAAGGAATGAGGAAGTTCTCCACAAAATCGACGGGAAGAGGAATATACGGAAAACACTGAGAAGAAGAAAGGACAGGATGATAGAACATGTAGTAAGATATCAGAGAATAGCTTCCATGGTACTAGAGGGAGCTGTAGAGTGTAGAAACTTTGGAGCGGGACAGAGATAGCATACTTCCAGCAAATGAATGAGACAGTTTGCAAGTGCTACTCTGAGAAGAGAAGGTTGATACAGGAGAGGAAATCGTGGCGGATGGCATCAAACTAGTCAAAAGCATGATGAGAGAGAGAAAGGGTAGAAATGTAGATATTAAAACCCCCCTTTCTGTGGGTTCCACTGACTACAATATCACCTCTTGAACTGCCCAGCAGACCCGTTGAAACGATTGACATCTATTGGCCACGCTGAGGCTTTCACTGACCCTGTTGTTTCAGGCTTGCTCTAAGTTCCTGATTGCTAGTGCACACTCGTGCGAACTCACAACTAGCAGTCCTCTGGACTTGGGAACGCTGAGCGAATGCAATCAAAACTGTGAGTCCTCACTCCAGCAAAGGAGAAGCGACAACATTCAGACTAGCTTCAATAAATGCAGGAAACCTGCCTCACGGCAACGCAATAAGAGTGACCAGCATTCGTCGGACATTTGGATTAGGTGGATGAGACAGATTCTAGTCCTTAAAAACACATGTTCCGTATCTCAGTTGATAAAAAACGGAAACTTTGTAGTATCTCATTGTTGTTCGTCTGTCCGTGTGTTTGTCCGACTGTTGAAAATCCTTTTTCTCAGGAACGGGTTGATGTATCAAGTGGACATTGATGCCACATAGCACGTTCTAAGATCCCTTGGAGATATAAAAAATTGAAGCTTCTAAGTCGATTAAGTCAAAAGGTTCGACCGTTTGTGTCGTAAATTTTGATACTCGCAAACTCACTCACCAAGTACTGTAGAACACTTCCCAGTAAATTGTTAAGTTTTAATTATATCACACGAAAACCTTTTTGCTATCGGACTGCCCTTCGATGAAGACCACTTTTTCTCAATGATCTGTAGACGTATCAGTTTCAAACTTATGTCGGATTCTAAGCTATCGGCGATGTAGACGATTTAAGCTTCTACGTCAGTGCAATCTAAAGATACCGCCATTCACGTCACGTTTAATGAACAAATTAAAAGCATATGGACTATCAGATCAATTGGGTGATTGGATTGAAGAGTGCCTAGATAACAGAACGCAGCATGTCATTGTCAATGGAGAGAAGTCTTCCGAAGTAAGAGTGATTTCAGGTGTGCCGCAGGGGAATGTCGTAGGACCGTTGCTATTCACAATATACATAAATGACCTTGTGGATAACATCGGAAGTTCACTGAGGCTTTTTGTGGATGATACTGTAGTATATCGAGAGGTTGTCACAATGGAAAATTGTACTGAAATGCAGGAGGATGCGCAACGAATTGAAGCATGGTGCAGGGAATGGCAATTGAATCTAAATGTAGACAAGTGTAATGTACTGCGAATACATAGAAAGAAAGATCCTTTATCATTTAGCCACAATATAGCAGGTAAGCAACTGGGAGCAGTTAATTCCATAAGTTATGTGGGAGTAGGCATTAGGAGTGATTTAAAATGGAATGATCATATAAAGTTGGTCGTCGGTAAAGCAGATGCCAGACTGAGATTCATTGGAAGAATCCTAAGGAAATGCAATCCGAAAACAAGGGAAGTAGGTTACTGTACATTTGTTCGCACACTGCTTGAATATTGCTCACCAGTGTGGGATCCCTACCAGATAGGGTTGATAGAAGAGATAGAGAAGATCCAACGGAGAGCAGCGCGCTTCGTTACAGGACCATTTAGTAATCGCGAAAGCATTACGGAGATGATAGATAAACTCCAGTGGAAGACTCTGCAGGAGAGACGCTCAGACGCTCGGTACGGGCTTTTGTTGGAGTTTCGAGAACATACGTCACCGAGGAGTCAAGCAGTGTATTGCTCCCTCCTACGTATATCTCGGGAAGAGAGCATGAGGATAAAATCAGAGAGATTAGAGCCCACACGGAGGCATACCGACAATCTTTCTTTCCACGAACAATACGAGACTGGAATGGAAGGGAGAACCGATAGAGGTACTCAAGGTACCCTCCGCCACACACCGTCAGGTGGCTTGCGGAGTATGCATGTAGATGTAGATATTTTGATACCCGCAAACTCACTCGTCAAAATCTATTCCTGATGACATTGAATAATGAAATTTGGCAAGCAGCAGATTTTCGCTGTAAAAGTAATGGAAGAAACTAAAATTGAGAGTTTGTAGTCATAACATACGAAAAAATATTTTTTTGAAACTTCCTGGCAGATTAAAACTATGCGCCGGACCGAGACTTGAACTCGGACCTTTTAATCTGCCAGGAAGTTTCATATCAGCACACACTCCACTGCAGAGTGGAAGTTTCATTCTGGAAATATTTTTATGTCACTTGTTGTCGGTCTGTCAACGGCCTTGCCGCAGTGGATACACCGGTTCCCGTCAGATCACCGAAGTTAAGCGCTGTCGGGCTTGGCCGGCATTTGGATGGGAGACCATCCGGGCCACCATGCGCTGTTGCCATTTTTCGGGGTGACTCAGCCTCGTGATGCCAACTGAGGAGCTACTCGTCCGAATAGTAGCGGCTACGGTTATCCGGTTATCATACCGTCCGCGAGAGCGGTGTGCTGACCACACGCCCCTCCCATCCGCATCCTCAGCTGAGAATGACACGGTGGTCGGATCGTCCCGATGGGCCACTTGTGGCCTGAAGATGGAGTGCCTGCTTGCTTTGCTTTGTTGTCGGTCTGAGTGTGTGTCCGACTCTTAAGACCCTTTTCTTCTCAGGAACTGATATACGTATGGCTTTGAAGTTTATGTCGCATATTACAGTCTACTGTTCCCTTGTGATGTAAAATCTTCTGCGTCAGTGCAGTTCTGAGACGAGACTATTTATATAATATATTCCGATACTTTGCCTGTATCGATATCGATAACAGATAAAAATTGGTGAAGTTCTAAATTCCCGAGTTGGATGATTTATATACATAATTAAGTCTGTACAGAGCCGTCAGTGCTTAGTACTACTCGCATTACTCCAGATATTTTAATGACTTTCTTTGTGTAGTCCCTCTGCATCACGAATGAACTTCCTACATAGTTGCTTTGCTGAAAGATAGGAAATACATAATTAGTGTTCTTTTCTTGGAATTTCCGATTTTCCGAAGATTATCTCAATTGGAATGAGATTTTCACTCTGCAGCGGAGTGTGCGCTGACATGAAACTTCCTGGCAGAATAAAACTGAGTACCGGAGCGAGACTCGAACTCCGGACGTTTCCCTTTCACGGGCAAGTGCTCTACCATCTGAGCTACCCAAGCACGACTCACGTCCCGTCCTCACAGCTTTATTTCTGACAGCACCTCGTCTCATACTTAATTTCGCAGGAGAGCTTCTGTAAAGCTTGGAAAGTAGGAGACGAGGTACTGGCAGAAGTAAAGCTGTGAGGACGGGGCGTGAGTCGTGCTTGGGTAGCTCAGATGGTAGAGCACCTGCCCGCGAAAGGCAAAGGTCTCGAGTTTGAGTCTCGGTCCGGCACACAGTTTTAATTTTCCAAGAAGTTTCATTATGTCAACTAATCAGGTCCAATACAGGTGTCCCTACGATAGGACTCTCAGCCACCACAATTTTCAGCGTTAGCGTCGCAGGTGATGGGAGTTGACTATTCGCAGCGCCTAAAGGTTACACTCAGATCTTTCGATCACGACACGTTCATCGAATCTATTATACAAGTTTTGCTAACAATTAGTAAACGTAGGCGGTATAACTTTGGATTGACTAAGTACTATAATGTATTCAGTAACTGTACAGTAGCAAAAAGAGATCCAAAATACACTGTGATCAAAACTATCCGGACACCCCCAAAAACATACGTTTTTGATATTAGGTGCATTTTGCTGCCACCTATTGCCAGGTACCCCTTATTAGCTACCGCAGAGGTCATTGGACGTCATGAGGGAGCAGAATGGGGTACTCCGCGGAAATCACGGACTTCGAATGTGGGGAGGTGATTGGGTGTCACTTACGTCATACGTCAGTATGCGAGTTTTCCACGCTCCTAAACATCCCTAGGTCCATTGTTTCTGATGTGATAGTGAAGTGGAAACGTGAAGGGACATACAGCACAAAAGCGTAGAAGTTGGGCTCTTCTGTTGACTGACAGAGACCGCTGACAATTGAAGAGGGCCGTAATATGTAATAGGCAGACATCTGTCCAGAACGTCACACAGGGATTCCAAACTGCATCAGGATCCACTGCAAATACTATGACAGGCGGGAGGTGAGAAAACTTGGATTTCACGGTCGAGTGGCTGCTCATAAGTCACACTTCGCGCCGGTAAATCCCAGACGAGGCCTCGCTTAGTGTAAGGAGCGTAAACATTGGACGATTGAACAGTGGAGAACCGTTGTGTGGAGTGACGGATCACGGTACACAATGTGGCGATCCGATGGCAGGGTGTGGGTATGGCGAATGCCCGGTGAACGTCATCTGCCAGCGTGTGTAGTGCCAACAGTAAAATTCGGAGACGGTAATGTTACGGTGTGGTCGTGTCTCTTATGGACTGGGCTTGCACCCCTTGTTGTTTTGCATGGGACTATGACAGCATAGGCCTACACTGATGTTTTAACCACCTTCTTGCTTCCCATTTTTGAACAATTCGGGGATGGCTCTTTTATTTTTCAACACCATCGAGCAACTGTTCATAATGCACCGCCTGTGGCGGGGTGGTTACACAACAATAACATCCCCGTAATGGGCGGGCCTGCACAGAGTCCTGACGTGAATCCCATAGAACACCTTTGGGATGTTTTGCCTACTTTTATTTTACACCATTGCTTCTTCGATGTAAGGATTGAACAATAGGAGACTACATTTCTGTCTATCGTCCTTTATAAACCGAGCGCTTTGTTCTTGGTTTTCCACTCTTATTATTCCACCTTGGTTCTTGCACATGCTGTGTATCACCCGTCTTGTCCTGTAGGTTACCCCTGTTTCTCTCTGAATTTCAAACATCTTGCACCGTTTTTCATTGCCTAACACTTTTAACAGGTCGACAGATTCAATGAATGTGTCCTGACTTTTCTTTACTGTTCTTTCAGTTATCAACTGCAAAATCAGTACTGCCTCTCTGGTGCTTTACTTTTCTTAAAACCTAAATAATCATGATCTAACACGTTCTCGATTTTCTTTTCCATCCGTCTGTATATCGTGCTTGCCCGCAACTTGGAATCACGAGATGTTAAGATGATAGTGCGACAATTGTGCTCTTACAATCTTCGAAACTCTGCAGCTGCAGGTATATAAGTGCCCCGTGCGCTGTGTCGATGTGTAACTGAAAGTGCGATATAACTTCTTTGTCAGCAGCTAAGCAAATTCTTGTTTCGCGTTTCTACTGGAGGCTTTCACGCGGAGAGAAGCCGCTCCGAATAAACGAGGGCCAACATCGGCTCACCCTCAGTCGTTTACCACCTATAGCTACAGGACGGCCATCCACGGGCAAGTGCTAGGCGTCAAGTGGGTCGTGGCTGCTTCGAGAAATAGCTGGAAATTACGGTATTTCGAGCGGGTGGTGCAATTCTGTCAGCTTATACTCAAAGCAGTACGCCGCTGGGATTTGGTGGACTGCGGCCCTGGAACTTAATCTAATATTTATGGTTACACAATGCACAGGCGAAGTGGAATTAACGAATCGTAAGCATTTCTGCCCGTTGGACGTTATGTGTAAGCTGTACGAACAATCAGAGCTACCTAATAGGTCGTAGGGATCATACACTCCTGGAAATGGAAAAAAGAACACATTGACACCGGTGTGTCAGACCCACCATACTTGCTCCGGACACTGCGAGAGGGCTGTACAAGCAATGATCACACGCACGGCACAGCGGACACACCAGGAACCGCGGTGTTGGCCGTCGAATGGCGCTAGCTGCGCAGCATTTGTGCACCGCCGCCGTCAGTGTCAGCCAGTTTGCCGTGGCATACGGAGCTCCATCGCAGTCTTTAACACTGGTAGCATGCCGCGACAGCGTGGACGTGAACCGTATGTGCAGTTGACGGACTTTGAGCGAGGGCGTATAGTGGGCATGCGGGAGGCCGGGTGGACGTACCGCCGAATTGCTCAACACGTGGGGCGTGAGGTCTCCACAGTACATCGATGTTGTCGCCAGTGGTCGGCGGAAGGTGCACGTGCCCGTCGACCTGGGACCGGACCGCAGCGACGCACGGATGCACGCCAAGACCGTAGGATCCTACGCAGTGCCGTAGGGGACCGCACCGCCACTTCCCAGCAAATTTGGGACACTGTTCTCCTGGGGTATCGGCGAGGACCATTCGCAACCGTCTCCATGAAGCTGGGCTACGGTCCCGCACACCGTTAGGCCGTCTTCCGCTCACGCCCCAACATCGTGCAGCCCGCCTCCAGTGGTGTCGCGACAGGCGTGAATGGAGGGACGAATGGAGACGTGTCGTCTTCAGCGATGAGAGTCGCTTCTGCCTTGGTGCCAATGATGGTCGTATGCGTGTTTGGCGCCGTGCAGGTGAGCGCCACAATCAGGACTGCATACGACCGAGGCACACAGGGCCAACACCCGGCATCATGGTGTGGGGAGCGATCTCCTACACTGGCCGTACACCACTGGTGATCGTCGAGGGGACACTGAATAGTGCACGGTACGTCCAAACCGTCATCGAACCCATCGTTCTACCATTCCTAGACCAACAGGACAATGCACGTCCGCATGTATCCCGTGCCACCCAACGTGCTCTATAAGGTGTAAGTCAACTACCCTGGCCAGCAAGATCTCCGGATCTGTCCCCCATTGAGCATGTTTGGGACTGGATGAAGCGTCGTCTCACGCGGTCTGCACGTCCAGCACGAACGCTGGTCCAACTGAGGCGCCAGGTGGAAATGGCATGGCAAGCCGTTCCACAGGACTACACCCAGCATCTCTACGATCGTCTCCATGGGAGAATAACAGCCTGCATTGCTGCGAAAGGTGGATATACACTGTACTAGTGCCGACATTGTGCATGCTCTGTTGCCTGTGTCTATGTGCCTGTGGTTCTGTCAGTGTGATCATGTGATGTATCTGACCCCAGGAATGTGTCAATAAAGTTTCCCCTTCCTGGGACAATGAATTCACGGTGTTCTTATTTCAATTTCCAGGAGTGTAATATCAGGTGCACTAGTCTCTGAAATTCAACAGGAAGTACATGACGTATGACGTAGCGGCTAAACCCTACCAAAGTGATCTGGGACGATGTTACAATAGAATTATGTTGGAGTGCGCCTGACATACTCGGTATTAAATGGGATTACGTACGCGAGACGTGTGGTAGAGACGCCCGCATGCCACTTTTGGAGGAGGAAATATAAATTCCATTCACTCTCGAGACTAAATTTTCAGTCAAAAGACTTCCGTAAAGGAAACACGTCTCCGTTTGTCATTCAAGTAAGTGAAGATCAACCAGGGCTTCACCGGGATTCGAGTTTGTTGCTTGTGAAATTGAGCCACTCGGTGATTGGGGGATAAATTTTCTGAACTGAAAAGGAGAGAAATGGACATCATTATAGAATTTTGTTATTCATAAACTGTAACCAAAGAAAAAAAAACAAACGAAGAGAGGCTAAGAAACTAATATTTGCAAAAAGGAGACTTTCTTTATACACTACTGCACGAAATACACGAGCAGTGCCTGACGAAAATGGCGGACATACAGCGTTAGGAAAATAGCTGAGAGGATCTGCAAATTGTAAATTTAGAAATTTGTGGTAAGATCTTATGGCACCAAGCTGCTTAGGTCATCGGTCCCTAAGCTTACACACTACGTAATATAACTTAAACTAACTTACGCTACGGACAACACACACACACCCATGCCCGAGGGAGGACTCGAACATCCAACAGGGGTAGCCGCGCGGACCGTGCAAGACGTCTGAGACCACGCAGCCACCCCGCGCGACTCGGACCTGGAACAATGTACCGTACACCAGCAACGGAAGGCAGAGCTACGAAGAAGGAGGAATACAAGTATTAAAGAAATATCAGCGCCTTAGTCATCTACAGCACACATGTTAAGAAATACTACCGTCACGATAAATGGAATGAATTACACTACTGGCCATTAAAGTTGCTACACCAAGAAGAATTGCAGATGATAAACGGGTATTCATAAGACAAATATATTATACTAGAACTGACATGTGATTACATTTTCAAGCAATTTGGGTGCATAGATCATAAGGAATCAGTACCCAGAACAACGACCTCTGGCCGTATTAACGGCCTTGATAGGCCTAGGCATTGAGTCAAACAGAGCTTGGATTGCGTGTATAGGTACAGCTGCCCATGCAGCTTCAACACGATACCACAGTTAATCAAGAGTAGTGACTGGCGTATTGTGACGAGCCAGTTGCTCGGCCACCATTGACCAGACGTTTTCAATTGGGGAGAGATCTGGAGAATGTGCTGGCCAGGGCAGCAGTCGAACATTTTCTGTATCCAGAAAGGACCGTACAGGACCTGCAACATGCGGTCGTCCATTATCTTGCTGAAATGTAGGGTTTCGCAGAGATCGAATGAAGGGTAGAGACACTGGTCGTAACACATCTGAAATGTAACGTCCACTGTTCAAAGTGCCGTCAATGCGAACAAGAGGTGACCGAGACGTGTAACCAATGCCACCCCATACCATCACGCCGGGTGGTACAACAGTATGCCGATGACGAATACACGCTTCCCATGTGCGTTCACCACGATGTCGCCAACACGGATGCGACCATCATGATGCTGTAAACAGAACCTGTATTTATCCGAAAAAATGACATTTTGCCATTCGTGCACCCAGGTTCGTCGTTGAGTACACCATCGCAGGCGCTCCTGTGTGTGATGCAGCGTCAAGGGTAACCACAACCATGGTCTCCGAGCTGATAGTCCATGCTGCTGCAAACGTTGTCGAACTGTTCGTGCAGATGGTTGTTGTCTTGCAAACGTCCACATCTGCTGACGCAAGGATCGAGACGGGGCTGCACGATCCGTTACAGCAATGCGGATAAGATGCCTGTCATCTCGACTGCTAGTGATACGAGGTCGTTGGGATCAAGCACGGCGTTCCGTATTACCTTCCTGAACGCACCGGTTCCATTTTCTGCTAACAGTCATTGGATCTCGACCAACGCAAGCACCAATTTCGCGATACGACAAACCGCAATCGCGATAGGCAACAATACGACATTTATCAAAGTCGGAAACGCGATGGTATGCATTTCTCCTCCTTACACGAGGCATGGGAACAACGTTTCACCAGGCAACGCCGGTCAACTGCTGTTTGTGTATGAGAAATCGGTTGGAAACTTTCCTCATGTCGTCACGTTTTAGGTGTCGCCACCGGCGCCAACCTTGTGTGAATGATCCGAAAAGCTAATCATTTGCACATCACAGCATCTTCTTCCTGTCGGTTAAATTTCGCGCCTGTAGCACGTCATTTTCGTGGTGTAGCAATTTTAATGGCCAGTAGTGTATGAACAAGCAGCAGCAGGACACTCAACCTGATCACTTGAGTTTTACACAAAGCTAATCAATGGCCATAATGATTCCCACTAATTTTGTTGTCTCCTCTAAATTGGTGTTCCTTCAAACTGTTGGGCTGGTATAACGTTTTCCTTTTCTTTTACAATCGTTTTTTTGTTGCGCTTTTCTTTTCTGGGGATAGAGGAAGTAGTGCTTTCTCTTTCCTGGCGTAAGATGCTGTAGTCTTCTTTGGAGACGGCAACACGTCGTGGAATCAAACAGAAGACTTTGGCGTGTCCTGGTTTGGCCTGTCAGGAACTGGACTAGCCGGAGCAGACACTCACTGAATTTCAGCTTCCTTTGGTGTGTTTTCTTGGCTCGACGAAATACTAGCCCGTAATAACACATGTTCATTGAATGGGAAAACGTCAGTCGAACAAAATCCATTTTCTACAGTCGCTAGTGTCGTCGCTCTCATCAATGCAGTCTTGAAAATGTTTCCAAGCTTGTTGATCTTCCTTGCTTCTCTTGTGGTAGTAATTAAGTTCATGCACTCACTGTCGTAATATGATTTTAGTGGTTTAAAAGAAAGACCTGTCTAATGGCTGCAGGCGGTGAGCTGTGGGTCATAACATACTTATGCTATTTTCTTAGCAAAAATAGAGCTTTTATAAAGTTTTGTGAGACGCATGACCATCCACAAGTAAAACGCAGTACTCATGAACCCTGTGTGATTGGAGACGTTTCAGCCATTTGAGGAATGCTTCTTCAGTAATCCATCTAGAGTCTGTCATTGTTAACGTGGGCCCATTTGGAAAACCGTCACGGAATTCAGTTAAAAAATCTTTCACCTTAGGAGGAATAAAGTTTTCTGCGGCATTATTACTAACTAAGATGGTGACAAGCTCTCCTCTTTCTACGGAAGTCTGTGCATAAACAGATTTGCTCCCTTTTTCAGCAAAAACGTTTTTGAGGCCTTGCTGTTCATTTGGCAACCTGTTTCAGCTGCGTTACAGATCAGCTGACGTCTGTCCAGTAAGTCAAGACCCACCATAGTTTTCCTCATCAAGGCAAAGAATTCAGCCACAGCCTCTTTATCCAAACGACTGCATCTGGCTAGGCAAAGCCCTTCCGCTTTTTTCAAAGACAAATTTTGGTTTCGTTCTATGAACCCTTTTACCAAGCTTTAGCCATTTTGTTGGCGTCTGAAAATGTATGCTTTATTTTGTTGTGTTCTGCGAACTCGTAAGCAGCCCTTCTTGCGGTATCTGAATCAAAGAGAAAGCCACATGCACATAATCTCAGGATTCTTGCTACGAGCTATTTAGTTCATTTTCTTGTCCCTTATTAGATGTTGTTTGACCACCTTTTACCTTCATTGGAGAGTTTGCAGTCGTCTCTGTACACAGGAATGCAGCACCCCAAACAAATCCCCTGCATGGCGCTGACTTCTACCCTCCCGGTAAGGGAGGTTTCCTTTTATATTTTCCCATCTGAAATAAAAAACGAAAAATATAGTAGCTGGAAAGAATAGAAATAAAAACATTGGCCCCTTTCACCTGGATTGTACTGGCCTGATTCGCCGAAATTGCAGAATATATTTTCCCTATATTGGTAGTCCTGTGCAAGCATATTTACGCGCCGGTAACACCATAAACTCTTCTCCAGTATACAAACTAACTGTGTAACGAATACTTGAAATGCCACACGAATTATCTGCGATATATTGATTTGAATCTAAAGTTCTTTTTACAAAGGAGAATATCTTCAGAACTTACCACAAACAGCCCAAATTTTTGCACAATAACGAATACACCTGACAATGTTTTCGACTTTCCAACTCATAGACCAAGTTCTAACAGACACCACTACGTGGCAGCACTTCCTGTAACACTCCGTATGTGACGATCAGGCTGCAGTTTATGAAATTGACCCGGTTCATCTCCCGACACGATTCGGCCAAACTTACCCTACCTATGCTTTCTGCACACGATACTCATCCACAGAAGGACTGTGCCAGCAGCGTCTTAAAATGGCCACTCGTGATTTAATAAAAAATACATGCAAGAGGGAATTACAACATCGTTCGTACGGCAATATTATGTGTTTCTGGTTTGAGTTAATTTGGTTTTACTTAAAAGGTTTACCGGTCTCTGAGATATATTCTGTGTAAATAGGGGTAAAAAAAAAGGGAGTAACGGGTAATATACAACATGTACAAGGGCCAAGAAGGAATAATAGGAGTGGAAGACAAAGAATGAAGTGCTCGGATTAAAAAAGGATGGAATATAGGGTTGTAATCTTTCGACCCTAGTGTTCAATTTTACATCGAAGAAGCAATGGTGGAATTAAAATTCAAGGTGGAAGGGTAAAAAAAATTAAGATTCACTGACAACATCTTTATCCTCAGTGAGAGTGGAGAAGAATTACCTGACCTAATGAGTGGAATAAACACTCTAACGAATATAGAATGTGGACTGAGAGTAAATCGAAGAAAGTCGAAAGCAATGAGAACAACGAGTAACTTAATATTGGGTCAGACGATCACGAAGTAATTCAACTTAAGGAATTCTGCAGAAAAATGGCTCGTGATGGATGGAGCAAGACGGACATAAGAAGCGGACTAGCACTGGGGAAAACGGCATTACAGGCCAAGAGAAGTATGCTAGTATCAAATGTTAGCCTTAATTTTAGGAAGAAATTTTTGAGAAAGTACAAAATGCTTCAAATGGCTCTGAGCACTATGGGACTTCTGAGGTCATCAGTCCCCTAGAACTTAGAACTACTTAAACCTAACTAACCTAAGGACATCACACACATCCATGCCCGAGGCAGGATTCGAACCTGCGACCGTAGGGTCGCCCGGTTTCAGACTGTAGCGCCTAGAACCGCTTCGGCCACCCCGAGAAAGTACATTTAGAGCACAGCACAGCAGGACAGAGAAACATGGGTAGTGGTGAAACGTGAACAGAAGGGAATCGAAGCATTTGGAATGTGGCGCTACAGACGAATGTTGAAAATTAGGTGGTCTGATACAGAAAGGAATGAGAAGGTTCTGAGCAGAGGGAAGGAATATATGAGAAACACTGACAAGAAGAAGTGACTGGACGATATGACATAAGTTCATACATCGGGGAATAACTTCCGTGGTACTAGAGGGAACTGTAGAGGATAAAAACTGTAGAGGAATATACAGATTGGAATACATCTAGCAAATAATTGATTACGTAGGTTGCAAGTGCTACTCTGAGGTGAAGAGGTTGGCACAGGAGAGGAATTCGTGGCGGTCCGCATCAGCCAGTCAGGAGGAACGTTTACGACGCTGCTCACGGCCGACAGAGCACGGCCTGCCAGGCACTATCAACAAAGGTCGATACAGGTGTGGAGTAATCAGCTGCAAGACAGCGCACTGACATGCTACGAAAAATGTGTAGAATACTGGGCATTAAAATTGTTACACCAGGAAGATACGCAGATGATAAACGGGTATTTATTGGACAAATATATTGTACTAGAACTGACATGTGATTACATTTTCACGCAATTTGGGTGCATACATCCAGAGAAATCAGTACCCCGAACAACCACCTCTGGCCGTAATAACGGCTTTGATACGCCTGGGCATTGAATCAAACAGAGCTTCGATGGCGTGTACAGATACAGCTGCTCATGCAGCTTCAACACGATACCACAGTTCATCAAGAGTAGTGACCAGCATATTGTGACGAGCCAATTGCTAGGCCACCATTGACCAGACGTTTTCAGTTGATCTGGAGAATGTGCTGGCCAGGGCAGCAGTCGAACATTTTCTGCATCCAGAATGGCCCGCACATGACCTGCAACATGCGGTGGTGCATTATCCTGCTGAAATGTAGGGTTTCGCAGGGATCGAATGAGGGGTAGAGCCACGGGTCATACCACATCTGAAATGTAACGTCCACTGTTCAAAGTGCCGTCAATGCGAACAAGAGGTGACCGAGACGTGTAACCAATGCCACCCCATACCATCACGCCGCGTGATACGCCATTCTGGCGGTGACGAATACACGCTTCCAATGTGTGTTCACCGCGATGTCGCCAAACACGGATGCGACCATCATGATGCTGTAAACAGAACCTGGATTCATCCGAAAAAACGACGTTTTGCCATTCGTGCACCCAGGTTCGTCGTTGAGTACGCCATCGCAGGCGCTCCTGTCTGTTTTGCGGCGTCAGGGGTAACTGCAGCCATGGTCTCGGAGCTGATAGTCCATGCTGCTGCAAACGTCGTCGAACTCTTCTAGCAGATGGTTGTTGTCTTGCAAACGTCCCCATCTGTTGACTCAGGGACCGAGACGTGGCTGCACGAACCGTTACAGCCATGTAGATAAGATACCTGTCATCTCGACTGCTAGTGATACGAGGCCGTTGGGATCCAGCACGGCGTTCCGTATTACCCTCCTGAACCACCGATTCCATATTCTGCTAACAGTCATTGGATCTCGACCAATGCGAGCAGCAATGTCGGGATACGATAAAACGCAATTGCGATAGGCTACAATCCGACCTTTATCAAAGTCAGAACATGATGGTACGCATTGCTCCTCCTTACACGAGGCTTCACAACAACGTTTCACGAGGCAACTGCTGTTTGTGTATGATAAATCCGTTGGAAACTTTCCTCATGTCAGCACGTTGTAGGTGTCGCCACCGGGGCCAACCTTGTGTGAATGCTCTGAAAGGCTAATCATTTGCATATCGCAGCATCTTCTTCCTGTCGGTTAAATTTCGCGTCTGTAGCACGCCATCTTCGTGGTGTAGCAATTTTAATGGCAAGTAGTGTATGCAACCTGTGTGTGGGGGGCCAAAGCGGGCTAGAAAAATTGACGTTGTAATTATCAAGAAACAATCTACTCGTCCCATCCAGAAGTGTGAATAAAAGGAGTATGAGTGAGGAAACTGAGAAGCTCAAAGCGAGCAATCGTGTCGGCATATTGTCCGCCTCTGGAAATGGAGAGAATGACTGTTTAAGTTTGCATGCCGACCAGGACGACCATCTGGTGATGAATGTCGCTGGCCAACCGGCCCACTGAATCAACTGCGAAGCTCTGCTATGCAGATGCGCCACAGTCGTGGCTAGGCGGCCCGAAACTCGGCGCTGCACAGGTGCAGGGAGCAGCAGTAAGGGCGGGGGGCGGCCAGCTTACGCTCTCTGGGTGATATCCTGTGACGGACTGCAAACATCTTTCTGCAGGGTTGTAGCCGGGACGCGATTCTGTTTCCTCCCGGGTCCGAGGCTGTCCTCAATCACTAGCCGAACCGCCCCAGGCTGACGACTGGAACTGCTGCGGCTTTGCTGCAACGACTGCTGATGGCCCTTTCCCTTCGGGCACTCTACGTGGAGACTACGAGCAGCTCTTGAGGGAATAGCCAGCCACCCTCCAGACGGCAGATGCGGGGCTATCTGCTCGGCCGACACAGGCTGCCGGCCAAGCCACCCGAGCTGGCACAGCAATCGTTACGTCACGAGGGCGGAACGGCAGCGGCCGGGTGAAACTGTAGCAGATTCCAACGCTGGCGTTTGCGCTGACACACGTACACCGCTGTCGTCCGCAGAGGCACTGTGTATTCTTTGGCGGAATAAGACACGGTGCCAAACTTTTGTGGATATCTCTGTACGCTCCGGCGTGATTCACGGAAGCTCAAATACTGTGGTGTGAATGGGACGGTGCTCAAATGGTTTAAATCATACCTAACTGGAAGAGTGCAGAAAGTTGAAACAAGCAGTTCACAAAATATGCAAAAAACTGGTGTTTTCTCAAACTGGGGCACAATCAAGAATGGGGTGCCGGAAGAATCGGTCGTGGGTCCTCTGCTGTTCTTAATATATATTAATGACGTGCCATTCTGTATTCACGAAGATGCAAAGCTGATACTTTTTGCCGATGATACAAGTATAGCTATCACACCCGACAGACAAGAATTAACTGGTGAAATTGTAAACGATGGTTTTCAGAAAATCGTTAAGTGGTTCTCTGCAAATGAGCTCTCATTAAACATTGACAAAACACAGTATATACAGTTCCACACAGTAAATGGAATGACCCCATTAATAAATATAGACTTCGGTCAGAAATCGGTAGCTAAGGTAGAATATTCAAAATTTCTAGGTGTATGCATTGATGAGGGGTTGAACTGGAAAAAACACGCTGAGGATCTGCTGAAACGTCTGAGTTCACCTACTTATGCTATTAGGGTCATTGCAAATTTTGGCGATATACATCTGAGTAAATTAGCTTACCACGCCTATTTTCATTCTCTGCTTTCGTATGGCATCATATTCTGGGGTAACTCATCATTGAGTAAAAGAGTGTTCATTGCACAAAAGCGTGTAATCAGAATAATTGCTGGAGGTCACCCAAGATCATCCTGCAGACATTTATTTAAAGAGCTCGAAATCTTCACTGTATCCTCACAATACATATATACACTTATGAAATTTGTTATCAACAATCGGAACGAATTCAAAAGTAATAGCAGTGTACATGGCTACAACACCAGGAGAAAGGATGATCTTCACTACTCAAGGTTAAATCTAACTTTGGCTCAGAAGGGGGTAAATTATGCTGCCACTTAAGTCTTTAGTCACTTACCTAATAGCATCAAAAGTCTGACAGATAGCCATATAGCATTTAAAAGGAAATTAAAAGAATTTCTTAATGACAACTCCTTCTACTCATTAGATGAATTTTTGGATATAGTAAGTGGGAAATTTCCCAACCTCCACAAAAAAAAGTTAAAAGTATTCAGTGTCAAGTAATATTTTGTCTAATGTTATATCTTGTATAGACACCTTTTATTAACCTGACACCTTCCACATCATTACGAAGTGTCGTATTCATGATCTATGGAACAAGTACTAATCTAATCTAATCTCTCTTCCAATCCATATCTGTCATTCTCGAGCATTACACGCGCTCAGGTTGGGCGAGTCTTGACAGCGCGCTACACTCTTGTTCAGCGGGTATAAGCTCCATCTTTAATTTATCAATATTCTTGCTGCCTTTGACCAGATAGTCAGGGAGAGGCAGGATAAGGCAACGATTGTGGATGGGGCCGTAATCAGCTACTGTTGGCTACAGTAAACACATACACTTTATTTGAGGAAATAATTTTCAACGATCATTTTAAAGGAGTTTACTACACTGACGGCTGAAGGCATTACTAAGAAAGAATTCAAAATTAACTGTCGGCTGAAGACCACAAGCAATTCAGAATACTCAACAGCTGCAGGCCTGAATTACAAGATAGGAAAACACTTACACGTTAGCAAATACTAAGATATTTTCTTCTTAAACAATCAAAAACTGTAACAAGCTATAGTGACGGCTGAAGGCCTTATCAAGACAGAATTGGAAATTAGTTGGCGGCTGAAAGCCACAACCAATGTTGTATTCAATTAACAGCTGAAGGCCTGATTAAGAAGGAATTCAAGATTACTTTTCAGCTGAAGGCCACAAGCAATTTCGGAAATACTCAATGGCCGAGGTCTGAATTACAAATAAGGTAGTCAATTACACGTTAAAAAACACTAAAACGCTTTTTTTAACAATCTCAATAAACTGTAACAAGTTATAGTGACACCTGAAGGCCTTATTACGACAGAATTGAAAATTATTTGTCGGCTGGAGGCCACAAGCAATGTTACAAACAATTAATGGCTGAAGGCCTGAATTACAAGTGAGGACGACAGTTACACATTAAAAATACCAAAACCTTTCTAAACAATACTAAAAAACTGTACAAACTGTTACAAACAATTAACAGCTGAAGGCCTGATTAAGAAAGAATTCAAAATTATTTGCCAGCTGAAGGCCGCAAGCGATTTCGGAAGGCCTGAATTACAAATAAGGTAGGCAATTACGCGTTAAAAATACTAAAACCTTTTTAAACAATCTCAATAAACTGTAACAAGCTATAGTGACGGCTGAAGGCCTTATTAAGACAGAATTTAAAATTATTTGTCAGTTGGAGGGCACAAGCAATGTTACAAACAGTTAACAAAAAAAAAAAAAAAAATGGCTCTGAGCACCATGGGACTTAACATCTGAGGTCATCAGTCCCCAAGAACTTAGAACTACTTAAACCTACCCAACCTAAAGACATCACACACATCCATGCCCGAGGCAGGATTCGAACCTGCAACCGTAGCGATCGCGCGGTTCCAGACTGTAGCACCTAGAACCGCTCGGCCACTCCGGCCGGCAAAACAATTAACAGCTGAAGGCCTGAATTACCAGTGAGCAAGGCAGTTACATGTTAAAATAATTAAGGTAAATTTTAAACAATTGTGACAATTTTGATCAAGTAAGATGGAGTGATTCACAGACAGTGCTCCATTGACCGACCTGAGGAAGGTCACTACCGCTGTGGAGGTGGTGAGACTGGTAGCCAAGTGTAAAGTTCACCTATGGAGGGTACCTGAAACTAGAGATGGTTTGAACGCCGATCAACCCTCTTACCAAATCTCCAAATCTACTTAACGCCAGATAACCAGTACAACGGTGGAATAATTCAGGTGATGGCGAGGTGACACACAGCACTGCATCTCCAGAATCCGGTGTTTAAAACACCACAAGGCAGAAGGAACCACTATAACCAAGGTAGACTGCCCCTCAGTCCAACAGTGTCTGCACGCCGCCAGCGGTCCCGGCCTGCCCTCGCGCTGCGGACCTCCTCGCTGCTCCGCCACCTGACACATACGACGACCCGGAAATAAAAGCGGTGGCACCAGTGATGGTACCACAGTACTGGCTATCGATAACCGCTGCTGCTGCCACTCAAAGACAATCAATACTAGCAAACTCACTACCGCTATTATAAGACGCCAAGTTATGTACGGGAAGAGCATGAGCCACACACAGCTCACTGCCTTTGTGTGATTTAATTTTATATTTAGAACTAATTTATCTACTTGTTCTTTCAGTGGCGTTGCTGTTTACATTTTATTTGTACATTCTTTCATGCAACCAGCTTGACTCATTTGCAGGTAACCTGATTAGCTAAAGTAATATGTCCTTGTGTTAGCTAGGTTTGTATTTTGTGACTACAACCAGACATTACAGTAGCAAATGAGGCCTCAATTATCTTCTCCACATATCGCAGCTTATTCACCTCGTTGGGCCATAGGCAAACTGGACGCCTTCCACCATGTGGAAAAAGGGAAACTCACTATGCGTCACAGTACAGTGCATGCCTAGAAGCAGCTACTACCCACTTTCTGCGCTGCTTTGGCCTCTGAAGAAGTGCAGCGTTATTTGCCGCTTTGAAAAATGGCCTATTGCAAGGCCACGCGGTTCCCTTCACAATGATCAGTCGGCGCATCGTTGAAATAGACCTGTACTCAACTGGAGTTTCTTATCATGAGAACTGATATGGAGCGATGTGTACGTACTTTTAGAAATTTTTTATTGCCAAGACTGCGTTCAGAACTGATTTTCGTTGGCCGGCTTCGACAGGTACGACGGTCGTCTTCAGATCTTTGAAAAAATATTCAAAAACTTTTTTGGTTGTTTTTCATGTTCCATCGTGCGTTCATTGCTCATGCCATGTTAACATTTTATTGGAGAGGCAATGTGGTCGCAACTAGAATTTAAGGCAAGTGCCCATAGTCACAGCTGAAGGCCTTTAACACCGAGAATGGCAGTTATTAAAAAAATTAACAAACATACATAAAATACAGACACAGCACATAATGTTTTGAAGAAAAGGCAATGTGGTCGCGATCAGAATTTTCAGACAAGTAACCACAGTCGAGGCTGAAGGCCTTTAACGCTAACAATGGTAATCATTAAAAAAATTTAACAGGCATACTATCAAATAGCAATGCAGTAGCAAAAGTTAATTTAAAAGATATGTAACTGATCACCAAACAGGTGAGACAAATGATGGTAACTTGGTAATACAATAATAAAACAATAACACAATAATAAAACAGAAGGGCCAGTCAGAGACGGTGCTCGAGGAATCTACTTCTGAGTAGGTCAGGCGAAAAACACTTTCATGAGCGATGAGAGAGGCAGCCACAAGTTGTATTCACAAGATGGTAACTCAGACTAGTGACAGTCTAACGAGTGACTTATGATAATCTTGGTGAGGCTACCTGAGGTCCACTAAATCAAATGCAAAGATTTAAAAATACGCGAAAGCCGGAACCGGCAGTCTGGACTCTCCGCCCGCAGAATACTGTGCTTAGAGCACCTGGAACAAGAAAGGAATCACTACCACCAAAGTAGAAGAATCGCCAACCAATCTACGATCAAGAAAGCTGTCAAACTGACACACCTCACCGGACAGCGGCCGCAAGGCGAGGAAACGTACCCTGCCGTTACTTACATTAAACCCCAGGGCAGGTAACTGGGGCGTTAGCGGCAACCAGGCAGGAAAATACTGCTGGTTGAACTTAACAATAGTAACAAGATGAAGGTAGTAACCAGTAATTAGAAGTCCAGGAAAGCTAATCAGATCCACCTTCCCAAGCACTCCACTCGCTGCTCTTCGCGTCGCCGACACTACGAGCAGCAACACGAACCCATGTCATTGGAGAATCGCGAGATTTCTCTACTCAAATTGAAATTCACTCAACCGTTCCTCCAAGAAAGCGTAACACAACATGCACACAAATGTCATACTAACTAATGTAAATCCACCCGACGATGGAGGTTTAGACCTTTGAAACGCGTCGTGGAAATAAATAAAACGGTGATTGGTAACAGTAATCTTGTTATTTCATTTGAAGCTGTTTTATGTTGGTTATTCGTGTAAGAAATGAGTATAAGATTTTTGAAAAAAAAAAAAAAATTGTTCTCGCTTCCCGCGCCCGGGTTCCCGGGTTCGATTCCCGGCGGGGTCAGGGATTTTCTCTGCCTCGTGATGACTGGGTGTTGTGTGATGTCCTTTGGTTAGTTAGGTTTAAGTAGTTCTAAGTTCTAGGGGACTGATGACCTTAGAAGTTAAGTCCCATAGTGCTCAGAGCCATTTGAACCAACCCCTCATGTCAAGCAATAAAAGTATGGAAAGAATAATGGAACAGTCAAAAATATTAAGAATATGGAAGAAAAGTTTGTAAAATGACGAGCGTAAAGCAAAAACTTTACCCCTCCTTTGGTCTGACTGTTATTGCATGCCACAGTCATAAGGAGCGCTATCCATTTCGCAACTATTTATTTTGTGAATACATAAGTTAATACAACGAGTTTGAGTTAACTTATCGGGCCATACAAAATTATTTTACATTGCAGGAGAGTCCTTGTTGTGATTTACTAAGAGAAACGGAAGATAAAATACCATATAAATATCTTTGATGTCCACAGAAGAAACAATATAAAACAATAGCGATTAATCGGTTGCACATCGGCCTTAGGAATAACAGAAGACAGAAAAAAACTTTACTGCTGACTGCTAAAAGCGGGGGGTTAGTTTTCAACGTCACACCACATCTCCTCCGAAGAAAAGTTCAAAGCTGAACCTTGAGCCAGTAAAGTCATGGCGACAGTCTTCTGGGAGCCTATAAACGTCTTTCTGTTTGATATCTTCCTCATAGTGCAGTGATCAACTGTGAAATGTATTTTAGTACCCTCAGGAAACGAACTAAACGAGCCGGCCGGAGTGGCCGTGTGGTTCTAGGCGCTACAGTCTGGAGCCGAGCGACCGCTATGGTCGCTGGTTCGAATCCTGCCTCGGGCATGGATGTGTGTGATGTCGTTAGGTTAGTTAGGTTTAAGTCGTTCTAAGTTCTAGGGGACTGATGACCTCAGAAGTTAAGTCACATAGTGCTCAGAGCCACTTGGACTAGTTTCGAAATAAACGAATTCAACTTCTTCTCCATGACAAGACAAGGCCTCACATTAATCTGCGCACCCCAGAGGAGCTCACAGAACTTCATTGGTTGTTTTTTCCTCATCCACCGTACAGCCCAGATCTCGCACCTTCCGACTTCCATCTCTTTGCCACAGTGACGGGTGCAATTCGCGGAGAGCAGTACATAAATGATCGGTAACTCATGAATGCAGAAGACGCTGGTTCCGATGTGGACGAGTAGAGTGGTACCATGCGGACATATAGGCCGTCCTAGTAAGGTGTCGTAGGGTCGTCGCATTGAGTGAAGATTAGGTTGAGAAACTGGGTTTTACAGCCAAAAGAGTGGGGAATAAAATGGTGTATTGGAATCCGAAATACACTCCTGGAAATTGAAATAAGAACACCGTGAATTCATTGTCCCAGGAAGGGGAAACTTTATTGACACATTCCTGGGGTCAGATACATCACATGATCACACTGACAGAACCACAGGCACATAGACACAGGCAACAGAGCATGCACAATGTCGGCACTAGTACAGTGTATATCCACCTTCCGCAGCAATGCAGGCTGCTATTCTCCCATGGAGACGATCGTAGAGATGCTGGATGTAGTCCTGTGGAACGGCTTGCCATGCCATTTCCGCCTGGCGCCTCAGTTGGACCAGCGTTCGTGCTGGACGTGCAGACCGCGTGAGACGACGCTTCATCCAGTCCCAAACATGCTCAATGGGGGACAGATCCGGAGATCTTGCTGGCCAGGGTAGTTGACTTACACCTTCTAGAGCACGTTGGGTGGCACGGGATACATGCGGACGTGCATTGTCCTGTTGGAACAGCAAGTTCCCTTGCCGGTCTAGGAATGGTAGAACGATGGGTTCGATGACGGTTTGGATGTACCGTGCACTATTCAGTGTCCCCTCGACGATCACCAGTGGTGTACGGCCAGTGTAGGAGATCGCTCCCCACACCATGATGCCGGGTGTTGGCCCTGCGTGCCTCGGTCGTATGCAGTCCTGATTGTGGCGCTCACCTGCACGGCGCCAAACACGCATATGACCATCATTGGCACCAAGGCAGAAGCGACTCTCATCGCTGAAGACGACACGTCTCCATTCGTCCCTCCATTCACGCCTGTCGCGACACCACTGGAGGCGGGCTGCACGATGTTGGGGCGTGAGCGGAAGACGGCCTAACGGTGTGAGGGACCGTAGCCCAGCTTCATGGAGACGGTTGCGAATGGTCCTCGCCGATACCCCAGGAGCAACAGTGTCCCTAATTTGCTGGGAAGTGGCGGTGCGGTCCCCTACGGCACTGCGTAGGATCCTACGGTCTTGGCGTGCATCCGTGCGTCGCTGCGGTCCGGTCCCAGGTCGACGGGCACGTGCACCTTCCGCCGACCACTGGCGACAACATCGATGTACTGTTGAGACCTCACGCCCCACGTGTTGAGCAATTCGGCGGTACGTCCACCCGGCCTCCCGCATGCCCACTATACGCCCTCGCGCAAAGTCCGTCAACTGCACATACCGTTCACGTCCACGCTGTCGCGGCATGCTACCAGTGTTAAAGACTGCGATGGAGCTCCGTATGCCACGGCAAACTGGCTGACACTGACGGCGGCGGTGCACAAATGCTGCGCAGCTAGCGCCATTCGACGACCAACACCGCGGTTCCTGGTGTGTCCGCTGTGCCGTGCGTGTGATCATTGCTTGTACAGCCCTCTCGCAGTGTCCGGAGCAAGTATGGTGGGTCTGACACACCGGTGTCAATGTGTTCTTTTTTCCATTTCCAGGAGTGTAGTAGCTTACTTATTGACTGCCCCTCGTATTTTTTGTCAAATCTATGTGGCATCTGCTATGTGCTTTCCACTTAAATGTTAACGTGGCATGAGTAATGAATACACAATTGAGGAGGACAAACTACTAAAAAATGTCTTAAAAATCTGAAAATGACATTCGTACCCGTCGAAATACACTCCTGGAAATTGAAATAAGAACATCGTGAATTCATTGTCCCAGGAAGGGGAAACTTTATTGACACATTCCTGGGGTCAGATACATCACATGATCACACTGACAGAACCACAGGCACATAGACACAGGCAACAGAGCATGCACAATGTCGGCACTAGTACAGTGTATATCCACCTTTCGCAGCAATGCAGGCTGCTATTCTCCCATGGAGACGATCGTAGAGATGCTGGATGTAGTCCTGTGGAACGGCTTGCCATGCCATTTCCACCTGGCGCCTCAGTTGGACCAGCGTTCGTGCTGGACGTGCAGACCGCGTGAGACGACGCTTCATCCAGTCCCAAACATGCTCAATGGGGGACAGATCCGGAGATCTTGCTGGCCAGGGTAGTTGACTTACACCTTCCAGAGCACGTTGGGTGGCACGGGATACATGTGGACGTGCATTGTCCTGTTGGAACAGCAAGTTCCCTTGCCGGTCTAGGAATGGTAGAACGATGGGTTCGATGACGGTTTGGATGTACCGTGCACTATTCAGTGTCCCCTCGACCATCACCAGTGGTGTACGGCCAGTGTAGGAGATCGCTCCCCACACCATGATGCCGGGTGTTGGCCCTGTGTGCCTCGGTCGTATGCAGTCCTGATTGTGGCGCTCACCTGCACGGCGCCAAACACGCATACGACCATCATTGGCACCAAGGCAGAAGCGACTCTCATCGCTGAAGACGACACGTCTCCATTCGTCCCTCCATTCACGCCTGTCGCGACACCACTGGAGGCGGGCTACACGATGTTGGGGCGTGAGCGGAAGACGGCCTAACGGTGTGCGGGACCGTAGCCCAGCTTCATGGAGACGGTTGCAAATGGTCCTCGCCGATACCCCAGGAGCAACAGTGTCCCTAATTTGCTGGGAAGTGGCGGTGCGGTCCCCTACGGCACTGCGTAGGATCCTACGGTCTTGGCGTGCATCCGTGCGTCGCTGCGGTCCGGTCCCAGGTCGACGGGCACGTGCACCTTCCGCCGACCACTGGCGACAACATCGATGTACTGTGGAGACCTCACGCCCCACGTGTTGAGCAATTCGGCGGTACGTCCACCCGGCCTCCCGCATGCCCACTATACGCCCTCGCTCAAAGTCCGTCAGCTGCACATACGGTTCACGTCCACGCTGTCGCGGCATGCTACCAGTGTTAAAGACTGCGATGGAGCTCCGTATGCCACGGCAAATTGGCTGACACTGACGGCGGCGGTGCACAAATGCTGCGCAGCTAGCGCCATTCGACGGCCAACACCGCGGTTCCTGGTGTGACCGCTGTGCCGTGCGTGTGATCATTGCTTGTACAGCCCTCTCGCAGTGTCCGGAGCAAGTATGGTGGGTCTGACACACCGGTGTCAATGTGTTCTTTTTTCCATTTCCAGGAGTGTAGGTGAATAAATACAGTTTTGAAAGCGATGTTGACTATAAAAAGTTCTTTACGCTGACAACAGTAAATTCCTATCGGGTTTGTTACCGACTATCTTCAAGAAAGTGGTGTCAGTTGACTCTACCTTGCGTCTGGTAATATCCTTTTACGACCACTGTCCCTACACCGTATTACACGATCGCTAGCGGTACAACCGCACGCAGAATGCGTTTTGATACACCAACAAGTGGGGCAGTTTCGTTCACGGTACTGTCACGTGCACTTAGAAGCACGATAGCTCCGTTCTGTTGATCTGTCACAGCTACACATCGGGCAAACTTCGGGCTCTGATTTCGTGCAACCGACTGACACATGCACAACACTCCACTGCCGTGGCTTACGCCAGCCGTGAAAGACCACACATCTGCCTTGTACCATTTCCACAACGCAATAATGGGAGTAGTGTGCTCTTATAAGGGGATAAATAATACACTGCTCAGCAGTGCTTAAGGAGGAGATAGATAAAGTAATACAGCAAATTAACAACTATGTGGACCTGAATGAAAGTCCCGGAGCATGTAACCAGAAATTTCCCAGTCTTGGACAGAAAGCTGAACGTTGCATGGCGTGAGGTCAGCCTGACTGCAACGCCAAACCGGAGCTGGACTTGCAACACGAGGCAGATGATGGAACGAGAAAAGATAGTGGGTGTCATTGAGCGATTAGTTAGGGTTCACTTTGATGGCGTTCTTCAATACAACATGGCCTGGAGACAACATCTGGATGACTTCACATGGAGAAGAATAATCGAGGAATTGGATGAAGGACGAAATGTGACGAGTGCGGCTAAGGAGTTTGGTATTGCTCACAGCATTGTTTAACGTACATGGGGAGCTTTCCGGATCACAGGCCTGTATGGGAGGAGGTGGTTGACTGCTGTCAACTACAGCAGAGGATGGGCGCAACATTATTCAACAGGCATGAAGGTACCCTTGTCGTACAACGGGTTTCATTACAACCATATTTAACAGGATTGCAAGAAATAATCTTACACTGCACAGTGGAACGGGGAGTGCATTGAGGTTATCTCTTTCGCACCGACCATGACATTATGTTCTACTGACACTCACGTATCGACGGCACCATTCGCTATACATGGGAACTAGACCAACGAGGAATGGTGTTGCGTGCTGCAGATGAGAGCAGATTCAGTCTGAGTGGTCTTTCTGGTGTTCCAAATTTTATGTGTCGAAGTATAATGTTACACTAGCGTACTAACGTCAATTTGTTTGAACACGATACATTCACCAGGGAACGTTATTGTGGCCCTGTACTCCTAACCCATGTGCGTCTTTCAGGTGTGCACTCAGCCCTGAGTTAATCATTACGTATTAAAATGCGCGAGAAAGAGAAACACTAGTAGAGAAGATATTCGGCGGACGGGATAGCCTGCCCACTTCCCCAATCGCATCAAGATTGTGTGGGGGCGCCTTGGAGAGATGAACTGCAAGATGCGAAAACGGTGCAGCATCATAACACGATGGGCCAGATTTTGCTCCTTTACATGCCAAAACGGTCCGGAGGAGTTTATTAGACGTCTGATGTTACCGCGAGGCAGATTGTCGCACAAATCTTGAATGGTCCCGTATGGGGTTGAAGAATGTCATCAGTATAATGCTGGTCTGTCCGCAGCTCGTGGTCTTGCGGTAGCGTTCTCGCTTCTCGCGCGCGGGGTCTCGGGTTCGATTCCCGACGGGATCAAGGATTTTCTTTGTCTCGAGATGACTGGGTGTTGTCTGTCTTTCATCATCATTTCATCCTCATTAACTCGCAAGTCGCCGTAGTGGCGTTAAAGAACTTGTGGAGCGGCGGCCGAACCGCTTATTAATGCTGACCTGTTAAGGTTCGACATAACACAACTAGAGGGGACCATTTCTCACAGGCTATGACCCCCCCACACGATTACGGCAGCTGTGTGGGAGGTGCAGTGCGGAAGACTGTGGGAAGAACTGCACCGTTCATCAGGCTGCCTCAACGGCGCGTAGTTATCGTTAGTCCCCTAAACGAATGGGATTCATCACTAACACAAAGTTTTGTCAGTTCGTGGCAGTCCACCTTGTTCTGGCTTGTCACCATTATAGACGGAGCCGCCAATGTCTCGGTGTTACGGCAATATACGACAGGGCACCTGGATGCAAATCCGCATTCGCAAGGCGTCTGGAAAAAGTTTATGGAACGACTGGCACCTGCGCATCATCTTGTACGAGGGCTGTTTGGAAAGTAAGGTCCGATCGGTCACGAACTGAAATCCACAGTGGAAATCCAAGAGTTTTTATTTGCAGCAGTTAGCCACACGTTCCAGTTACCTATCCAAATAGTCGCCGTTCCGACTTAGATATTTGTCGTGGCGTTGAGCAAAGTGTCCAGTACCCTCGTCAGAGAAAGCAGCCGCCTGTGCTTTCCGCCGATTCTCTGCCCTGGTCTACCTTTCGTTGTTTGTGCCGACATGTTGTCTTTGTAGCAGAGATGAACAACGGAGGGAGCCAATTAAGGGTTTTATTGTGGATGATCAAACACTTCCCATCGAAAACGCTGCAGGAACGTCTTCATTGCCCATACAGAATGCGGGTGAGAATTGTATTGAGGCCGGCCGCGGTGGCTGACCGGTTCTAGGCGCTTCAGTCCGGAACCACGCTACTGCTACGGTCGCAGGTTCTAATCCTGCCTTAGGCATGGATGTGTGTGATGTCCTTAGTTACTGTATTGAATTGTATTGAGAAAGAAACGCATGACTTTTACGTTATGTGAGATGCATTGCTTCAGGCGAAATCTCCCATCAGATTCATGTACTTGGCTGGAGACAGTGTTGTTTTAGGCATTTCTACGTGATCACTTCGCGCTCTGAACTGAAAAGAGCTACGTGAAGCGATCGACAGGCACACTATAGACACTGCCCAATACACCTGTGCAACGTTCCATCGGGTTTTCACAGTGGTTTCCGTTTCGCGCCTAATCGGACATTACTTTCCGAATATGCCTCTTATCATGGAACGAGTCGCTGTAGGATCCCTGATCGCTTGCCACTCGATCCTTCGATCCTCTCGCCTCATCATCCTCCTCTTCGCTCCAGATGCTGTGCGTCGCAAGTGGACGCCAGCACCTGTCCACTGCTCCAAACATCGTTTGACAGAACACTGAAACCGATCGACCAGACGAGCCACACCGTGTGCCTACCAGACTGCTGCGGTTTCTATGCTGACGATTAGGCTGCCCTCGAACTGGGATAACTGTGGGAAATGTCATCTAATACATCTGGCTAGTATTCTCCGCTTACTAACGTCCTTCTGGAGAGGGGATGTGATCATCACATTCTACCTTATCTTCCTTTCGTCTGCGTTGTCGTTGTTGCCGTGAGGCACCGTTATACCAAGTGGAAAGGCGCGTCGATCTTAGAGCATGAGATATGGTAACCTTAAGTCATTGACAACACACAACGGTCACGGTAGCACCTGATTCCAGAATAGCTGCTGTAGTTAGGATCTCCGAACTACCCCCTCTTGACCAGGTCCCCAAAACTTAACTCGTAACGAGATCCCTTCGAAGCAAATTGTCATAACGATCGTCTATAAAGGCTTCGTACAACGAGAAGAAATGTTACAGTTCATGGAATAATAACAGATACGACAAAACTGACTGGTTTCTTCTGTTTTATCTAACATAACTTTGTTCACAGTTTTATTTAGCATTCACAACTCATTCACCGAAACCCTTCGATGAACAGTTTTGGTTGCTTGACACCAGCAGTCAATGATAATGATACAGTTTTTCTTCTTTTCATAAATTGAAGCCCGCTCTCCACGATATAATTAAAAAAAAAAAAAAAAAAAAACGGTCGCAATACCGCGTCCCTCGTGAGATGCGTATAGATTTATCCCGGAATTGACCACCCTGTAGGTGTACTCAATTTAATGACCACACTTCACTATCCGCGATTTCGTGTAACTAAATGTCCATTTGTTAGTCTGATTGTATACCGTAGTTATTTAAAACTCACCCCTATATTTTTTCACTACGCACAATTAGCACTTCTTTACTTGTTTATTTCTAAGAGTAAACGGAAAAAAAGACGCCGTATCATCGGCTTCGTCGATATAAAGCAAAACACCGTGCCCAATTTTACCTCTTCTTATAGGATCGGCTACCTTACTCATTAATTTACTACATATTATTTCCAATAACACTAAACAGGTATCGCCGTTATATTTTAATTGTATTCAAAAGGATGTTATTATTATTATGACCGACCAAATCGTAAGCTACGGTCGCAGGTTCGAATCCTGCCTCGGGCATGGATGTGTGTGATGTCCTTACGTTAGTTAGGTTTAAGCAGTTCTAAGTTCTAGGGGACTGATGACCACAGATGTTAATCCCATAGTGCTCAGAGCCATTTGAACCATTTCAACCAAATCGTAACAAATCGCGCGGCGTGCGTTTTTAACTATAGCTTTACACTCGCCCAGCCTTTATTCAAGCAATATTATATATAAATATACAGACAGGACCGAAATATCGATCTCTCTACCGTAACCAATATAGGCAAATACGCTATTCAAGTTCCATTACATCTATCTTGACTCGTAATGTTACAACATGGATGACACGTCCACTATGGGCTGTTTAAATAGGGCCCCCTGCAGGGTCTGTGGGTATGTGTATTGGCACCAAACTTGGATCATTTGCTTATCGGATTTTATTATACTTATTTCTAATTTTTCGCGTTTGTACCTGTCTTCCCTCTAAAACCTAAACTCCTCCAGAATAGGCCATGAAGCCCCAACGGTACCGACCGGCCGCCGTGCCATCCACAGCCCAGCAGGCGTCACTGGATGCGGAAGTGGAGGGCCATGTGGTCTGCACACCGCTCTCCCGGCCGTATGTCAGTTTCCGAGACCGGAGCCGCTACTTCTCAGACAAGGAGCTCCTCAGTTTCCCTGAGAAGGTCTGAGTGCAGCCCGCTTTCCAACAGCGGTCGGCAGACTGGGTGGTCAGCCATCCAAGTTCTAGCCCAGCCCAACAGCGCTTAGCTTCGGTGATGTGCCGGGAACAGGTGTTACCATTGCGGCAAGGCCGTTTGCTTTCTTCCCTCCCTCTGGGCACGCTATTTTCAGTGCTCCTAAGTGTGATAGAGAGAGTTCTGTTTCTTTACAGCTCCACTCCCACGAATAGCGGTCAATGATCGCATCAACTCTGGGTCACAGATGCACACCCTCTACAGCGCTCTGAGGCCACTGCCCCCTTTTAATGGGTGACTGACTAATACTTTGCCCGGTGAGCTTGGAAGCGGCTCATATGGTCACAGAGATACGCGACGTCGTTGAGCCGGGCACTCGGCGACATTTGCATTTTGTGACGCGCCGGCCGGCGGACGGAATGAAGTTAGCCGTCGCGGAGCGTGCGTCGGTGCGCGGCAGCTGTTCGGATTTCCGCGTGTGGTGCCCGCCAGAGCGCGGGGCATTCTAATTAAATGAAACTGCATTCCGCGTGACGAAAGCACCCGCTGGCCGGCGATTCGCCGCGGGATCACCGCTGCTTCCGCCCCCTGCGCTGCACCGCCGTTCGTCAAACGGAGCGGCGGCCGACTCGCGCCGTTTATTGCGTTCACAGCGCAGGGGCGGCCTGCTGGAATCCGAGCGGTGTCCCTCGCAATCACGCGCACAGCAGGTCGCAGCTTTTATGCAAGTATCACGCCAGCGAAAACGTTCGAAATGTACACTGTCGTTACGACACTAGAGTATATCGCCCAGGCTATCTACAGTCACTAGATAAAAAACAGTAGTGTGCCAAACAAACAATGGTGTGCGAAACATAAGAACTAAAGTAATTTTCGCACTAAGCCTTGTGTGGCCGTGCGTGGCTCGTGTTCATGTCATATCTCACTTGACATCCTGTTTTTACTGTACTCAGAGGGCCATAGACACGCGTTCACAGGTAGATGCCGTGTTTCTTGACTTCCGCAAGGCGTTCGATACAATTCCCCACAGTCGTTTAATGAACAAAGTAAGAGCATATGGACTATCAGACCAATTATGTGATTGGATTGAAGAGTTCCTAGATAACAGAACGCAGCATGTCATTCTCAATGGAGAGAAGTCTTCCGAAGTAAGAGTGATTTCAGGTAGGCCGCAGGGGAGTGTCATAGGACCGTTGCTATTCACAATATACATAAATGACCTTGTGGATGACATCGGAAGTTCACTGAGGCTTTTTGCGGATGATGCTGTAGTATATCGAGAGGTTGTAACTATGGATAATTGTACTGAAATGCAGGAGGATCTGCAAGGAATTGACGCATGGTGCAAGGAATGGCAATTGAATGTCAATGTAGACAAGTGTAATGTCCTGCGAATACATAGAAAGAAAGATCCCTTATGATTTAGCTACAAAATAGCAAGTCAGCAACTGGAAGAAGTTAATTCCATAAATTATTTGGGAGTACGTATTAGGAGTGATTTAAAATAGAATGATCACATAAAGTTGATCGTCGATAAAGCAGATGCAAGACTGAGATTCATTGGATGAATCCTAAGGAACTGCAATCCGAAAACAATGGAAGTAGGTTACAGCACGCTCGGTACGGGCTTTTGTTAAAGTTTCGAGAACATACCTTCACCGAAGAGTCCAGCAGTATATTGCTC